>NC_135232.1:71626211-72283086 GCF_051348905.1 Ranitomeya variabilis
GCTCTCCCTGTACATTTCTCATAAGTTGTATTGCATTTGCCTATGACATGGGACCATGTGTAGGGGACAGGGACCTGATGAGCTGTGCAGACGGGTGGAACCATTGTTGCCGGGAGTCGGGGTTCCGGGGGACGGATTTGAGGGGTGCATGGGAAGCCAGGCTCATGTGACAGGAGGCAGAGTGACGCAGGGAGAGGAGAGGATAAAAAGCAAAACGCGCGAAAGCAGGGGCAGAGAAGCGCGGGAAATCTCTGAGGAGAGGAAACTGCAGCGCAGTTGCTGTGAGTGTGCAGGCCGCAGTGAGACTTGCAGGAAGCAGGGGGAAAACGTGCAACAGACACTGCGGGCAATTACTGGAGCCCCCAAAAAGAGACGCATTCGTCGTCAGCGACCCCCCAGGCAGAGGGGTAGTGCTGACCAGCTCAGGGACAGTATTACCGCGCTCCCTGAGAACACCTTGCCAGAGAGTGCTACAGACTCGCATGGTTTCGTCTCAGCTGTGACTGATACTGATTATTCTCCTAATCCTCCTCAAAAAGACTCTTCTCTGGACTGGGAGGCTGTTACCTCGGATCAACGTCCGCCTGCAGGAGGGAACGCAGCACCGCAAAAGACATTCTGGACTCGACTCTACGCCTGGGCCCGTCGCCAGAAGACACCTCCTTCCTCCGCCATCAGGACTACGGCGTTGTCGGAGCCTCCCCGTCAGGACTACATCGCTGAACCAGCACTGATAAGTGACCGTTGTTGACTTTATCTTAGTAGGGAGTCACTAGTGAGGCGCTGCCGCGTTCTACGGGTGTAGTTCAGGGCGGCCATATAATAATTGGGATTTACTGCGAGATTGTGTTCTTGTATATAAGTTCCCTGCGTGGAAAACGTTTGTTATCTTTTTGGTTGGAAGTTAAAAAGAAAGTTAAAAACGCTATTTGCTTTCTGGCTCCTATTTGTCCCTGCATCCTTCTTTACCTGCGGTCTCTACATTTGGCGTAGTCGGCAGGATGCAGGATCCAAAGAAGGAGCCAGAAGATACGGAGGATGGGGCTGGGCCTAGAGCTTCTCTCTCATTGGGGGCCATGTTAAACAATTTGCCCAAGTTTAATGGGAGCAACATGTTGTTGTGGAGCTGGACTGAGAGGATGAGGGGGCTGTTGAGAATGCATCCTATGACCCCGGCCCTGGAAGCTGAGGTAGCCATTATGGCATTAGACGGAGAGGCCCGAGATTCAGTGATGTTGAGACCCCCCACAGAGCGGAATACTTTTACTGGGGTGTTACATGTGTTAGAGGGGACGCACGGGGATCCCACCGACGTGGGAGAGCTGCGGGCCCGGTTGTTTGGACGGCGACAAAAAGAGGGCGAGACTGTCACTCAGTACATGAATGCTCTGCAAGAGCTAAACATTGCAATCGTGCGGAAAGATGGTATGGGGATGGGACATGTCGACGTGACCCTGCGCGACCAACTGGTGACGGGACTGCGGGATGAGTTGACCAAACAGGCTCTACGTGAACGAGTGCGGGTCGACCCGCGCCTGACTTTCTCCGACATAGGCAATGAGGCCCGCACCCGGGAGCAAGAGAGGGGGGTGACGGTCCTGACAGGAGAGGCTCGGGTTATTCAGACCGCTGCACCAGGAGGGGGTGAGCCGTCGTGGGTTCAGGAGATGCGGCAGGAGCTCAAACAAATCCGAGACGAACTGGCCGAAGTAAAAAAAAATGCGCGAAGCCCAAGGGAGCTACCCCGGGGGCAAGGGTCTGGGAGTCCAGCTCGTGGCGTTCGTTCAGGATATTATCCGGTCTCCGGTGCTTGCTATGGTTGCGGGGAGGCAGGACATTTCGCACGGGAGTGCCCCCGGAGAGGGAGGGCCTCGTCACGGCGGGCGTTAAACTAGAGGACTCCGAGCTAAGGGGACGACGCTCGGAGTCAGAATCCCCACGGATGGGTGGTGAAAGTCCCGAAAATTTGGTTGCCAGCTGCCCTCTGGTTTGGGCAGAGTTTGAAGGGCGGGCTGTACGTTGTCTGGTGGACACCGGATCTCAAGTCACGACTATGCCCGAGGCCTATTTTAGAAAACACTTCCCTGTGTCAGTCAGACCCCAATGGGGCCCCGTAATCCGGTTGCAGGCCGCCAATCAGCTGCCCATCCCAGTGGAAGGGGTCACCTGGATGCAAATATCTTTATGTGGGAAAGACCTGGGCCGCCGGGGGGTTGTGTTGACACGGGGGGATCCCAGCCCACAACATATCGTGACTTTGGGGATGAATGTATTGAAGGACTTTGGCAGTTTGCTGTTAGGGGAGACCACACAAGAGACACTCAATCAGTGGGGGACCAGTACACCTCAAGGCTCCGTGTTCAGACAGTTAGTGAGGGAAGTCCGTGTGCAAGAGACCTTTCAGGAGGGAGACATACTAGGGAAAGTAATCACCTCCCCGACAGCAGAAGTGACGTTTCCCCCAGGACAGACTGTTATATCCCTGCCCATCCGAGCTCGCATCCCTCTGGAAGGAGTGCAAGTGCAGGTTGAGCCCACCTTTACGTCCCCTTTGCCCACAGGACTGCTGGTGGCCCGATCTCTGGCTACTGTTAAAAATGGGGCCGTACCAGTGCGATGTGTGAATGTGGACGAACACGATGTCGTGCTACGGGTCCGAAGTGAGATGGCCAAAGTGTTACGACCGTTAGAAGTGATGCCTCCTCCAGATACTTTACAGTTAAAGGTGGATTCCCCTGATCCCTGGATGGTCAGTGTCCGGTCTACACAGGATCCTGAGCTGATAGCGTTACGAAAAGGTCAAACTATTCTGGAACATATGCGAGCAGAATTACCGGGTCTGGATCCATCACAAGTCTCGCGAGTGCAGCGGCTCCTTGGACACTATGCTGAAGTGTTTGCGCAACATGAAGATGATTTTGGCTGTACCACGGCCATCGAACATGGAATTCCGACCGGAGATACAGTGCCCATCAGGGAGCGGTACAGACAGATTCCCCCGCAGATGTACCAGGAAGTAAAGACGTTGTTAGGCCAGATGCTACAAAAGGGAGTGATCCGCGAGAGTCAGAGCCCGTGGGCTGCCCCGATCGTGCTGGTGCGGAAAAAGGACGGCACGCTCCGGTTCTGTGTGGACTATCGTAAGCTAAATGCATGCACCGTCCGAGACTCTTATCCACTTCCCCGTATCGAGGAGTCTCTCTCCGTGCTGGGTCGGGCCAAATATTTTTCCACCTTAGACCTAGCCAGCGGATACTGGCAGGTCCCGATGACAGAAGCAGATCGTCCTAAGACAGCGTTCATCCTTCCCATGGGACTATTTGAGTTCAATCGAATGCCGTTTGGGCTGGCCAACGCTCCAGGCACCTTCCAACGATTAATGGAGCGGTGTCTGGGGGATTTGAACTTCGAGGCCACTCTCATTTATCTGGATGACATCATCATCTACGCCCCAACATTCGAGGAACATCTGTGCCGACTGGAACAGGTACTAGACCGGTTGCTGAAATACGGGCTTAAGGTGAAGCCCCAGAAGTGTCACTTGTTCCGGGAACAGATCGAGTACCTGGGGCATGTGGTGTCCGCCGAAGGAGTCCGGCCATCGCAGGAGAAGATTGCTGCAATCCAGGAGTGGCCCACACCGGAGACCGCTAAAGATGTACGGGCGTTCTTGGGCCTCGCCGGGTACTACCGGCGCTTCGTGAAGAATTTTGCTCGCCGTTCTCACAATCTACAAGTCCTGCTGAAAGGAAGCTCCCCCAAGGAACGGGGAAAGAAGATACAATGGCAGGAGCCACAAGAAGCAGCGTTCCGGGACTTGAAGACAGCTCTCATGGAGCCGCCGGTGTTGGCTTATGCGGACTTTTCGCAACCGTTCATCCTACACACCGACGGCAGCTCTCAGGGATTGGGGGCTGTGTTGTCTCAGGTTCAGGATGGGCGGGAGAGAGTGATCGCCTATGCGAGTCGGTCTCTTCATGACTCTGAGTTGAACCCAGACAATTACAGTTCTTTCAAGGTGGAGCTGCTGGCCGTGGTGTGGGCTATGACGGAGCGGTTCGCTGAGTACCTGGCCGGTTCCGAGGTGCTGATACGCACGGATAACAACCCATTGGCACATCTGGAAAATGCGAAATTGGGTGCCCTAGAACAGCGCTGGGTAGCCCGGATGGCCAAGTACAGATACCGTATCCTTTACAAGCGAGGAGCGGAGAATGTTCATGCTGACGCATTATCTCGTCTGCGGAAAAATCCCCCAAGAACTAACCGAGATGAGGAGCTGGAGGGAGAAGAAATCCCCTACGCCATCGGGGGCGCTGCTCAGACGGCTGTGAGCCTGGAACAGACCGGGAACGGAACGGCTGCAGGACTGTTGGTTCAGAGTCGGGACGAATGGATACGGCTACAACAGGAAGACCAGGAACTAGCTCCATTGCGACAGTGGATAACGAATGGTCTATTGCCCGTGAGAACCCCTGGACAAATTCTCCCGTCAGATCTGAACCTTCTTCTGCGGCAGTGGGAGCGCCTAACTCTTCAGGACGGGCTCTTATGCCACTTAACCATGGCTCTGGCAGATTCTGAGCCGACCTGGCAGATGGTCTTACCAGGGCCTGTGGTGGCCGCAGTTGCTAAAGAAGCTCATGAGTCCGGGGCACACTTCGGAGTGAAGAGGACGTTTAAGTGGCTGCAAACTCGGTTCTATCATCCTCGGCTGCTTGCGGAAGTACAAACTGCCTGTAGACAATGTCGACAATGTGAGCTAACCAAGTCACCGGAGGAAAGGGCGCCTGTGCAGAGCATCACGACGTCTGCCCCTTTTGAAGTATTAATGATAGACTACATTACCATTGGAGCAGCGCATCAAGGCTACGAACACTGCCTCGTTATGGTAGATCATTTTTCAAAATTCGCGGTAGTCATCCCTACCCGTGATCAGACAGCTGAGTCGGCGGCGAGCGCTATCTGTAAGAACTTTATTCAAGTTTACGGCTGTCCGAGGCGAATACATTCGGATCAAGGCGCCTGTTTCTTGGGCAAGGTCATGGAAGAGCTGCATCGCCTCTACGGCATTGATAAGTCACGCACCACACCGTATCATCCCCAGGGAAATGGGGCTTGTGAGCGGTTTAACCGGACTTTGCTTCAAATGCTGCGTGCGCTAGAACAAGATCAGAAGGTCCGCTGGCCGGAGTACGTGTCTGACCTAGTGTGGGTCTACAACAATAGAGTTCATCAAGTCACAGGACGCACCCCGTATGAAGTGGTCTTTGGGCGCCCAGGAAAAGGCATGACAGATCTGGAACTGTCTTCGGAGGAAGAAGGCCCCCGAACAGGGATGGCTTCGTGGGTGCGTGATCATCGGCATCGGCTGCAGACCTTACACCGACTGGTACACACTCGAATTCGGGAAGTGGAGCATCGGAGCACCCCTACAGCAAAACCCCCAGAGTTCCGGCCAGGTGATCGAGTACTCGTTCGAGAGCAAAGACCGCAAAACAAGTTAGACCATCGTTGGGAAAAAACACCCTATCGGGTGCTTCGCCGTATAGACCCGCATGGACCTGTATATGAAGTGCAGTCTGAGGCCCTCGGAAGTACAGGTACTCGCATTCTTCATCGCAACATGCTCCGGTTGTGTCGCTCTGTTGACTCGGACACCCCGGAATCCGCAATCAGGGAAGAGCCACCTACGACTGAGTCCCTCAACAACCATTGGTGGGATGAAGAAGATGATGAAGAAGAAGAATGGCGTCAAAATACTCCCCCTATCTCGACTACTACACTACCCCTGACCAGTCACCCTTCCGCTGACGACATTCCCCCAACACCCCCTACACAAGGACCCGAGCCACGACGTTCTGAACGTTCTACTGCCGGTAGACCCCCAACTCGCTACAGTCCTGACTTACACACTAGACAGACCCAAGTGTGGAACAATCCGTCAGGTGGGCGACCTGTCAGTGCGAAGGTCTCGCCCAGGGACTGGCGAGCATACAGGGTGGGGGAATGTAGGGGACAGGGACCTGATGAGCTGTGCAGACGGGTGGAACCATTGTTGCCGGGAGTCGGGGTTCCGGGGGACGGATTTGAGGGGTGCATGGGAAGCCAGGCTCATGTGACAGGAGGCAGAGTGACGCAGGGAGAGGAGAGGATAAAAAGCAAAACGCGCGAAAGCAGGGGCAGAGAAGCGCGGGAAATCTCTGAGGAGAGGAAACTGCAGCGCAGTTGCTGTGAGTGTGCAGGCCGCAGTGAGACTTGCAGGAAGCAGGGGGAAAACGTGCAACAGACACTGCGGGCAATTACTGGAGCCCCCAAAAAGAGACGCATTCGTCGTCAGCGACCCCCCAGGCAGAGGGGTAGTGCTGACCAGCTCAGGGACAGTATTACCGCGCTCCCTGAGAACACCTTGCCAGAGAGTGCTACAGACTCGCATGGTTTCGTCTCAGCTGTGACTGATACTGATTATTCTCCTAATCCTCCTCAAAAAGACTCTTCTCTGGACTGGGAGGCTGTTACCTCGGATCAACGTCCGCCTGCATGAGGGAACGCAGCACCGCAAAAGACATTCTGGACTCGACTCTACGCCTGGGCCCGTCGCCAGAAGACACCTCCTTCCTCCGCCATCAGGACTACGGCGTTGTCGGAGCCTCCCCGTCAGGACTACATCGCTGAACCAGCACTGATAAGTGACCGTTGTTGACTTTATCTTAGTAGGGAGTCACTAGTGAGGCGCTGCCGCGTTCTACGGGTGTAGTTCAGGGCGGCCATATAATAATTGGGATTTACTGCGAGATTGTGTTCTTGTATATAAGTTCCCTGCGTGGAAAACGTTTGTTATCTTTTTGGTTGGAAGTTAAAAAGAAAGTTAAAAACGCTATTTGCTTTCTGGCTCCTATTTGTCCCTGCATCCTTCTTTACCTGCGGTCTCTACACATGTATCAAACCAACATCACTTTTCCCCGTAATTGTATACTTGTCATTGGCAAGGAGAGAGCTACGCATTTTTTGATTTGGGTGCCTTATTGTTAATCTACTGGGGAGTGAGGATATTTATGTTACAGTTTTCTCTTCTCCTTAGGTTACTCGGACGCAGGGTTATCCTGGAGCGCCCACCAGATGTGACGCTTGTGTGTCATGGCTGCTCGTTTGCGCTCCAGGACACAGATATGCGTTCCAAATACTGGATTTGCTGTTTGCGATCTGGATCTGGATATCTGGGGACGAATACAGTGAATATAAAACGTGATCTCTCACGGCTCTCAGCAACTCTATATGTTTTGTGAAATCGCCAGACTGCTCTCTGTGTGATAAGAGGAATAACAATAATTTCTGAACTCCTCTGATGAGTCCTTGAGACGAAACGCATCGGTAGTCGGGGCAGAGAGGAACCTCAGATAATAATAATAATAATAATTTTATTTATTCAGATAAACCCATACACTCAGATGGGAATGTGAATATATAGACAAGCCACAAAAAATGGGTGAGATTGTTACTTGCATATTTCTTGTTTAAACTGATGGCTTACGTGCTAGAGTAATCCTTAGATAGGACACTAATTGTGTGTAACTAGGCACTTGTCATTTTTATCTAAACTCATCTGCCTGGGTTATACATAATTGGATCATTTCTCCAGATGGATATCTGATTATTGCTGCAGTTACAATATATAAACGTCACACACATATGGCAATACCACTTTTCTGGGTCTAACTTGGGTCATTTGGAGTTGACTATGTGACCAGATGGACACTGATGTTTACTGCAATTCTCATATAAAGGTCCCATCGTACGACAGTGCTAGTTTCTGGATATTAGGAGGAATAAGTATTTTCTGTATATCTAATTGAACTTAGAGTGGCATTTATTACGGTTCTGGAATATGATGCCTAAATTATATCCTTTGAGTATTTGGTCACGCTACCCAGCGGCAGATTATTATGTTGGTGTTATAAACCTGGAGTAACATGATGAGAGTATCTAGTTGTAATAATTTTTGTTGGGTTGGTGCTGCTATTTTTCTATATGTATACCACTCACTTTGCGAGTGGTTTTAATATATCAACTCTGCATGTGGTTAATATTCGAATTTATTAATAAAAGTTTTTTTTCAACATCCTCTATTTTGCTACCCAATAGTTAGTAAAGTGCATCATACACCTGAGATAACTGTTGGCCATATACTACAATCTCTCCTGACTTCCTGTACATACAGGTATGGCGAGAAAGGAAAAAGCCCCTACTGGACAGCTTTGATATCTGCTTATTTCCTGTGAAAAACAAAAGTATAGTCATCTGACATAATCTGTTGCAGGATAGTTGGGAGGTCCCCATACATGTCAGATGGTCATCCCTTTTCACTGAAATAAGCGGGTTCAGGTGACTTTCATCCAATGTGTATGGGTGTCATGCTGTGACAGAAGGTAAACAGGGAGACGTGCCCTGCACAGTCCCTAGGGATGGAACCCTAAGTAACCCTGCTTCCCAAGGTACCTCTAAAGGTGAGGAAGTTTGGGCCACCAGCCTCACTGTTCCCGTATTATACCCTAAGCTGTCCCCTCCTCATCCTCAGGAGACCCGAGACAGACATTTCTGTGCATAAACACATAAGACAAACAGAGATAATAAAAGCAACTAACATAAAAAAAGCTCACCAAAGGTAGAGCGGTATGTAGGGGAGGGGAGAAAAGTACAAACCAAATAGGAACAGGACAACGAGGAAAGCATACACCCAAAACAGCATGCAGCAATCTCCAGCAGCAACAACAATTGCTGCATCATGACTCCAGAGAGCTAGGAAGTAAAATTATCATTGGCAAGGAAGAGGTCTGGCCAGGTTTTATATGGTTTCTTACCAGCAGTTAAAGGGTCATTAACCTCTTCAGCACCAAAGGAAACAAAATCCATTTACTATGGGACACAAACACATAGACTAAATGGAAGACCTGTGATTCACAATACTTAAGGCCCCGTCACACATAGCGATTTACCAACGATCACGACCAGCGATACGACCTGGCCGTGATCGTTGGTAAGTCGTTGTGTGGTCGCTGGGGAGCTGTCACACAGACAGCTCTCTCCAGCGACCAACGATCAGGGGAACGACTTCGGCATCGTTGAAACTGTCTTCAACGATGCCGAAGTCCCCCTGCAGCACCCGGGTAACCAGGGTAAACATCGGGTTACTAAGCGCAGGGCCGCGCTTAGTAACCCGATGTTTACCCTGGTTACCAAAAAAACCAAACCGTACATACTCACCATCTGATGTCCGTCAGGTCCCTTGCCGTCTACTTCCTGCTCTGACTGAGTGCCGCCGTACAGTGAGAGCAGAGCGCAGCGGTGACATCACCGCTGTGATCTGCTCTCACTGTACGGCCGGATCTCAGTCAGAGCAGGAAGCAGACGGCAAGGGACCTGACGGACATCAGATGGTGAGTATGTACGGTTTTTTTTTTTTACATTTACGCTGGTAACCAGGGTAAACATCGGGTTACTAAGCGCGGCCCTGCGCTTAGTAACCCGATGTTTACCCTGGTTACCAGTGAAGACATCGCTGGATCGGTGTCACACACACCGATTCAGCGATGTCAGCGGGACCTCAACGACCAAAAAACGGCCCAGGCCATTCCGACACGACCAGCGATCTCGCAGCAGGGGCCTGATCGCTGGTACGTGTCACACATAGCGAGATCGCTACTGAGGTCGCTGTTGCGTCACAAAACTTGTGACTCAGCAGCGATCTCGCTAGCGATCTCGCTATGTGTGACGGGGCCTTTAGTGATCTTCTAACCCCAGATCTCCCAGGCAGACGTGACACACTCATGACAATGGGGGCTTTCTTTCACCTGGGGCAAAGATTCAGTTTGCTGCTTTCATATATTACACAGGTCAACAAAAAAAAAAATTTTTTCTGGTGTCCAAAATATTTTAATGAATTTGGGGTATTTTTGGGGTGCTGATTCTGAATATGCTATCAGTTTTGCCAGATTGGCTCAAGTTTTTGACATTTTTGGTATCTTATTTATAGCACTTGTTGGTAAATGCGACGCATCATCTCATTAATTTCTTTGGATTAGTACTTGAACTGAGCAGTTCTCAATATAGTTTTGTGTTAATTAGTGTTCTAAAAGTTTGTTCATAGCTTGATTTTTGCACTAACTTTATGTTGTTGTCTGTTTTCCAGTGAAAAGCATGAACTCATCAAGAAGAAGTTGTCTTAACGATCCAGACTCATTCTGTTACATTTGTGGTGAATACACACTGCCAAAACATAGAAGAAACATAACAGACTTCGTAAAAAAAGTGTATTTTGCCTATTTTGGGGTTATGCTTGGGGACCAAGACAAGTTTTGGGCACCACACATAGTATGCAAAGCATGTATCGAATTATTACGAAAATGGAGCAAAGGACAAAGAAAAAGCTTCAAATTTGGTGTTCCAATGGTGTGGAGAGAGCCAAAAAATCATCATGATGACTGTTATTTCTGTGCAGTGCAAGTGCAAGGATTCAATAAGCATAAGAAACGAAAATGGGAGTAACATGGCATCTGCAAGAAGGCCTGTTCCTCATTGTGAAGATGTGCCTGTACCTGTGTTTACCATAAATAACAGTCATCATGATGATTTTTTGGCTCTCTCCACACCATTGGAACACCAAATTTGAAGCTTTTTCTTTGTCCTTTGCTCCATTTTCGTAATAATTCGATACATGCTTTGCACACTATGTGTGGTGCCCAAAACTTGTCTTGGTCCCCAAGCATAACCCCAAAATAGGCAAAATACACTTTTTTTACGAAGTCTGTTATGTTTCTTCTATGTTTTGGCAGTGTGTATTCACCACAAATGTAACAGAATGAGTCTGGATCGTTAAGACAACTTCTTCTTGATGAGTTCATGCTTTTCACTGGAAAACAGACAACAACATAAAGTTAGTGCAAAAATCAAGCTATGAACAAACTTTTAGAACACTAATTAACACAAAACTATATTGAGAACTGCTCAGTTCAAGTACTAATCCAAAGAAGTTAATGAGATGATGCGTCGCATTTACCAACAAGTGCTATAAATAAGATACCAAAAATCTCAAAAACGTGAGCCAATCTGGCAAAACTGATGACATATTCAGAATCAGCACCCCAAAAATACCCTAAATTCGATGAAATATCTTTGGCACCAAAAATGCTGTTGACCAGTGTTATCAATATTAGGCAGCACGGTGGCTCAGTGGTTAGCATTGCAGCCTTGCAGCGCTGGAGTCCTGGGTTCAAATCCCACCAAGAACAACATCTGCAAGGAGTTTGTATGTTCTCTCCGTGTTTGCGTGGGTTTCCTCCGGGTTCTCCGGTGTCCTCCGACATTCCAAAGACATGCTGATAGGGAATTTAGATTGTGAGCCCCATTGGGGACAGCGATGATAATGTATGTAGAGTGCTGCAGAATATGTTAGTGCTATATAAAAATAAAGATTATTTATTATTATATACCTTAGACAAGGCACATAGGCTTACTTGGGCATCTTCACCCCATGGCGCCAAGCACATGTCCTATCGCACCCTGCAGCCATGCCCTTCCATAATGCCATCAAGTGCATAATAGTGGACATAGGAAAAATACTCTGGAAGAAAGTATTAGATATGCCTGTAGCTACTGCTGATCCTCACCTTTCAGGAGTCGCCATATCTTAGTAGCACAATATATCATTTGATCCATCTAAATGTTATGATCACGTGTTTGTCTACATATTATATGAAGCCGCTTAACGATCATTAACATCCATTATAACAACTGTCATAAGTGACACTCCTGCAGCTTGGCCGCTTTCCCAGAACTAAAATGCATTGTGATGATTGTCGATTGGCGAAACCATTTGATATGATTTTAGCTGTGACTTTTTTTTTTCCAGGCAAATCATATTACTAGCCCATAATAGAGAAAATGCTACTCACATGAAATGTATCGGATAAATTACATGTCCATTTGTTGTACTAATCCCTCGGTAATAGATTTATAATTAGGAAAAGATGTCGTTAAGGGTGAATTATTCTAGATCAAAGGATTGTTAATGGAATTGTCTTTCATGATCTTTTAGCAGAGTGCACTCAAGAACCAACGATCATGGATTTAATTGACTCTTATCTCGGCTAAAACTAAGACGTTCCGAGTCACGCTGCAATGTCTAAAATAGAAAATCTCATAAAATCTATTCTTTTAATCTGTATTTAGAGCAAAGGTTGCAGATTAGTAGTGTTAATATCAGTGGTTGTAGCCAGAAAGCTTTCAAGAAATCTAAGCACTATGATTTTCTCCGTATTAGTAAAGGGATATTTCAAGGAAAATCCTGATAAAGTTATCCTCATAAGATTATGTTGCATTTCTCTCCAAAATACGGTCTGCACCATTTCAAAAATCAATAATGGACTAGTTAAGCCATTGTGTTTTTTACGTTCAATGAATGTTGCTCACCTTTATGGCTTTTACTATCAGTTGTAAAGGGAACTTGTATAGAAAATTTTAAAACTGCAGCCCCCTGCTATCAGATTTATATTGGCTTTTTATCAAAAATAGAGAGGTCCCCACACTGTATATTTTTAATTATTTAAATCATTTAAAAAAAAAATAGCGTGGGGTCCCCCTAATTTCTGACAACTAGCCAAGCTAAAGCAAACAGCTGGGGGCTGGTATTCTCAAACTAGGAAGTGGCCTAGGCTTAAAATAGCAGCTCACAGCCTCCCCAGAAAAGACACATCTATTGTATGCGCCATTTCTGGTGCTTTTCCCATCTCTTCCCACTTGCCCTCGAGCGGCGGCAAGTGGGGTAAGAGTATTGGGTTTTATGTCAGCTGTTTTATGGCCACTGACATCAAGCCCAGGGTTTAGTAATGACACCCCCATTACTAACCCCATAGTCATACTATAATAAAGCCACAGCCAGAATAAAGTCCTTTATTTGAAATAAACACTCCCCACCTTCTTTTACACATTCATTATTGTAAAATAGAAAATAATAAAACACCATAGTCCACAATAATCCGTTATGCAATCGTTCTCCACACCAGCTGGAAAACACTGAGACACCTCTCTACAACTAACCTGTGGGCTTGATGTCAGCTGACATTACAAAGCTGACAACAACCCACAACAATTACCTCACTTGCCACCGCACCAGGGCAAGTGGGAAGAGCGGGGCTAAAGGTACCTTCACACTAAACGATATCGCTAGCGATCCGTGACGTTGCAGCGTCCTGGCTAGCGATATCGTTGAGTTTGACAGGCAGCAGCGATCAGGATCCTGCTGTGATATCGCTGGTCGTTGGTTAAAGTTCAGAACTTTATTTGGTCGTCAGATCGCCGTGTATCGTTGTGTTTGACAGCAAAAGCAACGATGCCAGCGACGTTTTACAATGGTAACCAGGGTAAATATCGGGTTACTAAGCGCAGGGCCGCGCTTAGTAACCCGATGTTTACCCTGGTTACCAGTGTAAAATGTAAAAAAACAAACAGTACATACTCACCTTCGCGTCCCCCGCCGTCCGCTTCCTGCACAGACTGAGCGCCGGCCGTAAAAGGAAAGCACAGCACAGCGGTGACGTCACCGCTCTGCTGTTAGGGCCGGCACTCAGTCAGTGCAGGAAGCGGACGCCGGGGGACGCGAATGTAAGTATGTAGTGTTTGTTTTTTTACATTTTACACTGGTAACCAGGGTAAACATCGGGTTACTAAGCGCGGCCCTGCGCTTAGCAACCCGATGTTTACCCTGGTTACCCGGGGACCTCGGCATCGTTGGTCGCTGGAGAGCGGTCTGTGTGACAGCTCTCCAGCGACCAAACAGCGACGCTGCAGCGATCGGCATCGTTGTCTGTATCGCTGCAGCGTCGCTTAGTGTGAAGGTACCTTACCCCTTAGTGACAGAGCCAATTTGGTACTTAATGACCGAGCCAATTTTTACAATTCTGACCACTGTCACTTTATGAGGTTATAACTCTGGAACGCTTTATCGGATCCCGCTGATTCTGAGATTGTTTTTTCGTGACATATTGTACTTCAAGTTAGTGGTAACATTTCTTCGATATTACTTGCGATTATTTATGAAAAAAACGGAAATATGGCGAAAATTTTTAAAATTTTGCAATTTTCAAACTTTGTATTTTTATGCCCTTAAATCAGAGAGATATGTCACAAAAAATAGTTAATAAATAACATTTCCCACATGTCCACTTTACATCAGCACAACTTTGGAAACAACATTTTTTTTTGTTAGGGAGTTATAAGGGTTAAAAGTTGACCAGCAATTTCTCATTTTTACAACACCATGTTTTTTTTAAGGACCACATCACCTTTGAAGTCATTTTGAGGGGTCTATATGATAGAAAATAACCAAGTGTGACACCAATCTAAAAACTGCACCCCCCAAGCTGCTCAAAACCACATTCAAGAAGTTTATTAACCCTTTACGTACTTCACAGGAACTGAAACAATGTGGAAGAAAAAAATGAACATTTAACTTTTTTTTGCAAACATTTAACTTCAGAACCATTTTTTTTAATTTTCACAAGTGTAAAAACAGAAACTTAACCACAAATTTTGTTGTGCAATTTCTCCTGAGTATGCCGATACCCCATATGTGGAGGTAAACCACTGTTTGGGCACACCGCAGAGCTTGGAAGTGAAGGAGCGCCGTTTGACTGTTTCAATGCAGAATTGGCTGGAATTGAGATCGGACGCCATGTCGCGTTTGGAGAGCCCCTAATGTGCCTAAACAGTGGAAACCCCCACAAGTGACACCATTTTGGAAACTAGACCCCTTAAGGAACTTATCTAGATGTGTGGTGAGCACTTTGAACCCCCAAGTGCTTCACAAAAGTTTATAACGTAGAGCCATGAAAATAAAAAATCGCATTTGTTTTCACAAAAATGATTTTTTCGCCCACAAATTCTTATTTTCACAAGGGTAACAGGAGAAATTAGACCACAAAAGTTGTTGTGCAATTTCTCCTGAGTACGTCGATACCCCATATGTGGGGGTAAACCACTGTTTGGGCGCACCGCAGAGCTTGGAAGTGAAGGAGCACCGTTTGACTTTTTCAATGCAGAATTGGCTGGAATTGAGATCGGACGCCATGTCGCGTTTGGAGAGCCCCTAATGTGCCTAAACAGTGGAAACCCCCCACAAGTGATACCATTTTGGAAACTAGACCCCTTAAGGAACTTATCTAGATGTGTGGTGAGCACTTTGAACCCCCAAGTGCTTCACAGAAGTTTATAACGTAGAGCCGTGAAAATAAAAAATCGCATTTTTTCTACAAAAATGATCTTTTTGCCCCCAAATTTTTATTTTCACAAGGGTAACAGGAGAAATTATACCACAAAAGTTATTGTGCAATTTCTCCTGAGTAGGTCAATACCCCATATGTGGGGGTAAACCACTGTTTGGGCGCACCGCAGAGCTTGGAAGAGAAGGAGTGTCGTTTTACTTTTCAATGTAGAATTGGCTGGAATTGAGATCGGACGCCATGTCACGTTTGGAGAGCCCCTGATGTGCCTAAACAGTGGAAACCCCCCACAAATGACACCATTTTGGAAACTAGACCCCTTAAGGAACTTATCTAGATGTGTGGTGAGCACTTTAAACCCCCAGGTGCTTCACAGAAGTTTATAACGTAGAGCCGTGAAAATAAAAAAATCGCATTTTTTCTACAAAAATGATCTTTTTGCCTCCAAATTTTTATTTTACCAAGGGTAACAGGAGAAACTGGACCCCAGAAGTTGTTGTACAATTTGTCCTGAGTACGCCGACACCCCAAATGTGGGGGTAAACCACTGTTTGGGCGCATGGCTGAGCTCGGAAGCAAAGGAGCGCCATTTGACTTTTCAATGCAAAATTCACTGGAATTGAGATCGGACGCCATGTCGCGTTTGGAGAGCCCCTGATGTGCCTAAACAGTAGAAACCCCCCCAAAAGTGACCCCATTTTGGAAACTAGACCCCCCATGGAACTTATCTAGATGTGTAGTGAGAACTTTGAATGCCCAAGTGCATCACAGAAGTTTATAATGCAGAGTCGTGAAAATAAAAAATATTTTTTTTTTTTACAAAAAAGATTTTTTAGCCCCCAAGTTTTTATTTTCACAAGGGTAACAAGAGAAATTGGACCTGCAAAAGTTGGTGTCCAATTTGTCCTGAGTATGCTGGTACCCCATATGTGGGGGTAAACCACTGTTTGGGCGCATGGCTAAGCTCGGAAGGGAAGGAGCGCCGTTTTGGAATGCAGACTTTGATAGAATTGTCTGCTGGCGTTATGTTACGTTTGCAGATCCCTAATGTACCTAAACAGTAGAAACCCCCAACATGTGACCCCATTTTGGAAAATAGACCCCCCAAGGAACCTATCTAGATATGTGGTGAGAACTTTGAATGCCCAAGTGCTTCACAGAAGTTTATAATGCAGAGTAGTGAAAATAAAAAATATATTTTTTTCCCACAAAAAAGATTTTTTAGCCCCCAAATTTTTATTGTCACAAGGGTAACAAGAGAAATTGGACCCCAAAAGTTGTTGTCCAATTTGTCCTGAGTATGCTGGTACCCAATATGTGGGGGTAAACCACTGTTTGGGCGCACGGCAGAGCTCGGAAGGGAAGGAGCGCCATTTTGGAATGCAGGCTTTGATAGAATGGTCTGCAGGCGTTATGTTGCGTTTGCAGACCCCTAATGTACCTAAACAGTAGAAACCCCCAACAAGTGACCCCATTTTGGAAAATAGACCCCCCAAGGAACTTATCTAGATATGTGGTGAGAACTTTGAATGCCCAAATGCTTCACAGAAGTTTATAATGCAGAGTAGTGAAAATAGAAAATATATTTTTTTCCCACAAAAAAGATTTTTTAGCCCCCAAATTTTTATTTTCACAAGGGTAACAAGAGAAATTGGACCCCAAAAGTTGTTGTCCAATTTGTCCTGAGTATGCTGGTACCCAATATGTGGGGGTAAACCACTGTTTGGGTGCACGGCAGAGCTCGGAAGGGAAGGAGCGCCATTTTGGAATGCAGGCTTTGATAGAATGGTCTGCAGGCATTATGTTGCGTTTGCAGAGCCACTGATGTACCTAAACAGTAGAAACCCCCCACAAGTGACCCCATTTTGGAAACTAGACCCCCCAAGGAACTTATCTAGATATGTGGTGAGAACTTTGAATGCCCAAGTGCTTCACAGAAGTTTATAATGCAGAGTAGTGAAAATAGAAAATATTTTTTTTTCCACAAAAAAGATTTGTTAGCCCCCAAGTTTTTATTTTCACAAGGGTAACAAGAGAAATTGGACACCAATATTTGTTCTCCAATTTGTCCTGAGTGTGCTGGTACCCCATATGTGGGGGTAAACCACTGTTTGGGCACACGGCAGTGCTCGGAAGAGAAGGAGCGCCATTTTGGAATTCAGACTTTGATAGAATTGTCTGTGGGTGTTATGTTGCGTTTGCAGAGCCCCTGATGTACCTAAACAGTAGAAACCCCCCACAAGTGACCAAATTTTGGAAACTAGACCCCCTAAGTAATTTATCTAGATATGTGGTGAGAAATTTGAATGCTCAAGTGCTTCACAGAAGTTTATAATGCAGAGTAGTAAAAATAAAAAAATATTTTTTTTCCCACAAAAAAGATTTTTAGCCCCCAAGTTTTTATTTTCACAAGGGTAACAAGAGAAATTGGACACCAATATTTGTTCTCCAATTTGTCCTGAGTGTGCTGGTACCCCATATGTGGGGGTAAACCACTGTTTGGGCACACGGCAGTGCTCGGAAGAGAAGGAGCGCCATTTTGGAATTCAGACTTTGATAGAATTGTCTGTGGGTGTTATGTTGCGTTTGCAGAGCCCCTGATGTACCTAAACAGTAGAAACCCCCCACAAGTGACCAAATTTTGGAAACTAGACCCCCTAAGTAATTTATCTAGATATGTGGTGAGAAATTTGAATGCTCAAGTGCTTCACAGAAGTTTATAATGCAGAGTAGTAAAAATAAAAAAATATTTTTTTTCCCACAAAAAAGATTTTTAGCCCCCAAGTTTTTATTTTCACAAGGGGAACAGGAGAAATTGGACCCCAAAAGTTGTTGTCCAATTTATCCCGAGTACGCTGATGCCCCATATGTGGGGGTAAACCACTGTTTGGGCACACGGCAGAGCTCAGAAGGGAGGGAGCACCATTTGACTTTTTAAGCGCAAAATTGTCTGTCGTGTTTGGAGACCCCCTGATGTACCTAAACAGTGGAAACCCCCCAATTCTAACTCCAACCCTAACGCCAACACACCCCTAACCCTAATCTCAACCCGATCCATAATCCTAATCACAACCCTAATGATAATCACAACCCTAACCCCAAAACAGCCCTAATCTCAACTCTAACCATAACCCTAATCAAAACCCTAAATCCAACACACCCCTAACCCTAATCTCAACCCTAACCTCAAACCTAACCCTAATCCCAATACACCCCTAACCCTAATCCCAACCCTAACCTTAACCCTAATCCCAACCCTAACCCCAAACGTAACCCTAATCCCAACCGTAACCCTAACACCAACCCTAATCCAAACCCTAACCCTAATCCCAACTCTATCCCTAACTTTAGCCCCAACCCTAACCCTAACCCTAATTTTAGCCCCAACCCTAGCCCTAACCCTAACTTTAGCCCCAATCCTAACCCTAAATTTAACCCTAACCCTAGCCCTAACTTTAGCCCCAACCCTAACCCTAAGGCTACTTTCACACTAGCGTCGTACTCGGCCCATCGCAGTGTGTCGGGCCGACGTACCGACGCTAGCGTTGTAAGCGCCGCACAACGGGTGCAGAGGATGCTGTTTTTTCAACGCATCCGCTGCCCCATTGTGAGGTGCGGGGAGGCGGGGGCGGAGTTCCGGCCACGCATGCACGGTCGGAAATGGTGGACACGTCGCACAAAAAAAGTTACATGTAGCGTTTTTTTGTGCCGACGGTCCGCCAAAGCACGACGCATCCGTCGCAATGTGTCGCTAATGCAAGTCAATGTAGAAAAAAACGCATCCTGCAAGTGCAGCGCCCCAGAGTCCTGGTCGTTGCAGTAGCATGGTTCAGCCACTAAGGGGGGCTATGCTGCGTTCGATGGCACGGAAGGAGTTCTCTGAGCAGGTATCACAGTCACCAATACATTTCACAGCTGGGCCTCCGGGGGGAGCTAAGGGTGCTATTCATTAGGCCACTCCCCACCATAGTGGGTAAACTGGGGGTCAGGCAGGAAGTTAGAGAGAACGCTGACGGGATTGAACGGAGCAACACCTGGTGGCAGAGGGTGTTGTGAAGGGAGAGACTGTAGGGTCTCTGCCAGGGGTGGGATCCTGGCAGAGGCTTGGCATGGAAAGAACGTAAAGGGACCGTGCCTGCTCAGCATAGCGGCGGTGCCCAAGGAAGGACTAAGAAGCGAGATAGATTGTGCTGAGTGAGAAACGAAATCAAGCGAAAGGAGATACCAGTGAGGGTTGTGCTGAAAGAGGCAGCACCTTACTGAGGCGCACTACCGGTGGCCGGAACGCCGAGGAGGTAAAGAGTTTCAAGCCATACCTCAGACCTACGGCAGGGCAGTTAGCTTGAGGCGGACTGTCTCACGCATCACCCAGGAAGGCAAAGGGGGGTACCAACAGGAGAGGGGCGCAGATAGAGTCCCGGAAGATCTCCGAGCCTCCCCGTCATACGGGTGCGTTCCTACCATAGTATCTGGAGGGACGAGGAAGATCATTGCGAATTAAGTTGTTGTGAGGGAACACGAGAAACAGACACAACAGTTGTGGGGTACTTTCCGTAAGCACAGCAGGGAAGGACTGCAACACATAGCGCTAGAAGGAAGGCACCGATTTCCACCTGCAAGGAGAGCTCTGGAAGTGCCATTGGACCGGCCGGACTTGCGCAGCCTGGTGAGCCGTATTCCGGACTGAGGACCCAGAGAGCTTCAGTAAAGAGGTAAAGAGACTGCAACCTGGTGTCCTCGTTATTTACCGTGACCTGCACCCCACAACTGCACCGCTACAACATCACTTATTGCACCGGACGTCCCCCACTGACAGACAGGGCCACGGACCGGGTCTAGCCACCGTGACAACCCCAGGACTGAGACCTAGAGGCCCGGCTCCGGGTACCCCTCGGCCCTGCGGCGGTGTGGGGGCGCTCCACAAGCACTTTTGCAGGATGCGTTTTTTCTCCAACGACGCATTGCGACGGAAGCCAAAAAACGCTAGTGTGAAAGTAGCCTAACCCTATCCCTAACCCTACATTTAGCCCCAACCCTAGCCCTAGCCCTAGCCCTAACCCTAGCCCTAACCCTAGCCCTAACCCTAACCCTAGCCCTAACCCTAACCCTAGCCCTAACCCTAATTTTAGCCCCAACTCGTCTCTCCTGCCGGCCGGCAGATGGCAGCAGATGGCGGGCGCACTGCGCATGCGCCCGCCATTTTCTTTGCAGAGGAAGAAGCCGGCCGGCAAGAGGAGACGCAGGAGGACCCGGGGACACCGGGTGACTATGATACGGTCCCCGAATCCCCCTATTTCTCTGTCCTCTGATGTGCGATCACATCAGAGGACAGAGAATTACAGATCGCTTTTTTTTTTTTTTTTTTTGCAGTCGCCGGTAAACAGTTAATTACCGGCGATCGCAAAACAGGGGTCGGTAAAAACCGACCCCGATCATGTTCTTTGGGGTCTCGGCTACCCCCGGCAGCCGAGACCCCAAAGATCTTCCGGGTGCCGGGCGGCGGGCGCACTGCGCATGCGCCCGCCATTTTTTCCCGGAAAAAAGATGGCGGCGCCCATCTGGAGACACGAGGAGCACCGGGGAAGATAGGTGAGTATTGGGGGCCATTGGGGACACTATTTCTCTGTCCTCCGATGTGCGATCACATCGGAGGACAGAGAAATTAAATGGCAAATCGCGTTTGTTTGTTTTTTTGTTGCGACCGCCGGTAAACGGTTAATTACCGGCGATCGCAACTCGGGGGTCGGTAAAAAACCCCCAAATCATGTTCTCTGGGGTCTCGGCTACCCTCGGCAACCGAGACCCCAGAGAAAATCCGACTCTGGGGGGCGCTATTCACTTTTTCCACAGCGCCGTTAATTAAAAGGCGTAACGGCGGTCGTTAAGGGGTTAAGCCACAGAATTGGCGCATCTAATGGATGTGCCATTTTTGGGGCGGCTGAGAGATAATGTTCTTACTCTGGGAGTGAGCCAATATTCATGGCCCTTTCCTAGTCTATTAATATCAGCCTGCAGCTGTCTGTTGAGCCTTTGCTGGTTATTAAATATATGGGGGCCCAAATCATTTTTGGGGATCTCACCTATAATTGCCAGTAAAGACTAAGAAAACTGCTGTAGGCTGATATTAATAGCCTGGGATCCTTTATGGCTATAGGCTCACTCGCAGAATATTAACCTCAGCCCCCAGCCGTCGGATTTCCCTCTGCTGTTTATGAAAATTAAGGGGGACAGCACGCCATTTTTTTCATTTCTTTTTTTATTTATTAAATAAATATACAGATTGGTGCACCACAACGCTAATGTTCAGAGTTCGTACCGGACACCCTGTGCTGTGTGCGGTGCCGAACCCCGAACACGGACTTTAAACTGGAAGTGCATCGGCTGCGCCTAATAAAGCTTGGTGAAAGGCTGCATCGCAGCCAATCCCCAAGCTTTGAGTATGGGCACTTCCTTCTCAATCACAGCCATGACAAGTATTAGCATGGCTGTTATTGGGTTGTGCAACATGTGAGACAACCTGTATGAAGGCAGGATCGCGTGTTGCGCCACCATTTTCAGTGTTGTCAGAAAGGAGAAAAGAGTGCAGTACAACCACTATTAATCTACTTTTTACTATCAATTACAGCATTCCAGAATTATTCACCTTCTCAATTCTTTCATTCCGGGCTGGAGGAGACAAACAGCTTGAAAATCTGATTGTGGTGGCTATCCCACAGTAGGTTGTTCCCAGCCGCTACTACTTTTCCAGGCGGGCTATCCCTGCCCTGCATACACATATTGTGGACAAAATCAGGTGTGCACTGCACAATGCCATCAGTGATCAGTGGCAAGGTCCAGATAATGACTGATACATGGAGCAGTAAGCACAGGAGAGAGAGGACGCTGATCAGCATAAGAACTTACACTCTACTCCGCATAAGTGAGAGAGAGGACCCCGCTGACCATAAGAGTTTGCACTCTACAGAAGAGAGAGACTTACCCAGTGACTCTGGACATGGAAAATGACTGTACAAGCTGTGCTCCGCTGGCAACCGCTGAACTGTGATAGCTCGGTACTGACCACCACCATACAAGGTATGATAATCCTTAATATTTCATAACTGTGTAGGAGTGGTGGAGCTGATGGTCTGCTCCCTGATACTCTAAGGGAGTTAAATGTATTTTATATTCATGCATGTTGTCAGTTGTAAAAAAAACCACTGGGCTACAGTCTAGCCTAGGCAGGGTTAACTGTAATGGCCGGCCCAATTCCCTTTCATGTGATTGCGCGTACTAGTCTGGGAAACCTCAAGATGTACTGTATGTCAAGGCCATTGGGTGCACTCAGCATGTGAAGCTACAGAGAAAGATGGACTTAGACTCTGAGGCAGAAAGTGATGCAATCCAGGTGCACTGCTAGTGGTGGAGAAGACTTCATAGTGCTAGAGAAGATAGCAAGAGGGACACCCTACCAGAACCAGGGCTGAAGCTGTGTCCGGTACCTGTGGGAAGGACAACAACCCGTTGCGCCTTATCCTATATGCCCATTTGTTAAGACTGTCAACCGTCCAGTAAAAGTTTGATTGGTTTAACAAAACCTGTGTCCCCTGGATTGATTGCTGTCAAGGTGTCAAGGTTCCAGAAGAGGAAAACCTAGAGTCAATGGAGGCTTGTGGGACAGAAGTAAACACATCGGGATGGAGACACGTGTTGTCTGTAGAGGGCCAGATCGAGTGGGAGCAGCATCTTGCCCACAACTACCTCACTTGGGCACTTTACAGCTGTAGGGCATTATAGGGAGGCCACCTGGCAATGCAAAATGACTTTTGCTCGCTTTCTAATGCTTCTGTAGTGTTGGAAATAGTGCTGGGCAAGTTTTTATTTTGCAAGCCGCGAATCAAATCATAAAATGTTCGAATTTGGGTGAAACCACAAATTTCAGAAAATTCAATGCAAACTCGAGCCTACGTGGATCGATCCGCTCACCTTTAGCTGAGAGTGAATGAAGTTTGTTCTAGCCTCTTTTAATTTTATTGTACTGTACCTTGTTGCAGATTGTCTGTGTGGATTCTGTAATTGAAATATTCTAACTAGTGATGAGCGAGTATACTCGTTGCTCGGGTTTTCCCGAGCACACTCGGGTGGTCTCCGAGTATTTGACTGCTCGGAGATTTAGTTTTCATCTCTGCAGCTGCATGATTTACAGCTACTAGACAGCTTGAATACATGTGGGGATTCCCTAGCAACCAGGCAAACCCCACATGTACTCAGGCTCTCTAGTAGCTGTAAACCATTCAGCTGCGGAGATGAAAACTAAATCTCCAAACACTAACAAATACTCGGAGACCACCCGAGCGTGCTCGGGAAAACCCGAGCAACGAGTATACTCGCTCATCACTGATTGTAACAACTCAGTGATGTGTAAATCCGGCCAAATGGAATACCGGTCTTGTGTCATCATTATCGTATGTTTTCACACTTTTTAATTTATACCTTTCATGACAGTTTTGACAAATGCCTAGAAAAATTGGTGTAAGTTAGAGAAATGTAAAAGTCGACAGTCGGTATGTGTGTGTTGTTGGTAGAAATACACATTTACCCTTTTCATGAGGTGGTGTTGAGGACAGAAATATGTCTTACATTCACAGTAAATTTGACAGTTTGGCAAATTTGGCTCAATTTTTTTCCTGAATTCATGGATATAAAGATAAATCCCCCAATTTACTTACAGTTTTCTTGCACTGGACTGGTTCTTGGATTCATAATATACCTAGAAAAGTGATGTGCACAGTCAGGAGTGTTCTGCAAAGTATCAAGAAAATCAGCTGATCAGAGCACATTCTCAGTCAGCAGGTTTCCCTTCCGTAAGTGAACCGCCCTAGATCTCAGCCAGCAGTCTCCCGTTGCTCGAGTTCAGGATGTTGATGTCATTCCTACATTGAAACAGCTGAAAAAGAGCAAAACAAATTTGTGAATACACAAGGTTATTCTCAGAAGAAAAACACGACACGGACTATGACTGAGGAAATTAACCACTTCCCGACCGGACAATTTTCCAATTTGCGCTTTCGTTTTTCCTCTCCTTTTTTGAAGTGGCAAAACTTTTTTATTTTTCTGTAGACAGAGTCACATGAGGGCTTGTTTTTTTGTATTGTACTTTTGAATGTCAACATGTATTTTTATTATGCACTGTACTGGAAAACAGGAACAAAAATTTCCAATTGTGGCAAGATCTAAAAAAAAGTGAAATTCTGCAATAGTTTTGGGAGTTTTGTTTTTACAAAGTTCATTATGCAGTAAATTAGACCTGGCAATACGATTCTATAAATAAAATATAATACATAGTTTTTTTTTAAAATTTAAGTTTAAATGAAAACTTTTGGGGGAAATTTATAAAAAAATATATATATATTTGCGCTTGTATGTGGGGGCTAGTTTTTTAACTTCCCTGAGCTGACATTTTTATTAAAACCATTTTCGAGTATAGAGTGGCTTGCAAAAATATTCACCCCTGTTGACTTTTTACTTATTTTATTACATTACAACCTGTGTTTAAATATTATTGTAATTCAATTTGTCTGTGATGCATCAGCACTAAATAGCATAAGTTGGTGAGGTGAAGTGAGAAAAATCTAGGCGCAAATTAAATTTATGGGATAAAATAGCTAAAAATTGTCACGTGCATACGTATTCACCCCGTTTGCTATGAAGCCACTATAAATTTCTGGGGCAAGCAATTATCTTCATAAGTCACATGTTTAGTAAAAGGAAGTCCCCCTGTGTGCAAGCTAAGTGTCACATGGTCTGTCAGTATAGACACACCTTTTCTGAAAGGCCACAGAGGCTTTAACACCAGCAAGAGGCACCACTAACCAAACAACATCATGGAGATCAAGGAGATCTCCAAACAAGTCAAGGACAAAGTTGTTGGGAAAAAGTCAGGGTTGGGTTTTAAAAAAAAAAAAATCCCAATCTCTGAAGATTCCCCGGAGCACCATCGAAACCATTATCGTCAAATGGAAAGAAATGGTACCACAACAACCCTGCCAAGAGATGGCCGCCCACCAAAACTTTCAGCCCGTGCAAGAAGGGCATTAACCAGAGAGGTAATACAGTGTCATGTCGGACGCTGTTCATACTAGGGCATTCGACAGACAGCGGTAATTCCGCTTTTGTCCACTATGCGCTCAGTGGCGTCAGCTAGTTTTTGTCTAGCTGTTCCAGGGTTAATTTAGCAGGTGCTCGGATTGGAAGTTGGGCCACGCCCACTGCCTTTAAATAGTTCTTCTGAAGATTGGGTGTCGCCGAATATAGCTTCAGTCTTGTGCTTGGTTATCTCGGTCTGGAGTGGTGAGCTAGAAGTTGGAGTATCATTGCTGGTGGTGTATTTCCCTTTGTCTTATTTTCTCCTTCCTGTTATGACCCCAATGGCGAGGGTCTCAGAGGAACGTGGAAGTCTGCAGAATACAAAAATCCAGCTCATAGGGCAGTGGTAACTGGGTTGACCATATATCTACTCCTAACGCCAACACTAGAAGTAGCCGGGGATCATTCCTACGTTGATTCTAGATGACACGCGCCAGCCGGAGAATCTAACTACCCCTAGTAGAGGAAAACAAAGACCTCTCTTGCCTCCAGAGAAAGGGACCCCAAAGCAGGATAGAAGCCCCCCACAAATAATAACGGTGAGGTAAGAGGAAATGACAAACACAGAAATGAACCAGGTTTAGCACAGAGAGGCCCGCTTACTGATAGCAGAATAAAGAAAGGTAACTTATATGGTCAACAAAAACCCTATCAAAATCCACACTGGAAATTCAAGAACCCCCGAACCGTCTAACGGTCCGGGGGGAGAACACCAGCCCCCTAGAGCTTCCAGCAAAGGTCAGGATACAGATTTGGAACAAGCTGGACAAAAATACAAAACCAAAACAAATAGCAAAAAGCAAAAAGCAGACTTAGCTGATATAACCGGAACCAGGATCAGTAGACAAGAGCACAGCAGATTAGCTCTGATAACTACGTTGCCAGGCATTGAACTGAAGGTCCAGGGAGCTTATATAGCAACACCCCTAACTAACGACCCAGGTGCGAATAAAAGGAATGACAGAAAAACCAGAGTCAAAAAACTAGTAACCACTAGAGGGAGCAAAAAGCAAATTCACAACAGTACCCCCCCCTTAGTGAGGGGTCACCGAACCCTCACCACGACCACCAGGGCGATCAGGATGAGCGGCATGAAAGGCACGAACTAAATCGGCCGCATGAACATCAGAGGCGACCACCCAGGAATTATCCTCCTGACCATAGCCCTTCCACTTGACCAGGTACTGAAGCCTCCGCCTGGAGAGGCGAGAATCCAAGATCTTCTCCACCACGTACTCCAACTCGCCCTCAACCAACACCGGAGCAGGAGGCTCAGCAGAAGGAACTACAGGCACAATGTACCGCCGCAACAAGGACCTATGAAATACATTGTGAATAGCAAACGACACAGGAAGATCCAGACGAAAAGATACAGGATTAAGGATTTCCAATATCTTGTAAGGACCAATAAAACGAGGTTTAAATTTGGGAGAGGAGACCTTCATAGGAACAAAGCGGGAAGAAAGCCATACCAAATCCCCAACGCGTAGTCGGGGACCCACACCGCGGCGGCGGTTGGCAAAGCGCTGAGCCCTCTCCTGTGACAACTTCAAGTTGTCCACCACATGATTCCAGATCCGCTGCAACCTATCCACCACAGAATCCACCCCAGGACAGTCAGAAGGCTCCACATGACCCGAAGAAAAGCGAGGATGGAAACCAGAGTTGCAGAAAAAAGGCGAAACCAAGGTGGCGGAACTAGCCCGATTATTAAGGGCAAACTCAGCCAACGGCAAGAATGTCACCCAATCGTCCTGATCAGCAGAGACAAAACACCTCAAATAAGCCTCCAAAGTCTGATTGGTTCGCTCCGTCTGTCCATTAGTCTGAGGATGGAAAGCAGACGAAAACGACAAATCAATGCCCATCCTACTACAAAAGGATCGCCAGAACCTGGAAACGAACTGGGATCCTCTGTCTGACACAATATTCTCAGGGATGCCGTGCAAACGAACCACATTCTGGAAAAACACAGGAACCAGATCGGAAGAGGAAGGCAGCTTAGGCAAAGGAACCAAATGGACCATCTTGGAGAAGCGATCACATATCACCCAGATAACAGACATGCCCTGAGATAGCGGAAGATCAGAAATGAAATCCATGGAGATATGTGTCCAAGGTCTCTTCGGGACAGGCAAGGGCAAGAGCAAACCGCTGGCACGAGAACAGCAAGGCTTAGCTCGAGCACAAGTCCCACAGGACTGCACAAATGACCGCACATCCCTTGACAAGGAAGGCCACCAAAAGGACCTGGCCACCAGATCTCTGGTGCCAAAAATTCCCGGGTGACCTGCCAACACCGAGGAATGAACCTCGGAAATGACTCTGCTGGTCCACTTATCCGGGACAAACAGTCTGTCAGGTGGACAAGACTCAGGCCTATCAGCCTGAAATCTCTGCAACACACGTCGCAGATCCGGAGAAATAGCTGACAAGATAACTCCATCCTTAAGAATACCAACAGGATCAGCGACTCCAGGAGCATCAGGCACAAAGCTCCTAGAAAGAGCATCGGCCTTCACATTCTTTGAACCTGGTAAATACGAGACAACAAAATCAAAGCGGGAGAAAAACAATGACCAGCGGGCCTGTCTCGGATTAAGGCGTTTAGCAGACTCGAGATACATCAGATTTTTGTGATCAGTCAAGACCACCACACGATGCTTAGCACCCTCGAGCCAATGACGCCACTCCTCAAATGCCCATTTCATGGCCAACAACTCCCGATTGCCCACATCATAATTTCGCTCGGCAGGCGAAAACTTCCTAGAGAAAAAGGCACAAGGTTTCATAACAGAGCAACCAGGGCCTCTCTGCGACAAAACGGCCCCTGCTCCAATCTCTGAAGCATCCACCTCAACCTGAAAGGGAAGTGAGACATCGGGCTGGCACAAAACAGGCGCCGAAGTAAACCGGCGTTTCAACTCCTGGAAAGCCTCCACGGCAGCAGGAGCCCAGTTAACTACATCGGAGCCCTTCTTGGTCATATCCGTCAAAGGTTTCACAATGCTAGAAAAATTAGCGATAAAACGACGGTAGAAGTTAGCGAAACCCAAGAACTTCTGAAGACTCTTAACTGACGAGGGCTGAGTCCAATCAAGAATAGCTCGGACCTTGACTGGGTCCATCTCCACAGCAGAAGGGGAAAAAATGAACCCCAAAAAGGGAACCTTCTGTACACCAAAGAGACACTTTGAGCCCTTGACAAACAAAGAATTTTCACGCAAAATTTTAAAGACCAACCTGACCTGCTCCACATGCGAGTCCCAATTATCAGAAAAAAACAAAATATCATCCGGATAAACAATCATAAATTTATCCAGATACTTTAGGAAAATGTCATGCATAAAGGACTGAAAAACTGAAGGCGCATTGGAGAGCCCAAAAGGCATCACCAAGTACTCAAAATGACCTTCGGGCGTATTGAATGCGGTTTTCCATTCATCACCTTGCTTAATGCGCACAAGGTTGTACGCACCACGAAGGTCTATCTTGGTGAACCACTTGGCACCTTTAATCCGGGCAAACAAGTCAGACAACAGCGGCAAAGGATACTGAAATTTGACAGTGATCTTATTTAAAAGCCGATAATCAATACAAGGTCTCAAAGATCCGTCCTTTTTTGCCACAAAAAAGAATCCCGCACCAAGAGGGGAAGAAGACGGACGAATATGTCCTTTCTCCAGAGACTCCTTGATATATGAACGCATAGCGGTATGTTCAGGTACCGACAGATTAAACAGTCTTCCCTTAGGAAATTTACTGCCTGGGATCAAATCTATAGCACAGTCACAGTCCCTATGAGGAGGCAATGCACTGGACCTGGACTCGCTAAAGACATCCTGATAATCAGACAAATACTCCGGAACTTCCGAAGGCGTAGAAGAAGCAATAGACACAGGCAGGGAATCCCCATGAATACCACGACAGCCCCAACTTGACACTGACATAGCCTTCCAGTCCAGGACGGGATTATGGGTCTGTAACCATGGCAGCCCTAAAACAACCAAATCATGCATTTTATGTAAAACCAGGAAACGTATCACCTCGCGGTGTTCAGGAGTCATGCACATGGTAACCTGTGTCCAATACTGCGGTTTATTTGCTGCCAATGGCGTAGCGTCAATACCCCTAAGAGGAATAGGATTTTCTAATGGTTCAAGAGTAAAACCACAGTGCTTAGCAAATGACAGATCCATAAGACTCAGGGCAGCACCTGAATCTACAAACGCCATGACAGGATAAGACGACAGTGAGCAAATCAAAGTTACAGACAGAATAAATTTAGGTTGCAAATTACCAACGGTGACAGGACTAACAACCTTAGCTATACGTTTAGAGCATGCTGAGATAACATGTGTAGAATCACCACAGTAGTAGCACAAGCCATTCCGGCGTCTATGAATTTTCCGCTCATTTCTAGTCAGGATTCTATCACATTGCATTAAATCAGGTGTCTGTTCAGACAACACCATGAGGGAATTTGCGGTTTTTCTATCACATTGCACCGAATTAGGTGTCTGTTCAGACAACACCATGAGGGAATTTGCGGTTTTGCGCTCCCGCAACCGCCGGTCAATTTGAATAGCCAGTGCCATAATATCATTCAGACCTGTGGGAATGGGAAAACCCACCATAACATTCTTAATGGCATCAGAAAGGCCATTTCTAAAATTAGCGGCCAGTGCACACTCGTTCCAATGTGTCAGCACGGACCATTTCCGAAATTTTTGGCAATACACTTCAGCCTCGTCCTGCCCCTGAGACATAGCCAGCAAGGCCTTTTCTGCCTGAATCTCAAGATTGGGTTCCTCATAAAGTAAACCGAGCGCCAGAAAAAACGCATCAATATCAGCCAATGCCGGATCTCCCGGCGCCAGCGAAAAAGCCCAATCTTGAGGGTCGCCCCGTAAGAACGAAATAACAATTTTTACTTGCTGAGCGGAGTCTCCAGATGAACAGGGTCTCAGGGACAAAAACAATTTACAATTATTCTTGAAATTCCTAAACTTAAACCTGTCTCCGGAAAACAGTTCAGGAATCGGTATCTTAGGTTCTGACCTAGGATTTCTGATAACATAGTCTTGTATGCCCTGCACACGAGTAGCCAGCTGGTCCACACTTGTAATCAAGGTCTGGACATTCATGTCTGCAGCAAGCATAGCCACTCTGAGGTAAAGGGGAAGAAGAGAAAAAAAAAAAAAAACTCAGAATCTTCTTTCTTATAATCCCTCTTCTGCAATGCATTAAACATTTAATACTGGCCTGGCAAACTGTTATGACCCCAATGGCGAGGGTCTCAGAGGAACGTGGAAGTCTGCAGAATACAAAAATCCAGCTCATAGGGCAGTGGTAACTGGGTTGACCATATATCTACTCCTAACGCCAACACTAGAAGTAGCCGGGGATCATTCCTACGTTGATTCTAGATGACACGCGCCAGCCGGAGAATCTAACTACCCCTAGTAGAGGAAAACAAAGACCTCTCTTGCCTCCAGAGAAAGGGACCCCAAAGCAGGATAGAAGCCCCCCACAAATAATAACGGTGAGGTAAGAGGAAATGACAAACACAGAAATGAACCAGGTTTAGCACAGAGAGGCCCGCTTACTGATAGCAGAATAAAGAAAGGTAACTTATATGGTCAACAAAAACCCTATCAAAATCCACACTGGAAATTCAAGAACCCCCGAACCGTCTAACGGTCCGGGGGGAGAACACCAGCCCCCTAGAGCTTCCAGCAAAGGTCAGGATACAGATTTGGAACAAGCTGGACAAAAATACAAAACCAAAACAAATAGCAAAAAGCAAAAAGCAGACTTAGCTGATATAACCGGAACCAGGATCAGTAGACAAGAGCACAGCAGATTAGCTCTGATAACTACGTTGCCAGGCATTGAACTGAAGGTCCAGGGAGCTTATATAGCAACACCCCTAACTAACGACCCAGGTGCGAATAAAAGGAATGACAGAAAAACCAGAGTCAAAAAACTAGTAACCACTAGAGGGAGCAAAAAAGCAAATTCACAACACCTTCCTATATTTGTATTTGTTTTGCCCTGTGCACTTATAGTGTATTCCTGAGTGACTGCGGCGTGGTGCGTATTTTTCTGTTATCCTTGTCTGTGCTTACTGTTGGTATTGGAGTGTGGTCTCTTCACTGGGTGGTGGGTGGTGGTTTCAGCCTAGGGTTGAAACAGGAGACAGGGTTAGGATGGAGGCCCAGACATGCACACCATCAGTGTAAACTCTGGGAGAGGGTCAGTCAGGGCTTCCCTAGTCTGAGGGAAATCGCAGGGGCCCGGGCTATTAGCTCTTACCTACCTAGGTCTCCCGTGACACACAGAGGCCAAAGTTAACCCTGAAGGAGCTGAAGAGTTCCCAAGCAGAGACTGGAGTCTGTTCATACAATCACAATAAGCCATACACTTCATAGAGGTGGCCTTTATGGAAGAGTGGGCAGAAGAGAACATTTATTTACACACAAAAATTGTGCTCAGTTTCAACTGCGCATGTGTTGTGAGAAATTGTCCATGGACATATCATCATTATGAATACACATATATTGGAGAAAAGCCTGAGCAGGAAAATCATATGCATGATCTTTGGCTTGTGATTGAGTAGACAACAGGAAGAAGGAACAAAGTGTGATGCGATCCTCCAAGAAAACAACAATCACAGAAACTGAAGTCTGAGGGGTCCAAAAAATTCTCTGCAATATCAAGACAGAAGACACCAGTAATATAAGTGGCACATGGTAGGTGAGAGTCAGGGGAGTAACTACAATAGGTGCGGGGGTTGAAATCACACTGGGGCGCTGGAGCATAAGGGGGTCCAAAAAGTCCATTTTGCCTATAAAAAGACCAATACTATTACAGATTTGCAATAATTGTGAGCCCTGTTGGAGCTTCTGCATTTGGACCCATTAGCTTCAAGTTACGCCACTGTTGAGAGTCCTGTTACAGGTCTATCTATGGGTCCCAGAATATGCTCCAAGAAACACAAATCTGACACTGCATTTTTATGACTTCACTTATCACTAAAGATGAGTGAACCCGAACTTAAAAGTTCTGAGTTCATACTGGACACTTAGTGTCCGGTGCTAAACTCCAAACTCGGACTTCTCAAGAAAGTTTGTTTTGAGGTTCAGAGTTCCAACGGAAGTCTGGAGAGTAAGAGACAGGAGACAGAAAGAGAGATATTATTCAGCTCCAATATTTGGTTCCCCATTGTTTTTATTGGGGTTCGGGTTCAGCTTCAAGTTTGGGTACATTTCTGGTACCTGAACTGAACTTTAAACTAACGTTTCGGTCAGTTCCAGACCCCGAACTTCCATGGGTCTGCTCATCCCAACTTATTATGTTACAATCATAGACATGTCTGTCACTATTGAAAAGTTTAGAAGCCCTTTCCAATGTGACACCATCATACTGTATACATGCATAGTTACCATATCTACTTATATGTGCTAGTAAATTAGGAACTTTTTTCCTGCCTTTGGCTCCTCCCCAAACCTGCCAAAATGCTTATTTGTGTGTGTATTTCTAAAACCCTCCCCTTTTTGGGTCAGGATGAAACAAATATGTTGGTATTGTTTCCAGAAAAACAAAGTCTCAGCAAATCCAGGACAGTTGCGTACATAAGCTACCAACATTAGCTTTGGTAATATAGAAATATTTTAGTCCCACCCCTGTTCTGCCAGAACACCACCAGGACCACCCATTTCTAGTCAGTGATTGAGAAAACCCGACATTTTGGGCACCTGTGTGGCAGTTGTCATAGATGTACATGTGGACAAGTCATGCGATCAGTAGATGGACACAGATATATTGGTATGTGTGCCAAAAGCCAATACAGTCACCCCTCCATTTTTTTTTTTTTTTATAAAAAACGATGAGGACCCCAAATTTGTGCAAGCAAGCAAATTAGAAAATGATGAAAAAAATAACCTCAGTTCTATGTTTATTACAATTTCTCATTTCATGTCAGTGGTGACACAGTAAGGTTGTTCCAGGTCTTCTCTGGTTAATAATATGCCGTACACACTGCACTTTCTGCATGTGTACATTGAAAGCATTATGATAATTGTCCCATGTTGCATCTGACTGCACTACATGGTGATTACTCTCTTCCATTTCATACCATAATAGAAATGTCGCAATCAATCATCATGAAAGATCTGCTGCAACATAGAAGAAGCTTTAATAATTAAAGTGATCTTCCAGCCCATTGGGGGATATGTTCCATAGTTTCTTGATATATGTACACTAAATGTCAGAAGCCTTTGGTTGAGAGGTTGTTTACATATTATATGATATTACGGCATAAAAAGAAGTTCCCGATATGTATATATTTAATGCTAATACCTGGAAAACCTGTCCTTTCATCCTGAGGGCAACCTGCAACATCTCGATCATGGTATTCAGATCGATCCAACTAATGTGTCCATCCCTCAGCCCATAGGACACAAGTACAGTGCTGAGCATAAATGACTACATCCCATTTGAAAAGTAGAATTTTAATCAATATTCACTGAGCACAAGGGCATTTTCAAAATTTTTTGACAAGACTGAATTTCATAGAACTTTTAAGATGAAAGTAAGGTTAGTAATATAACTTTCATTACAAAATCTCCAGTTTTACTCAAACTAGTTGATACAAAAATGAGTACACCTCCCATCAAAAACTACTACATCTAGTATTTTCTATGTCCTCCATGACTTTTAAGGACAGCACCATGTCTTTTAGGCATTGAATTAACAAGTTGGTGACCTATTGCAACATCTATCTTTTTCCATTCTTCAAGAACGACCTCTTTTAGAGCCTGGATGCTGGATGGAGAGTGATGGCAACTTGTCTCTTCAGAATTCCCCATAGGAGTTAAGGTTTGTTTCAGATCAGGAGAGATTTGACCACTGAATCACTTTCATCCTGTTCTTCTTCAGAAATGCAACAGATGTGTTTTGGATCAATGTCATGATGGAAAAGTGCACGTTTACCAAGGGCACGGAGTGATGGCAGCATCTTCTCTTTCACTATAGAGTAGTACATCTGTGATTTCATGATACCATTAATGACATGTAGCCCCATGACAACAGCAGAACTCATGCAGCTCCACATAAGGACACCGCCACCACCATGTTTCACTGTAGGCGTCACGGAGAAAGCCAATACCAAACACATTTGGCAGCGGCTTATCGACCAGGAGAACAAAAGGATCAGGCATTAAAATTCAATTGCCAGATCCGTACTTTCTTGATATAATCTGTCATGGTCATGCCGACTTCACCTCAAAAATATTTCCCAGGTCCGTACATTCCTCAACCAAGAATCTGCAAAAACCCTAGACCATGCACTCATCTCCCGCCTTGACTACTGCAACCTATTACTTTGTGGCCTCCATTCTAGCACTCTCGCACCCCTCCAATCAATTCTAAACTCTGCCGCCCGACTAATCCACTTATCTGCCCTCTGTTCCCCGGCCTCTCCCCTCTGTCAATCCCTTCACTGGCTCCTCATTGCCTAGAGACTCCAGTTCAAAACCCTAACCATGGCATACAACGCCATCCACAACCTGTGCCCTCCATACATCTGTGACCTCGTTTCCCGGTACTTACCTACATGCAACCTCCAATCCGCACAAGATCTCCTTCTCTACTCCCCTCTCATCTCCTCTTTCCACAATCGCATACAAGATTTCTCCCATGCATGCCCCTACTCTGGAACTCTCTACTCCAACATATCAGACTCGCACGTACCTTGGAAACCTTCAAAAGGAACCTGAAGACTCACCTCTTCCGACAAGCCTACAACTTGCAGTAACCACCAAACCGCTGCAGGACCAGCTCTACCCTCACCTACTGTATCCTCACCCATTTCTTGTAGAATCTGAGCCCTCGCGGGCAGGGTCCTCTATCCTCCTGTACCAGTCGTGACTTGTATTGTTTAAGATTATTGTACTTGTTTTTTATTATGTATATCCCTTTTCATATGCAAAGCGCCATGGAATAAATGGTGCTATAATAATAAATAATAATAATAATAATGGTCTTCCCTAACAATTGAAAATTACATTTTTTGGACTTTCAAAATGCTGAGGGTTTGTTTTTTAATTGACTTTATTTAATATCTTTATGGCTGGGTTCTGACAGCTGTACAGAAACACAGGCCAGTCATGGCAGCAAATTGCGAATGTGAATGGCTCTGTGCAGCTCTGTGTGCTCGCTGTGCGTACTGTGATTTTCTCCACATAGACCGTTGGTCCACTATCTCATTGGCTATGATAGTCCTTGTGTGGACTGTAGCATACACAGAAGCACACATCTGTATTGTACACTACTTTTCTGAACGAGCCTAAGACTGTGTTTCCCTGCCAGGAGACCTATCCCACCCTCAGTAGGGCTTATTAGACATGTAGACACAACAAGTTTGGGGGTCTCTGCTAGTCCCCAGGCTGCCATACTAAATCCCAATATCACAAAGATTGTTAGAAGGGTAACAGAATAAACCCCTCTGTATATCAAATCGCTGGATATGCTGCTAATGAGGTAGCTCTCTGTTGTGCCCATGTCGTACTATCAGTTTGCAGGTAAGTGGGTCTTATCTCCCACATATGACACCCACATATGGCACATTGCAGCAGCAATTGTGTGTGGCACTGTAATATAACCCAGCAGACTCCAAGGAGCTTAAAGGGGTTGTTTGGTGGTTGTTTCATCCCTCTCAGAATGGAGCGGCAGTGCACATGCTTGACCATGGCATCATTAATTCCCTATAGGGCTGCCGAGCACTTTTTCTGAGTTTTCCAGCAGTCCCATAGAGAATGACTGATGTGTCAATCAGACAACCAACCCCCAAGGTCTGAAGTGTCGGAACACCCACCGATATCGTAAGTTAACTCCTTGCCTGTGGATGGCCGATTTGATTTCCCTGGACAACGCCTTTAAGTTGCAGTACTAGGCACAGTCCCAAGCTGTGTTGGGTACTATACCCTGGGTGGGTTGCAGGGTCATTTAAGGGGTTATCGAGGACATTTAATGTTTTTGTGTATAAGGCTAAGAACTAACAGGCAGATAGTCTCTATCTACCTGCCTGTCCTATACAGAAATTATCTCAGGATGGTTTAGTGAATCCTACATTGAGCAGGGTATTGGACATGATGGCCCTTGAGGTCCCTTCCAAGTTTCAAGTCTTACATCTATGATTCTATGATTCAGCCGGCGATTCCATTGCTTCATTTCACCTCCAAAAGAGCAGCTATTCGTCTTCCAGTCTGCTCTGTCGATTTGGCGCCAATGCAGACAATATTATTATTATTATTTATTGTTATAGCGCCATTTATTCCATGGAGCTTTACAAGTGAGGAGGGGTATACATAATAAAAACAAGTACAATAATCTTGAACAATACAAGTCATAACTGGTACAGTAGGAGAGAGGACATCATGCCCATTGACAGCCGACTCCCTGTAGCTACGTAGTCGGGAGCTTTCAATCAGCAAGGCAATAGCAGAGACGCCCCGTCAACAGAGAAGAAGAGAAGATGTTGCTCTTTTAACAGATCAGTTGAAGAAGGGGAGTCACCGGCCAGATCTGGGACACCACTCTGAGCTGGCAGAACAGGCAGGTAGTTAGCAGCTACCTGCCTGATAGTTCTTATCCCATAAGTAAAACTAATAAAAGTCCCGGCTAACCTGTTATGGTTGAGTCTATTGTTTCTGATGATAGAAACCTGCTTAAAGGGACAGTGTCATCAGAAAGTAATCTATTATTTAAATCAGATTTTTCTGTTAAATGTATTGGTAAAAAACATTTTTACAGTGTCTTTTTTTTTCAATATCATCTGTATTAAAAAACAAAATGAATATTCTTGCAAATTTCACACAGGCCACTGGGTCTATTTTAGAATCATACTTTCTGTCCTTTCTGGAAGGGTATTTGACAGGCTCATTATCATCAGATGGAGGATTACAATCACAGCTGATAACACTGAATGCACTATTCACAAAAAGTAATGTTACAGCTGTCCCTGCTCGCTTTAGGCTATGTGCCCACATTGCAGAAATGCTGCGGAAATGTCCGCAGCATTTCCGCAACTCTCTGCCCTGCAAGCGTTTTTAGCTTGCAGAATGCTAGCGTTTTCCAAGTGATTTCAAGGATCGCTTGCAATAGTGATTGACGGGTAGGTCACACTTGTCATGCATAGTGCTTGACAAGTGTGACCAACTTTTTACTATTGATGCTGCCTATGCAGCATCAATAGTAAAAGATAGAATGTTAAAAATAAATAAAAAAATAAAATATATGGTTATTCTCACTTTCCAACGGCCCCTGATCTCAGCGGCGCTCCCGCTACGTTCCGTTCCCAGGGATGCTTTGCGCTAAGGAACTTTGTGACGTCACAGTCGTGTGACCACAACGTCATCTCAGGTGATTCGTGCAATGCATCCCTGGGAACGGAAGCCGCCATGTGCATCACTGAGAGGCGGAAGGACTCTGGGGGCCATCGGAAGGTAAGTATATGCCTGTTTTTTATTTTAATTCTTTTTTTAACATGAATATGGATCCCAGGGCCTGAAGGAGACTCTCCCCTCCTCGAGACACTGGGTACCATTCGCACATGAAGCGCTCACTTTACGCATGGTGGGCATAGCCACATGTGTAAAGTGAGCGTTTCAATGCATCCTATGGCTGCAGAATTGCCGCGATTCCGCAGAAATAATGAACATGTTGCGGATTTTACTACTATGCGATTCCACAGCGGGAAAATCCGCCGCATGGGCACAGCAACTGCGGAATCCCATAGGATTGCATGGGAATGCGGTTTTTAAGCGTTTTTATGCATTTCCGCTGCGGCAAAAAACGCGGCATAAAAAATGCAACGTGGGCACACAGCCTCAGAATGACTTTTGCATACACTCCTTAGATGCTTCAGTACAAATAGGGTCAGAATCCATCTATTGCTGCTAATGTACAGTACATGTGAATTTCCTGAAATAACAGGAAGTTAGAGTCTAAGAAAGCCCCGCATGAAAATGGCGAGATTTTTCATGTTTATTTTTAATGCATATAGTCATATAGGAAAAAAATGTTTTTTTATACATTTAACGTAAAAATCTGATTTTAACAATTGGTTCTTTTTTGATGACATATTCCCTTTAAGCGAATAATATAGAGAAGTAAAGTTAAGTGCCCATGTGCTGAACAATCCTTTTATTGGTCACTGAAATGAATTTTCAGTTTACACATTGGTATCGGCAAGCTTCCATTTTGATTTCCAGCCACTTGGCAGGGAAGAATACACCATTTCTGAGATATGAGCCTACTGTGTGCAGGGTGTGTAAAGAAATTAAGCCAAGGAGACACATTTCCTGTTATATCCTAAAATAAATCTGCATAAGAAGAAGTGATTTAGTCATGGTCTGAATAACTGCATCATTTCCCACATCATGGTGCCACACGTAACCACTTTTCACGCACCTCACATAGAAACTTCACAGCATTATTAACATATTTATAATTTTATCTAATAAGTGTAAAAGAGATGTAACTGTGAACGAGCAAGTAACCTGGTCCTAGACATAAAGTAAAGATTGTCTCATATACAGTGCCTTGAAAAAGTATTCATACCCTGTGAATTTTTCTAAAATTTTTTCACGTTACATCCACAAACTTAAATGTATTTTATTGGTATTTTATGCGATACCAATAAAAAGTAGCAAATATTCATGAAGTGAAAAGGAAATGATACATGGTATTCTAATTATTTTAAAAATATAAGTCTGCAATTTGTGACGTGCATTTGTATTCAGCCACCCTAAGTCAATATTTTGTAGGACCACCTTTCGATGCAATTACTGCTGCAAGTCTTTTGGGCTATGCCTGTATCAGCTTTGCACATATAGAGGATGACATTTTTGCCCATTCTTCTTTGCAAATTTGTTCTAACTCATTGAGATTGGATGGAGATGTTCGTGAACAGCAATTTTCAAGTCTTGCACAAATTCTCAATGGGATTTAGGTCTGGACTTTGACTGGCTGATACAAACACATGAATATGCTAGGTCGTTGTCTTGTTGGAAGATGAACTACCCAGCCTTTTGTAGCTTCTAACAGGTTTTCTTCAAGGATTGCCCTATATTTATCTCCATGCATCTTCCCATCAACTCTGACCAGCTTCTCTGTCTCTGCTGAAGAAAAGCATCCCCGTAGCATGATGCTGCCATCATCATGTTTGATGGTGGGGATGATGTTTTCAGGGTGATCTGCAATGTTAGCTTTCTCCTTTGGTCTCATCTGACCAGAGCATCTTCTTCCACATGCTAGCTGTCCCCTACATGAATTTTTGCAAATGGGACTTCTTATGGCATTCTTTCACTGTCAGATGTCAGTTTAGGTGGATGGCAATGTCTTTTTAGGTTTGCAGCTAAGCCATACTCCTTCCATAAACATGATTAAGGATTTCGCCACTTGAAACTAGTTGTTTTATCATCTACCATGTATGATGCAGCAGTATGACCATACACAGTGAAACGGCAGTGACCCAAACAAGTTCAAACAAAATGTTCTTTTATTGTGTTACTTCACAGTCAATATAGTATACAGCTTCTTCATACAGTCCATTAATAATGCATGGCTATATGACGCAGTCAATACACAGGCCGAACTTCCCTCTGTCCAGTTTCCCTGGGTGACCGCACACCGGTAACAAAGTCTCTGTACTCACTCAGCGCACTGCACTCTTTATCCTCTGGAGTGCAGCCGGGTACACATAGGACAGCCCAAGACGCAGGGTGTCAGTCTCTCTGGTTCCTTTAGCCTCTGTGTTGCTCCACAGAGAGAGCTCTGCAGACAACTGCCCTGTCACTGCTTCACTATTCTAATTACAGCCACACCTGTGTCTGTAGTACGCCCTCATGGCCTCACTATGCTTCCATGCACATTCTGCAGAGCACATACAGTGCCCCCTAGCTGTAACAGGGGTCACTGTCTCACATATGGGATTTTAATTCAGCGACTGGAGGGTTTTCTATTCACACCAATAAAGAAGAGTTTGGGGATTTTCATGGAGCTGGATATTTCTTTCTTTGCAATTATTCACATCAAAGGCACGAACGGTTCATTTCCTCCAGGTCTTCAAATCGTACATGCAGATGAGCTGGACTCTATCTTGCTCTGTACAGTACCTGGCACATTAGAAGTGGTATGGTCAGGAAGAGATGATGTGGGCATCAGCATCTGAGGTTAATGGCGATAGGTTGATAAGGTACTTTCATTTGACCCATCCAGATAAACCTGGCCCTTCGTAGGAAGGGTACTGTCAAGAGTGGGTCATATCTTCCTTGGAGATTTGGGATTAGAAAATCACTACATATTGTGGATCGCAGATCTTCCATTTAGCCTGTGTACTTGTTTCAAATTAAATGGATTTTGTTTCCTTTGATGCTGAAGAGATTAACAACCCTTTCTATGCTGGTTAGAAACTTGCAGCTCCATTTCACAGCTGTTCCTGACCTGGTCATTTCCTCTCCCTATAAAATCGGGCCAGACCTTCTCTTCTTCGCCAGTGAAAGTTCTACTTCCTGGCTCCTTGGAGTCGCTGTGCTGAGTTGGAGATCATTGTTGCTGCTGGAGATTGTTGCATGCTGTTTTTGGGTGTATGCTTTCCTCATTGTCCGATTCCCATTTGGTTTGTACTTTCCTACCCTTCCCTATATACCTCTTTACCTTTGGTGAGTGTTTTGTATGTTAGTTGCTTTTTGTTATCCCTGTTTGTCTTTTGTGTTTATACACTAGCATTTCTGTCCCAGGTCTCACAGCATGACAGAGCCCCAACTTACAGTATATATTCACCCCGGAGGTTTCGGGTGATAGATATTGTCTACATGCTTCTTTTCATGATTTTATCTTGTATAGCATCATCTATCAGATGTGAGTGAATGCGCTCTGTATGTTCCTTTGATACGACGCTGAAAATATATCTTCCATAAGTATTGAATATTGCAAACACCAATATTCATATCTAGACAATGGAGACAGAACGTCTAACTGCAATTGTCCATTTTTTCTTAAAGAGAGGAAGATCTTTCATTTGGAAGCATACTTCCCCACCTCTGCATAAAACAATCTCAGCCATGGTGTCTCTTTCCAGCAAATCTTCCTGCTGTTACTACCTGGTCACTGCAGGAGGCTCCTACTTGAATGAGGGTAGAAGTATCAGCTATCTTCCAAAAAGTATGCAGTCACTTTATGTACTTTTAGCTACATTCCTATTAGACATGCATGGCATCGCTCAATACAAGTGGATTGCATGACGCTGTGCTCATCTACTCACAATTTAGCCAGTAGTATGCATATCGCATACTTGCGGCCACATGACCGCTTAGTCTCACCACCATCATTGGAGAATCCTTACAGCATTTCGCTTGTTTGTCCCTTCTACTTTCAATGATGCTTGGGTTATTTATTTTCACTGACAATGTAAAGTATGCAAACAGTCACCAACTAAAATTCAGGGTGTAACTAACTTGAATTGGGTCCTCTTTTGCCATAGCAGACTTATCCCGAAATGTGCTTTAGCTGCACTTTAATTAGTGACAAATTGTCAATGGTCCTTCTGGGTATTCATGCTTCTTAAGACAGAAGATAAAGCAATGAATTGAAAAATTAAAAAAAACTTACCGTAATTTTAAAAGAAAGGAAAAAATATTTTTGTTAATATCTTGATTAGAGCTGTAATTCATTTTTGACGATGTGTTCCCTTTACTAAGTCTCTGAATATGTATTGTCAGTTCTGCAGATGATTGTGTTCGTAGTCACCACAAACAGAAGAACTTTGGAGGAATGGAATGTAACGATGAGGGAAAACTTTTACCCAGCAGAATAAGAGGATATGGTGGAAGTAATATCTGCCACAGAGACGATTCACATCTTGTTTTGTTTCCACAAGCTGTTCCTGTGTGCCCTGCTCCACAAAGACTGATGACCCTGAAGAATGCCAAAAATGCTTGTAAAGTAGATTCAAGAAAACAATTACCCAGTGCGCTGCCTCTACGCTAAACCCAGAAATCACTCTGTAAACTATGGTTCTAACTAGCGATCATTTAGAAAATATGAAAACCACATGTAACATACTGTATATAAAGTATAAAACGTTAGAAATATAATAGAAACTACAATAGAAACAAAAATCTTGGTTAACAATTGTGACTATTTAACAACATAGTAGTTCTATTTTCTTTTTTGATGTGAGGCAGGGCAGGTCTATAGTATGCTGTGCATACGGATGTACAGTCTTTTAATATTGCCACAATAATCTAGCAGAAGAAGGTCAGGCTCCTTGAAGGTGAGGGGAGGATAGAAGCGGTTTCTAACTGCTTCTATCTTCTCCTTTTAAGTGAACACAGAACTTAAAGGGAACCTGACAGGTGATACATGATGCCTGATCCATGGGCAGCAGATATCAGGCACTGACTGTATGTCTGGTACTTGTATGATTGACTCTGGGACCGAGCTGCACAGCAGACTAGTCAGAAAGGTGGATCCTCATCAGCTTCTCCCCTGGTCACGTCATGTCCACAGAGAGAGGCCAGTCACTCAAGGGGAGCGGGCAGGGAGAGGCCACTGGTAACCTGCCTTTCTGACCAGTCTCCCACGTGGCTCAGTGGATCTGGCAGCTGCCATGATCCCTTCAATGTTAACTATGTAGTGAGTAGTGGCATCAACAATGCCAGTGATTCGATTAAACCAGTGTTTCCCAAATTTGTATCCAACAAAGCCCCAGAAAACAGCGATGTAGGCTAGCGATCATTTAACTAAAATTCTTGACATGAGAGCTAATTATTGCTTTTTGTTAAAAAATTCTGACCAAGTATGTAAATTAGCACCTATTAATCAGACAACTTATTAATGACTGAGACCCCACAGATTCTGAGAACGCGGCTCTGCAGAGACCTGCCAAGATTGGTGGAGGTTGTGCAGGAACATACTAACCCTTTGCTCAAGTATTGGGTCCCTGTGGTCAGACCCCCAGCGATCAATAAATTATCCCCTAATGTATGGATTTGTTTCCAAACCAATTAATAGGTACAAGGTTATGCAAAAACTTTCTTAACACAGCTGCTTTGTGGGACTCAATGTAAGGAGAATCCTGAAGACATTACCTGTTTTTGGTTAGTTGAGAAGAGTCTGAAAACCATTACTTTATAAATCAGCTAATCCCAAAGCATGGTCTAGAGAGGTAGCAAATCCATGAATCTTTGAACTGGTCATGTTCATTATCTTTACTTACTTCACTGGGAAGAAAGTAGTGAAAAGGTGTAATGAAAAGTTTGACGTTATCTTTGAATACACAGTCAATATCAAAGGCAACAGTGTCCAAATTAGATAATTGAGTAAAGACATATAGACATATTAGCTGGCATCATGCACACAGCCATGCCACGTCTATAGATCCAATGATTCACATCCATTTTCAATAGTATCTTAAGGTTTGTAGTTGTCACTGCACATACGGGTCATATCAGTAAAGTCCGAAAGGTTGTGACTTATCCCTCTAGAAAAAAATCCTGGCAGTAAGTGATTGGCTCCAAAGTCACCTCCAAAAATGTCTATCTGTAGCTGGACATGCGGACCATTATTACAAAAGCCTAAGCCCACCAGAAGATTCTCTCTTACTTAGATGAGCCACTTCAACCTTGCCTATAGTATGACAAATGTATCTGAATCACAGAATGGTAGGGACTTCATGTGCCACTTATGGTGCCTTTGCGCATCACTGTATTACAGAGATATTTTCCCTTAGAAATCATAGCACATACCACAGAATGAGACTAGTGCACATTTAGACCTCAATGAAGAGGGTAACATTCAAGAATGTCCACCTCCCCGTTGACTTCATTAGGAGAGCGGTCAACCAGAATGTAGGTCACAAGATCCCTTCTCCAAATACCTGAGTAATTGACTATCTGGAATTTGAGACATATTCTTTAGATATGCTACATTTTTAAGATGGAAATACTCCTTGATGGAGTTGTGCAATCCATAGGACAGGTGACAACTTATAGATCGGTGGGGTCCAACTGCTGGCATTTTTATCACTGTTAGAACTGGGTGACAGTGTACATGGTCGTCCATTGCCCCATTCTAATGGGGATGAAAGTGTTTCATTCTGTCTATACCAGCTGTTGGAAACAAACTGATCATGAAGTTATCACCTATCCCGTGGATAGGTGAGGACATATCTTCACTGGACAATCCCTTCAAATTAAAAACTGACCCTGAAAAACCTGAATAAAAAAATGGTTGTCTCAGAAAGACAACCCTTTTCCTTATCCCTTATTAGGGACCTCTATGAGCCAGAACAGATAGGTTTATAAACACCATAGATGTCAAAAGTGTCCTCCTATGCATGTATACCATGAGTGTGTTGTGGACAAGTCCAGGAACCGCAGATAGCACTGGGCAGTGTAGAAGCAGGAGGTGCGGGGATCTCCGAAGTAGAGACTAGAGGATCTCTTTGCACAACTCCGATGCATGATCCAGGTCAGTTGTCTCCGGCTGTGAAGAAGAGCTGTGCAAATTTCCTTACCCTCCAGGAACCCAGGCTCAGCTTATTATTAGTCGGGCTGTTCAGATGTCACTTGTGCTGCACAAGCCATAAAAATGATGTGACGTTATACCGGCAAATCAAAAACCGCAGCAGGAACCTAGAAGCTCAGGAAATCAGCACAGCTCTTGTACATGGCAAGAGAGCATCGATCTGGACTGAGACCATGGTTGCGCAAAACTATCTACTCATCTCTACTCAGAAGGTATCATTTTTTCTTCAAGCAGTTAAAGCTACTCTATCAATAATAATGTATATATTCCCAGAAATCCCCTTTAGCTGTGATGTTACTACTAATGATGGGCCAAACCTTGGATGTTCAGGTCCGGCTGGTACGGAAGAACATTTTAAAAAAGTTCGGTTTGGGTACCAGAACAGAATCCAAACCCCATTCAGATAGATCGGGGTTTGAACATCTGTTGTTTGCCACGCTGTCATCTGCATGACAGCATGGCAAACACTGTCTCTGATCAGCGGTAAGATTATTACCGCTGGCCAGAGAGCTGCGGTTCCCAAGCTGTCAGATGATAGCTTGATCCAGCAGCTGTGACCAGCAATAAAAAATGTTGCCACCTGTCACAGCTGCTGGCTCATGCTGTCACCTGATAGTGTGGGAAACACAGTTCTCTTACTGGTGGTAACAATCTTACCACCGATCAGAGCCGCAGGTGTTTTTCATGCTGTCATGCAGATGATAGAGTGGAAAACACCCAACGTTCTGCATCAGGTGCTCAAGAATTCACCGAATATTGTGGGTGCTCGAGTGAGATGCTCGAGTCCTTGCCCCCGTCAGGCACCCAAAAAAAACATGCGGGGAACTGCGATACTCAGTGCATACCCGACCACCTGATGCAAACTCGAGTAGTGAGCGCTTGCGCTCAACTAGATGTCTTACGTCATCATTTAAAAAAAAAATAAAAAAATTCTAAACTCAAGCTCTAACCTGAACCCTAAAGCCCAACCATAAACATAAACATAACCACAACCCTAACCCCAACCTCAACCCTAACTGCAAAGAATGGAAAAAATAAAAAAAATCCTGGAAAATACCATGTTGGGGGTCTGTGCCTGAACAGTAGGTGTTCAGTACAGACCCTGAAACTTTACTGTTCGGGTTCGCCCATCACTAAAAATCCATAACTGTTCACAACTTTGCAATAAATGGAAATCACTTTCGTAGACATTATCTTTCACTTTTGTATTGAAAAGTCTTTTTTTTATCTAATTGTTATTTAATTGACTTTTAGACCTAAGACACTTAAAAGTCCAAAGGTGAATAGTTTAGTGCAATACAGCATGTGATGGCGTAAAAAGACAGACCTGGGTGTATGCGTTGTTCTATTTCTAAGCATATACTGCAATATTATGGTTTATGGTATTTACTGATATGAAATGTATAGATGAAGTTAACGTGAAAGAATGTTAAGCTCTCCAGAACAGAGATAGCGCCTCACTGAAAAGGAAGTTATCAATAAAAATATGTGTCAGGGAAAACACAAACCTTTTTTATTATACTATCAGGTTAAACGTTAGTGGACACATTGAACTAGAATTGTTATATATATTACAGTGTCTTGAAAACATATTCACATCCCATGAACTTTTCCATTTTTTCACATTACACCCACAAACTTAAATGTATTTTGATTGGATTTTATATGATATCAACAGAAAGCAGCAAGTATTTGTGAAGAATAAAGGAAATCATACATGTTTTTTTTAATTATTTAAAAAAATATAAATTTGAAAATTGTCACATGCGTTTGTATTCAGCCTCCCTGTGTCAATATTTTGTAGGACCAACTTTCGCTGAAATTCCTGCTCAAAGTATTTTGGGGTATGTCTCTACCAGCTTTGCACATCAAAAAGATGAATTTTTTGCCCATTCTTTACAAACTAGCTCTATCTCAGTGAGTTTGGAAGAACGTCTGTGAACAGCGATTTTCAAGTCTTGTCAAAAATGTTCAATGGGATTAGGTCTGGACTTTGACATTCACACACATGGATATGCGTTAATTTGCACTATTCCATTGTAGCTCTCGAAGTAAGTTGAGGGTTGTTCCATGCCTCAGTCTCAAGTCTTTTGCAGCCGCTAGCAGGTTTTCCTCCAGGATTGCCCTGTATTTAGCTCCTTGCATCTTCCCATCAACTCTGACCAGCTTCCCTGACCCTGCTGAAGAAAAGCATCCCCACAGCATGATGTTGCCACTTTGTTTTACAGTAGGGATGCTGTTTTCAGGGTGATGTTCAGTTTTCGTTTTTTTGCCACACATAGTGTTTTGCATTTGGCAAACATTCTACTTTGGTCTCATCTGACCAGAGCACCTTCTCTTTCTTACATGCTAGTTGCAAACCCTATATGGCTTTTTGCAAACTGCAAACGGGACATCTTATGGCTTGATGTTAAAACTGTCTTTCTTGTTGCCACTGTTCCATAAAGGCAAGATTTAATAGTTGTCTTGTGGACAGATACTCCAACCTGAGCTGAGGATCTCTGCAGCTCTTCAAGTGGATGCTTAGCTAATTAGTGCTCCAATTGCGTCAGATGTCAGTTTAAGTGGACGGCCAAATCTTGGTAGGTTTGCTGTTGTGTTATACGCCTTCCAGTTTTAGATGATGGGTTGAACAGTACTATGTAAGATGCTTAGAGCTTGGGCTATTTGGCAATTATTTTTTTTTTTATAACCCAAGGCTGCTTTACTCATCTCTACAACTTTATCCCACCCTGACCTGTCTGGTGTGTTCCTTGGTTTTCATGATGCTGTTTTATCCCTAATGTTCTCAAACAAACATTTGAGACCTTCACAAAGCAGATGCAGTTATACTAAGAATAAATGACATATAAGTGGACTCGATTTACTCATTTTCTGAAGGCAGTTGGACACTCAAGATTTTTGTTAGGATCGTTATACTACAGGGGGTTGAATAGAACTGCGCGTTACAATTTTTAGATTTTTTTAAAAAATATTTAGTAAACCATGTGTCATTTACTTTGCAGTTCACAAACACTTGTGACTGTGTTGATATATCACATAAAATCATAACAAAATACATTTAAGTTTGTGGGTGTAACGTGAAAAAGGTGGAAAAGTTCACAGGTAATGAATACTTTTTCAAGGCACTGAATATATGAATTATTTCTTGGCACTACTATGTACGTCGTTACACGTGAGAAGGTCAATTTTCGTTTGCACAACATTTATGGACAATTTGACAATACTTCTCCAAAAATAATTTTGCTGAGATTACATATCACCAGTTTCCTGGGTTATGAGATTACGGGAACTTGCTCTGTCAAAATAATGTTACCATTTCCTCCCAAGTTTTCATGACAAGAAGAGGAAGAAACAAGATAATAAGAAGTCTCTTCAGGTTGACCTTCGTTATACATAGAAAGTACAATTGTTCTATGTGACCTCTGCTACGATAACTCTTCTTGGATCACCATTTTTAGCACCACTAAACCTACATTTTATCCATATGTATATCATCTTCTGTTAGGCCACATTGGTTAATATAAGCAAGTCCTCTCTTGTCAAGTTGTGGAAGAGGTTGTCTCAGAATTTCACAAATCCTTGCCGATCAATGTTTTAAGCCTTTAATTCCCCCAGCAGTGGTCACTGCAGGTGGAAAATGGCATTACATGCTGGTCATAAACACATGGCTGGCCAAGCATGTCGGCGTAGAAGCTATTTCCATTTTGGGCTTCTTTGCTTTGATTCAGAGAAGTCTATAGTGAGATTTGCTCGGTATTACTGTATGTTATTATGTCTAATACGGTCTTCATGCCCTTAGCTAGTTTTAGAAAACCACCCCAGTTTTGACGTAACACTACCAAGCTTTCCTACAATATAAAATGGCAAAACCATTTAAAGGGGTGAAAACTAGTGATCATCTATCCACAGGATAGGTGAACACTTGTTGATTGGTTTGGTTCCGGTTGCTGTGACTCACACCAATCGGCAGAACAGGGTATCTTTATCCCCATTAGAATGAAGGGGCAGTGCTTATACTTGACTGCCCCTCCATTCATTCCTAATAGGAATTTTGCACACAGGTCCATAGAGAATGAATGGAGTGGCAGCTGGACATCGGACCTGCTGATATATTTCATAAAAGGATCAGGTCCCTATCGATCATAAAGTTATCATCAAACTTGTGGATAGGTGATATATGCAGCAAATTGCTACCTATGTGAGTGCAAGATGTCCACCTGCTCTGTGCTTCAGTTTTAGCATGAATGGCTTTTCCATGCCTCCTCTCATCAACCACTGTCCAAACATCTTAGACTCCTCAATACACATTTATGTTCCCTCAGCTTGGCCAAGCATTCATGTGTTCTCTTACGGGAGATCGGAGTCACTGCCAGACTCAAATGGCAGCGAGACAAAAAAAGATCAGGTGCAAAAATTAAAACATCCTGATAATTCCTCTATGATATCATCTGGTTTGTGGAAAGTCAGAAAACCCTTGTGTTTGTAACGCCTTAAGGACACAGCCAAGTAATTAGCATGTAAACCACTATGGTAGTGGTAGGTGACTGTCAGGGGACCTGAAACGTTCCCTTTATACCATGTACAAAATTATTATGAACATTGGACAGAAGTGTGATGAAGATTTACTTTTTTGTTTTTCAAATAAACTCGTGGATGGTTTGTGTCTCAGGGATCTTTGGTTCACTGAAATAAATCTATCACACCTGTGATATTAAGTTTACCAGTTGATCTCTCTGCTGATGAAAAGCGTCAAATAGTGCAATGCCTTGGATAAGATATTAAAACATTAGATATTTCACGAAAACTTAAGATTGATCATCGTACTGTAAAGAGATTTCTTTGATACAGAGCACAGATGGGTTTGGGCAGATAAAGGCATAATGAGGAAGGTTTCTGTCAGGCAAACTCATCAGTTTAAGAATGCAGATGCTAAAATACAAACTAGCAAACATGTATTTGAAGCTACTGGTGAATCTGGAATCCAACAACCCTGAAGGTGTAGGAGCCCCCAGAGTGTTATGGACCTGGTGGTTAGGAGCACCCGGAATGACCTGATGAGTAAACTCAAAATCAGGACTAGCTCTGGGGAAGTGGGAACTCTGCTGACCGCAAACCCTACTCCTACCACACACACTAGAAATAGCCGTGGAGCGTACCTAACTCTCCCTAGATGCCTCTTCACAGCCTAAGAGCTAACTACACCTAAAGATAGAAATAGAAGCCTTACCTTGCCTCAGAGAAATTCCCCAAAGGTAAAGGCAGACCCCCACATATATTGACTGTGAGTTAAGAGGAAAGTCACAAACACAGGAATGAAACAGGTTTTAGCAAAGGAGGCCAGATTTCACTAAATAGTCAGAGGATAGAAAAGGGAACTATGCGATCAGCACAAAAGACTACAAAAAACCACGCAGAGTAAGCAAAAAGACTCCCCACACCGACTCACGGTGTGGAGGTGCCACTCTGCACCCCCAGAGCTTCCAGCTAGCAAGGGAATATCATGATAGCAAGCTGGACTGGAAATAGCAGTACTAAGAAATATATTCAGGAAGCAGTAACAACAAATGAACTAGCAAAGACTTTGCTTCTGCTGGAGTAGACAGGTCCTCAGAGAAGTCCAAGAGAGATCTGAACCAATACTGACACATTGATAACTGGCATGAAGTAACGATCTGAGTGGAGTTAAATAGGGAAGCCAGCATAGAAATAAACGAGAGCAGCTGATAAAGCCAACCTCAGTGACCAGCAGTTCCGCTCGAAGCCACCAGAGGGAGTCCAAGAGCAGAACTAACCAAAGTACCATTCATGACCACAGGAGGGAGTCCGAGAACGGAATTCACAACACCAGAGTACTGCAGTGGTGCATAAACTTACTAACTGGCCACCGTTAAACAGTGCTCACAAGCAGAAACGGATGCATTGGTCCCAGACAAATGAAGACAAACTTTAAAACAGTCTTGTTACTGCCAAGTGTCGTGCAACCCTGGATGGTGCAGATGGATGAAGTGGTGGATGGCTGCCAGTTCCCAACAAGGCTGCGATGTCAGCAAGAAAGTGGTGGAGTTATGTTTTGGGCCAGAATCATGGGGAGAGCTGGTAGGCACATCAAAGTAGCAGCTCTGGGAGGCTATTCTGACATTCTGCAAAGAAATTCAAGCATAAACTTTCCAAAAACCCATGAGTTCAATGGATACAAGAATTGTAAAGGTGATATCAAAGAAGGTGTCCTATGTTACATGCAACTTGACCTGTTAAGAAATTTTTGATGGGTCAAGCTGTTGATTTCAGTAAATGTGACCTCTTAATGCTGAAAATTCAACAAATGACCATTTTCAGTTGTTTACAACCTATAAAATGTTTGGAAACTCCATTGTACATAATAATTTGGAACAACTAAATCGTGTTATCATTGGAAGGTTCATCCAATAAAATTTGATTTACACTTTAATGATTGATCATTTGAACATTACACTAACTCATTTGCATTGACTATTTAGGAAAACCAGAGAAAAATAGCATTTGCATAATATTTTGGAATGTGGTGTAAGGCTGAGGCTATGCAGCAACACAATAGTTTGTTTCAGACGACTTCTCCTACGGAAAATATTTACATGCACACAACCTGTATTAATGACATAGGCATGCAACTTGCAACTAAAGTCCAACATTGCTTGTTTTTTTTTCACAAATGTTGCTGTGTGAACGCCACAGCTTGCAAGCAACCCCATTGGCAAACATGAGATGTGACACTGTGATTGTTATGTTGTGCAATGAGTGCTGTCCTATGGATGTAGCCTTAAAGGATCTTTCACCAAAGTTTTCATGCTGAACTGGACAAACAATGTATTAATGGCTGCAGAGCAGAATAAAGTAAATAGGAGATATTAATGATACAGGAGGTTAGACCAGGAGATCAGAGCTCTACCCTTACATTTCACACACTGAAAAACCTAAGCTGTGGTGGGGGCGTGTTCTTTTTCTGCTGTGTTGCTGTTTGCTTATGATTGGGCAATTCATACAGGGAGAATAAGTACACGCCCCCAGTGAAAAGTATCTGTTACACACCCACTTGGACGTAACAAAAGTCATTAGACGCCAAACAATTTGCTAATATCAATGCAATCGAAAGGGGAACATTTTAAAAATATATATATTTACATACATATATACATCTAATATATTTTGTTGTGCTCTGCAGCCACCATCACTTTGTATGTACAACATAAATGTACAACATAAATATATGGCAAAACATTGTCTTTACTCATAATACAATGAAGACCAGATTTATGAGAGGAAATATGAAAAACTGCTGAACAAAGGGATAATAAATGACTGTCTTTGTAAGCAAAGCTGTTAAAAATAGACAGAATGATGGAAAATTCCCTTCTATAGTGTTTGCTGTTCTGTAATAAATTCATTCCTGTACATTTATGGACCCAAGATTTTTTCAGATTTTATGTTGAGGCACCAAGTTTAATATGTTCCCAGAAGTTGTATACTTTCCATGGCTCTTTGCCTTACTCAATCGTGTGACAATCTGTTATTAGCTTACTTTAGATGACCGTAACCATTCAAAACGTAGTTGTAAAAAGCAAACATCCCTTTTAAATCATGACGAGAGAGATCCACTGCCTCGATTTGAGATTTTGTCTATAAAGTAATGATTTTGCCCTGCACGAATTGGCACACATGGTCTTGGCCTTTGCAGGAGCCTCTTGAGCACTTTTAATGTGCTGAACTTCTTAAAGGGACTCTGTCAGCTGAATTTGGAGGGAACAATTTTCAGCCATAGGGGCGGGGTTTTCGGGTGTTTGATTCACCCTTTCCTTACCCGCTGGCTGCATGCAAGATTGCCTTGTGCAGGCATGTACTACGGAGGACAGAGAATGAACTTCAATCCAATATTGCAACCAGCATGTAGCCAGCGGGTATGGCAAGGGAGAATCAAACACCCGAAAACCCCGCCCCTATGGCTGAAAATTGTTCCCTCCAAATTCAGGTGACAGAGTCCCTTTAAGCACAACCTCCACACAAAGACTGCCAAAGCAGGAACATACATGTGTACTATATTGTAAGGAATTCAAGACATTTTTGCCAATAGATCAGGAAGGAGCCTGTCAGGTAAAGCGGGTAGCCTCCAGCACCCCAACTGATTCTGTGCACTGCCCACTCAATATTTTGATACTGATAGAACACTGTTTGGTAGCTTGTGCCCCCTAAAGAGTGTGGGCCCCATGCTTCAGTGATAGTTACAACACTGGGCACAGTTGGAATTGGGCTGATGGTTCACTGCTTCACCATATCTGCATCTTGAAGACGTAGTTGAAAGGAGGACATGCCCCTGACCTCCTGGAACAGTCCAATCCAGGAAAGTCTCACTGCTTACAGGACATGTACTAGATAAGCTACATGCCTCCATTCTGGAGAAACCCATTCCCCATCTAGTAGGTGGTAGAGGAAGCCTACAGTGGCTTGCGAAAGTATACAACCCCATTGGCATTTTTTGTGCTTTGCTAAGGTAAGGCAGCCTGGAATTTCAATTTTTTTTATGGTTTGCATCAGTTCATGTAAAGAACATAACTACAGCTGTGAACATTTTGTTTTCCAAGTCTCAAATCACAGGCTGAAACAGGTTTTGCTCAAGAATATCCCTTTATTTTGCACCATCCATCTTCCCCTCAACTCAGATCATTTTCCCTTTCTGTGTTGCAAAAAAACATTCTCACAGCCTAATGCTGCCACCATGTTTCACTGTGGGAATGGTGTTTTTGGGATGATCAGCTGTGTTAGTTTGGCACCAGACATAGCATTTACCTTGGTGGACAATAGGTTCAATTTTGGTCCCATCTTACCACATCACCTTCCTCCCTACAATTGGGGAGTCTCCCACACGTCTTTTAGCAAACTCAAAACGAGCCTTCTAATGTTTGTAAGTAAAGGCTTTTTCTCCCCACTCATCTATATAGGCCATCTCTACAGAGTGTACAGCTTATTGTGTTCGTATGGACAGATACTCCATTCTCTGCTTGAGAACACTGCAGTTCCTTCAGGGTTACCTTTGGTCTCTGTGCTGCCTCTCTGATTAATGCCCTCCTTGAGAGTTTTGGTGGGCAGCCCTGTCTTGGCCGGTTTGTTGTGGTACCATATTCTTTCCATTTGATGATAATGGATGTGATGGTGCTCTGGGGGATCACCAGACATTGGGATATTTATTTAGAACTCAATCATGACTTCAACTTCTCAACAGCTTTGTCCATGACTTGTTTGGATATCTCTTTGGTCTTCATGGTGGTGTTTGGTTAGTGGTGCCTCTTGCTTAATGCTGTTGAAGCCTCTATCGCTTTTTGCAAAAGGTAGAGTGTATATACTGACAGATCATGTGACACTTAGGAAGTCCACCTATGTGCAATCTTTCACTAAGCATGTGACTTATGAAGGTAAATGCTTGCACCAGAATATGTTAGGGGCTTCATAACAAAAGGGGTGACTACATATGCAAATGCCAATTTTTAGTTATTAGATCCCATAAATTTATTTTCTGCCTTTATTTTTCTCACTTCACCAACTTAAGGCTGGTTTCACATTTGCGGATGGAGGTGCTGCGGAGGGCTGCGGACGTCCTCTGTGAAGCTCTGCCCACCGCCGCACCTCCTCCGGTCAACTCCGCCTACGTTGGCATGTGGACCCTCTCTTTACCATTAGGTACGCAGGCCATGCCGATGTATGTGGAAGTCTCCGCATGCGTCGTTTTGACGGTGCGGCGACCACACTAAAATGCAGCTCATTGCGTTCGGCGTAAATTGCTGCACCGTCAAAACGACGCATGCGGAGGCATCCACATACATCGGCATGGCCTGCATGGTAAAGATAGGGTATGCAAAACGCATGCCGACGTAGGCGGAGCTGACCGGAGGAGGTGTGGCGACGGGAGGAGCTTCACTGAGGACATACGCAGCACCTCCATCTGCAAATGTGAAACCAGCCTAAGACTATTTAGTGCTGATGCATCACACACTAATCACATTACAAACATTTTTAAACACAGGTTGCAATGAAAGAAAATAAGTAAAAAAGCCAAGGGGGTGAATACTTTTTAAAGCCACTATAAGCAGTCATCATAAAAAAGCCTCCATATAATACCAGCAGCTCACCTCAAACTGCTCCTTCCTAATGTTCTTTCAGCCCGATATTCAGGTGTAAAGTCCTCCATGCAACCGTACAGCTGAAGCTCTTCAAAACATGCTAAAGCTACTGTAAGTACACAAATAAAAAATTGTCCATTTTTCATCCATATTGGCAGCCAAGTGCTATCTGTACGGAATTCGTTTTAAAACATCAGCAGTGAATAAAATGTACAAGACCAAAACATGTTAATAATGGGTGAACAGGCCTGATGAGTAACATTGGTCGGGACTACTGTCTGTTCTTTTCCACGGACAGCACTCGGACCAAAAATACAGCCGATAACCGACTCACTGCCAGGACTGGTTCCCGCACCGCTCCCGGCAGTTTAACCTCCTAAATGCTGCAATCGTTATCTCGCAGCATTTACAAAGACCTGATCATTGCCATGGTAACACAAGGTGGTCATGAAGTAAAAATCAATTATAAAAATATATTTTTTTTTTTTAAAAAAAAGGTCACAAAATAAAAAAAAGACCTATTGCACCCATAGATAAGTATTTTTATATATAAAATATATATTTACATTGCAAAATTCTGTGAAGTACCTGTGGATTCAAAGTGCTCACAACACATCTAGATAAATTCCTTGAGGGGTCTGGTTTCCAAAATGGTGCCACTTGTGGGGCGTTTCCACTGTTTAGGCACATTTTGCGAAATATCATCCGCTCTCGATTCCAGTCATTTTTGCATTAAAAAAGTCAAACTGTGCTAATTCCCTTCTGAGCCCTACCATGCGCCCAAGCAGTAGTTTTCCCCCCAGATATGGGATATCTGTGTACTCAGGAGAGATTGCACAACAAATTTTGGGGTCCGGTTACTTTTGTTACCCTTGTGAAAATACAAAAAAATTTGCCTCAAAGTAAAATTTTTGTGAAGAAAGGTTAAATGTTCATTTTTTTCTGCATTCCATTAATTCCTGTGAAGCATTCCTGTGAAGGATTAATAAAGTTCTTGAATGTGGTTTTAAGGACCTTGATGGGTGCAGTTATTAGAACGGTGTCACTTTTGGATATTTTCTGTCATATAGGCCCTTCAAATGGGATACGGTCCCGAAAATAAAAAAAATGGTTTTGTAAATTTTGCTGAATGAGAATGAGAAATTGCCGATCAACTTTTAACCCTTCTAAACTTCCTAAAAAATATATACCGTATATATTTTTCAAAATCATAAATATATAAAATAGACATGTGGGAAATGTTATGTATTAGTTATTTTGCGTGACATAACTCAGTGGTATAAGGGCATAAAAATTGAAAATTGCTCAATTTTTGTTATATTTATTTTCACAAACAAACAAGTCATATCGAACAAATTATATCAATATCTTGAAGTACAATATATCACAAAAGAAAAACTCCCAGTGGGATCCGTTTATGTGGTAATAACTCTGGAACGCTTAAAGTGACACTGGTCAGAATTGCAAAATTTGGCTTGGTCGTGAAGGTAAAAACTGGCTTGGGGGTGAAGGGGTTAATACATTTGCGAAGAAGTGCTTTATAGGGACTTTTTTTTTACCATACAGTATTAATAAATGTATAAGAAAACAACCCTCAAATACTAAACAAAAAAATTGAAGGCTAAATGTTGAAAATCGCATTTTTTTGCATTTTTGTTACCTAAATGCCAAGGTTGGAAAGACGATTAAAAGAACAGTTTAGAAAATGCATCGTTGGAAATATGAGTAAAATTTCATGTGTAATGGTCTAGTGCTTTTATTATCAACATTCTATGAAAACATCAATATTTCCTGTGTGAAATTTAGCTGTGAATGCAGCAATAATACTGGTACTGAGCCTTTTATTTTTCGGGTAACAGTGACTATTAAGTTTGCACCGTATTCATTATGCAATGTGAGGTTTTTTTTTTTTTTCCATTACCTTTAGGCCGGCCTCACACTCAGCGTATAAAAATACGGTCCGTTTTTTACGGCCGTAATACGCAGAAAAGTCCCCAAAATAGTGATCCATATGTCATCCGTAGGCAGGGTGTGGCAGCGTATTTTGCGCATGGCATCCTCCGTATGTAATCCATATGGCATCCGTACTGCGATATTTTCTCGCAGGCTTGCAAAACCGACATCTAATGGATTTATGCGCTCAAATGTTCGTTAAAACATATATACAGTGTATATATATATATATATATATATATATATATATATATATATATATATATATATATATATATATATATATATATACACTGTATTTATACTTAATTCAGCGCGATATCTGTGAAAAGCCGGTAATTCAATTGCCGGCTTTTCATTTCTCCTTCACAAACCCGACAGGATATGAGACATCGTTTACATACAGTAAACCAGGGGTGGGCAATTAATTTTGCCATGGGGCCGCATGAGAAATTGGGATGGTTTTAGAGGACCGGACTAATATAATTACCGTATTTTTCGGACTATAAGACGCACTGGACCATAAGGTGCACCCCAAATTTAGGCTGAAAATTGCAGAAAAAAATATTTTTTGTAAGATGGGGGTCCGTCTTATTGTCCGAATTTACAGTATCTTAGGCTACTTTCACACTAGCGTCGTGCACTGCACGTCGCTATGTGACGTTGCAGTGCACCGACGCATAGTGTGGAAGCGCCGCACAGCAGGGGCAGCGGATGCTGTTTTACATCGCATCCGCTGCCCCATTGTGAGGTGCGGGGAGGCGGAGTTCACGACGCTCACGACGCACAAAAAAAAGTTACATGTAACTTTTTTTGTGCCGACGGTCCGACGCAACAGTCGCACTGCGTCGCTAATTTAAGTCTATGGAGAAAAAACGCATCCTGCAAGCAATTTTGCAGGATGCGTTTTTTCTACAGAACGACGCATTGCGACGTGCAGTGCACGACGCTAGTGTGAAAGAGGCCTTACCTGAGGGCTGGCGGTGGCAGAGCAGGGTCACAAGAGGAAGGTGTCGGCAGAGGTGGGGTGATGCAGTGTCGCGTGCACCTGAGCAGGGTCCCTTCCTGCTTAGGTGGGCGACGCCACGGCCTGGTGTCCATGGGGGGATGCAGCAGTGGTGTGGCGACGGCAGAGGTGCGGTATGGCGTGCGCAGGGTCCCTTCCACCGGTGAGGTGACGCAGCAGCCCGGAATGCACTGTGAGCAGCAGAGCCGGGTTGAATATCGGTGGTGGCGGCCATCTTCTCGAGGGGGGCTTCAGGAAAATGGCCACGGGAGGCCGCGCGTGAGCAGATGGAGATCGCGGCGGCCATTTTCCTGAAGCCGAGCTCTAAATCTGCAAATTCGGCTTCAGGAAAATGGCCGCCGCGATGTCCATATGCGCACGTGCGGCCTCCCGCGGCCATTTTCCTGAAGCCCCGGGAAGCACAGCACTCCATCGGCCTCGGGAAGATGGCCGCCGCCAACGATAAACAGGTAATCAACCCGGCTCTGCCTCTTGTGACTGGTGGCATAATGCTGCCTCCGGTCACAAGAATTATTGACACAGCCGGGAGCCAATGGCTCCTGATGCTGTGTCAATCACATCCTGACCCTGGACGCTGGAGGAACTGTATGCGCTGCAAGCGCATACAGTTCCGACAGCGTGTGGAATCCTGGATGAGCTCGGGGCTGGCGGCTGGCCAAGCAGTGCCGGGGGTGGCTGTCAGAAGTGACAGCTAGCTGGCGGGCCGTTTAAAATCATCAGGCGGGCCGCATCTTGCCCAGGTCTGCAGTAAACCATCTCATATCCCTTTTTTTTTTGCATATTCCACACTACTAATGTTAGTAGTGTGTATGTGCAAAATTTGGGCACTGTAGCTTGTAAAATAAAGGGTTAAATGGCGGAAAAAATTGGCGTGGGCTCCCGTGCAATTTTCTCCACCAGAGTGGTAAAGCTAGTGACTGAGGGCAGATATTAATAGCCTAGAGAGGGTCCATGGTTATTGGTCCCCCTGGCTACAAACATCTGCCCCCAGCCACCCCAGAAAAGGCACATCTGGAAGATGCGCCTATTCTGGCACTTGGCCACTCTCTTCCCACTCCCGTGTAGCAGTGGGATATGGGGTAATGAAGGGTTAATGTCAACTTGCAATTGTAAGGTGACATTATGCCAGATTAATAATGGAGAGGTGTCAATTATTATTATCAGTTACGTCCCACGAAGTAAATCCATCTGAAGGGGTTAAATCATTTTACAGCCAGGAGCTGCGCTAATGCACTCGCTCCTGCCTGTAAATCCCCGGGTACTGAATGGAAAGCAGTTTGATCTGTAGTTACCTTGAGTCGCGGTGATGCGCCCTCTGCTGGAAGTCCTCATATGAACTCGAGCGTGGGAACTTTTCCAACGCTCCAGTTCATTAAGACATCCAGCAGAGGGAGGGCGCATCACCGCAGCTCAAGGTAACTACAGATCACCCTGCTTTCCATTCAGTAGCCGGGGATTTACAGGCAGGAGCGAGTGCATTAGCGCAGCTCCTGGCTGTAAAATGATTTAACCCCTTCAGATGGATTTACTTCGTGGGACGTGACTGATCATCGGAAGGTGAGATATTGTTGATTTGTTATTTTTACTTTTTCACAGAACAAGGGTCTTCAGCTGGATTAAGAGAATAAAATATTACAATAACCTGTGTCTTTATTTCATTAAAGGACTTTGTAATAATGTGTGTGTTTTATTAACCATTTCGTACTATTGGATTAATAATGGATAGGTGTCATAATTGACGCCTCTACATTATTAATCTGGCTTAATGTCACCTTACAATAGCAAGGTGACATTAACCCTTCATTACCCCATATCCCACCGCTACACGGGAGTGGGAAGAGAGTGGCCAAGTGCCAGAATAGGCGCATCTTCCAGATGTGCCTTTTCTGGGGTGGCTGGGGGCAGATGTTTGTAGCCAGGGGGGGCCAATAACCATGGACCCTCTCTAGGCTATTAATATCTGCCCTCAGTCACTGGCTTTACCACTCTGGCGGAGAAAATTGCGCGGGAGCCCACGCCAATTTTTTCCGCCATTTAACCCTTTATTTTAGCAGCTACAGCGCGAAAATTTTGCACATACACACTACTAACATTAGTAGTGTGGAATATGCAAACAAAAAAAGGGATATGAGATGGTTTACTGTATGTAAACCATGTCTCATATCCTGTCGGGTTTGGGAAGGAGAAATGAAAAGCCGGCAATTGAATTGCCGGCTTTTCTATAGAACACCGCTGCGTATTTCTCGCAAGTCACAATGCTGGTCCGTGTGTAATCCGTATTTTTCTCGCCCCCATAGACTTTCATTGGTGATTTTTTTGCGCAATACGGTGACAAACGCAGCATGCTGCGATTTGGTACGGCCGTACAAGACGTATAATACGGATCAGTAAAATACGGCTGATAGGAGCTGGGACATAGGGAATCATTGGGCCGTGTGTTATGCGTATTTTACGGACGTAGTTTATGCGCTCATACGTCCGTAAAACTCGCTAGTGTGAGGCCGGCCTTACATGGATTCTTTTTTTTTTTTTTTAATTGTATGACAATATGGGAGCAGTTTTACTTCTCCAAATATTTTAGCCTAATTCATAATTTGCAACTTTTCGAAATATAGCAAACTCTTGACACAATTATGCTCCAATACTCTGCGGGAGCACAAGATCTGCCTAATTTTATCTCTGCCCAGAGGAGAACACGTGCAACATTTCAAAGGATTATGTAACTTTTTTCTCCAAAGAAAGAAATAAAGTGCGTCTTTGATTTTATGCCGAAAACGTTTCCCGTGTGTGCCATTTTGAAGAATATGACACCCAAAAAAAAAATCACTTAAAAAAAATGCTAATGATGAATCAGGGCTATAGGTACAGAGTCATTTGTCTTTTTCAAATTTTCATTTATGCGCCAAATTGACTGTGCTTGAGCCATTTTTACGAACTTTTTTTCAGCCCTTGTCTTTTGTTTTTTTCTTGGTTTGCTCCACAATGTCGGTATGGTTTTTATTCTGTAGATATTTCTGGCTAATTAATTTGTTTCACATTTTTACACAATTGAATTCAAAGTACCCTAGAAGTGCAAAGTTTGTCTTTTTTTTGGGCCATTGAAGACTAACAGGCAACATTTTGAAGGGTTAAGTTACACCCAATCTGTCAAACAGTGTGAAACATTTTTATGAATTTGGGGCAAAATTTTGAGATACTTCAATCCCCTTATCAATATGTTCATAAATTGCTGCCAAAATTATTAAAGGAGTTATCACCTATCCCCTACATAGCTGACAGATCGTGGGGGTCTGACTGCTGGGGCCCCACCAATCGGCAGTACAGGGCACTTTAATCATGGTTACACATGAAGGAGCAGTGCAGATGCTCGACTGCCATTTCATTCATTCATTCCCTTTGGTGCTGCCGGAAAACTTTTGAGTGCAGCGCTCAACAGCCCCGTAGACAATGAATGGATCTGTGGTCGAGCATGCGCACTGCCCCTCCATTATTAACGGAAATAAAAGTTCCCCATTCTGCAATCCCTGGTGGTTCCAATACTTGGACTCCATCAATCTACAAGTTGTCACCAGTGACGATCGAACGTGCTGGGATAAGGTGTTATCCGCCATGCTCGGCTGATAATCGAGTGACTTTGGCGTGCTCGAATATGTTCGAGTCCCCAAGGTTGGATGTCTCGTGGCTGTCAGGCAAATCCCTGCACGTGTTGTGGCTGTCGAACAGCCGTGAGACATGCAGTGGTGGGAACATATTTTTCAAGCACACCAAAGACTCTCGGTTAGCACCCGAGCATGCTCAGATAGCACCTTATCCGGGCACGTTCGCTCATCACTAGTTGTCACCCATCTTACAGAGACGATAACTTATTTGCACCCGAGAACCCCTTCTTCAAGGTGTTGAATACATGTAAGACTACCTTAAAGCTTTACCTGCAGTCCTATGTAAAATTACAAATAACACATCACTTATCACCATAACTTGTGCGGTAGGACAAGCTCAGCCCTGCTATATCGGTATGCAACACAAATGAATAAGGGGGAATAAAAAAACAATATTTTGTAAAAAGACACAGGGCAAGGTGCAGGAATAGGAAAATCTTGTTTTTTTTTTAATTTTCAAGAGAAATGTTATAACATGAACATATTACAAAGAGCAATGACAGACGGACATGTCAGACAGCGGACATAGACACATGCACATAGGTCATCAAGATCACCGCTACATCCTTCTTCACATTAACAGTGGGGTCAGCCATACTAACCGGCCCGCATTCAGTACCACATCTAATTAATTAATTATTAATGGACCGAACACACAAAATTGCCATCAGATAGCTCAAAGGGATGTTACAGTCATCAAATAATTTTGCATTACTGACCCCTTTCCCTTTTGGGACACATTGGAGCCGATTTATGAAATTGTCTGAGATAATGGCTGCCTGTGTTGCCCATAGCAACCAATCACAGAGCTTCTTTCATTTTTTTTTTTTTTTTCAAGAAAACATAAAATGAAAGCTACATTCTGATAGGTTGCTATGGGCAACAGTGAGGTCTTTTTTACATCTTTAGAGGGGGTGTAATAAATAGTTTAATAAATGTTACGGACACTTGTTAGTGTCGCCTTCCTCACAGACTGCACCGCTCTCGTGTTGTCAAAATGTCTACTGATGGAGGAGCATGTGACCAGACCTGGTCTAGTCACATGCTCCTCCAGTAGCAGCCATTTTTAGAGCTGGGCAGACTGTGAGGAGGTCGTCACTAACAAGTAAAGGAGAACCTATAAAATGTATAGATTAGTAATAGATTAGTAAGTGCCACAAAATCGTGTCTCCGTCATACTATTTAAAAAAAAAAAAAAAAGATAAAGGTGGACAATACCTTTAATTGTGAGCACTTACCCACTTCTTTATAAGTATACACACAATTTACACAATCACTCAACTGAAAATTACTGGCCCATATGTATTAATGAGATGGCTGTCGGCCAAGCGATGGTTCGGTCAGCAGCCCACACACGAGAGCTCATCTGGCAGAGCGCTCCTGTACCCTCTATGAGAGGGCTGCCGCCAGCCATGTTTGATGGCGGTGCATTTCTGGGAGAACAAAAGGATCGGCAGTCCAGAATCTGGCATGCCGGATCAATAGCTCCCCCGATTATAGATTGTCAGGCACCTCCATACACATTCGACTGGTGTCCAAACCCTTCAATATCGGTGGTGTGGTTTCGGCCATTATTAGTTTAAAGTATATGGCGGGCTTAATAATCGCACAGTCCAGGCAGTCTGAAGACGTGCCAAAATGATCACACCGGTGCACGTTGTAAATTAGAGGTATTTTGCTGGACCTTGGACACTTGGTCACGTTTTTAGTCCATTAGCTTGAGTCTCACATCTGGAGCATGCCACTGATAAACGTGGCACATTTTCAGACTCACCAAATCCAATGATTGTATATAGTGTACAGACACCGGCAGAACAAACTGTATGCGGACTGGAATGTTCCTTTAAGTCTTACTGTAATCTTTGGTCTATTATCACTCAATACTAGAACTGGGAATGTGAAGAAAATGACCCCAGTGTATTTAGCAATACATTAAAGAGGTTATCCGGGACATTTCTATTTTTTGTTTTCTTACGGGGCTAAGAACTTACAGGCAAATAGTTGCCATCTACTTGCCCGTTCTGCCCCACGATGATCTATGCGAGTTGTCCTCTCATTTGACCTCACGGCAATAGAGGAGCTCTTCTTCTTCCTATTCTGCTCTGTCGACAGGGCATCACTGCTAAAGTCCTGCTGATTGACAGCCAGCTCCCAGTAATTAGGCAGCAGAGACGACCGTCAATGAAAAGGACTTCGGCAGTGACGCCCCATCAACAGAGCAGAGTGAAAGAGAAGACGTTACTCTGTCAACATGACTTCACCAGAAGCCACATAATTCTTGGCCGGAGCAATCTGTGACTGCTCTGATCTTTCAGAGATTGGCGCCAAGCAGGTAGGTAGCAAAGCGCTGTCTGTAAGTTCTTAGCCACGTAAGAAAAAAATACAAATGTCCCGGATAACCTCTTTAAGTGCATTCCCAACATATAACCATTGGGGAAACTATAGATACCCACTGGCAATGGTGTCAATTTACCGATTACATTTGGCAGCTACATCTCTCCTACAAAGTTCGGGGTATGAGGTTTACATTCCAATAGATGTAAATGGAAATTTACACAGCTGCTAAAAACTCGCACTTTAGCCACGGGTGAATGTCACACTGTGGGGTTGTGCAAAATTCACAGCTGTGTCAGACCACACTCACTGACTGACCCACTTGGTGTACGGCCATTCTTAACTGTATGATGTCCGTCCCTGAAGAGCTAAAGTTTTCTCATCTTCTAATTATGGTCGGGTGTAGAAATAAAGGCAATTTTTGCTTGGCCATCGCTCCGAAGACCCTCGAAAGGGAGAAAACGCGATAAGATGTGTATGGGTTAAGGATAAACAAAACTCCTTTATTATTATTACAACTTTAGTCTACTCTTTGCTTCTAGGTCAAGTGGAGGTCCAAGCCAAAATGAGTAGGTCAGAACAGACGATGGAAAGCATAAAGGATGATACTTCTCATAAGATCTATGATAATTCTCATATTGGATGATTCTTATAATCAGTTGACAAAAGCACAATAATAACACTGAAGGCCCCACAGGACAACAAATCATCGGCGAGTGTCCTGTGTGAGCACCAGTTACCTTCATGTATACCAAAATGTCGAAAAATCTACAAAACTAGGTTATTCTCCCGATATTTATCCCATATATCTTGGCTTTTGACTTGAAAAAAATTACCAATCACTTACCATAAATATGGAATATTTTACTAGGTGTGGATGCCACTGTTCTAACCCTGGTGAACTTTTTCTTTTATTCCTGCACCTCCTCATTTCTAGGATACGGAATATATATACCTCCTTCTTCCCTGTATATACGGTAAATCTAATTTTTTTTGTCCAGTTAGCCATGGTCTTAACACTTCACTAAGGGAATTTTGAGGCCCACACTCACTTGGATAAAAAGACTAGCTTTATATACAGTGGAAGATGAGGCCATTTCTTGAGCACAGTGAGGTGCAAGAACAAAAAAGAAAAAAATTGGGCATACTGAATTTCAGCATACTCAACTCCGAGTCTGCAGGCGAGGTGTCGGATATCGGTTTGGGTAATTATTATTATTATTTTTTTTTTTTACAGAGGCAGATTATCTCCTAGAAACGTAACAACTGACAATATAGCAGGTGAATTGGTGCTGGTTTAGCTCCATTTACATGGACGAATCGTTAACACTATGTGGACGATCATTTGTTACTATGATCTTTTGTCTCAAAGTTTGCGTCATTGTCGGCAGCACATCCCAGTATGCACGAGAGTGCATACTGCCAATAATTAATTATCATGCTAGCATACAAGATTCAATCTGCTAGGAGCAGTTCCTTGTTGAGTGAGGAGACACTGGTAAAGAAGAGGAACGAGTGTACATCTTCTAATTATGGGCCAGACTAAAACTGGGCTTCAGTCTCCTTCCAATTAACATGTAGGGCATGTGTTTAGAGAGGTCAGGAGGATTTACTGTCAACCGGCTACTGTCAACGGTGTGTGGCCAACATAAGTTACAGTCTATGGACAGGAATGGCACTTTCCGAGAAAAAAAAAAAAAATTATATATATATATATATTTTGGGATCTTTCTGTGCAAGAAAGATCTTTCTTAGCATGTCACAGGATTGCATTGACCCATATGCCCTGGAGATACTGGAGAGCTACTCTTCCTCTCTTTCGGTTCCATAATCTGCAGCCTTGGCACAGACAGTAACTTTCAGTAAAGTATTGTTGAACACTCTTTTTTCATCTTTGCTCTCATTAGTCTCAGTCTGTTTCTCCTAAACCTAATCCTCTCCTAATCTTCCAGAGCAGTCCTTGAAGTTGTGATGAATAATAGGAGACATCAAATGCCATAAAAAGACGTAACGGGAACAGGATACGTTTTGGCTGGAACCTCTACGAGACAGACATGTGGTATTTCAGTGACTCAATGCCTTATTCACTTGTCACACGGTTGTAAAAACCACAAAAAAAAAGCCATATTCACAAATTGTGCTGTCTGAAGGGAAGGAAGTGGTAGAAAACATGCGATAGAATACTAAAATGTTCTTCTAGAAAAAAGTACTAAAAAACGCAATCATTGCAGAGGTGCAGAATAGAAAACCAACTCTGGAAACACGTCCTAAAATGTCGAGCACGGAGAAGATCTAACACTGCAAGGAAAATACTCAAGATGTAGCATCTAAACGGGATGTGGCTACATAGTAGTCAACGGGGTTGTACAAAACCTATTCACATACTGACAGGTTATCCCGAGCACTTTAATAGCTCAATCAACATATGAGGAGAAGAGAAATAAACCAGCTCACCCGTAATGCATTAGTTGAACTTCGGGAGCACGGACCCGCTGTGTCCAAACGTGTAAAGTCCAAAAGAAGAAAAATGTCCAGCTCCACCGAATCCGTGAAGATAAAATTTCTTTATTCACAAACTTGTATCATAGAGGGTACAAACTTCAGCACAAACCATGTGGGTGTGAATCTCAACGCGTTTCTGGAGACTAAGCTCCCGTAATCATGACATGTCATCATGTCATGTAATGATTAAGGGAGCTTAGTCTCCAGAAACGCGTTGAGATTCACACCCACATGGTTTGTGCTGAAGTTTGTACCCTCTATGATACAAGTTTGTGAATAAATAAATTTTATCTTCACGGATTCGGTGGAGCTGGACATTTTTCTTCTTTCAATCAACATATGACCATTAGAACATTAGAATTGGGCTGTAATCAAAGGGGGTGTTCTCAAATTCGAGTGACTGCAGACTTGTAGCCTAAGGCCCAAGACCAGACAATCCCTTCCATAACTATGGCTAAATAATAATGAAAACAGAATGATCCTTTAAGTGAAGGAGTATCCTACTGGTAATTCTACCATCAAACAAAAAAAGGACTCCTTATTACCACCGAGAAGGTGACTATCTCAACCACAACCATTCCCTACTTGCTTTCCCAGTACAGATCCTTCCATATAAATACGCCTAAATGTGCCCAAAGTACAGTGCGGATAGGAACAAAAACAACAACGTGAGCTTAAACACAACCCTAAATGTACATCAGATGCATTCCCTCCGGTGATTAAATATGAATTTATTACTATTTAAAAAAAAAAAAAGATTGGGAAGGCACAAGGATTGAAGAATTGCTCAAGTAAAAAGTTCTGTAAACTGAGGATTTTTTTTGTTAAATCCAAAATGTGAGAAAAAGCAAAAAAGGCAACTGATGACGTCATCTCGAAAGTTACGTAGTCCACCCGGAGTATGCGCCGTGATCTAGTTCAATGGTAAGGCAAACGGCATACTCCAGGACAAAAAGGTACAATGGTAGTGTAAGCATCGATAATATAATTAAATACAATTGCGCTATGATGGATCTATGAGTCCATTTTTTTTTTCTTTTTTTTTTTTTATTAATCACAGTATACTAAAAAATAAAATGTACGACCATTCGTGTACCACCGCCAATTATTGGCAACAGGATCTTCCTTTTCTTAGGAGTTGTTACTAAAAAGGAAAAAAACCCTAAAAAGTTTTAAACCTCCTTAAAACGAGGAGAACGAGTTCAGGGTTCTTGAATGGGGAGAACTAGGCTGTGTCGTATTTCTGGAGCGCCTCCTCCAACTTTAGCGTCACTTTTTGGAAGAAGGTTATTTGTTGCTGCAAGAAATGTTGCATTTGTGACTTGAAGTCCCTCACACGGATTTTGTGAAAATGTTGGATTTCGGCCAAGGTGGCGTAAGATATGATGTTACAGCGTTCTTGGATTTCGTTAGCCTTTTGTAGCTCCATCTTGCCCTCTTCAATGTGCTTCTTGCTCTCGCGAACTTTGGTTAGTGCCCCTGTGGAAGACCAGAGAGGAGGGTTAATGGTCCATGTCTCAATATAAAATTTCCATTAGTGGGAAAATAAGTGTGCAGCCCGTGAAACACATTTCAAGACAAATTTCCCCTAAAATATGTACATAAGTTTCTGAGCTACTAAAAATGTTACCTGGTCTCCCAGGAACACAGTGATGATGACCTATTTCTATGGGGTCTCCATACACATTACACTAAAGTCGGCTGATCCCGCCGATATTGACAGATTCAGCTGTGGGTCTAATGTGTAATGTGGGCACCGGCCGACTGATGGTCCGGGGAGCTGTCGAATGGACATGTCTGATTTCGGACTGACGATTGCATTGTTGTCTCAGAGATAAGCCACCCAGCGACGTGTCACTCAGTGTCTTTCTTGTAGAGAAGACAATCGTCCAAACCATCCTTTGGCAAACCGCTGTCTAATGTGTATGGCCAGCTTAACACAGCCCTTCAATATCAGATCTCAAGAGGTCTGACCTGACTCTTGGCACCCCCACTAGGCAGCCGATTGCAGAGTCTGGAGCACGGTTAAGGTACCTTCACACTCAGCAACTTTACAACGAGAAAGACAACGATCCGTGACGTTGCAGCGTCCTGGTTAGCGATCTTGTTGTGTTTGACACACTGCAGCGATCTGGATCCTGCTGTGATATCGCTGGTCGGAGCTAGAAGTCCAGAACTTTATTTGGTCGTCTGGTCGGCGTGTATCGTAGTGTTTGACAGCAAAAGCAACAATGCCTGCAATGTTTTACATGGAGCTAACGACCTGTGAGAACGAGAAGTGAGTCACCGTTACGTCACTGGATCGCTCCTGCATCGTTCTGGAGCTGCTGTGTTTGACATCTCTACAGCGACCTAAACAGCGACGCTGCAGCGATCGGCTCGTTGTCTATATCGCTGCAGCGTCGCTAAGTGTGACGGTACCTTTACTCTTAGCAAAGCTGCTTGGTAGGCAAGCAACTTAAGACTGATAATGGTGCAGGGCTCACAACATCACTATGGCCCCAGCAAACAGCTGATGGGACCTCCATGATCAATACTGATGTCCTAACTATAAGTTGACCATACATACAAGACGGCTATCGGCTGAATGCTCGCTTGGCAGACAGTTATGTCCACACATACACACAAATGGCCATATGACTGGATTGGTATTGACAATTGACTGATCCTGCTCTCCCAGATATGCTCTGTTGGGAGAAGCATCAGGAGGCTCCAAGCCACATCAGAAGGCATTACCAGAATTGGAGGGTCCAGTTGACACATCCAATGAGCCTTTACAATTGCACATTTCCTCCCATCGTGCAGTGGTATATTTATAATATCAGATTACTACACAAGACAGATATGGTTTTTGGCATTCAGATCATTGTGGGAGATCTTATGTTATGGTGACCATGTATGTTGTCACCTCTGAAAAAAAAATATAGATATGACCAAAGCTGGACAAAGACACAAAAGTGCAGTTTAGGTGCTAACAATACTACAAAAATTACCACTGCGGACTCAGGATGAGCTTTTTGACAGTGAGGGTGATAAATGAGTGGAACAGGCTGCCACGAGAGGTGGTTCTCCATCAATGGAAGTCTTCAAACAGAGTCTGGACAGACATCTGTCTGAGATGATTTAGGGAATCCTGCATTGAACAGGGGGTTGGACACGATGACCATGGAGGTCCCTTCCAACTCTGACATTACATGATTCTATGATATGTAATAAAATGCTGATAGTCTGACATAGTCCTCAGGTTGGGAAGTATTGAACTTTTGATGGGCTTGATGGTCCAGATGGTCCCAAGACCCGTTCACACAGGAACCTACTGAATATTAACGGGTTTTATAGATCCACACTGTCTTACAGTCATTCTACAAATAGAAGGTATAGCATGGATTCTGTTACAATTACATATTAGTCTAGGCGTCAGGGTTCTCCTTTATCGATGAATACTCATTAATTTATCCTGGTGTAAAAGTGAATTACTAAATTAATAGTGTAACAAAGACTGCAAAATGGGAAAGGCTGTAACACTCCCTCGCTGACACAATTTGCTTTATAGCCACAGACCTCAGATGCCCGGAATCATTGCTGAGCATAACTCCATTTAGAACACGGCAAAATGAATGAAGAACGAAAAGTCACAGAAAGCAGCGACATCAGCACGTCCGTTTGTATACAGGAGGAGGGGAATATTCTTTTTAGGGTAGATTCATGAATTTTGATCAATACAGAAAAGTCTGTAGGCAATTTTTTTCTATGTTAGGATATTTTCATAAATTTTGCAGATTTACTAATATGAAAAAACAAGACCCCTGTACACCACCATGTTTTCATCTAAAAGCAAGCATGGTCTCAATAAAATCTATCAAGGCTGCGACACCCATAAGGAGTTACAATACAACAGTCGTCATAATGTGGAGTTTCTACAGTGTAAATCAGAGGACTCTAGAGAGTCTGAAATGGTCAGAGTATTTGTAATTGTTTTTAGTCCTTTGGTTCTTGTATACTCGGACTGTTAAGCATGCTTCTCCTCTTCACTTCGCCCTCCGCCTAAACTAGATGCGCCTCACACAACGCCACCTCCGCCTAAGCAAGACACACTGCACACAACGCCACCTCCGCTTAAACAAGACGTGCCTCACACAACGCCACCTCCGCTTAAACAAGACGTGCCTCACACAACGCCACCTCCGCTTAAACAAGACGCACCGCACACAACGCCACCTCCGCCTAAGCAAGACACACCGCACACAACGCCACCTCCGCCTAAGCAAGACACACCGCACACAACGCCACCTCCGCTTAAACAAGACGTGCCTCACACAACGCCACCTCCGCTTAAACAAGACGTGCCTCACACAACGCCACCTCCGCTTAAACAAGATGCACCGCACACAACGCCACCTCCGCCTAAGCAAGACACACTGCACACAACGCCACCTCCGCTTAAACAAGACGCGCCGCACACGCCACCTCTGCTCAAACAAGACGTGCCTCACACAACGCCACCTCCGCCTAAACAAGACGTGCCTCACACAATGCCACCTCCGCCTAAACAAGACGCACCGCACACATCGCCACCTCTGCTCAAACAAGACGCGCCACACACAATGCCACCTCCGCCTAAACAAGACGTGCCTCACACAACGCCACCTCTGCTCAAACAAGACGTGCCTCACATGCCACCTCTGCCTAAACAAGACACACCGCACACAACGCCACCTCCGCTTAAACAAGACGCGCCTCACACAACGCCACCTCCGCCTAAACAAGATGTGCCTCACACAACACCACCTCCGCTTAAACAAGACGTCCCTCACACAACGCCACCTCCGCCTTAACAAGACGCACCGCACAGAACGCCACCTCCGCTTAAACAAGACGCACCGCACAGAACGCCACCTCCGCTTAAACAAGACGTGCCTCACACAACGCCACCTCCGCCAAAACAAGACGGAAAAATAGGATTGTTTCTTGAACACTTCAGGACACTACCAGGTTGTATAATATCAGTCTCACATCCCAGTACAGCATTGTGCAGGCAAGCTGTTGTGCTGCACATCCCTCCTACGCCAGGCCGACACAGCCTCCTCAGGATCATTACTTTTCTAATAAGTAGGGCGGTAGATCTGCTCGGGATCACCGAGAATGTGGGAAGATGAAACTGCAAATAGTCTTGACCTAGACAATAAGTAACAGATTCATCATCGTCAGCCAAGAAACGAGAAAAATAAATTGTTTTACACTTTACAAGGGATGAGGAGCCTGGATGGCTTCCCAATGACCTGAGGACAAGATACTGGAATTATTGGGTCTAAAATTGACAAATCTCTTAAGAAGCACTTTCTGTTTTTTTTATAAACCAAAAGCCACATTTTTCCCTTACAGGGGTATTCCGGCTCCATGCATGTTCATATTGTGCAGGGTAAATGCACCCTCTCTAGGCTTCCAAAACATGTCCCTACATCAAGAATGCATGTAATCCACACGTCTACCAAAGTTTCGACAAAGCTGAATACTAGGAAGTATCAGAAACATAGCAGCTTTGTTTATAAACATGACGTACCAACAATAGACAAAAACTGCAGCAACAAAAACAAAAATAAAGTGTAAAAAAAAAAAAAAATGCAATGAAAAACCCACAAGTTCCTAATTTAATTAAAGGTGTCGAAAATCTGACACATCAAAAACTCATTGTGAGAACGGAGCCTAAAGATATGTTGGCTCTAGTTTGGAGCCCCAGGTACTGTCCTATTCATTAGTTTGGCACCTAAAAAATCTAAACAGTCAGTAAACTTTCGTCTTGACTTTTCAAACTTAACAGGCACTTGATCTTGGACCATTGAGGGTATATTCACACGGTGCATTTTTACCGGTGAAAAATACAGCATTTTATTGTCCCAGAATAGTAAATGAGATTTCTGAAATGCTATTTTTTTTCTTGCTCTGCGCAGCGTAAAACACGCAGTGTATCCTGAACGTGGACACATACCCTAACTGATATAATGGCTATGGTACCAGTACAGTCCCCGCAGGGGCACCCCCCGATCTGTAAGGCTATGTTCACATGTTGCGTTTTTTCAGCTTTTTTTTAATGGAAATTGCTCTATGCGTTTTACAGTACCAGCTAAGTCTATGAGACTCCAGAACTCTCATGCACACACCTTGGGTTTTTTGTCCTCAGTATTTTGTGAAAAGCCTTAGGTTTTGCAGAATGAAGCAGGTCACTTCTTTCAGCGTTTTTCACCCATTGAAAGCAATGGGTGGTGGGAAAAAAAAGCTGCAAAAATGCAAATAGCAGTTTTTGCGGCAAAACCTGATGAAGTGGAATCAGATTTTTTTTTTTGCAATGTATCAGCATGCTCAAGAAACAAATGTACCCATGCAAAAAAAAACGCAACAAAAACTACGCAAAAACCTGCAAGTTTCTTACTGCCAAGAGAGCAGGTTTTGTCGTAGGGAAAAAAACGCAACGTGTGAACATAGCCTTAGTCTCCATCCTAACAGCAGATCACCACTCATGACCCCGGCTACGTCATCCAGGTCCCATGCCGTTTCCGTGGTAGTTGTCAGGGCCACGTAACAGTCAGGAACAGAGTTGTCACTCATACTGACAATTAACCCCTTTCTGACATTGGACGTAATATTCCGTCCATGTGACCTGGGCCTAATTGACCAAGGACAGACTATTATGTCATTGTGATCGCTTACATACACAGGGGGTGTGCAGGCGATCATCGCCGGGTGTCAGCTGATACCCGGCACTAGCTGCCAGGGTGCACTTTAACCTCCGAAATGCTGCGATCGAACACTATCGCAGCATTCCGGAATCCAGCACAGGGGCTGATAGCCCCTCTGCCTTTGGATCGGAGACCCCGCGGCGTAACGTGGGGTCCCGATCGTTGCCACGGTGACCCAATGTCGTTCGTCATGATGACATCCGGGTCACCAGAGCTAGGAAACTTGGTGATCATGCCCAGTGCATGTCAGGTAGTCTCTCAGTCAGTGCAGCGCTGACAGTTTCTATAGCATCGGGCGGTGTGTACAAAGGGCAGGGACTTAATCAACGCGAGCTTATGACCCGCACTTACTGAGAATTCCTCGTTCACGGGGAAGAATAGCAATCCCCATCACGAACGGGGTTACCCACACTTGTCAGCATGCTATAGAAACAATCAGCCTGAAAAAAAAATGATTGTCCCATAGTGGGACAAAGTAAAAAAGTTAGAAAAAAGTAAAAAAGAAAATGTTTAAACAATTGAAAAAAAAATAAATCAATATATATTGTATCTCTAAATAAATCTTTGAATGAAAAAAAAATATATAAACAATAAAAGTACACATATTTGGTATCGCCGCGTCTGCAACAACCTGACCTATGAAACTGTCCCACTAGTTAACCCCTTTAGTGAACACCATGAAAAAATAAAAAACAACGCTTTATCATACCGCCGAACAAAAAGTGGAATAACACGCGATCAAAAAGATGGATATAAATAAACATGGTACCGCTGAAAACATCATCTTGTCCCGTAAAAAACAAGCCACCATTCTGCTCCATCAGCGGAAAAATAAAAAAGTTATAGCTCTCAGAGTAAAGTGATGCAAAAATAATTTTTTCTATAAATAGTTTTTATTGTATAAAAGCACCAAAACATTAAATATATATAAATGAGGTATCGCTGTAATCGTACTGACCCGAAGAATAAAACTGCTTTATCAATTTTACCACAAACGGAACGGTATAAATCCCCCACCCCTCCAAAAGAAATTCATAAATTGTCATGTGCCTGAAAATGGTACCAATAAAATCCCCGCTAGCTCACGGAGCACCGTGACCTAGTGGGGATCTCACTGCAGCTCAGCCCGTCTGGGAACGGAGCCACAGTGACGGGAGGTAACCTCTGTGATGTCACCGCCGGTCACTGACGCTGCGATGCAGCAGCTCAGTCACCAGTGGTTCTCAGCCTGGACAGTCGCATCTTGGTACCGTCCAGGTTGAAAACGTTTTTTCCCACCCAGACATGGATTACGGCATGGGACAGAACGACGGATAGGTGAGGGATATCGTGGTTTTTTTATTTTTGGTTTATTACAGGAGAACTTTGGTGGAATAATTGTTAGGTGAGTATAACTGTATTTGTTATTTTTAAATAAAAAAGTAAAACTGTGTTTTGTTTTATTTCTAATAAAAGACTTTATTCTGGCTGTGTTTTTATTTACCATACAACTATAGGATTAGTAATGGATAGGTGTCTTATAGACGCTTCTCCATTACTAAGCCGTGGGCTTGATGTCACCAGACAATATAAAGGTGACATCAACCCCACAAATATGAACCCCACTTGCCAACGCTACAGGGAAAGTGGGAAGAGCCGGGCAAAGCGCCAGAATTGGCATATCTAATAGATGCGCCTTTACTGGGGAGCTGCGGGCTGCTACTTTTAGACTGGGAGGGCTCAATATCCATGGCCCCTTACCAGCCTGAGAATACCAGCCCCCAGTTGTCAGCTTTAGCAAGGCTGGTTGTCAAAAATGGAGGAACCCCACGTCGTTTTTTTTTTAAATTATTTATTTAAATAATTTAAAAAAAAATCAGCTGGGACCCCTCTATTCTTGATAACCAACCTTGCTGAAGTTGACAGCTGAGGGTTGCAGCCCCCAGCTATGAGTTTTGCCTGGCTGGTTACAGAAAATACAAATAAACACAAGTCATATCAAATAAATTTTACCACTATCATGAAGTACAATATGTGACGAGAAAAACTCAGAATCACCGGGATCCATGGCAGCGTTCCAGGGTTATTACCTCATAAAGGACAGTGGTGAGAATTGTAAAAATTGGCCCGGTCATTAACGTGCAAACCACCCTCGGGGTAAAGGGGTTAAAGGGATGGAGTCAGAAGGTTTATAAAAGTCTCCTTAGCATCCAGCTGTGCCTACCAAGAGATTTCTTTTTTACAGGTTATCATGGAGACCATGTGTAGATAGAATCACCGCTCCCATCACCATGTATTGTAATAGATCCGCAACGTCTCCAGGAAAACAATGAACATGACAAAAGCCAGAACAGGAAATGTCAGGACGGCTCAGCGGTGCGGCCTCGGGGGTCTTGGCCTATAAGGGCAAATGATCAGGTGTCAAAAAGAAAAAAAAAAAAAGAGAGAATCTCACATTGTTAACCCTGGATTGTGTTCGCTTCTTCCATCATCGTCTCTTCTTCCTGAGCAGAGTTGGTCAGCAAATAAGTCATGCGACAACCAAGCCCAAATCGGACTGCAAACACACAATCATCCCTGGCCCGGCCCAGCAAAGAAACCCCCCAAAAACTAAACATTTCTTGTCTTCTCCCTAGACACTGCTGGATTAGCAGACTTTCATATGTCTGTGATCTGCCAAACAATGATAACAGCAAAGTATCTTCAGGGAGAGAAGCCACAGATCTGGCAGCCAGATGGACGCTCGGCCCGTGAGTAAGCAAGAAGAGCGGCCAGAGACCATGATCCGGGGGGACGCAGATACAAGGCCGCAGCTCAATAGCATTCCACGTGTCAGCGGAAGAGGAGCTGTATGACGGGGGTGAGGAAACTAAAGACCATCTGTCACTTGCCATAAATATGTATTTTTCCTTTACCTGGTGTAAATGTCACTTTTCTCCTGAAAATGGCGTTTTGCTTTTGTTCCTGCTCCTTTCCTTTCCTGAGATATGGCCTCATCTTCCCTGAATATAAATCTAGTCTTATTAGGCAAGTGGGCGTGGTTGTCTGTAGGTTGCCTGCAGAGCAGTGATGAGGACACGCCCACTTAGCTAACAAGCCTAGACTTCCATGCAAGGAAGAGGCGGCCATATCTAATAGAGAGGCTCAGGAACAGACGAAAAACATTGCCAGATTCAGGAGAACAGCAACATGGAAATTACATGTCAGAGGAAAAGAAGGCGGTGGGCTTGAGGTCTACCGATATAGGCCGATAACCCTTGCACGCCCCTTTCGATCACCGAAACACATGCACATTGAGCACATGGCCGGGCGCAGCACTTTACACCAGGGTTTTGTCATGTCGGATATTTCTAGTTGCGGCCCCACAAATATAATGGGGAGACGCGCTTGCCAGCTGCACAAAAGGCATGAATGTCACAGCGATGACTGGGATTTTACAGGACTACGGCGCTGGCACAGATTACTTTGCAGCTAAATCGTCACTTGATACACTGAAAACCCCTCACACCTTCCTCCTGTAAGAGCCTGACATAAACAGAGGCTAAACATAGTCTGCAGCATGTAAAGGGCACAGAAAGTCCGGACCTCGTCCTCTGCTGTCAGATGTAAGTGTGCGACTGCATGGTGCTCACCCACTGATGGCCGGGATCCAGCCTTCCCAGACTGACCGCTTTTCCTCTTATGTTGTGTGCGCTGATCACGTGCACAGCCGAAAGTCTAGACATTTGTCAGGGGCAGTGGGTGATGAGGCGCTGCCTGCCATACTGGCCGTCACCCAGCTGACTGCGCACATTAATGGGAACCTGTGATATCCAGAAACGACATTTACCTGCAGATATATATGGCTGATCTGCAAGTAAACAGCGTAAAAGTCATGTCTGCCTGCACTAATCAGCAGCGGCTACAGGGAGAAAATAAATTATATCTTCCCTGTAGCTGTGTAGGTCTTCCCTGTTCCCTGCAGTTTCCAGTCAGTATACTGTGAGCGTTGCTGTAATCACTCAGCGGCACCTTGATTGACAGCCAGGTACGGACTGGGGCCGAAATTCAGCCCTGGCATTTGAAATTACATAGGCCCATATTTTTCCCGTCCCCAAGTATCAGATGGGGATATATTACTAATATTACTCTGGATGGAGGAAAGCAAGATTTACTACATGACCAATAGTTCTAATGATACCCGTGGCCTGGTGGGGTAATTGACGGAGTCAGCAACTTTGTGCTCCATCACAACTCTTAACAGTATGGGTGTCTTGAGAACACCGAATCTGTTAACAACATATCAGACAAGGCAGCCCATGACCAGACCGGCCCTTCTGGAATTTGCCAGAATTGCCAGTCCGGCCCTGTTGACAGCCGTATACAGCATGCGTGAGTGTCTGTGTGCGCAGAGCCGTCTGTCAAAGTGCCAGGGAGTGATTATACTTAGAAAGAAGGTGTAATGACTGGTGACTAACAGCTCCTTGTGCCACCACAATGACTGAAAGCGAGCAGCTGCAGGGAGGATATAAATTAATTTCCTCCCTGTAGCCCCATTTCCAGGAAGGCAGACATGATTCCAATGACCACTTACCTACAGTCTAAGGACTCACATTTATTGGAGGTTCTTTGATGTTGGCGTATAGGCCTGTTAAAGGCGATCTCTAGAGAGGAGTGTCACAGAATGGATTGCAGTTCCTTAAGGGTATGTGCACACGTTGCAGATGTGCCTGCGGATTTTTCTGCATTAAATCCGCAGCTCTTGGCAGAAAACGCAGGTGCGTTTTTGATGCATTTTTTGCGTGGTTTTGATGTGTTTTTGAAAGCTAAATAAAGATGTATTATTGAACAAAAAAAAAAAAAAAAAAAGATTTGTCATGTCTTGTCCAACCTCCTCTTTTACATTTGTCCAACCCACACACAGACAGATAGATAGACAGACAGACAGACAGACAGATGGAATGAGATAGATAGATGTAGATAGATATATGGATAGTTAGGCTACTTTCACACATCAGGTTTTTGCCGCCAGGCATAATCCGGCGAGTTTTGAAAAAAAACGGATGCATTTTTTTTTTTTCCCGTATCTGTTTTTTTTTTTCTCATAGAGTTGTATTAGCGCCAGATTGCGCCTGATGGCCTCACGTTTCACCAGTTTTTTGGATCCATTGAAAAAAACCGTTTCCGGCGGACGGAGAAAATGTACAGAGGAACGTTTCTTCTGTCCGGTGGAAAAACGCACATCGACTGATCCGGCGAAAAACGTATGAAACAGATGTGAGATGATAAATCCGGTTTTTCATGCATTTTTTCCATTGAAATCATGCACATTTTCCGTTCTCTCTCTCGCTCTAAAAAAAACCGATCCGTTGCAAATAGTGGAAAACTGATGCAACTGATCTGTTTGTTTGTTTTTTTTAGAGAGAGAGAGAACCGTAACCCGCTTTTCTGACGGATCCGGCAAAAAACGGACGAAACGTGTGGCCGTCAGGCGCAATCCTGCGCTAATACAACTATGAGAAAAAAAACAGATCCGGCAAAAAAAAACGGATCCGTTTTTTCAAAACTCGCTGAATTGTGCCTGACAGCAAAAACCCGATGTGTGAAAGTAGCCAGATATATGGATAGATACATCTATGCATCTGTAGATATATCTATCTATAAATATATCTATAGATAGATATAGCCATAGTTATCCATCTATAGATATATAGATTTATCTATGGATATATCCATAGATATATAATAGCAAGGCCCATGTTTATTAATGAACGTTTAATTTAAAAAAAAAAAAAAAAAAATGGAGTGGGCTCCCGCGCAATTTTCTGCGCCAGAGGGGGAAAGCCGACGGCCAATATTTGTAGCCTGGGAAGGGGGTAATACCCATGGCCCCTCCAAGGCTATGAATATCAGCCCGCAGCTGTCTGCGTGGCCTTTACTCGCTATTAAAATAGGGGGACCCCCCCAAAAAAAAAATGACGTGGGGTCCCCCTATATTTCATAGCCAGAAAGGCTACGCAGACAACTGTGGGCTGATATCCATAGCCTAGAGAAGGGCCATGGATATTGGTCGCCCCCCGGCAACAAATACCAGCCCCCAGCCACCCCAGAAATGGCGCATCTTACAGATGACACTTAGCTCCTCTCTTCCCACTCCCGAGTAGCGGTGGGATATGGGGTAATAAGGGTTTAATGTCACCTTGCTAATGTAAGGTGACATTAAGCCCGGTTAATAATGGGGAGGTGTCAATAAGACACCTACCCATTACTAATCCTATAGTAGTGAAAGGGTTAAAAAAAAACACCTGACAGCCAGAAAAAACTATTTTAATATTCTTAATTTCACCATACTTACCTTACTCGATCTCCTAAAAAAATTAAAATAAACCGTATACTCACTTTCCGCCGTAGTCCAATGAGTGTCCCACGACGATCTCCCCTATAGAATAGTGACATCGGGTGATGTCACCGCTCTATAGGCCTCCATTGACACACTGACAGGAGACAATGGCTCCTGCAGTGCATCACTGAGGTTACCTTTGTTCAGGGTCTCACTTTATGGCAATGATGCGTGGGAATTTTCCCACAGGGCAGTGCCACAAGTGAGACTAGGGACTATTTTTTAAAGTGGCAGAGGAATACATTGCGGAAGAATACCTTCCGTCATTGTATTCATGGAGCCCCTGGAGAGCGGTCACATCAGCTGATGCTCCTTCTCTCCACGGGAGATCGTCGTGGGACACTCGTTTTAATTGGATATCTGCGGATCAGGGATTATATTGTTTGTTATTTTAATATTTTTTACAGGTGACAATGGCTTCGGAGATCAAGGTGATGGCATGTACTCTATGTTGTATGTACTGTATGTCTATATGTATGTATTGTATGTAATGCATGAAGGTACTGTATGTAAGTATTGTATGTACTGTCATATGTTGTATGTACTGTGATATGTTGTATGTTTTTTTTTTTTTCACATTTAACACATTAGCCGGATGATGGGAGTACTACTGTCCCATCATTGGCTAATGTGTCAATCACTGTCACTGTAGCAGGCATAGCCCGATGGGACTTGTAGTCCCATCGGACGATGCCTGCACACACACACACACACACACACACCCGACAGCCCCGCACAGACCCCCGGCAGCCAGCACAGACCCCCGGCAGCCCGCACAGACCCTCGGCAGCCCCCCGCACAGAGTCCCGACAGCCCCGCACACACATACATGCACAGTCTCCGCCCACACACTCCCTCCTCCCGATCTGCAGCGTTTCATCCGCAGCTAAACCGCAGATCTTTTTTAGATCTGTGGTTTTGCAGCGGATGTGCCCGACTCAATGCAAGTCAATGGGTGCAGAAACGCTGCAGATCCGCACAAAGAATTGACAAGCTGCGGGAAAAAGCAACGCTCCGTTTCCGCGCGTTTTTTTTCTGCAGCATGTGCACAGTGGATTGGGTTTTCTATAGGTTTACATGGTACTGTACACCGCATGGGAAACTGCTGCAGATCCGCAGGGTCAAAAACGCTACGGATCCGCGGTAAAATCTGCAACGTGTGAACATGGCCTAAGCCTTTTTTTTTTTTTATTTACGAAAATTTAAAGGGATTGTTTTGTTGCACATCTCCCGTTTTTTCAGCTGGCCTAGTGGCCTTTATATTATAAAATGATTTAGAGCCATGGTTGGTACAGAACATACCAGATGGTGTTGCAATAAACGAGCAGAACATTTTTGTTTTGTCTCCAAATGATTTTACGGAGGATGTAAAACATAACTTTTACACTCTGCTCCTTCAGATAGGGTCACAATTCAGTACTGAGTCGGTCTAAAGACCCCACTACGTTCCAGCATTACATCTTCACCTCTTCTAAGGTTACTCTGTCTTAAGGCGCCCATACACCTTAAAGGAAATCTGTCACCAGGTTTTTGCCAACTAAATCTGAAAGCAGTGTAAAGCAAAGGAAGAGACCCGGATTCTAGCGATGTGTCACTTACTGGGCTGCCTGCTGTAATTTTGATAAAATCCTAGTTTTCTCTGCTGCACATTTAGCAGTTCTCTGAATGCTGAGCTCTTTATAACCCCGCCTACACCACTGATTGGCCGCTTTCTGTCTACATTGTGCATAGGCAGAAAGGGGCCAATCATTGGTGGCGGTGGGGGTTATACATATTGTTCTTTTGACAGCTCTGTTTACAAAAATCCTGCTTTTTCAATGGGGAGAAAGCAGCTACCAGACAACTGACAACCAAGTATCTGGAGAGAACAAAAGGACCGGGTGTTTGAATCAAAGATGTCAGCTCCTTCTCTTCCCCAACCATCCAATGTGTACGGGGGCCTGTGGCTTTAGTTACACACGGCGATCGGATCACAGGTTTTTTCTTATGATTATGGTAAAATACATTTTTTTCTGCTAAGAAAGAGCCATGAGCTGCTGTGCTGCCTGAACTAGAGAGGGTCAGAAAGAGCAAAGAAATCCTGGCAACGCAGACGAGCACATCTGTCACTCCTGAATGCATCTGTCAGCACGAGCATCTCCCATTACACCGCTGTAGTGTCCATCATATAAGGCAAGAAAGGAGGAAATCTGTACAAAACTAAGGAAAAACGTCAGTCATCTCCACCCAGATCATTCCCTGGCAGATTTCAACAACCCGCCAGGGAGGGCGGCAGCTTTTTGGATTTGTGGTACAGACAGAAATATGCATCATCCTCCCAGCAGGGATGTAATCCAAGGACACGGACAAGAAAAAGTGAGATCCATCCGCCACACAAAAGGATCGGCATCTAGAGCATTACTGCAGAGGTCAGACCAAGGGAGAGGCTGCATGCCTGCACTGCAAACTACTCCCAGACCAGGGCAGCCCAGGACATCACAGCACCTTATACCAGGCAATACCACAGGCTGGAAAACAGCCGAAATCAGAAACATGACTCTACACAAGAAGCCATCGCTAAATATATTTATCCTGTACTGATCTCCGTTACATCCTGGAGTGGTGGAGCCACTCTCCAATACAAAAAGTGAAGCTCATATTATATGGAGTCATTACAGAGTGATCTATTTCACGTGTTTATTTCTGTTAATGTTGATGATTATGGCTTATAGCCAATGAAAACCCAAAAGTCATTATCTCAATAAATTAGAATAATTAACAAAAAACATCTGCAAAGGCTTCCTAAGCGTCTATAAAGGTCCATTAGTCAGTTTCAGTTGGCTCCACAATCATGGGGAAGACTGCTGACTTGACAGATGTCCAGAAGGCAGTCATCAACACACTCCACAATGAGAGTAAGCCACAAAAGTGCTAAAGAAGCTGGCTGTTCACAGAGTGCTGTATCCAAGCATATTAATGGAAAGTTAAGTGCAAGAAAAAGTGTGGTAGAAAAAGGTGCACAAGCAACCGGGATAACCGCAGCCTTGAAAGGATTGTTAAGAAAAGGCCATTGAAAAATTTGGGGGGACATTCACAAGGAGTGGACTGCTGCTGGAGTCATTGCTTCAAGAGCCACCACACACAGACGTCTCCAGGACAATGGCTACAAGTGTCACATTCCTTGGGCCAAGGAGAAGAAGAACTGGATTGTTGCTCAGTGGTCCAAGGTGTTGTTTTAAGATGAAAGTAAATTTTCCATTTCATTTGGAAATCAAGGTCCCAGAGTCTGGAGGAAGAGTGGGGAGGCCACAATCCAAGCTGCTTGAGGTCTAGTGTGCGGTTTCCACAATCATTGATGGTTTGGGGAGCCATGTCATCTGCTTGTGTAGGTCCATTGGACCAAAGTCAGAGCAGCCATCTACCAGGACGTTTTAGAGCACTTCATGCTTCCCTCTGCCGACAAGCTTTTTGGAGATGGAAATTTCATTCTCCAGCAGGACTTGGCACCTGTCCACACTGCCAAAAGTACCAATACCTGGTTTACAAACAACAGTATCACTGTGCTTGATTGGCAGCAAACTGGCCTGACCTTAACCCATAGAGAATCTATGGGGTATTGTCAAGAGGAAGATGAGACACCAGATACAACAATGCAGACAAGCTGAAGGCTGCTATCAAAGCAACCTGGGCTTCCATAACCCCTCAGCAGTGCCACAGGCTGATCACCTCCATGCCACGCCACATTGATGCAGTAACTGATGCAAAAGGATCCCGACCAAGTACTGAGTGCATTTACTGAACATACATTTCAGTAGGCCAACATTTCGGATTTTAAAATCATTTTTCAAGCTGGTGTTATAAAGTATTCTAATTTACTGAGATAATGATTTTTAGGTTTTCATCAGCTGTAAGCCATAATCATCAACATTAACAGAAATAAACACTTGAAATAGATCACTCTGTTTGTCATGACTTTATATAATATATGAATTTCACTTTTTGTATTGTAGAACTGAAATTAACTTTTTGATGATATTCTAATTTAGTGAGAAGCACCTGCACATCCTGCATTATATACCCCAGAGCTGCACTCACTATTCTGCTGGTGCAGTCACGGTGTACATACATTACTGATGCTGAGTTACATCCTGCATTATACCCCAGAGCTGCACTCACTATTCTGCTGGTGCAGTCACTGTGTACATACATACATTACATTACTTATCCTGTACTGATCCCGAGTTACACCCCGTGTTATACCCCAGATATCGGTCGGACGCCTCTCACACAGCCAAACCAGATCTCCGCTTTGCACTGACGAGGGGCAGTACCCCGAAACACAATATCTGCAAAATTGAGATTCTGGTTTGGCTATTATCCTAAGTCATGTGACAAGGCTCGTTAAAGGGTCAACATTGACTTGTAGGATTGCTACCTTCCAATAGGTGACACTACAGTTCTAGCTCTCTTCCTCTCTGAAGAGACAATTTGCATAATTAGCCTATTACCCAGAGGAGCATTGCAGCTTTAAGTCTCCTCATCTCGTCATGCTTAGCATGTCGATCTCCGCAAGGAAAAACGATACTTCTTGGACCCCAGAGCTGCACTTACTATTCTGCTGATGGCGTCACTGGGTACAGACATTACTAATCTGTACTGATCCAGTGGGTCAAGGTTTTCCTGATATAAAATCTATACTCCCAGAATTTATATATCACTAGACAGAGATCTCTGCAGGCAATGAGCCAGCAGGGACTGCCAGGAGCTGTGGAACCTGCAGAATTATGAATGCAGCTCCAACCTCTATTCCATGCACAGCTTGGCTGCCAGGGCCCACAGTGGTCCCATTATTCTCAGAACTGGTGGGGTCCCAGACACTGGATCACATGTAAGTGTATAATGCTGGATCCTCCACGAGCCACCATCACCCATTATGATTTCTAGGCACAGAAGAGGCCGGAGGTCACCGAGGTGGAGAGTCGGGTAACCGCTGTCATTAGTCTAATAGGTGCCATCATATTACCGCTGATTGCCTGTAATACCATCCACAGCTCAGCGAGAGTGAAACTCAGCCCCAGGCAGTCACATAATCCAGGGCAGCACGAGAGGAAACATCACAGCTCCCTGCGAAGACTGGAGCTAATGCTGGACTGCTAGAATAACCATGCCCAATACAGAACTAGGCTTAGTTGCAGCGCACTCACAAATGGCCCAATTGTTAGGATTTACATGCCCCCCTCATATGACTCAATTGTAGAAAGTACTGCACATGCTGCAGAATCAGCGCCATACTCCTGTAAGGGACGGACGTCTGCAGCGTGTGAATATAACCCCATCACTGCTGGCTGCAGACACTTCTAGATCAGCCTGGATTCCTTAGGCTATGTTCTCACGTTGCATTTTTTTTAATGCAAATTTTAAGCACCACGTCACTTCTTTCAGCGTTTTTCACCCATAGAAAGCAATGAGTAAGTGCAAAAACGCTGCAAAAAAACACAGATATCCACTTTTGCTGCGCTTTTAGTGAAAATAAGCAGGTACAGCAGGACGTGAAACCCATTTATTGTTGCGATTTTCCCAAATTTAAACCATAATGTCTTGGTCTCCTCACCCAAGAATGGCTGTAAAGATTAGTACAGTTTAATTAAATTAGTGATGTACAACGACCAAGGTGTGATATTGAACAATACCTGACCAACTCAAGGGCTGACCAAAGTGTAAAAGTAAACCGTGTCCTACAAACTCAATGCTCTGCCAAAGTCTTAGGTAAACTATTCCCGACCAATTTGTCTCCCTCCCCACTATTATTACATTTGTAATTGTGTATTTTTTTTTATGAACTCGTGAACTTTGTTTTGTTCAGAATAGTCACTAATTTTTTCAGACAAAGATCTTTTTCCAAATAATTTGATCTAATTGCCCTTTTTTCCCAAAAATGTTTTATGGTTTCACATATGTCGTGCATTGCTGACCTGTGTTCTTGTTTCTATAGTGGAAGCAAAGCTGAAAAACTTAGCAAAAAAAAAGACACAGCAAAACTAGCTCTTTGTAAGCAGGTTCTTTACTGACAACAGAGTAGGGTTTGCCTACAGGAAAAAGAAGCAACGTGTGAACATAAAGCCTAAAGGGGTTTTCCCCAAATTAAATATTATCCACTATCAATAGGATTGGAGATAATATATTGATTGCTGGGAATCCACACTCCCGAAAACGCAGTTCTGAAATGGAGCAGTGGTTGTGTACGCTCGGCCTCCACTCCACTCATTGACTATGGGACTGCCAGATATAGGCGAATACAGCCAGCCCCATAGATAACGTATGGGGGTGCATGTATGACCTCCACTACATTTACATGGGCTCTGGAGATCGCTTGGGTTAGCCCCATCCTGGGAATACCCTAGAAACGAAGTACAAGGGGCCAGTCACTGGTCTTAAAAGTGTCGGCCCATAAATGCATCTTCTACAGTCTAGAGTCCCTTGTGCTTCGTCTCTATCAGGGTACACAAGTGCCGCCATGCCATGCTGTGCAGCACCAATCGTTACCTATTCGGAAAGGAATAGAGGTGGAGGAGAGGCAACAATCATAAATGTACTTTATGGGAAACAGCTGATTTAAAAACCCAAAAGAAATATAAAAGAGCAGAATCCATGGTATTTTCCTTTCTGAGGTGCAGACTGGGAAGAAGAGGAGCCCAATTTTGCTGACAAGAGCCGGTTCCGATCCCAGAGCTAGCACCCATCAGACATCTACTTTCATAAGCTATAAATGTTCTACGTTAGGTTTTTATGCAGGGCTCGGGATACATGCCACAGTATCGCTGTATATAGTAAAATTGACAGTCCACTGTGAAGATCAGACACATGCGGGGTTTCAACAAAGCTCCATATTGACAAGCATGAAGGTCTTCAACAGACCCCCTGCCGTTATAGCAACTTATCAGGTCATGGTCACGCCGATGGTCGCATAGAACGGCGCACCCCCATGTCGGCACGTGTTAAATGTCATGTTTGGCAGTGGAATATAATACCCTCGACTGTTAGAGGTAGATCCTGGCTGTAACACAGCCATTAACTGCCAGGTATGGGGTCCACTCAATACACCCGCTTTCGACTTGCGCAGTACATGTATGTCGCATGTCGTGAATGAGTTTGTGCAGGTGTTTGGTTGGAATACCCCATTACGGAGAACCTGTCATTAGATTCATGTTGCCCGAACCATGAGTGAAAGCCAAGCCGCGCCATCGCAGCCAAGTATAGAGCAATTCATGAATATACCTTCAAAACCCATCTGAGGCTTATAGGGATAGACCTGAAGATTTCGGCACGGCCCCCAGCTTCTCCCCACCAGCTTTAGTTGACGGACAGGTCTTGTCAGGTCTCTGCCTATAGTCCAAAGCCAGATCTTCAAACTATGTATTTTCTGAAACGCCAGAACGTTCAGATAAAAGCAGCCGGGATCAGAGTCATGACACTCATGGTTTGAGGAGCCAGGATCAAAGTCAAGAAGCTCGTGGTTCGCAGAGCATGAATCTAAGGACAGTTTCCCTTCTAAAAGCCCTACTGTAGTCATTTCATGTGGTAGAATCAAACATGTCCCTCAGACAAAGGGTAGATTAAGATTCTAGCAGAAAACCATGGCTCGGCAATGACGTACCTGGAATATAAAGTCATAGAGAATAAATACATACATATATTACACACACAACTCATATGAGTACACATTCAGTAAGGACATGCAGCGTACACACTTGCAGAAAAGAATACCACAAGCGTCCATCTAAAAACATGATGTTCTTGGGATAACCACAGAAGATGGCATCCAAAAAATAGGGCTGTACCCCTTCACGAAGAAGAAATGGGGCAGACAGCAATAAAAAAATTGGGGGGCAATGATAATCAGATAAACCGGTCACTAGAACAGGCAGCCCAAATCTTCATCACTGCACGACAGACCTAACAAGATTACGATGCACGGCAAACTTCTCGGCTTTAGCACAAAGTTAACATTATAAAAAAATAAAAAAGTTAAATATGAAGATTATATTAGTGCACACATCATCCGGGTATCTCGGCCAAGATTGTGATGCAGCTGTGTGGCTTCCTTCAGGGAATCCGTCGTACACATACATGTTATCCACACACGACTGCGAGCAGCCACACATACAATTATATAACCTAAGCTGGAAAATTAGGGCAGCAATTCCCTTCCAGACGAGTGATCTCCGAAGCAATCAAATATTCAAGGAAAAAAAACATGCAAAATGCAGGTCATCCGAACGCTAACGATTCACTACATTGCTGATCAGTTCTGGTTTGGGGGGTTTTTTGGACCGTAAAAAAAAAAGAATTTCAATTTGGATTGTTTATACAGTGTGGGCATATTACATAAAGCTGGCTTAATAAGTACATATATAATAAAAAGTAGGCACATATACATGCCTTATCAGAATCACTTTCCTTACGAGAGGTCTGATAAAGGCAGCACGAGAAGGATCCAGGCCACCCGCAGCCACACAGACAGAATACAACGGGATGGGTGACATTGGTGGCATGAAATGCTGCCGTACCCTTACACCCCTCAATGCTCATCTTTTAGAGCAACAAATGCTATAACGTGTTAACAAGTAATAGTGTAACGTGTGGCTGGGTGAGGTCACTCCCCGATCACATGAGGCTGCGAGAATATTTGAACAGATAACAGCAGCGCAGTGTGAAGCCATCAGAGGAATTTCACTGACCGCTGTGATCTCCGCCGCCTGCCATTGTTCAGAGACCTCTCTATGTAAAGAAAGAACACGCTCTGTTGTGTAACCGGACAGACCTCATATGGAAAACAAAAAATACTCAAAATTACCTTCATATCAGGGGTGTAGCTACAGGGGGTGCAGAGGTAGCCGTTTAGTGGCAATCTCTCTACTCAGAAGGCTCCATTTGTAAGGTAGATGTGGGTCTGAGAGGTGGGACCTCCATCCATAGTCCATTAACATGTCCAGGATGAAAATGCCCCTTAAGACGACGTTCACACATTCAGTACTGGTATCTGGTCGGTATTTCACAGCTTTGTAAGCCAAAACCAGGAAAGGAACAATCAGAGGAAAAAGTGTATTAGAAACATGTCATCACTTCTGCATTTATCACCCACTGCTTGTTTTGGCTTACAAATACTGAGGTAAAATACTGACCAAATACTGAATGTGTGAACTCGACATAGTAGAAGTGAGGGCTGATGCTAGAGGGAAAAAAAACCTTTAAGGTCTCATTCACACGTAGTTGTAGTCCTGAGGCCAACAACCATTTCTAGGAAAACGTGGTTCCTGGGAGAGAAAGCAACAGCCAGAAACACCCTCCAATATTCTCCATTGCCCACACACCCACCGGCCCCTGTGGATCCCGTCACACCAACGCTGTGATATTTGACATGTAACGACATCACATGACTGCGGACGTCAGTAGGAGGCAAGAGCTGCCACAGTGAAGCGACATCCTCATGTATGACCAAGCTGGCTATGGTGGAACAGAGGGGACGTGCGAGAATATGAAAGGAGGGTGTATTATAGAGTAATGTTTTTGGAAATAAGACCCTTTAATGCAGCCATCCAAAATACAACCTTAGGATCACATTCACATATACTTTTTTTTGTTGCATAGTGTAGCCAGCATATTCCATCCCAATAGAGACCAAAGAGATTTTTTTTTTTTTTTTTTTTGAGAGAGGGATGACTAGAATTTATTTTTAAAGAAGCAGAAAACTACATCTGTCTTTTATTGCAGTAGTAAAGAGTCTCCACATGTCACACAGAAGGGAACCTGCAGCAGTGGAAAAATAATGGGCCTGCGATTCATCAAGAATCGTTTTGTGTGCCAGTCGTGACAAAATGTGCACCAAATTCACCAAGAAGCATAAGGCCATGTTCACACTAGCAGTATTTGGTCAGTTTTTTACCTCAGTATTTGGAAGCCAAAACCAGGAGTGGGTGAGAAATACAGAAGTGGTGCATATGTTTCTATTTTACTTTTCCTCTGATTGTTCCACTTCCTGGTTTTGGCTTACAAATACTGAGGTAAAATGCTGACAAAATAATGAACAAGTGAATGTGGCCTTTGCCTCTGAAATAATTTGGCATTCTCTTTTAGCAGTCGCGCGCCACCGCAAAATGCCCTCCGATAAGGGACTTGTGGTGTAAATTATGATTCATTTGTGGGGCGCACTTTGCCATGCCTCCTCCTGGTTGAATTCCAAGCTCCTTTAAAAAAAAAAAAAAGGTCTGAAATGGTGTAAAACACGCTAAAAGTCACTAGAGTTTTGCGCAAAAAAATGTGCATCATTTCAAGCAGTTTTATGCCAGAAAACTGGGAGTAATCCACCTGATGAATCACCTGATGTGTAACACTTCTGCATAGAAAACATGCACCATCGTAACCTTCCGCACACGGAGAAAGGATCTTGTTGCTACGTAGCCGGCAATGGTTACACCTAATTCTTACTCTTCCTTGGTCAGGTCTCATCTGGAATAGTGTCCAGTTCTGGGCACCACTTTTTATAAAAGACATTGAAAAACTGGAGCAAGTTCAGAGAAGAGCGACCAGGATGGTGAGCAGACTGCAAAGTATGTCCTACGAGGAACGGTAAAAGGATCTGGGAATGTTTAGCTTGCAAAAAAGACTGAGAGGAGACTTAAAGGGAACCTATCACCCCGTTTTTTCTGTATGAGATAAAAATACCGTTAAATAGGGCCTGAGCTGTGCGTTACAATAGTGTATTTTGTGTACCCTGATTCCCCACCTATGCTGCCGATATACCTTACCAAAGTAACCGTTTTCGCCTGTCAATCAGGCTGGTCTGGTCAAATGGGCGTGGTGACATCGCTGTTTTTTCCCCCAGATCTTGCTTATCTTTCCGTTGGTGGCGTAGTGGTTTGCGCATGCCCAACTGCAGAATCCACTTTCTAGAGCGCCAGAGCTCATACAGTCAGCTGGGGTGCCAAGAGTTGGGCTATCTAGTCTAAGAATAGGCAATTAATTTTTTTTAGTGGTGGCAAAATCTAATTATATGGTCCAATTAGCACATGGCATAGATTTTCCACTCTTTTTTTTCTTTATAATGCAGTGTGGCACAACTTCTAGAAATTTGATACATACATATGTGCCTATAGATGTGTACATGTGCCAGTGATATACCATGGGGTGTGGGTGGGTTGTCCCCATTGTTTTACCAGTTACATGCACAGACATATACTGCAGTCTGCTAGCCGCACCACAAGGTCACAAACAAAACTGAGCCAAGTCACTTTGAGACATAAAGCTGCTGATAAGAAGAGAATAGGAGTGGAGGAGCCATAACAGCCTCCAGTGCTGGAGCTTCCTCATGGCCTTTGCCCCATTGTTTCCCATATACGTCGGTGCCACCATTACAGCTCCCTTGGGGAAACCCTAGCTGTTGGCTGACAACTCCCCAAATGAACCAACATAGTGGTTTTCACCCAGCTTACCAAGAATCAGATGGTTAGGAAATAATGTCATCAGCGTGGCAAGAAGAATGCCCCAATACTTACCGTACTGACAATGTTAGGATTCGGGACAAAGAAATTATAGAACCTAAAAATGAAAAAGTCTTACAACCAAATCACCGAGGGGCTCACAACCAAAACATGACACATTCATGAAGGGTAGACTTGTGGTAAATCAACTAGAAAGGCTATAGAGGTGTAAGAAGAGGGTGCCCTAGACAGAGTTGGTGAAAATCGATTATCAGGACCCAGTCAAAATGCCATGTCAGTCATTTGTGGCCATGGGACGGCCCCAAGTATGGCCCCCAACATCCAGCCATCAGAGGCCAAGCTGGTAAATCAAAAGAAGAACCATGGATGCTAGGAGGTGGTTCCTAGGGCTTCCGGTCAGAGACTACAGATTACGGACCGCGTCGACTGAGTCCTGCGAATCAATTTCCACCAACTCCAGTCCTAGATGGTCTTACCCCCACCAGACTTCAATTATACAACCTATCGATACATATCAAATATCTATGGCAGTAAAACCCTCTTCAAAATCATACTGCTAATTTACATGGGCCATTAAGGGTATGTGCCCACCATCAGGAACTGCTGCAGGTTGGACACTGCGTACTTATACAGCATCAATCCGACAGATGCTACAGTATAGTGGGTGGGATTTCTAGAAATGCCATGTCCACTGTGGGTCCACAGACACTGACATGAGGAGCGTCTTTCCAGACAGCAGCATGTGATTTTCACCCATAGAATGTATTGGATGGGGTAAATCCACACGGTTCAGTGATCGCATATGGATTTACCTGCGTTCAATAGAAGGGAGCGCTTTGGACACAGCGAACCTGACTCCGAACGCTGCTAGTTCCGGATCCATAGCCACCCGGCCTATGTCCCACTAAGGCCGGGGCTACATGGTGACATGTCAGGTGACACTGAGATCGTGGTGATGCATTGTGACATCTCGCACCTAATGATTTCCTATAGTGTCATATCATGTGTTGGATTTCCTGTCGCTCGTTTCAAACTACTCACGACTCACTAGCCATGGACTTCAATGAGGCATGCATGCAAACTTGTCTGTGCTTTGAGCCATTTTTATTGAAGAATCACAGTTCTAAAAGTCGGGCAACAACAAGTCGCAGACAAGTTGCACAGATTTTTTTGGTCAAGCCAAGATTTGCTGTCGCCGTGTCCTGTCTAAACTAAGATCAGATCTATGGGCCAGGGTGTACAGAAGTATTCACACACAATATAGGCTGGACCGTGGTAAGAACCGACGAGACATTACAGAAGACACAAACGGAAGACTTCCAAGAAAACCTCAACGTTCTATGCAATCTGACACTTCTACACAACCATCACACAGAAACCTCACAGGACATGAAGATCACAATGTCGCCTCTGATTGGCAATGTGGGCACAACACAAAAACTGATGCCAAGTGTCCAGACCTGCGGGATATCTGCTTGAGCTTTGTCACAATGGACCACAAGGTTAGTCGCAAACAAGTCGCAGACTGATCGGACACATTTTTTTTTTTTTGGGGGGGGGGGGTGGGGGGGGGGAGGAGGGAGGTATGCAACTTGATGTCACGTAACGTTAACCCTGGTCTTAAAGAGTTGAAATTTGGGAGGTGGCACAATATTCCCCCGATGCCACCTGACCTGCGAGAGAAGAGACAAGCAGTGACGCAATGTTACCTCTCTGGACGTGGATGATGTCGGGGAAGTTGGCCAGGTGACCCTGATACGCGGCTAACAAGTCCATGATGGGATTCAGGTCCTGGCGAGGTTGCTCTGCAAACATTTCCCCAATGGCATCATAGGCATCCGCCGTGAAAGACATGGCCTGATTCAGCCCACCAGAAAAGGCCTGCTGGTCGATCTCAAAGGCCTGTCCCAATCCCTTGAAAGCCATTCCCACCTTCTGGTACTCCTTCTTGAAGCCCGAGGCTTGCTTACGGGCAAACTCCCCTGCGGTGTGGTTGAGTAACAGGACTCCCTCATCCATCCTTTTGGCAAATGACTTGAAGGCATCCAGCTTGGCCTCCACATCTTGTGGTTCCAGGACAGCAGCCCCCGGCATGGTGCTGAGGGTCAAGAAGAAGTTGGCCCCCACCATCTCATCCTTCTCGCACTTCCGCTTGCCTTGTTTCCACGCTTTCTCGTCTGAGCAGGTTAGGAAGTGCTGGAAAGCGTCGCACCGAGACAGCACCGGGTGGCTGCACATGTGATCCATCCACCACACCAGGCCTTTCCGCCGCTTAGAGATAAAGTCCTCCTCGAAGCGCCCGGTGGCTTGTTTCTCAGGGATGCGGGGCACAGAGATGACCGGGAACTTCTCCAACAGTCGGGCATAGAGCCAGTCGAAGTGCTTGTAGCGGCGGTGGACTTGCTGGCCGGTGTGGCTGGGCAGCAGGCGGTAGGAGATGTAGCTCTTCATGCCCTTAAACTTGGTCTGTTTGGTGGGCTCGTCTATGGTGCAACCAAAGGGATACGGGTTCTCCTGCCACTCCGGCCCGTGCGGACCCTGCACCACACACAGCTTGTCCCCATCCCGCACAAACCCCGCAGCTTCTCCCAGCACGAAGGCCTCGCCGCCGCTCTTCACGAAGGCCGAGAAGCGGTTGAGGTTGCGGCTGACGGTGGCGGAGCCCTTGGCGGCCTGTGAGGACACGGAGGCAGCGGTGGAGGTGGTGGTGGAGTAAGAGCCGGGGATGGACATGCGGTACCTGCTGCTGTCGTAGTCATGGAAACCGCCTCCATAGTAACCGGGAGTCGGGGCCTCATCCGCGGCGGTGGAGCTGCTGTCGTCCCACTCATCGTCCCAGTCGTCGTCGCTGGGCTGGCTGTGCTGGTAGCGGGATGAGTAGCTCGGGGGCGCCGGGGCCGGCTCGTACCCGCCGGGGGGCAGGTTAGCATAGCGGGAATCAGACGGAGGTGGTGGCGGCGGCGGAGGAGGAGCGGGAGCGGCCGCGTCTGCCCGGACGATCTCCACATAGGAGGCAGGGAAGAGCCCCCGCTCCCCGCGGCTGTTCACTCCCTCCAGCCAGCCCTCGATGTCCTGCTCGCTGCACAGGCTCAGCGTCTCCGCCTCCCGCAGGGACACCTCGCCCGGGTTCTCGGCTCGGAAGTCGTACAGAGCGCGGGCCCGGAGAGCCATGATGGCGGCTGTGAGGACGGGAGCGACCGCCGGACACTGAGCCGTGACCGGGGGAGACGGAGCCGAACCGCGGCCTAACTCCTCCCCGGCCTCTCCTGCTCCTCCCCCGGCCGGCCTCCTCTCCGTCACTCACGTCCTCTCCTCCTCCCCCGGCCACCTTCTTCTCCCGCCGCAGCAGCCGGCCTCTCTCCGTAATCTCCCGTCCTCTCAGTCACGTTTCGTGCTTTTCCTCTTCCCCCGGGCCTGGTTCTCCTACCGCAGGCGGCCTTTCCTCCCACCGGCCGGCCTCCTCTCAACCTCCCCGGGGCCGGCCCCTCTCCATCATCTCCTGGCCTCTCCTCCCCCGGCCGGCCTCTTCTCCGTCAAGTCCCATCCTCTCAACCGCCCCAGAGCCAGCCCCATCATCTCCCGTCCTCTTCTCCCCCGGCCGGCTTCTCCTTCACCGCCGGCCTCTCTCCATCATGTCCCGTCCTCTCTACCTCCCCCGGGCCGGCTTCTCCTCCGTAATCTCCCGTCCTCTCCCCCGGGCCGGCTTCTCCTTTACCGGCCGGCCTCTCTCCATCATCTCCCGGCCTGTCTACCTCCCCCGGGCCGGCTTCTCCTCCCTAATCTCCCGTCCTCTCCCCCGGGCCGGCTTCTCCTTCACGGGCCGGCTTCTCCTTTACCGGCCGGCCTCTCTCCATCATCTCCCGGCCTCTCTACCTCCTCCGGGCCGGCTTCTCCTCCCTAGTCTCCCGTCCTCTCCCCCGGGCTGGCTTCTCCTTCACCGGCCGGCCTCTCTCCATCATCTCCCGGCCTGTCTACCTCCTCCAGGCCGGCTTCTCCTCCCTAGTCTCCCGTCCTCTCCCCCGGGCCGGCTTCTCCTTTACCGGCCGGCCTCTCTCCATCATCTCCCGTCCTTTCTACCTCCCCAGGGCCGGCTTCTCCCTAATCTCCCCCGGGCCGGCTTCTCCTTCACCGGCCGGCCTCTCTCCATCATGTCCCGTCCTCTCCTCCTCCCCGAATATCTGTCTGCGACTTCTCATCTCATCCCCCCAGGACAGGACAGGGCCACCCTCCTGTAACACCCGGGGCCCCTCACCTCCTTGGCTTTGTTCTCACCTTCCCAGAGCAGTAACTTTTTTCTTTCACCCTTGGGGTGGGCAGAATGCGGTGTCTGTAAGGCCACGTTCACACGCTGCGGGTTCCTCTGCGGGTTAAACCCGCAGCGGAATTGAAAATCTGCAGGGCAAAACCGCTGTGGTTATCCCTGCAGATTTATCGCGGTTTGTTCCGCGGTTTCCGCTGCGGGATTACTGCTGTACTATTAGATGCTGCATATGCAGCAATATGCAGTATCAATAGTAATGTAAAAAATAATAAAAATTGGTTATACTCACCCTCTGACGTCGCGATCTCCCCGGCGCTGCAAGCGGCTGTGCCGACAAGGACCTTCGTGACGTCACGGTCATGTGACCGCGACGTCACCACAGGTCCTGTTCGGCACAGAAACTGAGACCGGACGCCGCGGGCAGCGCTGAGAGGTGAGTATAGCTTCATTTTTTATTTTAATTCTTTTTTTTACACTATTTTATGGTTCCCAGGGCCTGGAGGAGAGTCTCCTCTCCTCCACCCCGGGTACCACCCGCACATTATCCGCTTACTTCCCGCAACGTGGGCACAGCCCCTAAGACTTTCTATAAGGCAATGTTCACACAGGGCGTTTTTTCAGCTTTTTTTTTTCTGCAGCAAAACCTGATCTCTTGGCATGAAAGAAGCTGCTGTAAAAACACAGGTTTTGCTGCTTTTTTGTGCTTTTTTCCTGTGTTTTGTCATGGTAACTTTTTTTTTTTTGCACAATGGAGAATGTCGCTTCGTTCAGAGTTTTTCCCCCACTGAAAACACAGGTATCCGGTTTTGCTGCATTTTTTGTGCCAAAACTGGATTCTGTAGAATAGAACTTTATTTTCAACACTAAACCTTATCAGCATGCACAAGACACAGATCTAACATGGAAAAACTGTTCAAAAATACAAGAAAAACCTGTTTATTTTTCTGCAGTTTCTTTCCTACCAATAGATCGGGTTTTGCTGCAGAAAAAAGTGTGTAGTGTGAACTTACCCTTAATCAGGTTTTGGCACAAACACAAAAAAACGCTGCAAAACCTGATACCTGCATTGTTTTATGTGGATTTTCAACATTTTTTCACCACCCATTACTTTCAATAGGTGAGAAATGTTGAAATAAGTGACCTGCTCTATTTTGCAAAAAAACAAGCAAAGCTCAAAATACTAAGGACAAAAACCCAAGCTGTGTGCATGCGATTTCTGAAATCTCATAGGCTTTGCTGGTACTGTAAAAAGCAGCTGGAAATTTGCATTAAAAAAGCTGCAAAAACTCCTAGTGTGAATATGGCCTAAAGGATGACATCTGAGTGCAGTCCGAGTTCCATGGGGTGACACAATGGAGGAGATGGAGACTTTTTTTTTTGTTAGAGAGTGTTTTTGGAAAACTGCGCACACGCAAAACTTAATACTGTCCCTCGCTACAGCTGTGTCTTGTCTCTACGCTAAGCAGAGCAAAAATAAAAAAAAGAATCTTGAACCAGAAGGAACAGGTCCAAGTGGAGGAGGAGGTGGACGTGAGGGTATAGGTGGAAGGGGAATGGAAGCACGGTGGCTCAGTGGTTAGCACTTCAGCCTTGCAGCGCTGGGGTCTTGGGTTCAAATCCCACCAAGGACAACACCTGCAAGGAGTGTTCTCCCCGTGTTTGTGTGGGTTTCCTCTGGGTCTTCCAGTTGTCTCCCACACTCCAAAGACAATCTGACAGGGAAACTAGATCGTGAGCCCCAATGGGGACAGTGATGATGAGGTCGGTAAAGTGCTGTGGAATTAATGGCGCTATATAAGTGAGTAAAATAAATAAAGAGTCAAGGGAGAAATAATCCAACACACTTTGTTCTTGTTTTTTTTGGTATTTTTTTTTTATTATGGAACTGACGAAACAACCTAGAATTTTTCAAAAGTTAAAGGGACTCTGTCACCTGAATTTGGAGGGAACAATTTTCAGCCATAGAGGCGGGGTTTTCGGGTGTTTGATTCACCCTTTCCTTACCCGCCGGCTGCATGCTGGCCGCAATATTGGATTGAAGTTCATTCTCTGTCCTCCATAGTACACACCTGCGTAAGGCAAGATTGCCTTGTGCAGGCGTTTACTACGGAGGACAGAGAATGAACTTTCATCCAATATTGCAGCCAGCGGGTAAGGAAAGGGTGGATCAAACACCCGAACACACCGCCTCTATGGCTGAAAATTGTTCCCTCCAAATTCAGGTGACAGAGTCCCTTTAAACTATCTAGAACCACGAGGCGCAGGTCCATGTGGATGAAGAGGTGGACTTAGGGTAGGTGGAAGAGTCAAGAGAGGAGTTATCCAACACGTTTTTTAATTTTTTTTATTTTCTTTTGTTTCTTTTATTTTTATTATGGAACTGACATAAACCAACTGTGGTAGATAGGCTTACTCGGCTGGACACAGAGGTAGAAACGGAACACTGTCTCTTTAAGAACATCCTTAGTTTATTAAGTGCATAAACCAGTCTAAAAAGTAAACACAGCCCTCTGGGCAAAACAGACAGTCCTTCTCCTAGCAGGGATCAGCCCGCTCACGGTTAGCAAGGTCCACGGTTCAGGTCCTTTAACACAGGCACAAACACTTCTCTGTGGTGTTCCTCTCCTGACACTGAACCACTACTTCCTCTAGAGGCCAGCTATTTAAGCCCCAGTCCACACCCTGGGGTGGAGATAAGGTTGACAACCTCCCACCCACTCTATGGTCAGCCACTAAAAACCCAGCCCTTTATTAAAGTTGGCTGCTACCTCCTTGCAACACTTAGCATGCTGAAGGAAAAACTTCAGGGTTTCTAGATCACTGAAGCCATGAGCCTCAGCGAAACATATGTCCCCTCCAGCACGTTGCCACTTGCCAGTGTCTTTGTCACACAACCTAGAATTTACACAAGCAAAACTATTTAGAACCACGAGGTGTAGGTCCAAACGCAGGTTTAAAAGTTGACCAGCGATTTCTCATACAAAATTTACAAAACCATTTTTCTAGGGACCACCTCACATTTAAAGGGAACCTATAACCCCCAAAATGGAAGGTGAGCTAAGCCCATCGGCATCAGGGGCTTATCTACAGCATTCTGTAATGCTGTAGATAAGCCCCCGATGTATCCTAAAAGATGAGAAAAAGAGGTTAGATTATACTCACCCAGGGGCGGTCCCGGTCTGGTCCGATGAGTGTCGCGGTGCGGTCCAGGGCCTCCCATCTTCATCAGATCACGTCCTCTTCTTGTCTTCACGCTTCGGTGCAGGCGTACTTTGTCTGCCCTGTTGAGGGCAGAGTAAATAACTGCAGTGCGCAGGCGCTGGGCCTCTCTGACCTTTCCCGGTGCCTGCGCACTGCAGTACTTTGCTCTGCTCTCAACAGACAAGAAGAGGACTTCATCGTACGAAGATGGGAGGCCCCGGACCGTGACGCCCATCGTACCGGACCGCCCCTGGGTTTGTATAATCTAACCTCTTTTTCTCATCTCTCAGGATACATCGGGGGCTTATCTACACCATTACAGAATGCTGTAGATAAGCCCCTGATGCTGGTGGGCTTAGCTCACCTTCCATTTTGGGGGTGACAGGTTCCCTTTAAATTGAGTTTGGGGGGGGGGAGGGTCAATATAAAAGAAAATACCCAAAAGTGACACCATTCTATAAACTGCAGCCCTCAAGATGTCCAAAACCACATTCAAGAAGTTTATTAACCCTTCAGGTGCTTCACCAGAACTAAAGTAATGTGGAGGGAAAAAAATTAAGATTTTACTTTTTCACAAAAAATTTACTTTAGACCAAAACTTTTTTTATTTTCACTAGGATATCAGGAGAAAATGAACCACAAAATTTGTTGCTCAATTTCTCCTAAGTACGCTGATACCCCGAATGTGGGGGAAAGCCACTGGTTGGGCCCTTGGCAGGGCTCATAAGGGAGGGAGCACCGTTTGACTTTTTTGAAAGCAAAATTGGCTGGAATCAATGGAGGGCGACATGTTACGTTTGGAAACCCCCTGATGTACCTAAACAGTGGAACCCCCCCAATTCTAACTCCAATCCCAACACCACCCTAACCCCAACACCACAACCATAGCCCCAACACCACCCTAACCCCAAACCCTAGCAACTTGCTATGAGCCAATGGGAACTTGTCCAGGCTTTCCAAGATCTCTCAGGCCATACTGACGCACAGCCTCAGACTCCTCTGTTTTCATTACTAGTTCTTCATCATCTGCCACAGGCTAATATTTTTCCAAGACATTCACTTGGGAAATATATCCACATTTGCGTACTCCAGTCCGTTTTCATGAAGCTCCTAAGGCCTGCTGGGAATGGTGAATCAATGCAGTCCAACCAGACCAGTCCAAAGTGGCATCTATTTGTTTCTTGTTATCTGACGACGGTTTGACATGGTCTGCACCAATATGGGAGCAGGACGGTCCTATGATGCATTCTCATCTTTCCTTCCTGAATGCCTTCCATAGAGTTTTTGTCGAATAAGTTCGGTCCAATCAGCTGCTGATTCCATACTGCTGCTTAGACAAGGGACTGTGTGGGACATTCTGCCATCCAGTTCTGTACCCTGTCCGCTGAATTGGCCTGAAACAATGACTCTCCTGGCTCTCTTCTATGCTGGCCTATCCACTCGAATCAAAGGCGAACTTGCCGGTAGCGATTTGCCCTCCTCACTTGATGATTTCATTTCCCTTGCTATCTGAGTGGCCTTAAGTTTTAAATAACAGTATAGCCAAAAAAATCCTTGATTCTGGTGTCCCACATATCCGAGTATCTTCAAAATGTCCTCGCAAAGTGGCCACACCAGAACCCATGAAAATTGGTCAGAAAAAATCATCTTTGACCAAAATTTCTCATCTCCTGACTGAAGGACTCTTTCTGTATTATGGTGAACATAATGATTTTTTTCATATAAATTGTTCCTCATGGAAGGCCAAACAGGGAAACCTCAGACCCTAAATGAAAGAGGGATTGTCTGGGGGTTAATGCTACCCTCCACTAAAGATAAACTGCTCATGCCTATGTCCACTTCCTTTGATTCCATTGTGTTCATGAATCAAATGTTTATTAATTCCAGAGCTGCAAATAATTTTTTGGACTTTTCTTGCCAAAATGCTGGAGTTTTCTGTTATTTATTTGCAGATGAATATGAATCTGATCTGTTTGAGTGACTTAAAAGTTCCTGGTGGTCATATCCAGTACCAGACTCTACAGATTGGAGCACTATATATGGAGGACATTTCTTTTTTAATTTCTGCACTTTTGATGCATTGGTGCTTTTGGGATTTCCATTATGACCACATAACCGAACAGTAAAGTTTGGGGCCGTACCAAACACCTAGTGTTTTTGTGTGGACCTCAAACATGGACTTCTACAGGAAGTCTGTGTTACTATTTGGGTTAGGCACCCCGAATGTCGGCTGTTTCCCACTCTGTCATCTGCATGACAGCACAACAAACACCAGCGGCTGTGATTGGCGGTAAGATCACCGCTGGTCAGAGAGCTGCGGTTCCCACCGGTCACAGGTATCCGCTGATGATAGAGTAGTACTCCAATCAGCCTACACCTCCTGATTTATTACACACAGGCGTCGCCTAATGAATACTCCCATCAGTTGCACCTGCTCTCGTCTGCAACAGCAGGGGTAGGCTGCTGGCAGTACTAATGTCTCTTCAGCTGACGCCTGTGACTGTAGGTTACCTTTTTACCGCTGGTCAAAGCTGCTGGCTCCTGTTGTCATCTAACAGCATGGGAACTGCAGCTCTCTGACTGGTGGTAATGATCTACCGCCAATCAGAGCCTGTGTTTGCCGCGTTTTCATGCAGATGACAGTATGGCAAGCAACGTATGTTTGGGCCCCCCATTTATCTGAATGGAGTCTGGGTTTGGGTATCGTTCTGGTACCCAAACCAAACTTTTTTTTAGATATTCAACCAAACCCGCCAGACCCGAACATCCAGGGGTTCACCTATCACTACTCATAAACGCTTCTACTTCCTAACTGGACAGATTGATATCCCTGAAGTTTTAAGAGGTTTTCACAAATCCAATATCGGTATTGAATAGCTTGTTAATCACTGGGGGTGCAACTACTGGAACCACCTACGATCTCGAGAATGGGGCTCTACAAAGACCATCCTTTAATGTAGGACCACTGCTCCATTCATTGCCTACAAGACCGAATAAAAGCTGAGCTGCGGTTCTTGGCAACGGCCACTAAACAGAGTGACAGGTTTGTGGTTTTCAGCTCTGTACACCGCATGTATTCTGCAGATGATTGGTCCGGCTGTTCGACCCCGACCCATCTGATTTTGATGATTTATCCCTGGAATAAGTCATAAATATCATAGTGGTGGTCAACTTCTTTAAATCTGCCCTTCAGCATTACGGAGATGCCTTGCTGGACCTGTGCTAGTCCGCACAGCAAAATCTACAAGCTTTCTGTGTCTTCTCTCTCTCTCTCTCTTTATATATGAATATATACTATTCTCCCCCTCCCAAAAAAATACAATTAGAAAATAACATTTTTATATACTTTGACATTTTCTGATTACCATTTTCCTTTCCATGGAGTATAGCCCAGTGACCTAGTTTACAGAGTGATGTAGACATTTTTAAGTGCACGTTTCTAAGAAAACCAGTGAGTAACAATGCAAGCAACTCAGCCTAGTAATATAGGACACCACAGAAACCACTGCGGCGTCTCAGAGCAACGGAGGCTGCGGAGCTCTGCAGCTTTCCAGTATATTACTAGAGAAGCGTGCACCGAACGTCGTGGCGTGCAATCACAGATGTTTCTGGCAGAATAATGAAGGTGTAGAGGGGAACCTATGGCAGAGCACGGACAGAACCGCACAATAGATCCTTGGGGAGCCGGAGAAGCAGTAGAGCCAGACATGTTGTACAGTATGTGAGAGTGCTTACACAGTGCACACCACGTTTTCAGCAAATTTTATAAATCCTTTCCAAAATATATATATAACACGTTAATGATCTCCAAGGAGGTATCCTCTTAGATTTTCAATCACAGTAAAGGTGTGTTCACACCATACGCAGTGTGTAAGTTTGGCTTATGTGCCAAGAGTTACTCCTGGTGAATGCACCAAACCTATCAAGAGAGCCTTAGATGGATGTTCACAAGCTTAAGGGCTCATACTCATCTGCAAGGAAAACGGACGAGTGCAATCCGATAAAAAAAAAAAAATCAGATTGCACTTTGACCAGTGTTAATCTATGAATCCCTGCTCATCTGCGATTTTTTTTCTCAGCTCAGATCATGATGAAAAAAAAAAGTGCAGCATCGTGAGATTACATCTCGGACGAGACTCACAAATGCAAGTCAATAGATGTGATAAAAAAAATTGCACGGCACTCGGTTCATTCATGTGCCATCTGATTTTACACACACATGTCCTTGAAAACCCGACATTTCAGCAGCTACGAACAGTAAAATCAAAGCGTGACCCAACAGAATAGAACAGATAGAATAGAAAGAATGTATACACATAGAATAGATATAGTCACATAGAAGAGATAGATATATAAATGTCAGTGACATATATAATTAGTACAGTGCTTGTGTAGCTTACTGTACATGTATTTAATTAATAAATCTCAGAAAAAAATGACGTGGGATTCCCCAACATTTTATTAACCAGCAGAGGGAAAGTGGACAGTTGGGGGCAGATGTTTATAGCCTGGCAAGGGGGTAATACCCATGTAGCTTCCCAGGCTATTAATATCAGCTCACAGCTGTATACTTAGCCTTCCTGTTAATTAAAATGGGGGACCCCCCAAAAAATGATGTAGGATCCCAGTATAATTAATAACCAGCAAAGGCTAGGCAGACAGATACAGGCTGATATTAATAGCCTAGGAAGGGTCCATTGATATTAGCCCCCTTCCAGACTAAAAACATCAGCACTCAGTCGTCCAAGAAATAGTGCATCCATAAGATGCGCCATTTCTGGCACTTAGCCTTGCTCTTCCCACTTGCCCTGGTGCAGTGGCAAGTGAGGTGATAGTATAGGGTTTGATGTCAATTTTGTATTGTATTACATCCATGGCCCATTCTTAGGCTATTAATATCAGTCCGCAGCTGTCTGCCTAGCCTTTGCTGATTATTAATTACTAGATGGTAGCCCGATTCTAATGCATCGGGTATTCTAGAATATGTATGTAGTTTATTTATGATTTTAGAATAATACATTGAATACACAGGATTCGGCCTGCCGCGACCAGTTAGCGAAGCGTGGTTCAAATGCCGCGCCAATTCGCAGCTGGACTGCGCCTGTCGCTGATTGTTCGCGGCCGACCATGTAGTATATAACAGGCCACGTAGTAAATAGCACAGCCACATAGTATATTGCACAGCCACGTAGTATATTGCACAGCTACATAGTATATTGCACAGCTACGTAGTATATAGCACAGCCACATAGTATATAGCACAGCCACGTAGTATATTGCACAGCTATGTAGTATATTGCACAGCCACGTAGAATATAGCACAGCCACGTAGTATATAGCACAGCCACGTAGTATGTAGCACAGCCACGTAGTATATAGCACAGCCCACAGGGTATATAGCACAGCCACGTGGTATATAACATAGCCCATGGAGTATATAGCACAGCCACGGAGTATATAGCACAGCCCACGGAATGTATAACAGCCCACATAGCATATAACACAGCCACGTAGTTTATAACAGCCCACGTAGCATATAACACAGCTCACGTAGTATATAACAGCCCACGCACGCAGTATATAACACAGCCCACGTAGTGTATAACACAGCCCACGTAGTGTATAACACAGCCCACGTAGTGTATAACACACGCCACATAGTGTATTGCACAGCCCACATAGTATATTGCACAGCTCACGTAGTATATTGCACAGCCCACGCAGTATATAGCACAGCCCATGCAGTATATAGCACAGCCCACGTAATATATTGCACAGCCCACGTAGTATATTGCACAGCCCACGTAGTATATTGCACAGCCCACGCAGAATATAGCAATGTGGGCATCATATCCCTGTTAAAAAAAGAATTAAAATAAAAAATAGTTATATACTCACCTTCCATTGGCCCCTGGATGCAGGCGAAGAGGTTACCGACGCTCCTCGCGCGCTCCGGTCCCAAGAGTGCATTGCGGTCTCGCGAGATGATAACGTAGCGGTCTCGCGAGACCGCAATGCATGGAGCGGTCACCGGAGCGTCGCGAGGAGCGGGAAAGGCCGGTTCTGGATCCGAGGGGCCGACGGACGGTGAGTATATAACGATTTTTTATTTTTTGAAATTATTTTTAACATTAGATCTTTTTACTATTGATGCCGCATAGGCATGTGTATGGGCATAGGCATAGGCATAGACTGTGTATAGGCTCTGCTCACTGTGTATGGGCTTTGCTCACTGTGTATGGGCTTTGCTCACTGTAGGGGCTTTGCTCACTGTGTATTGGCTCTGCTCACTGTGTATAGGCTTTGCTCACTGTGTAGGGGCTCTGCTCACTGTGTAGGGGCTTTGCTCACTGTGTATGGGCTTTGCTCACTGTGTACGGGCTTTGCTCACTGTGTAGGGGCTTTGCTCACTGTGTATTGGCTCTGCTCACTGTGTATAGGCTTTGCTCACTGTGTAGGGGCTCTGCTCACTGTGTAGGGGCTTTGCTTACTGTGTATGGGCTTTGCTCACTGTGTACGGGCTCTGCTCACTGTGTAGGGGCTCTGCTCACTGTGTAGGGGCTTTGCTCACTGTGTATGGGCTTTGCTCACTGTGTATGGGCTTTGCTCACTGTGTAGGGGCTTTGCTCACTGTGTAGGGGCTTTGCTCACTGTGTAGGGGCTCTGCTCACTGTGTAGGGGCTTTGCTCACTGTGTAGGGGCTTTGCTCACTGTGTAGGGGGTTTGCTCGTTGTGTACGGGGTTTGCTCACTGTGTAGGGGCTCTGCTCACTGTGTAGGGGCTTTGCTCACTGTGTAGGGGCTTTGCTCACTGTGTAGGGGCTCTGCTCACTGTGTAGGGCCTCTGCTCACTGTGTAGGGGCTTTGCTCACTGTGTACGGGGTTTGCTCACTGTGTAGGGGCTCTGCTCACTGTGTAGGGGCTTTGCTCACTGTGTAGGGGCTTTGCTCACTGTGTAGGGGCTCTGCTCACTGTGTATGGGCTTTGCTCACTGTGTAGGGGCTTTGCTCACTGTGTAGGGGCTTTGCTCACTGTGTAGGGGCTCTGCTCACTGTGTAGGGGCTTTGCTCACTGTGTACGGGGTTTGCTCACTGTGTACGGGCTTTGCTCACTGTGTAGGGGCTTTGCTCACTGTGTAGGGGCTCTGCTCACTGTGTAGGGCCTCTGCTCACTGTGTAGGGGCTTTGCTCACTGTGTACGGGGTTTGCTCACTGTGTAGGGGCTCTGCTCACTGTGTAGGGGCTTTGCTCACTGTGTAGGGGCTTTGCTCACTGTGTAGGGGCTCTGCTCACTGTGTATGGGCTTTGCTCACTGTGTAGGGGCTTTGCTCACTGTGTAGGGGCTTTGCTCACTGTGTAGGGGCTTTGCTCACTGTGTACGGGCTTTGCTCACTATGTATGGGCTTTGCTCACTGTGTATGGGCTTTGCTCACTGTATAGGGGCCTCTGCTCATTGTGTAGGGGCTTTGCTCACTGTGTAGGGCCTCTGTTCACTGTGTAGGGGCTCTGCTCATTGTGTACGGGGTTTGCTCACTGTGTAGGGGCTCTGCTCACTGTGTAGGGGCTTTGCTCACTGTGTACGGGGTTTGCTCACTGTGTAGGGGCTTTGCTCACTGTGTAGGGGCTTTGCTCACTGTGTAGGGGCTTTGCTCACTGTGTATGGGCTTTGCTCACTGTATAGGGGCCTCTGCTCATTGTGTAGGGGCTTTGCTCATTGTGTAGTGGCTCTGCTCACTGTGTAGGGGCTCTGCTCACTGTGTATGGGCTTTGCTCACTGTGTAGGGGCCTCTGCTCACTGTGTAGGGGCTCTGCTCACTGTGTAGGGGCTCTGCTCACTGTGTAGGGGCTCTGCTCACTGTGTATGGGCTTTGCTCACTGTGTAGGGGCCTCTGCTCATTGTGTAGGGGCTTTGCTCATTGTGTAGGGGCCTCTGCTCACTATGTAGGGGCCTCTGCTCACTGTGTAATGGCTCTGCTCACTGTTTAGGGGCTGTGCTCAGGTGCTGCAGCTCAGCTCCCATTCACTTTAACAGGAACAGAGTGGCCACTACACATTGAACAGAGTATTGGTGTTCCATCTCTATACACAATATACTTCCTGCTGATCTGGAAACTGCAAGGATCTGATCCATCCATTTTGGTGCCTGGTATCGGACCCCCCCCCCCCCAACAATCTGACAAGGTAGATCAGGAATAATTAAAGGGGGTGTCCTCTTTCAGAAAACCTTTTCCTATATGCACAGTTCATTGCAAAATAACAAACACATCCTGCTTTACTTACCCTTCCACAATGAAAACTGTGGCGGTAGCGGAGACTCAGCGCTAGACCCAGGGAGGGTAAGTAAAAAACATTGTGTTTGGGTTTTTTTTTTTTTTTACTGTGTATTTAAGAAAATTTTTCTGAAAGGGGAAGTCCCCAACAATCCTTTTAACATTATACTGGGGAATTACTATGTAAGTAGCATAGGCTGCAAATGAGCTGAAAAGTGAATCCTCCCTTTAAGCCAAGGGCTAATTAACCTTGTCACTGCTGTACCCTGAGACATTTTCCCAGACCTGGCTCTAAATATAGGATCCCTGTTACCAGCACTGGCCGGGCCCTGAGCCGCCAGCACACTGACGTCACCAGGTACTTGCGGGCTGGATACATTTACAACCCCTTGTTCGCTTCACATCCGCGGAGGTCATTAAGTACTGTATGTAGGAAAGAAAGATAGCGAAGACTGGTCTACCTATAAATAGCCGAGGCAGCCGATTATACTCTCCCCTGTGTCACCGTAACTCCCCAGCCCTCGGATTGGTGTAATGTGACCATAGATTGGTTATTCAACCTTGTTTTAGCAAATATTGTATTACAGTTCTGCCGCGTCTTTTCTGATAATGTTGCATTGTGCTTCTCCGTGGAACCTCCCCATGGAAAGTTATTAAATTGATAACTGCGTCTCACCACTCACTCGGAGGTCAGGGGGTCACACGACCATTTTCTCTCCATCCGAGAAAATCCGTCCGATTATGCTAATCACATGCTGATCAGAGCCAGATCCAATTTTCTCGGAAGTGGAGAGAAAAAAACTCCACCTTCTCTGTTATGTTGGTCCAGGAAAATCGAACCACAATTGGATGTTATCTGAAAAAATCAGTTATGTACACAGACCCATAGAATAACATGGGACGAGTGCGTTCCTTCAAAACCACAAATAGCACTCATCCGATTTATACAGTCGTGCGCATGAGCCCTCTGAGTTACACTACGCTATCCCACTGTGATGCTGAGTCACTTCTCTTGGAAAATCTGTGAGTCAGGGAAGTCAAGGAGTCCAGGGTCAAAAGCCAGGAGGGTACGTCATAAACCGAGGGAAGAGAGAAAGGCATAGTCAGGTCACAATCCATGGTCAGAATACCAGGAGAATAAAGGATTAGAGCAAAGGGAGCAGGCAAAACGGATGGTCAGAACGAGGTCCAAAGTGAGGCAGCAAAAAGATCCAAAAATAGAACACCAGAAACAAAGCTGAATCTACGTGTGAGAGCCTAGCTAAGTAGCAGGGCAATCACCTGGGACAAGGAACACCTGAAGGCAGCACTGAACCTCCTAGTTTCAGATTGGCCAGCTGAAGTGTCAATCAAAGTACAAACAGCTCAGCACGCCCCTGAACCAGATTGAATGGCTGAGCTGTCAGTAACTGCATCCCAGACAAATTGAGGGGTGGAATTATGACAATCTGTGGTAATGCACCTCTTCGAAAAGGGAAACATCCGGTTGTTCTTTGGTTTTCCATTATTGCCAAGAGTAGTAACAGAGGGAACAAATGATAAATGATAAGTCCTAAGACACAGTGTTCCACAATACAGATGTTAAAGGTGGCTACAAGTATATACTAAGGCAGGGATGTGTCATTTGACAAGCTTGTTAATTTTTTCCAACCTACAGAATTAATAGTTCAGCTCTGGGCAATACACGACCAGTGCGACGCATGGTCTAACCATCAGTCTTATCTTCTATACATATAATTACACAGCAGGACATAAAGCAACTGTTTGTATATTTAGCCATGTAGATTCTTTCTTTGCGGTTTGAGTATCAGCCAGATCTGATAATGGCTTGTAAATGTTCATTCACTTCTGCAGCGCTTACACGCAATCATCATGGCGCAAGCTGCTTCTTTTTTAATACCACGTGACAACATAATTTTTAATCACTAGCAAATGCGATTTATGGAGGCCCGAAGCTGTTTCTTCTGTGATTATTTGCTGCCCCTTTGTGGAGAGAATGAGGTTATGCAATCATATAAGGCGCAAACAGGCAATCATTTTGTAAACCGTTATTCTCAACATGCGACATAGTCACAACTGTAAAGCACTTGTAAAAATCAGCTACTTTGTAAATCACTTCCTATTAGAAATTCTCTACGTTCTAAAGGATGGAAGGATTTTCAGTTTTATGGCTGGCTAGGTTACCGAACATGTCTGCAGTCTATCAGCAGTTTCCTAGGTGAAGAGCGCAGCGCTTACAAAGTCTTTCCAAAAAGAGCTTGTAAGGGTATGTGCACACAACGTCTTTCTCAGGCTGATTCCAGGCCCCATAAAATTAATAGAGTGCACGTCAATGTCAAAACGACAAGAGTTATCTTATGTCACTTCTCTGAAGCGATTCACAGAAGTAACATGTTCATTCTTCCCAGCGGAAGCTGCCTGCGCTCTATACTAAAAATGTAGAACAAAAGACGCCAACGGTGGAGCTGCTGAAAGAACGACAGTGAAGATGCTTCTGGAAAACGACCACCGACATTGCCTGGGAAAACACATCGGCGTCTAATTGAAGCAATGTACAGATACCCTAAAGTTACCCTGATTGCTGGATCTGGCCAACTTCAGTGCCCCTGCTCTCCTCTGCTGCAGAGGTAAAGCCATGTTTCCCTGCAGTACTGGAGGATGCACTGTTTGGACAAGTGTCCTGAAGATCTATGTTTAGAAGAAACCTCTGTGTCTTTAGACATTGTACTGTATAAATTCTGCTATGAGTAGAAAGGAAAAGCTTGGCATAGTCAAAAAAGTCTGAGATCTCCCGAAATCTCATTCTGCGCATGCGCCGCCTCCGGTGGCCATTTTCATTGAGGCCAACTCATTACAGCAATGGCAGTGCGGGGGCTCCAGCCTTTCACAAAATGTCGGTGGAGCCCCCGCACCACCGAGCATCTACAAAAGTTTGCGCACCAACCTGGGATGGATGTGTGGGGGTTCCGGGATTTCCACAAATGCCGGCGGAGACCCCACACCACCGATCATCTGCGAAACTGCCGCGCATCAGCCTGAGATGTGTCTCCTGGTAAGTGCATCCGGCCTGTAAGACGCAACCCATCCGCCCTAAAAATCAAGTGATGTAATTAGATCGTGCCTGCGCACAACACCAGATTCCCAGCCCACAGTGTGAATACATCATAACACACTGCGGGGCGGGATCTGGGGCCTCCGCTGTGCGCAGGCGCGATCTACTTACATCACTTGATGTAAGTCCCAGGGCAGCGCGCCCGAGAAGTAATTGCAGAGCACAGGGGCCGGTGACGGCACAAGACAGAGAGGTGGCGGCGCCTGGTGGTATGATGGACGGCTGCGAGGCGCTTGAGTCAGGGAGAAATCATACCTCCCGGATGCAATACAGTGTGGCGCGAAATTTATAAAATTGATTATTTCAGCAATCCCAGGGATACTAAGCATAAGAGCCACCTTCACAGAATGCAGCCTTAGTGCTGCTGAAGGTGGCTCTTTTACCTTAATAGGCCCTGGGGGTGACAGGCTCCCTTTAAGTCCGTAAGGCTTTAGTGTATTCAACTTCTTAGACTGTGTAGACCTGTGTGTCGTAAACAGTGCCTTCTCCCCTTCCACCATTCCCATAATGAAAAGACCGACAAGCCAAGGTGGGTTGAACAGGTCGGTCACAGTTTATTAATTACATCAGCAGAGAAAAGGCAATTACATTTTATAATGGGCGGCTCGCGCCGAGCTCCTCTCCACAATAGACAGGCGGGTTGGCCAGCGAGCGGCGCCCTGCTGGTGGACACTTCCTCCTGTAATATGGTGCTGCCACATCCGGCCACTATGCGTTCCACCCTGTGGAGCACATAGATTGAGGGAGGACGCAGGTACCGGCCAGGATATGACATAGTCAATATGGCGCTACAACTTCCGGTACACGTGTGCTCCATGCATTGGGTATGTACACCGGGCTGGTATGTTGATGGTTATACGCACTGTGAGTATACATTTCCACCTGTTTCTAACACATGCGTTACACAGGGGAGTCACCTTTATACCTTATTGGTTACAATCTTACGCCATCAATAAGGGCGGGCCTTGGTGTGTAAAAGGAGAGTTGCTTGAGACGTAGGTGAGGACTTATTGTAGACTGTGGACACAGACAGTCATTTTAGCTCTGGGGCACCCAGCCACTGCGGGAACCATGACACATACGGACGTCTGTTTGGACTATCGGTGCCTATTGGCACACATCTCTATTCAAACTCCCCTGATGATTCTCCAGGACTGGAGTTGAAACGCGTTGGGAGTAAAAGGAACTTTGTTTCATCTATATTCTTGTTGTGGGAGAAAAAGGAAACCTTACTTTATCTACACTACTGTTGTGGTTGTCCATAGTAGGGTCCACTTGGGGCCTGTCCTTGTAAGGACAGGAGTTACAAAGGGCTATACAGGGTAGATAGTAATACTGAACCCTACCCCCCTTCTACAGCCCTGGACCCTGTTCCTTCAGTGGAGAGACTGGGAAATATACCAGTATACGTCCGTCTTCATTTGGTGAGACCAATCCAATTTTTTATTCTTGAGCACTGGTTCACTTGAGCACTTTGTTTTTGTTTGTGTCTGTGTTGGGTGTACATTATATTTTAATCTTAGAATATTAAAAGTAATGTTTTAAGAGTGGATATCCTCCATAGCTGATTCTACTTGTTGACCCAGAGGGTATATTCATGGTGAGGTTACTCTACACTATTGCTTTCTGCAGTTATTGAGATATCTTGTTATGGCTGGTTTCCTGGCAACAGGCCCTGATACGGAACTATGGCTTACTGAAGCCAAAGATATTTTTTCAGAAAAGGCATTTTCACAAAAAAAATAGACACCCACCTATACTTCAGCTTTTAAAGATCTGAATAGGGTATATAAGGAGCAGATAGTGTCTTGGTGGGAACTGCAGGGCTTGGAGAACTATATCAAAAACGGTATCGTCCCAAGAGGTTTACGAATCTCCCTAAGGCCGGCCTCACACTAGCGAGTTTTACGGACGCATGAGCGCATAAACTACGTCTGTAAAATACGCATAACACACGGCCCAATGATTCCCTATGTCCCAGCTCCTATCAGACGTATTTTACGGATCCTTATTATACGGTCTTGTACGGCCATAGAAAATCGCAGCATGCTGCGTTTGTCACCGTATTGTGCAAAAAAAAATTGCCAATGAAAGTCTATGGGGGCGAGAAAAATACGGATTCCACACGGACCAGCAGTGTGACTTGCGAGAAATACGCAGCGGTGTTAGTGAAAAGCCGGTAATTCAATTGCCGGCTTTTCATTTCTCCTTCCCAAACCCGACAGGATATGAGACATGATTACATACAGTAAACCATCTCATATCCCCTCTTTTTGCATATTCCACACTACTAATGTTAGTAGTGTGTATGTGCAAAATTTGGGCGCTGTAGCTGCTAAAATAAAGGGTTAAATGGCGGAAAAAATTGGCGTGGGCTCCCGCGCAATTTTCTCCGCCAGAGTGGTAAAGCCAGTGACTGAGGGCAGATATTAATAGCCTAGAGGAGGGTCCATGGTTATTGGCCCCCTCTGGCTACAAACATCTGCCCCCAGCCACCCCAGAAAAGGCACATCTGTAAGATGCGCCTATTCTGGCACTTGGCCACTCTCTTCCCACTCCCGTGTAGCGGTGGGATATGGGGTAATGAAGGGTTAATGTCACCTTGCTATTGTAAGGTGACATTAAGCCAGATTAATAATGGAGAGGCGTCAATATTAATCCAATTGTATGAAAGGGTTAAAAAAACACACACACATTAATAAAAAGTATTTTAATGAAATAAACACACAGGTTGTTTTAATATTTTATTGCTCTCTCAATCCACCTGAAGACCCTCGCTCTGAAAAATAATAAACCAAAAATATGCATACCTTCAGATGATCTGTCACGTCCCACAAAGTAAATCCATTTGAAGGAGTTAAATCATTTTACAGCCAGGAGCTGTGCTAAAGCACTCGCTCGTGCCTGTAAACCCCAGGTACTTAACCCCTTCCCGACCCATGACGCCACGTAGGCGTCATGAAAACCCGTGCCAATCCGACCCATGACGCCTATGTGGCGTCATGGAATGATCGCGTCCCTGCAGATCGGGTGAAGGGGTTAACTCCTATTTTACCCGATCTGCAGGGAGAGGGGGAGTGGTACTTCAGCCCAGGGGGGGTGGCTTCACCCCCCCGTGGCTACGATCGCTCTGATTGGCTGTTGAAAGTGAAACTGCCAATCAGAGCGATTTGTAATATTTCACCTAAAAAACTGGTGAAATATTACAATCCAGCCATGGCCGATGCTGCAATATCATCGGCCATGGCTGGAAAACCTGAAGTGACCCCCCCCACAGCCACCGATCGCCCCCCCAGTCCTCCGTTATGGGGTCCGGTCCCCTCCGTCCGCCTGCCGGCTCCCCCGTCCTGCTGTCCGCTCCCCCCTGTGGTCCGATCACCCCCCCTGTGGTCCGATCACCCCCCCTGTGCTCCAATCCACCCCCCCACCACCCCTTCATACTTACTGATCCTCCCGGTGTCCGGCCGTCTCCTCGCTGGGCGCCGCCATCTTCCAAAATGGCGGGCGCATGCTCAGTACGCCCGCCGCATCTGCCAGCCAGCAGATTCCTTACAAGTACATTTTGATCGCTGTGGTAGGTTCTACCACAGCGATCAAAATAAAAAAAATAATAAATAAACCCCCCCCTTTATCACCCCCATAGATAGGGACAATAATAAAATAAAGAAAATATTTTTTTTTTCTTTTTCCACTAGGGTTAGGGTTAGAACTAGGGTTAGGGTTAGAACTAGGGTTAGGGTTACGGGTAGGGTTAGGGTTAGGGGTAGGGTTAGGGTTACAGGTAGGGTTAGGGTTAGGGGTAGGGTTAGGGTTATGGCATGTGCGGATTTGGCTGCGGATCCGCAGCGGATTGGCCGCGGATCCGCAGCGGATTGGCCGCGGATCCGCAGCGGATTGGCCGCGGATCCGCAGCGGATTGGCCGCTGCGAATTCGTAGCAGTTTTCCATCAGGTTTACAGTACCGTGTACACCTATGGAAAACCAAATCCGCTGTGCCCATGGTGCGGAAAATTCCGTGCAGAAACGCTGCGTTGTATTTTCCACAGCATGTCAATTCTTTGTGCGGATTCCGCAGCGTTTTACACCTGTTCCTCAATAGGAATCCGCAGGTGAAATCCGCACAAAAAAACACTGGAAATCTACTGTAAATCCGCAGGTAAAACGCAGTGCCTTTTACTTGCAGATTTTTCAAAAGTCGTGCAGAAAAATCTCACACGAATCCACTACGTGGGCACATACCCCTAGGGTTAGGGTTGGAATTAGGGCTAGGATTGGAAATAGGGTTAAGATTAGGCTTGTGGTTAGGGTTACGGATAGGGTTAGGGGTGTGTTGGGGTTACAGTTGTGGTTAGGGTTGGGATTAGGGTTAGGGTTGGGATTAGGGTTAGGATTAGGGTTGGAATTAGGGTTACGGGTGTGTTGGGGTTAGGGTTGTGGTTAGGGGTGTGTTGGGGTTAGGGTTGGGATTAGGGTTATGGCTACAGTTGGGATTAGGATTAGGGGTGTGTTGGGGTTAGTGTTGAAGTTAGAAATGAGGGGTTTCCACTGTTTAGGCACATCAGGGGTCTCCAAACGCAACATGGCGCCACCATTGATTCCAGCCAATCTTGCATTCAAAAAGTCAAATGATGCACCCTCCCTTCCAAGCCCCGACGTGTGCCCAAACAGTGGTTTACCCCCACATTTGGGGTACCAGCGTACTCAGGACAAACTGGGCAACAACTGTTGGGGTCCAATTTCTCCTGTTACCCTTGCAAAAATAAAAAATTACTTGCTAAGACATAATTTTTGAGGAAAGAAGAATTATTTTTTATTTTCACGGCTCTGCGTTGTAAACTTCTGTGAAGCACTTGGGGGTTGAACGTGCTCATCACACATCTAGATAAGTTCCTTGGGGGGTCTAGTTTCCAAAATGGGGTCACTTGTGGGGTGTTTCTACTGTTTAGGCACATCAGGGGCTCTGCAAATGCAACGTGACGCCCGCAGACCATTCCATCAAAGTCTGCATTTCAAATGTCACTACTTCCCTTCCGAGCCCTGACGTGCGCCCAAACAGTGGTTTACCCCCACATATGGGGTATCACTGTACTCACAACAAACTGGGCAACAAACATTGGGGCCCAATTTCTCCTGTTACCCTTGTGAAAATAAAAAATTGCTTGCTAAAACATCTTTTTTGAGGAAAGAAAAATGATTTTTTATTTTCACGGCTCTGCGTTGTAAACTTCTGTGAAGCACTTGGGGGTTGAACGTGCTCATCACACATCTAGATAAGTTCCTTGGGGGGTCTAGTTTCCAAAATGGGGTCACTTGTGGGGTGTTTCTACTGTTTAGGCACATCAGGGGCTCTGCAAATGCAACGTGACGCCCGCAGACCATTCCATCAAAGTCTGCATTCCAAAACGTCACTACTTCCCTTCCGAGCCCCGGCATGTGCCCAAACAGTGGTTTACCCCCACATGTGGGGTATCAGCGTACTCAGGAGAAACTGGACAACAACTTTTGGGGTCCAATTTCTCCTGTTACCCTTGCAAAAATAAAAAATTCTGGGCTAAAAAAATATTTTTGAGGAAAGAAAACACATTTATTATTTTCACGGCTCTGCGTTATAAACTTCTGTGAAGCACTTGGGGGTTCAAAGTGCTCACCACACATCTAGATAAGTTCCTTGGGGGGTCTAGTTTCCAAAATGGAGTCACTTGTGGGGAGTTCCTACTGTTTAGGCACATCAGGGGCTCTGCAAACGCAACCTGACGCCCGCAGAGCATTCCATCAAAGTCTGCATTCCAAAACGTCACTACTTCCCTTCCGAGCCCCGGCATGTGCCCAAACAGTGGTTTACCCCCACATATTGGGTATCAGCGTACTCAGGAGAAACTGGACAACAACTTTTGGGGTCCAATTTCTCCTGTTACCCTTGCAAAAATAAAAAATTCTGGGCTAAAAAAATATTTTTGAGGAAAGGAAACACATTTATTATTTTCACGGCTCTGCGTTATAAACTTCTGCGAAGCACTTGGGGGTTCAAAGTGCTCACCACACATCTAGATTAGTTCCTTGGGAGGTCTAGTTTCCAAAATGGGGTCACTTGTGCGGGAGCTCCAATGTTTAGGCACACAGGGGCTCTCCAAACGTGACATGGTGTCCGCTAATGATTGGAGCTAATTTTCCATTCAAAAAGCCAAATGGCGTGCCTTCCCTTCCGAGCCTTGCCGTGCGCCCAAACAGTGGTTTACCCCCACATATGGGGTATCATCGTACTCAGGACAAACTGGACAACAACATTTGGGGTCCAATTTCTCCTATTACCCTTGGAAAATTAAAAAATCCTGGGCTAAAAATCATTTTTGAGGAAAGAAAAATTATTTTTTATTTTCACGGCTCTGCGTTATAAACTTCTGTGAAGCACCTGGGGGTTATAAGTGCTCACTATGCATCTAGATAAGTTCCTTGGGGGGTCTAGTTTCCAAAATGGGGTCACTTGTAGGGGAGCTCTAATGTTTAGGCACACAGGGGCTCTCCAAACGCGACATGGTGTCCGCTAACGATTGGAGCTAATTTTCCATTCAAAAAGTCAAATGGCACGCCTCCCCTTCCGAGCCTTGCCGTGCACCCAAACAGTGGTTTACCCCCACATATGAGGTATCAACGTACTCAGCATAAATTGCCCAACAAATTTTAGGATCCATTTTATCCTGTTGCCCATGTGAAAATGAAAAAATTGAGGCTAAAAGAAATTTTGTGTGAAAAAAAAGTACTTTTTCATTTTTACGGATCAATTTGTGAAGCACCTGAGAGTTTAAAGTGCTCACTATGCTTCTAGATAGGTTCCTTGGGGGGTCTAGTTTCCAAAATGGGGTCACTTGTGGGGGAGCTCCAATGTTTAGGCACACAGGGGCTCTCCAAACGTGACATGGTCTCTGCTAGCGATGGAGATAATTTTTCATTCAAAAAGTCAAATGGCGCTCCTTCCCTTCCGAGCCTTACCATGTGCCCAAACAGTGGTTTACCCCCACATATGAGGTATCGGCGTACTCAGGAGAAATTGTCCAACAAATTTTAGGATCAATTTTATCCTGTTGCCCATGTGAAAATGAAAAAATTGAGGCTAAAATAATTTTTTTGTGAAAAAAAAGTACTGTTTCATTTTTACGGATCAATTTGTGAAGCACCTGGGGGTTTAAAGTGCTCACTATGCTTCTAGATAAGTTCCTTGGGGGGTCTAGTTTCCAAAATGGGGTCACTTGTGGGGGAGCTCCAATGTTTAGGCACACGGGGGCTCTCCAAACGCGACATGGTGTCCGCTAAAGATTGGAGCCAATTTTTCATTCAAAAAGTCAAATGGCGCTCCTTTCCTTCCAAGCCCTGCCGTATGCCCAAACAGTGGTTTACCCCCACATATGAGGTATCAGCGTACTCAGGACAAATTGGACAACATCGTTTGTGGTCCAGTTTCTCCTTTTACCCTTGGGAAAATAAAAAAATTGTTGCTAAAAGATCATTTTTGTGACTAAAAAGTTAAATGTTCATTTTTTACTTCCATGTTGCTTCTGCTGCTGTGAAACACCTGAAGGGTTAATAAACTTCTTGAATGTGGTTTTGAGCACCTTGAGGGGTGCAGTTTTTAGAATGGTGTCACTTTTGGGTATTTTCAGCCATATAGAACCCTCAAACTGACTTCAAATGTGAGGTGGTCCCTAAAAAAAATGGTTTTGTAAATTTTGTTGTAAAAATGAGAAATCACTGGTCAAATTTTAACCCTTATAACTTCCTAGCAAAAAAAAAATTTGTTTCCAAAATTGGGCTGATGTAAAGTAGACATGTGGGAAACGTTATTTATTACCTATTTTGTGTCACATAACTCTCTGGTTTAACAGAATAAAAATTCAAAATGTGAAAATTGCGAAATTTTCAAAATTTTTGCCAAATTTCCATTTTTTTCACAAATAAACTCAGAAATTATCGACCTAAATTTACCACTAACATGAAGCCCAATATGTCACGAAAAAACAATCTCAGAATCGCTAGGATCCGTTGAAGCGTTCCTGAGTTATTACCTCATAAAGGGACACTGGTCAGAATTGCAAAAAACGGCAAGGTCATTAAGGCCAAAATAGGCTGGGTCATGAAGGGGTTAAAGGAAAGCAGGATGATCTGTACTTACCTTTAGTTGCGGTGATGCGCCCTCTGCTGGATGTCCTCATGAACTGGAGCCTTGGAAAAGTTCCCAAGCTCGAGATATTTTTTTTTTTAACAGTGTATAGTAAAAATGTGTGATAAATGCCCAATGAAATCAAACGGGGCAGATTCGGAAATCATCATCAGGTGGGTGAATTAACCATGTAAGAATACAAGTAAGACCATATATAAAGACTCACAGATGAAGGTGAGTCCAAGCTGTGAAAAAGATCATACCAGATCGAAACGCGTTGCTTTTTCTTCTGTATCCACTGTAACTATATCCACTTTGTACAAGGACTTTGCATTTTAAATGGAAAAATAAAGAATTGGAAATTTTAAAGGAGCTGGAACTACAAACCTTTTTTCACATATTGGATTGATAACACAAACATACAACACACTTCACACTCCAGTCCACCAGAGGGAGCTATGCTCCTATTTATTAGGGCACTCTTCACAATTAGTTAAAACTGGTGGCCTGGATAGAAAGTTAGTCAGTTCCTGTCAGGCAGACAGAGAGGAAGGAGGAACATCTAGTAGTTGCTGACAGGGTTGGTCCCTGACAGGGGTGAGATCCTGTCAGAGGCCTAGACAGAAAGTCACGGAGCTGCGCCTGCCCCACATGCGGCAGCATCCTAAGAAAGAGACACGAACAGCGAACTGTATTGTAACGAGTGAGAAACGAAGTCTTAGCAAAAGGAGAGGAAATCAGAAGGAGTTCTGCCCTGCACAGGCTACCTCATTCTGAGGCGCAGGATCTGGTAGCTGGAACACCGAGGGAGCAACAGTCTCCATGCCTTGCTCCAGAGACCAGCAGGACAGCTAATTCCAGGTTACTGATCCGCCCTATACCCAGGAGGCACGGTGGCAACTTGTGGGGGCCGGGGCGTGCTAGAGTCCCTGTAAAAAGCCTCAGGCCACCAGTCATACCGGTTTGTTCCTATCCATCTGGGGGACAGAGAGAGACATAACATCTAGAACATCTACAACAGTTGTGAGGATGTTACCGAGAAGCTCAGCAGGAAGGTACTACAACACCCAGGCGCTAGAGGAAGGCTACTGATTTCCACCTGGATAAGGGGACTCTGGATTTGCCTTCAGATTGGCTGGACTCTGCCAGCCCTGTTAGCAATGCTCTAGACTGTGGATGCTGAAGCCTTCAGCAAAGGTAAAGAGACTGCAACCTTTTGTCCTTGTTCTTCACTGCACCTGACACCATTCACCATCTATACACTGGGAAGCCCTGGGGACATACTTCACCTGTGGGAAGGTATACCATCTAGCTGCCATAACATCACCCCAGCGGACCCCTTAGCAGCATCGGTCACCCTGACCGAATACCACAGGTAGCGTCACAAACATTTCCCCTTTAAAGACCTTTCCCTTTTTCACGGACGTCCCAGGGCCACGGACCGGGTCAGCCACTGTGACTGTCATGTTCCCAATGGCAGGGAAATTAGCAACAGAACATGGGCAAAAAGAGGACGAGCTCTAGGGTGATGGAACCTGAGCTGACCGCGATCCTGAACCTCAACACTCAACTAACAGTAGTCGGGGAGCGTTCCTGGGGGGACTCTAGACGCCTCGCGCCAGCCGGAGATCTAGCTTCCCCTATCAGAAGAATAACAGACCTCTCTTGCCTCCAGAGAAATATTCCCACAGAAATAGCAGCCCCCCACATATAATGACGGTGAAATGAGAGGAAGGCACAAATGTAGCAATGAAAACAGATTCAGCAAAAATGAGGCCCGCTAAAGCTAGATAGCCGAGGATACAAAAGGTGAACTGCGCGGTCAGCTTAAAACCCTTCAAAATACCATCCTGAAATTACTTGAACTCATGTGCCAACTCATGGCACATGAGTGGTAATTTCAGCCCACTAGAGCAACCAGCAGCAGAGAATTACATATCTGCAAGCTGGACTAAAAACATGAAAGCAAACATGAAACAGGGAATTCCAGACTTAGCTTGTCTTGAAGGCTTTAGAAGCAGGTAGCAAAGGTAACAGAGACACACTGATACATTGATAGCCGGCAAGGGAATGACAGGAAAGCCAGGCTAAATAGGAAACACCCAGCCTCTGATGGACAGATGGAAACCAGAGACCGCAACCCACCAAAGTCACCCAGTACCAGTTGTAACCACCAGAGGGAGCCCAAAAACAGAATCCACAACAGTACCCCCCCCTTGAGGAGGGGTCACCGAACCCTCACGAGAACCCCCAGGGCGATCAGGATGAGCTCTATGGAAGGCGCGGACCAAATCAGTCGCATGAACGTCACAGGCGACCACCCAGGAATTATCCTCCTGACCATAACCCTTCCACTTAACCAAATACTGGAGTCTACGTCTGGAAACACGAGAATCCAAGATCTTCTCAACAACATACTCCAATTCTCCCTCCACCAGCACCGGAGCAGGAGGCTCAACCGAAGGAACAACGGGCACCTCATACCTCCGCAATAACGACCGATGGAACACATTATGAATAGCAAACGATGCTGGGAGATCCAAATGAAAAGACACAGGGTTAAGAATCTCCAAGATCTTATAAGGACCGATGAACCGAGGCTTGAACTTAGGAGAAGAGACCTTCATAGGGACAAAACGAGAAGACAACCACACCAAGTCCCCAACACCAAGTCGGGAACCCACGCGGTGACGGCGATTAGCAAACTGCTGAACCTTCTCCTGAGACAACTTCAAATTGTCCACCACCTGATTCCAAATCTGATGTAGCCTGTCCACCACCACGTCCACTCCAGGACAATCCGAAGGCTCCATCTGACCAGAGGAAAAACGAGGATGAAACCCCGAATTACAAAAGAAAGGAGAAACCAAAGTAGCAGAACTAGCCCGATTATTAAGGGCAAATTCGGCCAGTGGCAAAAAGGCAACCCAGTCATCTTGATCAGCAGAAACAAAACACCTTAAATAAGTCTCCAAGGTCTGATTAGTTCGCTCCGTCTGGCCATTCGTCTGAGGATGGAATGCAGACGAGAAAGACAAATTAATGCCCATCTTAGCACAAAACGTCCGCCAAAATCTAGACACAAACTGGGATCCCCTGTCAGAAACGATATTCTCCGGAATCCCATGCAAACGAACCACGTTCTGAAAAAACAAAGGGACCAACTCAGAGGAGGAAGGCAACTTAGGTAAGGGTACCAAATGAACCATCTTAGAAAAGCGGTCCCACACAACCCAGATAACGGACATTTTCTGTGAGACAGGGAGATCTGAAATAAAATCCATGGAAATGTGCGTCCAAGGCCTCTTCGGGATAGGCAAGGACAACAACAACCCACTGGCCCGAGAACAGCAAGGCTTAGCCCGAGCACACACTTCACAAGACTGCACAAAGGTACGCACATCCCTTGATAAAGAAGGCCACCAAAACGACCTGGCCACCAAGTCTCTAGTACCAAATATTCCAGGATGACCAGCCAACACAGAAGAATGGACCTCGGAGATGACTCTACTGGTCCAATCATCCGGAACAAACAGTCTTTCTGGTGGACAACGATCAGGTTTATCCGCCTGAAACTCCTGCAATGCACGTCGCAAGTCTGGGGAGACGGCGGACAATATTACCCCATCCCTAAGGATACCAGTAGGCCCAGAATCTCCAGGAGAGTCAGGCACAAAACTACTGGAAAGAGCATCTGCCTTCACATTCTTTGAACCTGGCAGGTATGAAACCACAAAATCGAAACGAGAAAAAAACAACGACCAACGAGCCTGTCTAGGATTCAGACGCCTGGCAGACTCAAGGTAAATCAGATTTTTGTGATCAGTCAAGACCACCACACGATGTTTAGCACCCTCAAGCCAATGACGCCACTCCTCAAATGCCCAGTTCATGGCCAAAAGTTCCCGATTACCCACATCATAATTGCGCTCGGCGGGCGAGAATTTTCTAGAAAAGAACGCACATGGCTTCATCACCGAGCCATCGGAACTTCTCTGTGACAAAACCGCCCCCGCTCCAATCTCGGAAGCATCAACCTCAACCTGAAAAGGACGTGAAACATCTGGTTGACATAACACAGGAGCAGAAGAAAACCGGCGCTTAAGTTCCTGAAAGGCCTCCACAGCCGTAGGAGACCAATCAGCAACATCAGCACCCTTTTTAGTCAAATCAGTCAAAGGTTTAACAACACTGGAAAAATTAGTAATGAACCGACGATAAAAATTAGCAAAACCCAAGAACTTCTGAAGACTCTTAACAGATGTAGGCTGTGTCCAGTCACAAATAGCCTGAACCTTGATGGGATCCATCTCAATAGTAGAAGGCGAAAAAATGTACCCCAAGAAAGAAATCTTCTGGACTCCAAAGAGACATTTTGAGCCCTTCACAAACAGAGAATTGGCCCGCAGAACTTGAAACACCTTCCTGACCTGTAGAACATGAGACTCCCAGTCATCAGAAAACACCAAAATATCATCCAAATACACAATCATAAACTTATCCAGATATTCACGGAAAATATTGTGCATAAAGGACTGAAAGACTGAAGGAGCATTAGAAAGTCCAAAAGGCATTACCAAATACTCAAAATGGCCCTCAGGCGTATTAAATGCGGTTTTCCACTCATCACCCTGCTTTATCCGCACAAGATTATACGCACCGCGAAGATCTATCTTAGTGAACCACCTAGCCCCCTTAATGCGAGCAAACAAATCAGTCAATAATGGCAATGGATATTGATATTTGACTGTAATCTTATTCAGAAGGTGATAATCTATACAAGGCCTCAGGGAACCATCTTTTTTAGCCACGAAAAAAAAACCTGCTCCCAGAGGGGACGAAGATGGACGAATATGTCCCTTTTCCAAGGACTCCTTAATGTAATTCCGCATAGCAGTATGCTCTGGTACTGACAGATTAAATAAACGACCCTTAGGGAACTTACTGCCAGGAATCAACTCTATAGCACAGTCACAATCCCTATGAGGAGGGAGCGAATTGAGCTTAGGCTCCTCAAAAACATCCCGATAGTCAGACAAAAACGCAGGGACCTCAGAAGGAGTAGATGAAGCAATTGAAATCAGAGGTGCATCATCATGAACCCCCCGACATCCCCAGCTCAACACAGACATTGTTTTCCAATCCAGGACTGGATTATGAGTTTGTAACCATAGTTACATAGCTATTGTTACATAGTTATTGAGGTTGAAGGAAGACTTTAAGTCCATCTAGTTCAACCCATAGCCTAACCTAACATGCCCTAACCATGGCAGACCAAGCACAAGTACATCATGTAAATTATAAAGTACAAGGAAGCGAATCACCTCCTGATGAACGGGAGTCATGCGCATGGTCACTTGTGTCCAGTACTGCGGTTTATTCATAGCCAATGGTGTAGAGTCAATTCCCTTCAAAGGAATAGGAACTTCCAGAGGCTCCAGACTAAAACCGCAGCGTTTGGCAAATGACCAATCCATAAGACTCAGGGCAGCGCCCGAATCCACATAGGCATCAACGGAAATGGATGACAGTGAACAGATCAGAGTTACAGACAAAATGAACTTAGACTGCAGAGTACTAATAGCAAAAGATTTATCAACCTTTTTTGTGCGTTTAGAGCATGCTGATATAACATGAGCTGAATCACCACAATAAAAACACAATCCATTTTTCCGCCTATAATTTTGCCGTTCACTTCTGGACTGAATTCTATCACATTGCATAGTCTCAGGTGCCGGTTCAGAAGACACCGCCAACTGGTGCACAGGTTTGCGCTCCCGTAAACGCCGATCAATCTGAATGGCCATAGTCATAGACTCATTCAGACCTGTAGGCGCAGGGAACCCCACCATAATATCCTTAATGGCCTCAGAAAGACCATCTCTGAAGTTTGCAGCCAGGGCGCACTCATTCCACTGAGTAAGCACCGACCATTTCCGAAATTTTTGACAATAAACCTCCGCTTCATCATGCCCCTGAGAGAGGGCTAATAAAGCCTTTTCAGCCTGAATCTCCAGGTTAGGTTCCTCATAGAGCAATCCCAGTGCCAGAAAAAACGCATCCACACTGAGCAATGCAGGATCCCCTGGTGCCAATGCAAATGCCCAATTCTGAGGGTCGCCCCGCAGGAAAGATATCACAATCCTGACCTGCTGAGCAGGGTCTCCAGAGGAGCGAGATTTCAAAGAAAGAAACAATTTGCAATTGTTCCTGAAATTCAGGAAGGTAGATCTATCTCCAGAAAAAAACTCTGGAATAGGAATTCTAGGTTCAGACATAGAAGTGTGAACAACAAAATCCTGTATGTTTTGAACTTTAGCAGCGAGATTATTTAGGCTGGAAGCCAAACTCTGGACATCCATGTTTAAACAGCTAAGGTCAGAGCCATTCAAGGGTTAAGAGGAGGTAAGAAGCAGCTAGACAGCAATTAAGGGCTAGGCAGCAAAACTCTGAGGGGAAAAAAAAAATTTCCCCTCAACACTTCTTTTTTTTCTCCTGCTTCAGCCCAAACAATTAACACTTTGTTGGCCGGCTATACTGTCATGTTCCCAATGGCAGGGAAATTAGCAACAGAACATGGGCAAAAACAGGACGAGCTCTAGGGTGATGGAACCTGAGCTGACCGCGATCCTGAACCTCAACACTCAACTAACAGTAGTCGGGGAGCGTTCCTGGGGGGACTCTAGACGCCTCGCGCCAGCCGGAGATCTAGCTTCCCCTATCAGAAGAATAACAGACCTCTCTTGCCTCCAGAGAAATATTCCCACAGAAATAGCAGCCCCCCACATATAATGACGGTGAAATGAGAGGAAGGCACAAACGTAGCAATGAAAACAGATTCAGCAAAAATGAGGCCCGCTAAAGCTAGATAGCCGAGGATACAAAAGGTGAACTGCGCGGTCAGCTTAAAACCCTTCAAAATACCATCCTGAAATTACTTGAACTCATGTGCCAACTCATGGCACATGAGTGGTAATTTCAGCCCACTAGAGCAACCAGCAGCAGAGAATTACATATCTGCAAGCTGGACTAAAAACATGAAAGCAAACATGAAACAGGGAATTCCAGACTTAGCTTGTCTTGAAGGTTTTAGAAGCAGGTAGCAAAGGTAACAGAGATACACTGATACATTGATAGCCGGCAAGGGAATGACAGGAAAGCCAGGCTAAATAGGAAACACCCAGCCTCTGATGGACAGGTGGAAACCAGAGACCGCAACCCACCAAAGTCACCCAGTACCAGTTGTAACCACCAGAGGGAGCCCAAAAACAGAATCCACAACACGTGACATCCCCCTTGTGAACCGAAGGACCCGGTACCGAGTACCCCACGGCCCCATGGGGGTGCTCCAGCAGCTCTGGCACTCCCTGGCTCTTATTGAGACAGTGTACACCTTCCTAAGGTGTCTCCAGCCAATTGTCAAGAGGTCTTAGGTACTTAAAGCATCCCTGCCCATAGAAGGATGCCCGAGCAACTTTTTCCCTCAGTCAGTGTCTTGCTGCTGAGGTGCTAAGTCCTGTCTTGCTTCTGCCATCTTTGGGGGCTGCATTCCCCTGACCTGTTACCGTGCGCTTTGTGTCCTATGTTTCCGCCTCCCTGATGGCCGCATACTCAGGCCTGTGTCCTTGTCCAGTATCTGTTCCCATGTCCGTCCTTGTCTGTATTGTGTCCTATTCTTGTACCTTATCCTGTTCCTGTACTTAACCTTGTCTGAATTCAGTCCTAACCTCTGTCTGTTTGCATCCTTGTCTGTGGCTTCCTTTCCTGCTGTGAGTATCCCTGTGTCCTCTCCATCTGCCCTGTTCTTGTCCCTTGCTCTGCGGTCCCGCTCTATTCTTGCTCAGCGATTCAACATCTGCCCTGCTCCACTCCTTGCGGTTCTGCCTTGCATCCTCTCTTTTCGGTTCTGCCTTGCATCCGCTCCTTGCGGTTCTGCCTTGCTCCGCTCCTTGCTCTTCTGCCTTTCTCCGCTCCTTGCAGTTCTGCCTTGCATCTGCTCCTTTTGGTTCAACTCGCTGCACTGCAACCAGCCTTTGTGTTCTGTTCTCTGCTCTGCAACCTTGGGGTCCTGCTCTACTTCCATTCTGCAACCTCCATGACAGGTCCCTACCTGTCCCCATATACCCTCCAGTCTGAATAGGCCCCTATCTGTACCCATATACCCTCCAGTCTGAATAGGCCCCTACCTGTACCCATATACCCTCCTGTCTGAATAGGCCCCTACCTGTACCCATATACCCTACAGTCTTAATAGGCCCCTACCTGTCCCCATATACACTCTAGTCTGAACAGGCCCCTACCTTATTCCATATACCAGCCCGCATTCCAGTCCCTACCAAGTCAGTACCTGTCCTGCTAGTGTCTCAGCCATGCCCGCCTACCAGTGTCTCAGCCGTGCCCGCTTGCCAGTGTCTCAGCCATGTCTGCCAGTTGAGCCCGTTGCATGCTCCTGTCTTAGCATTCCGTCCCCCAGTGGGATCAGTAGCCACAGACACCACCCTGGAGTGGTACCTGGCAGCTACCTGCCTCACAAGCCTGACCTCACATCAGAGGCTCCAGTGAACACCAAGGTAGCTGCTTAGTCACACCCCTTCCATGGTAGTCTCATTTGTGGCACAGTGGGGCCTGTTATGACCCCAATGGCGAGGGTCTCAGAGGAACGTGGAAGTCTGCAGAATACAAAAATCCAGCTCATAGGGCAGTGGTAGCTGGGTTGACCATATATCTACTCCTAACGCCAACACTAGAAGTAGCCGGGGATCATTCCTACGTTGATTCTAGATGACACGCTCCAGCCGGAGAATCTAGCTACCCCTAGTAGAGGAAAACAAAAGACCTTTCTTGCCTCCAGAGAAGGGGACCCCAAAGCTGGATAGAAGCCCCCCACAAATAATAACGGTGAGGTAAGAGGAAATGACAAACACAGAAATGAACCAGGTTTAGCACAGAGAGGCCCGCTTACTGATAGCAGAATAAAGAAAGGTAACTTATATGGTCAACAAAAACCCTATCAAAATCCACACTGGAAATTCAAGAACCCCCGAACCGTCTAACGGTCCGGGGGGAGAACACCAGCCCCCTAGAGCTTCCAGCAAAGGTCAGGATATATATTTGGAACAAGCTGGACAAAAATACAAAACCAAAACAAAATAGCAAAAAGCAAAAAGCGGACTTAGCTGATATAACTGGAACCAGGATCAGTAGACAAGAGCACAGCAGACTAGCTCTGATAACTACGTTGCCAGGCATTGAACTGAAGGTCCAGGGAGCTTAAATAGCAACACCCTTAACTAACGACCCAGGTGCGGATAAAAGGAATGACAGAAAAACCAGAGTCAAAAAACTAGTAACCACTAGAGGGAGCAAAAAGTAAATTCACAACAGTACCCCCCCCTTAGTGAGGGGTCACCGAACCCTCACCACGACCACCAGGGCGATCAGGATGAGCGGCATGAAAGGCACGAACTAAATCGGCCGCATGAACATCAGAGGCGACCACCCAGGAATTATCCTCCTGACCATAGCCCTTCCACTTGACCAGGTACTGAAGCCTCCGCCTGGAGAGGCGAGAATCCAAGATCTTCTCCACCACGTACTCCAACTCGCCCTCAACCAACACCGGAGCAGGAGGCTCAGCAGAAGGAACTATAGGCACAAGGTTTCATAACAGAGCAACCAGGGCCTCTCTGCGACAAAACGGCCCCTGCTCCAATCTCTGAAGCATCCACCTCAACCTGAAAGGGAAGTGAGACATCGGGCTGGCACAAAACAGGCGCCGAAGTAAACCGGCGTTTCAACTCCTGGAAAGCCTCCACGGCAGCAGGAGCCCAGTTAGCTACATCGGAGCCCTTCTTGGTCATATCCGTCAAAGGTTTCACAATGCTAGAAAAATTAGCGATAAAACGACGGTAGAAGTTAGCGAAACCCAAGAACTTCTGTAGACTCTTAACTGACGAGGGCTGAGTCCAATCAAGAATAGCTCGGACCTTGACTGGGTCCATCTCCACAGCAGAAGGGGAAAAAATGAACCCCAAAAAGGGAACCTTCTGTACACCAAAGAGACACTTTGAGCCCTTGACAAACAAAGAATTTTCACGCAAAATTTTAAAGACCAACCTGACCTGCTCCACATGCGAATCCCAATTATCAGAAAAAACCAAAATATCATCCAGATAAACAATCAAAAATTTATCCAGATACTTCCGGAAAATGTCATGCATAAAGGACTGAAAAACTGAAGGCGCATTGGAGAGCCCAAAAGGCATCACCAAGTACTCAAAATGACCTTCGGGCGTATTGAATGCGGTTTTCCATTCATCACCTTGCTTAATGCGCACAAGGTTGTACGCACCACGAAGATCTATCTTGGTGAACCACTTGGCACCTTTAATCCGGGCAAACAAGTCAGACAACAGCGGTAAAGGATACTGAAATTTGACAGTGATCTTATTTAAAAGCCGATAATCAATACAAGGTCTCAAAGATCCGTCCTTTTTTGCCACAAAAAAGAATCCCGCACCAAGAGGGGAAGAAGACGGACGAATATGTCCTTTCTCTAGAGACTCCTTGATATATGAACGCATAGCGGTATGTTCAGGTACCGACAGATTAAACAGTCTTCCCTTAGGAAATTTACTGCCTGGGATCAAATCTATAGCACAGTCACAGTCCCTATGAGGAGGCAGTGCACTGGACTCAGACTCACTGAAGACATCCTGATAATCAGACAAATACTCCGGAACTTCCGAAGGCGTAGAAGAAGCAATAGACACAGGCAGGGAATCCCCATGAATACCACGACAGCCCCAACTTGAGACTGACATAGCCTTCCAGTCCAGGACTGGATTATGGGTCTGTAACCATGGCAGCCCTAAAACAACCAAATCATGCATTTTATGTAAAACCAGGAAACGTATCACCTCGCGGTGTTCAGGAGTCATGCACATGGTAACCTGTGTCCAATACTGCGGTTTATTTGCTGCCAATGGCGTAGCATCAATACCCCTAAGAGGAATAGGATTTTCTAATGGTTCAAGAGTAAAACCACAGTGCTTAGCAAATGACAGATCCATAAGACTCAGGGCAGCACCTGAATCTACAAACGCCATGACAGGAAAAGACGACAGTGAGCAAATCAAAGTTACAGACAGAATAAATTTAGGTTGCAAATTACCAACGGTGACAGGACTAACAACCTTAGCTATACGTTTAGAGCATGCTGAGATAATATGTGTAGAATCACCACAGTAGTAGCACAAGCCATTCCGGCGTCTATGAATTTTCCGCTCATTTCTAGTCAGGATTCTATCACATTGCATTAAATCAGGTGTCTGTTCAGACAACACCATGAGGGAATTTGCGATTTTTCTATCACATTGCACCGAATTAGGTGTCTGTTCAGACAACACCATGAGGGAATTTGCGGTTTTGCGCTCCCGCAACCGCCGGTCAATTTGAATAGCCAGTGCCATAGTATCATTCAGACCTGTGGGAATGGGAAAACCCACCATAACATTCTTAATGGCTTCAGAAAGGCCATTTCTAAAATTAGCGGCCAGTGCACACTCGTTCCAATGTGTCAGCACGGACCATTTCCGAAATTTTTGGCAGTACACTTCAGCCTCGTCCTGCCCCTGAGACATAGCCAGCAAGGCCTTTTCTGCCTGAATCTCAAGATTGGGTTCCTCATAAAGTAAACCGAGCGCCAGAAAAAACGCATTAATATCAGCCAATGCCGGATCTCCTGGCGCCAGCGAAAAAGCCCAATCCTGAGGGTCGCCCCGTAAGAACGAAATAACAATTTTTACTTGCTGAGCAGAGTCTCCAGATGAACAGGGTCTCAGGGACAAAAACAATTTACAATTATTCACAAAATTCCTAAACTTAAACCTGTCTCCGGAAAACAGTTCAGGAATCGGTATTTTAGGTTCTGACCTAGGATTACTGATAACATAGTCTTGTATGCCCTGCACACGAGTAGCCAGCTGGTCCACACTTGTAATCAAGGTCTGGACATTCATGTCTGCAGCAAGCATAGCCACTCTGAGGTAAAGGGGAAGAAGAAAAAAAAAAAAAAAAACAACTCAGAATCTTCTTTCTTATAATCCCTCTTCTGCAATGCATTAAACATTTAATACTGGCCTGGCAAACTGTTATGACCCCAATGGCGAGGGTCTCAGAGGAACGTGGAAGTCTGCAGAATACAAAAATCCAGCTCATAGGGCAGTGGTAGCTGGGTTGACCATATATCTACTCCTAACGCCAACACTAGAAGTAGCCGGGGATCATTCCTACGTTGATTCTAGATGACACGCTCCAGCCGGAGAATCTAGCTACCCCTAGTAGAGGAAAACAAAAGACCTTTCTTGCCTCCAGAGAAGGGGACCCCAAAGCTGGATAGAAGCCCCCCACAAATAATAACGGTGAGGTAAGAGGAAATGACAAACACAGAAATGAACCAGGTTTAGCACAGAGAGGCCCGCTTACTGATAGCAGAATAAAGAAAGGTAACTTATATGGTCAACAAAAACCCTATCAAAATCCACACTGGAAATTCAAGAACCCCCGAACCGTCTAACGGTCCGGGGGGAGAACACCAGCCCCCTAGAGCTTCCAGCAAAGGTCAGGATATATATTTGGAACAAGCTGGACAAAAATACAAAACCAAAACAAAATAGCAAAAAGCAAAAAGCGGACTTAGCTGATATAACTGGAACCAGGATCAGTAGACAAGAGCACAGCAGACTAGCTCTGATAACTACGTTGCCAGGCATTGAACTGAAGGTCCAGGGAGCTTAAATAGCAACACCCTTAACTAACGACCCAGGTGCGGATAAAAGGAATGACAGAAAAACCAGAGTCAAAAAACTAGTAACCACTAGAGGGAGCAAAAAGTAAATTCACAACAGGGGCCACACCCTGCACGCTCGATCCAACCTGTCAGTGTGGGAGCGTAACATCAATTTTGTGTTTTAAAAGTCAAAAGGCGCTCCTTCCTTTCCGAGCTCTGCCATGCGCTCAAACAGTGGTTTACCTGCACATATGGGGTATCAGCGTCCTCAGGACAAATTGCACAACAACTGTTGTGGTCCAATTTCTCCTGCTCACCACACATCTAGATAAGTTCCTTGGGGGTCTAGTTTCCAAAATTGTGTCACTTGTAGGGGGTTTCCACTGTTAAGGTACATCAGGGGCTCTCCGAATTACACATGGTGTCCGATCTTAATTCCAGCCAATTTTGCATTGAAAAAGTCAAACGGAGCTACTTCCCTTCTGAGCTCTGCCATGCGCCCAAACAGTAGTTTACCTGCACATATGGGGTAGCAGCGTACTCAGGACAAATTGCACAACAACTCTTGTGGTCCAATTTCTCCTGTTACCCTTGGTAAAATAAAAAAAATTGGATCTGAAATTTTTTGTGAAAAAAAGTTAAATGTTAATTTTTTTTTAAACATTCCCAAAATTCCTGTGAAGTACCTAAAGAGTAAAAAAAAAGGTATTGTAAAATGAGACATCGCTGGTCAGCTTTTCACCCTTATATGGGAAATGTTACTTATTAAATATTTTGTGAGACATATCTTTGTGATTTTAGTGAACCTGTCACCCCCCAGGGCGTTTTTATGTAAAAAAGCCACCTTCAGAAGCACTAAGGCTGCATTCTGTGAAGGTGGCTCTTATGCTTTATATCCCTAGAAATGGTGAAATAATCACTATTATAAATTTCGCGCCATACCTCTATTGAGTCAGGGAGGTATGATTTCTCCCTGACTCAAGCGCCTCGCAGCCATCCATCATCCCACCGGTCGCCGCCTCCTCTCTGTCTCGTGCCGTCACCGGCGCCAGCACTCTACAATTATTTCTCGGGCATGCGCCGTGCACGCTGCCCTGGAACTTACATCAAGTGATGTAAGTAGATCGCGCCTGTGCGCAGCGGAGGCCCCAGATCCTGCCCCGCAGTGACGTATTCACACAGTGGGGCTGGGAATCTCACGCCTGTGCAGTGGAGCGGGTCACCGTGCTCCATTGAAGATAGAGCTGATGTCTTGCGAGATTTGTGAAGTCTCACGAAACTTCGTCGCTATCTTCAATGGAGCACGGTGACCCGATCCACTGCGCAGGTGCCAGATTCCCAGCACCACAGTGTGAATACATCATAACACACTGTGGGGCGGGATCTGGGGCTCCACTACACGAAGGCGCTGTGATGTCACAACAAAGAGAGGAGGCAGCGCCCGGATGACACAGGGCTGTTGTGAATTAGACTTTTTTGGCTCCCTCTAGTGGTTACTAGTGATATTACTCTGGGATTTCCTTCCCTCTGTTTGCACCCAGCTGGGTCGTTACTTCAGGGGTGTTGCTATATAAACCTCCTGGAACCTTAGTCCAGTGCCTGGCATCGGTGTTATCAGACACATTCTGTTTGCTCCTGTTTGCTGGTCCTGGTTCGTGCTAAATTAAGCTAAGTCTTGCTTCTTTGTTTTTTGGGTTATTTGTTTGCTATCATTTTTGTCCAGCTTGTACTAAATTTGATTCCTGACCTTGCTGGAAGCTCTAGGGGGCTGGTGTTCTCCCCCCGGGCCGTTAGACGGTTCGGGGGTTCTTGAATTTCCAGTGTGGATATTTTTGATAAGATTTTTTGCTGACCATATAAGTTATCTTTCTATATTCTGCTATTAGCTAGTGGGCCTCTCTTTGCTAAATTCCTAGCTCATTCTTATGTTTGTCTTTTCCTCGTACCTCACCGTTATTATTTGTGGGGGGCTTCTATCCAACTTTTTGGGGTATTTCCTCTGGAGGCAAGAAAGGTCTTTCTTTTCCCTTCTAGGGGTAGTTAGCTCTCCGGCTGGCGCGAGACGTCTAGGATCAACGTAGGAATGTTCCCCGGCTGCTGGTATTTGTGGTGCTAGGATTAGTTATATGGTCAGCCCAGTTACCACTGCCCTATGAGCTGGTTTTCTGTATTTACTGTCTTAGCATTATTCCTGAGACCCTCTGCCATTGGGGTCATAACAGTATGCCAGGCCAATATTGAATGTTTAAAGCATTACAGAAGTGGGATAATAAGAAAGGAAATTCTGAGTTTTTTTTTTTTTTCCTTCCTTCTCTTCCTCCCCTTTACCTTTGAGTGGCGTGTGCTTGCTGCAGACATGAATGTGCAGACCTTGATTACAAGTGTTGACCAGCTGGCAGCTCGTGTGCAGGGTATACAAGATTTTGTTACCAGTAGTCCTATGTCTGAACCTAAAATACCTATTCCGGAATTGTTTTCTGGAGATCGATTTAGGTTTAGGAATTTCAAGAATAATTGTAAATTGTTTCTTTCTCTGAGACCCCGTTCATCTGGAGATTCTGCTCAGCAAGTTAAAATTGTTATTTCTTTTTTGCGGGGCGACCCTCAGGATTGGGCTTTCTCGCTAGCGCCAGGAGATCCGGCATTGGCGAATATTGATGCGTTTTTTTCTGGCTCTCGGATTGCTTTACGAGGAACCCAATCTTGAAATTCAGGCAGAAAAAGCCTTGCTGGCTATTTCTCAGGGTCAGGATGAAGCTGAAGTGTATTGCCAAAAATTTCGGAAATGGTCCGTGCTTACTCAGTGGAATGAGTGTGCTCTGGCCGCAAATTTCAGAAATGGCCTTTCTGAAGCCATTAAGAATGTGATGGTGGGTTTCCCCATTCCTACAAGTCTGAATGATTCTATGGCGCTTGCTATTCAAATTGACCGGCGTTTGCGGGAGCGCAAAACCGCTAATCCTCTGGTGGTGTTGTCTGAACAAACACCTGATTTAATGCAATGTGATAGAATTCAGACTAGAAATGAACGGAAAAATCATAGACGTCAGAATGGGTTGTGTTTTTACTGTGGTGATTCTACACATGTTATATCAGCATGCTCTAAACGCCTAACAAGGGTTGTTAGTCCTGTCGCCATTGGTAATTTGCAACCTAAATTTATTTTGTCTGTGACTTTAATTTGCTCTTTGTCTTCTTACCCTGTTATGGCGTTTGTGGATTCAGGTGCCGCCCTGAGTCTTATGGATCTGTCATTTGCCAAGCGCTGTGGTTCCTCTTAGAGGTATTGATGCTACGCCATTGGCGGAAAATAAACCGCAGTTTTGGACGCAGGTGACCATGTGCATGACTCCTGAACATCGGGAGGTGATTCGTTTTCTTGTTCTGCATAAAATGCATGATTTGGTCATTTTGGGTCTGCCATGGTTACAGACCCACAATCCAGTCTTGGATTGGAAGGCAATGTCTGTGTCAAGTTGGGGCTGTCAGGGAATTCATGCTGATTCCCCGCCGGTGTCTATTGCTTCCTCTACTCCTTCGGAAGTTCCTGAGTATTTGTCTGATTATCAGGATGTATTCAGCGAGTCCAGATCCAGTGCATTGCCTCCTCATAGGGACTGTGACTGCGCCATAGATTTGATTCCAGGTAGTAAATTTCCTAAGGGAAGATTATTTAATCTGTCAGTACCTGAGCATGCCGCAATGCGTTCATATATCAAGGAGTCTCTGGAGAAGGGGCATATCCATCCATCCTCTTCCCCTCTTGGTGCGGGATTCTTTTTTGTGGCTAAGAAGGACGGATCTTTGAGACCTTGTATTGACTATCGGCTACTGAATAAAATCACTGTAAAATTTCAGTATCCTTTGCCTCTCTTGTCGGACTTGTTTGCCCGGATTAAGGGTGCCAAGTGGTTCACCAAGTTAGATCTTCGTGGTGCATACAACCTTGTGCGCATTAAGCAAGGTGATGAATGGAAGACTGCATTTAATACGCCCGAAGGTCATTTTGAGTACTTGGTGATGCCTTTTGGGCTTTCTAATGCTCCCTCAGTATTTCAGTCCTTTATGCATGATATTTTCCGGAAGTATCTGGATAAATTTATGATTGTTTATCTGGACGATATTCTGGTTTTCTCTGAAGATTGGGACTCACATGTGGAGCAGGTCAGGATGGTGTTTCAGGTTTTGCGTGAGAATGCCTTGTTTGTTAAAGGCTCAAAGTGTCTCTTTGGAGTACAGAAAGTTCCCTTTTTGGGGTTTATTTTTTCCCCTTCTGCTGTGGAGATGGACCCAGTCAAGGTCCGAGCTATTCATGAGTGGACTCAACCCACGTCAGTTAAGAGTCTTCAGAAGTTCTTGGGTTTTGCTAACTTCTACCGTCGTTTTATCGCTAATTTTTCTAGCGTTGTTAAACCTTTGACGGATATGACCAAGAAAGGTTCTGATGTTGCTAACTGGGCTCCTGCAGCCGTGGAGGCGTTCCAGGAGTTGAAGCGCCGGTTTACTTCGGCGCCTGTTTTGTGCCAGCCTGATGTCTCACTTCCCTTTCAGGTCGAGGTGGATGCTTCTGAGATTGGGGCAGGGGCCGTTTTGTCACAGAGAGGCCCTGGTTGCTCGGTAATGAGACCATGTGCTTTCTTCTCTAGGAAGTTTTCGCCTGCTGAGCGGAATTATGATGTGGGCAATCGGGAATTACTGGCCATGAAGTGGGCATTTGAGGAGTGGCGTCATTGGCTCGAGGGTGCTAAGCATCGTGTGGTGGTCTTGACTGATCACAAAAATTTGATGTATCTCGAGTCTGCTAAACGCTTGAATCCTAGACAGGCCCGCTGGTCATTGTTTTTCTCCCGTTTTGACTTTGTGGTCTCGTATTTACCAGGTTCAAAGAATGTGAAAGCTGATGCTCTTTCAAGGAGCTTTGTGCCTGACTCTCCTGGAGTCACAGAACCTGTTGGTATTCTTAAAGAAGGAGTTATTTTGTCAGCCATTTCTCCTGATTTGCGACGTGTGTTGCAGAGATTTCAAGCTGGTAGACCTGACTCTTGTCCACCTGACAGACTGTTTGTTCCTGATAAGTGGACCAGCAGAGTCATTTCCGAGGTTCATTCCTCGGTGTTGGCAGGTCATCCGGGAATTTTTGGCACCAGAGATCTGGTGGCTAGGTCATTTTGGTGGCCTTCCTTGTCACGGGATGTACGGTCATTTGTGCAGTCCTGTGGGACTTGTGCTCGAGCTAAGCCTTGCTGTTCCCGTGCCAGCGGGTTGCTCTTGCCCTTGCCTGTCCCGAAGAGGCCTTGGACACATATTTCCATGGATTTCATTTCTGATCTCCCGGTGTCTCGGGGTATGTCTGTCATCTGGGTGGTATGTGATCGCTTTTCAAAAATGGTCCATTTGGTGCCTTTGCCTAAGCTGCCTTCCTCTTCCGATCTGGTTCCTGTGTTCCTTCAGAATGTGGTTCGTTTACACGGCATTCCTGAGAATATTGTGTCTGACAGAGGATCCCAGTTTGTTTCCAGGTTCTGGCGATCCTTTTGTGCTAGGATGGGCATTGATTTATCGTTCTCGTCTGCCTTTCATCCTCAGACTAATGGACAAACTGAGCGAACTAATCAGACTCTGGAAGCTTACTTGAGGTGTTTTGTTTCGGCAGATCAGGATGATTGGGTGACCTTCTTGCCGTTGGCTGAGTTTGCCCTAAATAATCGGGCTAGTTCCGCTACTTTGGTTTCGCCATTTTTCTGCAACTCTGGTTTCCATCCTCGTTTTTCCTCGGGACATGTGGAGCCTTCTGACTGTCCTGGAGTAGATTCTGTGGTGGATAGGTTGCAGCAGATCTGGAATCATGTGGTGGACAACTTGAAGTTGTCACAGGAGAAGGCTCAGCGTTTTGCCAACCGCCGCCGCGGTGTGGGTCCCCGACTTCGTGTTGGGGATTTGGTGTGGCTGTCTTCTCGATTTGTTCCTATGAAGGTCTCCTCTCCTAAATTTAAGCCTCGCTTCATCGGTCCTTACAAGATATTGGAAATCCTTAATCCTGTGTCCTTTCGCTTGGATCTTCCGGTTTCATTTGCCATTCACAACGTGTTCCATAGGTCTTTGTTACGACGCTACGTTGTGCCTGTGGTTCCTTCTGCTGAGCCTCCTGCTCCGGTGTTGGTTGAGGGCGAGTTGGAGTACGTGGTGGAGAAGATCTTGGATTCTCGTCTCTCCAGGCGGAGGCTTCAGTATTTGGTCAAGTGGAAGGGTTATGGTCAGGAGGATAATTCCTGGGTGGTTGCCTCTGATGTGCATGCGGCCGATTTGGTTCGTGCCTTTCACGCTGCTCATCCTGATCGCCCTGGTGGTCTTGGTGAGGGTTCGGTGACCCCTCCTTAAGGGGGGGGTACTGTTGTGAATTAGACTTTTTTGGCTCCCTCTAGTGGTTACTAGTGATATTACTCTGGGATTTCCTTCCCTCTGTTTGCACCCAGCTGGGTCGTTACTTCAGGGGTGTTGCTATATAAACCTCCTGGAACCTTAGTCCAGTGCCTGGCATCGGTGTTATCAGACACATTCTGTTTGCTCCTGTTTGCTGGTCCTGGTTCGTGCTAAATTAAGCTAAGTCTTGCTTCTTTGTTTTTTGGGTTATTTGTTGGCTATCATTTTTGTCCAGCTTGTACTAAATGTGATTTCTGACCTTGCTGGAAGCTCTAGGGGGCTGGTGTTCTCCCCCCGGGCCGTTAGATGGTTCGGGGGTTCTTGAATTTCCAGTGTGGATATTTTTGATAGGATTTTTTGCTGACCATATAAGTTATCTTTCTATATTCTGCTATTAGCTATTGGGCCTCTCTTTGCTAAATTCCTAGCTCATTCTTATGTTTGTCTTTTCCTCTTACCTCACCGTTATTATTTGTGGGGGGCTTCTATCCAACTTTTTGGGGTATTTCCTCTGAAGGCAAGAAAGGTCTTTCTTTTCCCTTCTAGAGGTAGTTAGTTCTCCGGCTGGCGCGAGACGTCTAGGATCAACGTAGGAACGTTCCCCGGCTGCTGGTATTTGTGGTGCTAGGATTAGTTATATGGTCAGCCCAGTTACCACTGCCCTATGAGCTGGTTTTCTGTATTTACAGACTTAGCATTATTCCTGAGACCCTCTGCCATTGGGGTCATAACACACTGCTTTGTTATTTTAGCTGTGTGCTTAAGGTCATTGTCTTGTTGGAAGGTGAACCTTTAGCCAAGTCTGAGGTGCAGAGCACTCTGGAAGAGGTTTTAATCCAGGATATCTCTGTACTTGGCTGCATTCAGTGGTCCAGTCCCTGCAGCTCAAAAACACCCCATAGCATGAAGCTGCCAGCACCATGTTTCACTGTTGGGATTGTATTGGGCAGTTGATGAGCAGTGCCTTATTTTCTCCACACATACTACTACCACACATACTCCCCAAAAAGTTCTATATTCGTCTCATCAGACCAGAGAATCTTATTTCTCATAGTCTGGGAGTCCTTCATGTGTTTCAAAGCAAACTCTATGTGGGCTTTGATATGTCTTGCACTGAGGAGAGACTTCCGTCGGGCCACTCTGCCTTAAAGACCTGACTGGTGGAGGGCTGCAGTGATAGTTGACTTTGTGGAACTTTCTCCCATCTTCCTACTACATCTGTGGAGCTCAGCCACAGTGATCTTGGTGTTTTTTTTTGTTACCTCTCTCTTGAAGGCTCTTCTCCCACGAATGCTGTTTGGCTGGATGTCCAGGTCAAGGAAGACTTCTGGTGGTCCCAAACGTCTTCCATTTAAGGATTATGGAGGCCATTGTGCTCTTAGGAACCTTGAGTACTGCAGAAATTCTGTTGTAACCCTGGCCAGATCTGTGCCTTGCCACAATTCTGTCTCTGAGCTCCTTGGCCAGTTCCCTTGAACTCATGATTCTCATGTGGTCTGACATGCACTTTTGGCTGTGAGGTCTTACATAGACAGGTGTGCGCCTTTCCAAATCAAGTCCTATCATTTTAATTTAACACAGCTGGACTCCAATGAAGAAGTAGAACCATCTCAAGAAGAATGACAAGGAAATGGACAGCTTGTGACTTAAATATGAGTGTCTAGGCAAAGGGTCTGAATACTTATGACTATGTGATATTTCAGTTTTTCTTTTTTAATAATTTGGCAAAAAATTCTACATTTCCATTTTTTTCAGTCAAATTGGTGTGCAGAGTGTTCATTAATGAGAAAAAAAATCAACTTTTTTGAATGTATCAAATGGCTGCAATGAAGCAAAGAGTGACATTTTTTTTCCCATTTATACAATTCTCTCACAATCTGATTTTCCTTTATTTGTTCTATACCTCCATCCAGTACATTTTAGCTTGTACATGGTCTTTATACCCGCACCACATACAATCTAGCATTACAGGCTTCCTCCGTCTCCTTGGTGACCTCTGGGTGCTGGTGGTGCGCATGCGTTCTTGCTCCTTGTCCGCTCGCATCACCTGTGGTGTCTTCACGATGTCTCCGTGCGCCTTGTCCGGGTCCTGCTTAGGTGATCCACGTGGGCGGAGCTTCTGCAGTCATGTGCTCGCATTGCCATCATGACGCCTCCAGGTGATGTAACTGCACTTTTGGATAATTTGCGCATTCTCCGCCCCCACATCAACGCTCAAGTCATCTCTGCATGTTCCTAATGATTGGTGTATGGCCCTATATAAACCTAATCTCCTGCTCTTGATTAACCCCCGGAAGACGGCTAGCGCCGAAACGCGTCAAGGGACCTCTCGGCACGTTTTCAAGGTAAAAATGCCCCTTTGATATCTCTCTACTATTTCTCAACACGCACTTTATCTGTATTAGTACCTTATATCCATAATTCTACTGTTGTATATGCACTCCAGCACTTTTTGTATACACCAGCATTTTTTGTACTTGATCCACTATTGTTTTGCACTTTGTGCTTATAATATTAACTATTTATTGTTTCATTACTGCTTTTGCACTTTAGCACTTTGATACACATCGATTTTGTATTTTTCATCACATCATGTTATCATTAGGGTTGAGCGACTTTCATCTTTTTAAGGTCGAGTCGGGTTTTGTGAAACCCGATTTTGTCCAGAGTCGAGTCGAGTGCAGTCAGCCGATTATCGCGAAAAGTCGGGGATCGACCAAAACACGAAACCCAATGCAAGTCAATGGGGAAGCATAGTCGGCAGTGAGTGGAGGCCAGGAAAACACCTACAGTGCCCATTTTAATGGCAAAAACATCCATTCTTGTTTCTGAAGCTTGTCAATCTTAATTAACTTTATAATAATAGTTGGGCATAGGAAATTGGGGGTCATTTGGCAAAAGTTGTGGGGGGAGTAGGGCTGGCTCAAGTTTTTCGTGGGCCCAGGAAACGCGGACTACGTCACGGCGGTGGAGCAGGGAGAGGTAAGTATTTCAACGTTGCAAGTGCTGTGATCCTGAGCAAGCAGGGGGGGCCCACTCGTTCGCATTGGCACTGGCACAGGGCCCCTCAAAGTACGGCGGTGTGTTTGCATGGCGGGGGCGCCTCCCACCAGCAGCGACACTTTTGCGTACTCTGAGGGGCCCTGTGCCAGTGACGTCGCCAACGAGTATGCCCCCCCCCCACCTGATGAAGGAACCTGCACTTTCATCTGTACCTTCCTCTTTGTCCCTGTGTAAGGTGGTATAACATGCGGGAAGGGGAACCTTACTTTCAACAGGGTCAGATTCTGGCTGTGTAGAGTGCAAGGGGAATGTAGTGGTCTAGGTCAATGTACCAGCAGACTCATCTAGCAGTGGCTGGGCAATGGGCAGGATGAGGAGGAAACAGATATAGGGCCAAAGAATAAAGTAGGCTAAATGCAGTTCAAAATTGGTAAAAGGACTAAACAGGCGGCATTGCTTTGTTCAGTGGAGTAGCAAACCCAAGAGCAGCAGACACTGTTTCAAGGACCCAACCACACTAGTAGGCCAAATGCAGTTTAATATCTGATAGTATAGGCCGAAAGCCAGAAGGTAGAAGCTCAGCTTTATTCAGTTGAGGACAACACCAGGCAGGGGCAGACACCGTTAGTAGGCCGGAACCACCAATTTTTTAAAAAACAGCACTTAATGAGAGCCAGAAGGTAGAAGCTCAGCTTTATTCAGTTGAGGACAAACACCAGGGAGCAGCAAACAGAGGTATTAGGCCCCATCCAGCAATTAAAAAAAAAAAAAAAAGCTTAATCAGAGCCAGAAGGTAGAAGCTCAGCTTTATTCAGTTGAGGACAACACCAGGCAGGGGCAGACACCGTTAGTAGGCCGGAACCACCAATTTTTTAAAAAACAGCAGTTAATCAGAGCCAGAAGGTAGAAGCTCAGCTTTATTCAGTTGAGGACAACACCAGGCAGGGGCAGACACCGTTAGTAGGCCCATAACCACCTATTTTTACAAACACAGCACTTAAAGAGAGCCAGAAGGTGGAAGCTCAGCTTTGTTCAGTTGAGGACAACACCAGGGAGGGGCAGACACCGTTAGTAGGCCGGAACCACCAATTTTTTTAAAAAACAGCAGTTAATCAGAGCCAGAAGGTAGAAGCTCAGCTTTATTCAGTTGAGGACAACACCAGGCAGGGGCAGACACCGTTAGTAGGCCCATAACCAACAATCTTTTAAAAAACAGCACTTAATGAGAGCCAGAAGGTGGAAGCTCAGATTTATTCATTTGAGGACAACTTGAATTAGGGACTGCAGACAGACTTACCAGGCTGTCCCCTGTGTGGACCATGCATCCAATACATTAACCCATTGCGCCACAAAGGACACGTAACCTTCCGTGGCCATGCCTACCGCTCCATGTGTCTGTTGTCAGGTGTACCTTTGGACTCACAGATTGACAGAATGAAAGGACAATGTGGTCTTTAACATGCTGGTGGAGGGGTGGGATGGCTTTTCTCGCAAAAGAATTGTCAACTGGGTAGCTCATAGCGTGGTACAGCGTAGTCCATCATGGCTTTATTAATATTAAATAAAATAAAAAAATAGGCTCTATGCACTGTAAAATAGGTTCCAGGGGTACACGGGCAGCAGTGGTCTGGTCAGTGGAGGCCTAGTGGAAGGAGGGACCGCAGACAGGCTTCGAAGGCCTAACATAATAAAATGGGCTGGCTGTAGGCACTTTATAATTGGTTCCAGGGGTACACGGGCAGCAGTGGTCTGGTCAGTGGAGGCCTAGTGGAAGGAGGGACCGCAGACAGGCTTCGAAGGCCTAACATAATAAAATGGGCTGGCTGTAGGCACTTTATAATTGGTTCCAGGGGTACACGGGCAGCAGTGGTCTGGTCAGTGGAGGCCTAGTGGAAGGAGGGACCGCAGACAGGCTTCGAAGGCCTAACATAATAAAATGGGCTGGCTGTAGGCACTTTATAATTGGTTCCAGGGGTACACGGGCAGCAGTGGTCTGGTCAGTGGAGGCCTAGTGGAAGGAGGGACCGCAGACAGGCTTCGAAGGCCTAACATAATAAAATGGGCTGGCTGTAGGCACTTTATAATTGGTTCCAGGGGTACATGGGCAGCAGTGGTCTGGTCAACGGAGGCCGATTGTAATGAGTGTCTGCCAGTTAGTAGTCCAAAACAACAAATAAATGTGAATGTCTCGCATTAAAACAAAACAAAAACACTAAAGGGTGCAATCATTAGGTTCAGGGGTGGGATCCTCTGCGTTGTTTCAGACCTACTAATTTAGCGCAAAGTATTTACTGTGGTAAATAGAGGACACTGCCCCTGACTATGTTAAGTACCATCATACATGTCAACACAATGGTATTGTCAGTGGCAGGTATGGAAGGATGTCAGCGCATAGACTAAAGATTGGTGGAAGTGTGAGAGATAACTGTGGAAGTGGTAGAGCAATGTTTGACCTGGGGGTGGGTGAACTCTCTTGTGGCCGGCGGTACAGGCCCAGGGCCCCTCATGTTACAACAGTGTGTCTGACGTTGGGTGCGCACCACCACCGCCAGAGACACTTTATTGTACTATGAGGGACCCAGTAGCAATGCCGTCGACCAAAAGCGAGCACACCCACCTCTTCAGACAAACAGCAGTCTCACGGGTGCTTGCGCCAAGTCGCAATACCACGGCCCCTTGTGGGGAGTTTGGCCATTTAGGGAGGTGTAAACATGTCGTATGCTGGACAATCAGCTGCAGCAAATTAGACATTAGAAAAGTAATTCACAGTAGTCCACAGGCAAGAGCTTTTCATAGAAAAGCTAGGTGTCGGCCGGGCAAGGTGGGGCAAAAGATTTCGAAATCCAGTTGTGGTTCATTTTAATGAATGTTAGATCGTCAACATTTTGGGTAGCCAGACGAGTCCTTTTTTCGGTTAATATTGAACCTGCAGCACTGAATACTCTTTCTGATAGGACACTTGCTGCCGGGCAAGCAAGCTCCTGCAATGCATATTCTGCCAATTCTGGCCAGGTGTCTAATTTTGATGCCCAGTAATCAAATGGGAATGACGGTTGAGGGAGAACATCGATAAGGGATGAAAAATAGTTAGTAACCATACTGGACAAATGTTGTCTCCTGTCACTTTCAATTGATGCAGCAGTACCTGTCCTGTCTGCGGTCATAGCAAAATCACTCCACAACCTGGTCAGAAAACCCCTCTGTCCAACGCCACTACTGATGTGTGCACCCCTAACACTCCTAGTCTGCTGCCCCCTGGAGCTCGTGTGAGAACGATCACGTGCGCTGTGTGCTGGGAATGCCTGAAGCAAACGGTCAACAAGAGTTGATTGTTTGGTTGCTAATATTAGTTCCAAGTTCTCATGTGGCATAATATTTTGCAATTTGCCTTTATAGCGTGGATCAAGGAGGCAGGCCAACCAGTAATCGTCATCGTTCATCATTTTCGTAATGCGTGTCTCCCTTTTTAGGATACGTAAGGCATAATCCGCCATGTGGGCCAAAGTTCCAGTTGTCAAATCTCCGGTTGTGATTGGTTGAAGGGCAGTTTCAGGCAATTCTACGTCACTTGTGTCCCTCAAAAAACCAGAACCCGGCCTTGCCACGCAACCAATTTGCAGTGCCCCCGGGAAAGCTTCCGCATTAAAAATATACTCATCCCCATCATCCTCCTCGTCCTCCACCTCCTCTTCGCCCGCTACCTCGTCCTGTACACTGCCCTGACCAGACAATGGCTGACTGTCATCAAGGCTTTCCTCTTCCTCTGGTGCAGACGCCTGATCCTTTATGTGCGTCAAACTTTGCATTAGCAGACACATTAGGGGGATGCTCATGCTTATTATGGCTTTGTCTGCACTAACCAGCCGTGTGCATTCCTCAAAACACTGAAGGACTTGACACATGTCTTGTATCTTCGACCACTGCACACCTGACAACTCCATGTCCGCCATCCTACTGCCTGCCCGTGTATGTGTATCCTCCCACAAAAACATAACAGCCCGCCTCTGTTGGCACAGTCTCTGAAGCATGTGCAGTGTTGAGTTCCACCTTGTTGCAACGTCTATGATTAGGCGATGCTGGGGAAGGTTCAAAGACCGCTGATAGGTCTGCATACGGCTGGAGTGTACAGGCGAACGTCGGATATGTGAGCAAAGTCCACGCACTTTGAGGAGCAGGTCGGAGAACCCAGGATAAGTTTTCAATAAGCACTGCACCACCAGGTTTAAGGTGTGAGCCAGGCAAGGAATGTGTTTCAGTTGGGAAAGGGAGATGGCAGCCATGAAATTCCTTCCGTTATCACTCACTACCTTGCCTGCCTCAAGATCTACTGTGCCCAGCCACGACTGCGTTTCTTGTTGCAAGAACTCGGACAGAACTTCCGCGGTGTGTCTGTTGTCGCCCAAACACTTCATAGCCAATACAGCCTGCTGACGCTTGCCAGTAGCTGGCCCATAATGGGACAACTGGTGTGCAACAGTGTCATCTGCCGATGGAGTGGTTGGCCGACTGCGGTCTGTGGAAGAGCTGTAGCTTCTGCAGGAGGACGAGGAGGAGGGGGTGCGAACGCCTACAGCCAACTGTTTCCTAGACCGTGGGCTAGGCACAACTGTCCCGAAATTGATGTCCCCTGTGGACCCTGCATCCACCACATTCACCCAGTGTGCCGTGATGGATACATAACGTCCCTGGCCATGCCTACTGGTCCATGCATCTGTAGTCAGGTGCACCTTTGTACTCACAGATTGCCTGAGTGCATGGACGATGCGCTGTTTAACATGCTGGTGCAGGGCTGGTATGGCTTTTCTGGAAAAAAAGTGTCGACTGGGTAGCTCGTATCGTGGTTCAGCGTACTCCATCAGGGCTTTGAAAGCTTCGCTTTCAACTAACCGGTAGGGCATCATCTCTAACGAGATTAGTCTAGCTATGTGGGCGTTAAAACCCTGTGTACGCGGATGCGAGGATAAGTACTTCCTTTTTCTAACCAGAGTCTCATGTAGGGTGAGCTGGACTGGAGAGCTGGAGATCGTGGAACTTTCGGGTGTGCCGGTGGACATGGCAGACTGAGAGACGGTTGGAGACGGTATTGTTTCCGCCGGTGCCCTAGATGCAATATTTCCTCCTACAAAACTGGTGATTCCCTGACCCTGACTGCTTTTGGCTGGCAAAGAAACCTGCACAGATACTGCCGGTGGTGCGGAAAATGGTGGCCTTACAGTGACGGAAGGGATGTTGCGTTGCTGACTAGCTTCATTGGCCGAGGGGGCTACAACCTTAAGGGACGTTTGGTAGTTAGTCCAGGCTTGAAAATGCTTTTCAGATTCTGACCTCTGCTTAAGCTAGTTGAACATTTTTGACAGATGACTTTGCGCTGATCAATTGGATGTTGTTTAAAAAAATGCCAGACTGCACTCTTCCTAGCATCGGATCCCTTTTCAGGGATTGCAGACTGAGCTTTAACCGGATGGCCACGCTGTCCTCCAACAGGTTTTGGCTTTGACACGCGTTTTGGGCCAGATACGGGCCCGGCAGATGGAACCTGTTGCGATGTTTATGACTGCTGCGGCCCCTCCTCCACCTCCGCTTCTGAACTACTGCCGCCTGCACCCTGTTCCCCCAATGGCTGCTAATCGGGGTCAACAACTGGGTCATCTATTACCTCCTCTTCGAGCTCGTGTGCAACTTCGTCTGTGTCACTGTGTCGGTCGGTGGTATAGCGTTCGTGGCGGGGCAACATAGTCTCATCAGGGTCTGATTGTGGATCAGTACCCTGAGAGGGCAATGTTGTGGTCTTAGTCAAAGGAGCAGCATAGTACTCTGGCTGTGGCTGTGCATCAGTGCACTCCATGTCAGAATCTACTTGTAATGGGCATGGCCTGTTAAGTGTTTCACTTTCTAAGCCAGGTACGGTATGTGTAAAGAGCTCCATGGAGTAACCCGTTGTGTCGCCTGCTGCATCCTTCTCTCTTGTTGTAGTTTTTGCTGAAGAGGACAAGGAAGCGACTTGTCCCTGACCGTGAACATCCACAAGCGACGCGCTGCTTTTACATTTACCAGTTTCAGAAGAGGAGGCAAAAGAGCTAGAAGCTGAGTCTGCAATGTAAGCCAAAACTTGCTGTTGCTGCTCCAGCTTTAAAATCGGTTTTCCTACTCCCAGAAAAGAGAGCGTTCGAGGCCTTGTGTAGCCAGACGACGAAACTGGCTCCACAGCTCCAGACTTAGGTGGAATATTTTTATCCCCAGGACCACCTGATGCTCCACTACCACTACCATCATTAACAGCTGACAATGAACGCCCACGGCCACGACCTCTTGCACCAGACTTCCTCATTGTTTTAAAAACTTAACCAAAGTAACTTTATTTGTTGCTGTCAAACAACTTACACGGTGAGCTATAACTTCAGAATGATTTCAATATCCCTTAACAGGTTGGTGAGACCCCAAGGAAAATCAGGCACAATGTTACACACTCTGTTTTCTGTGGCACAAAATCACAGAGATGCCACACACGCAGGACTGTCACTCAAGCACAAAAGTCAATATTAATCTCCCACCTATTTTTTTTTTTTTTTTTTTCTCAGGGAGACTTTAGAAACCAAATAAGATAAAATGATTTTTTCAGGGACAATTTAGAAACCAAATAATAAAAAAAAATAAAGGCTTTCTATGGCCCACTGAGTGAGAGATGGCACACACAGGAGTCAGGAGTGGCACACAAGCCCTGACTGAGGCCAATATTTTTCTCCCACTGATTGATGTAGTGATTTTTTTTTCAGGTAGATTTTAGAACCCAAATCAAGCAAAAAAATAAATAGGCTTTCTATGGCCCACTGAGTGAGAGATGGCACACACAGGAGTCAGGAGTGGCACACAAGCCCTGACTGAGGCCAATATTTTTCTCCCACTGATTGATGTAGTGATTTTTTTTCAGGTAGATTTTAGAACCCAAATCAAGCAAAAAAATTAATAGGCTTTCTATGGCCCACTGAGTGAGAGATGGCACACACAGGAGTCAGGAGTGGCACACAAGCCCTGACTGAGGCCAATATTTTTCTCCCACTGATTGATGTAGTGATTTTTTTTCAGGTAGATTTTAGAACCCAAATCAAGCAAAAAAAATAATAGGCTTTCTATGGCCCACTGAGTGAGAGATGGCACACACAGGAGTCAGGAGTGGCACACAAGCCCTGACTGAGGCCAATATTTTTCTCCCACTGATTGATATAGTGATTTTTTTTTCAGGTAGATTTTAGAACCCAAATCAAGCAAAAAAATAAATAGGCTTTCTATGGCCCACTGAGTGAGAGATGGCACACACAGGAGTCAGGAGTGGCACACAAGCCCTGACTGAGGCCAATATTTTTCTCCCACTGATTGATGTAGTGATTTTTTTTCAGGTAGATTTTAGAACCCAAATCAAGCAAAAAAATAAATAGGCTTTCTATGGCCCACTGAGTGAGAGATGGCACACACAGGAGTCAGGAGTGGCACACAAGCCCTGACTGAGGCCAATATTTTTCTCCCACTGATTGATGTAGTGATTTTTTTTCAGGTAGATTTTAGTACCCAAATCAAGCAAAAAAAAATAATAGGCTTTCTATGGCCCACTGAGTGAGAGATGGCACACACAGGAGTCAGGAGTGGCACACAAGCCCTGACTGAGGCCAATATTTTTCTCCCACTGATTGATGTAGTGATTTTTTTTCAGGTAGATTTTAGAACCCAAATCAAGCAAAAAAATTAATAGGCTTTCTATGGCCCACAATTTGAGAGAGAGAGATGGCACACCCAGGAGTCAAGACTGGCACACAAGCAGAAAGGGCAATATTAATCTCCCACTGTTTGAATTTTTTTTTTTTTTTCAGGGAGACTTTAGAAACCAAATAATAAAAATAAAAAAAAGGCTTTCTATGGCCCACTGAGTGAGAGATGGCACACACAGGAGTCAGGAGTGGCACACAAGCCCTGACTGAGGCCAATATTTTTCTCCCACTGATTGATGTAGTGATTTTCTTTCAGGTAGATTTTAGAACCCAAATCAAGCAAAAAAATTAATAGGCTTTCTATGGCCCACTGAGTGAGAGATGGCACACACAGGAGTCAAGAGTGGCACACAAGCCCTGACTGAGGCCAATATTTTTCTCCCACTGATTGATGTAGTGATTTTATTTCAGGTAGATTTTAGAACCCAAATCAAGCAAAAAAATAAATAGGCTTTCTATGGCCCACTGAGTGAGAGATGGCACACACAGGAGTCAGGAGTGGCACACAAGCCCTGACTGAGGCCAATATTTTTCTCCCACTGATTGATGTAGTGATTTTTTTTTCAGGTAGATTTTAGAACCCAAATCAAGCAAAAAAATAAATAGGCTTTCTATGGCCCACTGAGTGAGAGATGGCACACACAGGAGTCAGGAGTGGCACACAAGCCCTGACTGAGGCCAATATTTTTCTCCCACTGATTGATGTAGTGATTTTTTTTCAGGTAGATTTTAGAACCCAAATCAAGCAAAAAAATTAATAGGCTTTCTATGGCCCACTGAGTGAGAGATGGCACACACAGGAGTCAGGAGTGGCACACAAGCCCTGACTGAGGCCAATATTTTTCTCCCACTGATTGATGTAGTGATTTTTTTTCAGGTAGATTTTAGAACCCAAATCAAGCAAAAAAATTAATAGGCTTTCTATGGCCCACTGAGTGAGAGATGGCACACACAGGAGTCAGGAGTGGCACACAAGCCCTGACTGAGGCCAATATTTTTCTCCCACTGATTGATGTAGTGATTTTTTTTCAGGTAGATTTTAGAACCCAAATCAAGCAAAAAAATAAATAGGCTTTCTATGGCCCACTGAGTGAGAGATGGCACACACAGGAGTCAGGAGTGGCACACAAGCCCTGACTGAGGCCAATATTTTTCTCCCACTGATTGATGTAGTGATTTTTTTTCAGGTAGATTTTAGAACCCAAATCAAGCAAAAAAATAAATAGGCTTTCTATGGCCCACTGAGTGAGAGATGGCACACACAGGAGTCAGGAGTGGCACACAAGCCCTGACTGAGGCCAATATCTTTCTCCCACTGATTGATGTAGTGATTTTTTTTCAGGTAGATTTTAGAACCCAAATCAAGCAAAAAAATTAATAGGCTTTCTATGGCCCACAATTTGAGAGAGAGAGATGGCACACCCAGGAGTCAAGACTGGCACACAAGCAGAAAGGGCAATATTAATCTCCCACTGTTTGAATTTTTTTTTTTTTTTCAGGGAGACTTTTTTAGAAACCAAATAATAAAAATAAAAAAAAGGCTTTCTATGGCCCACTGAGTGAGAGATGGCACACACAGGAGTCAGGAGTGGCACACAAGCCCTGACTGAGGCCAATATTTTTCTCCCACTGATTGATGTAGTGATTTTTTTTCAGGTAGATTTTAGTACCCAAATCAAGCAAAAAAAAATAATAGGCTTTCTATGGCCCACTGAGTGAGAGATGGCACACACAGGAGTCAGGAGTGGCACACAAGCCCTGACTGAGGCCAATATTTTTCTCCCACTGATTGATGTAGTGATTTTTTTCAGGTAGATTTTAGAACCCAAATCAAGCAAAAAAATTAATAGGCTTTCTATGGCCCACAATTTGAGAGAGAGAGATGGCACACCCAGGAGTCAAGACTGGCACACAAGCAGAAAGGGCAATATTAATCTCCCACTGTTTGAATTTTTTTTTTTTTTTTCAGGGAGACTTTAGAAACCAAAAAATAAAAATAAAAAAAAGGCTTTCTATGGCCCACTGAGTGAGAGATGGCACACACAGGAGTCAGGAGTGGCACACAAGCCCTGACTGAGGCCAATATTTTTCTCCCACTGATTGATGTAGTGATTTTTTTTCAGGTAGATTTTAGAACCCAAATCAAGCAAAAAAATTAATAGGCTTTCTATGGCCCACAATTTGAGAGAGAGAGATGGCACACCCAGGAGTCAAGACTGGCACACAAGCAGAAAGGGCAATATTAATCTCCCACTGTTTGAATTTTTTTTTTTTATTTCAGGGAGACTTTAGAAACCAAATAATAAAAATAAAAAAAAGTCTTTCTATGGCCCACTGAGTGAGAGATGGCACACACAGGAGTCAGGAGTGGCACACAAGCCCTGACTGAGGCCAATATTTTTCTCCCACTGATTGATGTAGTGATTTTTTTTCAGGTAGATTTTAGTACCCAAATCAAGCAAAAAACTTAATAGGCTTTCTATGTCCCACTGAGTGAGAGATGGCACACACAGGGATGGCACTCTAGCAGAAATGCCAATCTTAATCTCCCACAAAAAAAAAAAAAAAACAGGGACTGTCCTACAATTACTATCTCCCTGCAGTAATCTCAGCCAGGTATGGCAGGCAGCAATAAGGAGTGGACTGATGGACAAATTAAATAAAAAGTGTGGACAAACAAAAAAGATAGGTGTGCAGAAAGGAAGGAACAAGAGGATTTGTGCTTTGAAAAAAGCAGTTGGTTTGCACAGCGTCGTACACACACAGGCACAGCAACGTAGCTATCAGGGTCAGGGAGCCTTCTAGGGCAGCCCAATGAGCGACAGCGCTGAGGAAAAAAAAAAGTAGCTTCCACTGTCCCTGCAAACAAAAGGTGGTGTTGGACAGTGGAAATCGCTACAGCACAAGCGGTTTGCAGCTTTATGTACCCTGCCTATCACTCTCCCTGCTTCTGAAGAAGCGGCAGCAACCTCTCCCTACGCTCAGATCAGCAGCAGTGAGATGGCGGTCGGCGGGAACGCCCCTTTATAGCCCCTGTGACGCTGCAGAAAGCAAGCCAATCACTGCAATGCCCTTCTCTAAGATGGTGGGGACCAGGACCTATGTCATCACACTGCCCACACTCTGCGTTCACCTTCACTGGCTGAGAAATGGCGCTTTTCGCGTAATTGAAACGTGACTTTGGCGCAAAAGTCACGTACCGCATGGCCGACCCCGCACAGGGGTCGGATCGGGTTTCATGAAACTCGACTTTGCCAAAAGTCGGCGACTTTTGAAAATGAACGACCCGTTTCGCTCAACCCTAGTTATCATCACATATTTCATATAATTTGGGGTGGTTTTATGCTCTATTTTTAAGGTGCCTCTTTAAGATAAGCATTTTCTGAGCCATAAATATATAAATGATTATACATCTTCTATTTTTTATATGTATTATATTTTGGACTTTTCTTGTTGGGCATTTTTGCAATATTGTCTCTCCTTATAAGGCTAGGTTCAGACTGCGTTAGGGCAATCCGTTTAGCGCTAAGCGCTAGCGGATTGCGCTAACGCAATGTCTTTTAAGGGGTCGCGTTAAACGTCCCCGCTAGCGCAGATCCCCGATCTGCGAGAACGGGGAACGGACCTCGGGCGCGCCGCGGACGCTGCAAGCAGCGTCCGAGGCGTGCTACAAAAGAACGGCACATCGCTAGCGCGTGCCGAAAATGACACGCGCTAGCAATGCGCTTTAACATTGCTGGCAATGGGAGCGCTAACGGACGCGCTGCACTGCGTTAATTTCGCCGTGCAACGCTCTCCGTTAGCGCTCACACTAAAACGCAATGGGAACCTAGCCTTAGGGGCTTAATATCATATACTTAAAAATAAAAAAAACGTGCACCATTACTTGATTCAGGTGATATTATTATTTATTTATTATTAATTATTAATTATTTGAATAAAGACATTATTTTAATCTATTTTATGTTATAGAGCAGACTCAGGTCCAAAGAGACAGGCCATGAAGGACTGTATTTCGGAAAGTCTGATTAAGGGTCATATCAGACCATACTCATTTCCCATTGTTGTGGGGTTCTTTTTTGTGAAGAAAAAATGAGGGGTTACAACCCTGCCTGGATTTCGGGGAACTCAGTGATCACTGTCAGTGATACGTACTGCATCCCCTGATCCCTGACCTCTTTAATCAGATTGATAGGGCAAAATGATTCTCTAAAATGGACCTCAGCATGGCGTATAACCTCATCCGCATTAAGGAGGGGGATGAGTGGAAGACTGTGCTCAATATGACTGAAGGACACTATGAGAACCTGGTGATGCCTTTTGGGTTGACTAACATGCATGCCATGCCGTCTTTCAGCAATTTATTAATGATGTCCTTAGTCACCTGGTAGGCAGGTTCGTTGTTAACTATCTGGATGATAATCTGATCTATTCACCTGAACTAGAGACACACCAGGGACATGTTAGGCATGTTTTACATATGTTTTGTGAAAATAAATTGTATGTCAAACCCGAGAAGTGTATGTTCTCTGTTGAGGAGATCACTTTCCTTGGATATGTATTGTCTGCTATGGGTTTTTGCATGGATTCAGCGAAAGCCCGGGTGGTATTAGATCGTCCAGAGGATTTGAAGGCGTTACAAAGATTCTTGGGTTTCACCAACTACCACCGTAAATTTATAAAGATCTTTTTGGTAGTAGCCAAACCTCTCACAGATATGACCAAGAAGGGGACGGACTTCTCCAAGTGGTCCAGTTCTGCTAGGAAGGCATTTGACACACTGAAAAGGCATCTTGCTTCTGCATCGATTCTGTTACAGCCTGATGTCTCTCAACCTTTCATTGTGGAGGTTGATGCGTCTGAGGTGGGAGTGGGAGCTGTACTATTGCAGAGTGTGTCTCCTGATACATGGCAACCGTCTGCTTATTTTTCCAAGAAACTATCACCAGCTGAGAGAAATTACAATATTGGTAATAGGGAGCTCGAAGCTATCAAATGGGCATTTGAGGAGTGACATCATTTCTTGGAGAGAGCTGTTCACCCAGTGAAGGTTATCACAGATCATAAGAATCTGGTAAACTTGGAATTGGCGAAATGTCTCACACCACGACAGGCAAGATGGGCATTATTTTTTAACAGGCTTAACTTTTTTGTTACTTTCAGGCCGACGAGCAAAAAATGTTAAGGCAGATGCCTTGTCACATTGCTTTCCTGGGGGAGGAGATAAGTGTAATCCGGTTTCTATTCTCCAAAAGGGGGTAGTGATGGCGGCTATATGCTCCAATCTTGAAAGAGAGGTTGGTGACGCTCAGGGAGATGCTGCTGCTACCTGTCAACTTGGTAAACTATTTGTTCCAGTCAATCTCCATCTCTGGGTCCTCAGTGAACATCATGAGACGGTGTTGGCTAGACATCCTGGGAATAAGGCCACCGCGGATCTACTTACTCTGTGTTTTTGGTGGCCAGGTGCTCATAAGAATGTTCGGGTGTATGTGGCAGCCTGCAATATCATTGTCAGATGCCCCAGAGTCCTGATCGTCACAGTTGCATTTCTTTCCTCACGGGGAGAGTGACGTCACACTTGGAAGCGATGAAGGATAACCCTCACCAGGTAACACAAACATGCAACATGTTCACACTACAGGCCACAAGGGGGAGCTTTTGATCCTATTTCTAGGTGACTCCCCTGATATATATTGTGGTTTGGAGGGAAAGTTAGTCAGATAGTGCCGGACAGCAGACTGGAGCAGTCTGAGGCAGGAAGAATGTATGAGGAGCCGTGCAGCATGCTGCAGGTCCTGGACAGAGATAATACCGAAAGCAGAACAAATTGCAGTGAGCGTGCAGGAGAGCGAAGCACAGGAGAGTGATACCAGTGGAGCAGTGAACTAGCTACCTCCCTGGCTGGCGTAGAGTACCGGCAGCATAGCTGGATTACATATCACCTGTCCGTCCTAATACCCAGGAGGCACAGTGACACTTAGAGCCCGGGTCATGATAGAGACCCTATAAAAAGGCTCGAGTCACCTGCCATACGGGTTTGTGTCCCACCTTTATGAAGGACAGAGAGAACTGTGAGGACCTTATCAGAAGCCATAGGCAGTAAGGGACTACAAAACCACTGCACTGTCCTGTGCTCTGGTGCCCTGGACTGTGGCTGCCTGAAGTCTTCAGTAAACCAGGTAAAGAGACAGCAAAACCTGTGTCCTCATTCTTTATTGCACCATTCACCATCTTCCATCTACACACCGGGAGCCCTGGGGTATACTTCACCTGTGGGAAGTCATACCATCTAGCTGCCATAACATCACTCCAGAGGACCCCTTTAAGCAGCGTCGGTCCCCACTTACTGAATACTACAGGTGGCGTCATGAACATAAACTTTATTCAATAATTCCTTTTACATGGGCGCCCAGGGCCACGGACTGGGTCGTCACCGTGACATCCCCCTGTGAATACCAGACCCGGTACCGGGTACCCCATGGCCCTGTGGGCAATTTATTTTGTCATCACGAACTGGATCGACCGACCCTGAGAATTGGGTCATGTGCACCTAAGACACTGTGCCCAACTGTGATTTATTGAGAGACTGTTAATTGTGAATTGCCACGAAAACTGCCGCCATTATAGCACCACGAGGATCTCTAGAAAAGAAAAGTGCGCCATCGTGGGCGCGGACTAGCTGTGGGGCGCGAAAACAATGGCCGCCCACTCCAAATACTTTTGCACCATGAGGACATGCCCATCAGCAACAGAGATCCACCTCCTGATCCTGAATAGCGAGAGAAAGAGGAAGAAGAAGCTCCACCCCCACAGTAGAGAGCGGGAACCAGACGAGGACGCAGCAAGGAACGTGGAGGACGCCATGGCAAGCAGCCCGGACCCGGAGCGTGGGGTGAAAGCCGGGGACTCCCCCAGCCACCAGGATGGAAGCCGCGGCGAGCCGTCACCTACAGTCCCAGAGTTCCTGCAAGAAGAAGTGGAGGAGCTGAGTGACCAACTCCTGCGGATGCAGCTGAGAGCCGAGACCAAGTGGAAGGCAGCGCTGGGAGTGAAGCTGCAAGTGCAGCCCCTTATCCGGAGGCCCCTGATGCCAGCGTAGTAGACCGGTACAGTAGGCACCGCAGCAGCAGGTAAGGAGACCGACCCTGCCCCGGTAGCCGAGGAACTCCTAGTGGGCCCGCTAGATGCACCACCACGCTATGGATCCGGACGGATTCAGATCCTGGGGGAATGGGACCAGGTCTCGGGGATGGAAAGCCTTATGACAGCCCCGATCCATCCCACCAACATGTCAGGCGAAATATACAATGAAAAGACTGTATACCGCTGGGTGAACCTGGGACAGATCTGATTGGGTTCCCTGGGGCAGAAAGACAAGAAGGAGAACTAATGGAGGTCCTTAACTGGGAAGAGTACCAGCAGCAGCTTGCTTTTAAGTGGAAGGAAAAAGACAAAGAGTACCAGGCCTAGCGCCAAGCCTTTGATGAAAGGGATCTATGCGCTAAAGCTCAGGCCTGCAAGGACAAACAAACCAGGCCCCGCTGAGGTAGGGCACTGTAGTGGCCTTCAAGCTAAAAAGACGCTAGGGGTTTATTAAGGAGCCAGGCTTGTACGCTGAGGTATTTGTCAACCAGAGAGACATAGAATCTCACCTCAGAGAAGGTCACCCGGACAGGGACCTGTAAGCAGGGGACACTCTAACCTTCACTTCGCATTTTGGTGACAAAGGGTGGTATGCCTTAAATGTAAGAAAACTCAGAGACACTGCTCCAAAATTAAAGAATACCAAACCAAAGACACCAATAGTGCCACCTAGTGCCAAAGTGGTCACCACTGCCGCTCCAGTTGCAACACCATCCCCTAAAGCCATCACCAAGACCACAGTGTGTACCATAACCACAACTGAAACAGCAGTGGCTACAGCACCAGTGATCACGCAAACCCAGGCCACGTAAACGCTTATTGCAGGACATGACTTGACTGTACACAAGTACAAGACACATGATGTCTATCTGTCACCAGGTGTAACCTTGACTTATGATCTTCCCAGGCCAGGAAGTAACCAGTGCCAATTGTTGCCTTGGAAGCAGCCAAAATAGATAAGCTTGCATATGACTGTGAATAAGTTGACTGTTTGAAAATTCGTTTTACCTGGACATGGTTTTTGCACTAAAAATTTCAATTGTTTAAATGATATTCGGATCATGGACAGTGAATGACTCACAAACTTTATTGTACATAGTTGGCACCTATTAAGGTGCTTCCTACTAGTTTTATAAAGAAGCTTTAAAATAACTTTTTCAAATGTTGCCCCTGTGTCTGCAGGGAACACTGTAATCCTGGTAGTGGTCGACAGGTTCAGTAAAATGTCTAATTTTATAATTTCATTGCTTTAACAGCTTTGCCTATTGCCAAATCTCTGGCACAAATTTTCATCAGGGAAATAATTAGACTGCATGGGATTCCTACCGATATTGTTTCTGATCGTGTGGTGCATTTTATCTCCAAATTCTTGAGGGCATTTTGCACCCGTCTGGGGATCAATTTGTCTTTTTCTTCTACTGTTCACTCGCAGTCTAATGGGCAGACTGAACGGGTTAATCAGAAATCAGAATTTAGAGACATATCTCAGATGTTTTGTGTCTGAGAACCAGGAGGACTGGGTTACCTACTTACCATTAGCTGAATTTGCTGTAAATAATCTTTGTCAGGAATCAACCGGTAAGTCCCGGTTTTTCGGGGCATATGGGCTCCATCCGCAGTTTAGTTCTTTCAATGGTAATCACCCTTCCGGCTAACCATGGGAAGAATGGTTTTCATCTTCCATTTCTACCATATGGCAGAGAGGGTGACTAATAGTTTGGGAAAGATGGGTTCCAAGTATAATAGTGTGGCTGATCAGAGACGTTTGATGGGTCCGGACCTGTGTGTTGGTAACTTGGTATGACTGTCCTCGAGAAACTTTAAGCTGAATGTTCCGTCTTGGAAACTGGGTTCCAGGTTTATCGGTCCTTATAAGATCTTGGCCGTCGTCAATCCGGTAGCATTCCGCCTTGCTCTGCCATCTACCTTTTAGAATCCATAATGTTTTTCACTGTTCGCTTCTCAAGAAGTATGTGGCATCTGCAGTACCTTTGGCTCTATCACTGTCTCCTGTCAGTATCGATGGTAATCTAGAGTTCCAGATAGCAAAGGTCTTAGACCCTCATCTTGTTTGTCGGTCGCTTCAATATATGGTACATTGGAAAGGGTACAGTCCTGAGGAGAAGAAGTGGGTTAAAGCTTCTGACGTCCATGCGGCCAGACTGGTTCGAGCATTTCATATTGCACACCTAGATAAACCTGGCCGTGAGGTTCCGGAGGTCCCTCGTACAATAAGGGGTACAGTCACAGGGTTATCGCAACAGAGCGAAGCCAGAAGACTGCAGTGTCTGGTGGCTCCTACTCCACCTCTGAGAAGAAGCACTTCTCTAGTGTATTAAACGTGTTTGTTTCTTTCAGCAGAAAAGGAGTTAATTCGCCATGTTGGAAATTCCTGCATTCAGCTGTGCTTGGTTAGCCACTCCATTCCCCTATAAAATCTGGTCTCGGTTACCAAGTCTTTGTCTGAGTTAGCCATTGCTGCTAGACATAGGAATGGGAGAAGATGGTTTTGTGAAGGAGTGCTGGAGAAATTCATTAGCGACTGTTGCTAGGTTTGTACGCTTGGAAACTCCTTATCCTTTCCTGTTTTGCTTTGTTTTGGATAATAAACCAGCATGATCACAGCTTTTCCAAATTAAAAGACAATAAGTTTTTTTACAATAAGAGTTTATTCATATAACCATACAATATGACCTAGAACTATCCGATGTCAGATAGCACTAGGCCCATTGTTATACCATAGGGCAGAACAGATCTGCAATTTTTTTCTCATTTTTATTCAGCGTGAGAAAAAAAATCACAGCAACTGGCCACCTCCTGATGGGCACCGTCAGGAACATGCGGAAGACAGACACCCACTGCAGATTTGACCCCTCCCTTCTTTTCTCTACCTACTAGCACTGTGGAATTCAAGCCACTCGTTTTCCCCTCCCCAGGAATTACTTTGTTTGCCACTGTGAACCCAAGCGTAAAGAGTAGCCAAAGCATGGCAATTCCAATTCCTGTGTGTAGCTACAGTGGTCCTTTAAGAACAAATATATCATAACAGGACAGGCACAGAAATAGGCTGTCCATATTTCCAGAAACCACAAGAACAGGGCTCCTAGCTGATGGGATTGGGGAGCCCAGCACTCAGCCGAAGTGAGAAACGCACTACTGCTTAACTGGGGATCCTGTCATGATTCTCAATGGCGAGAGAACATAGCCCAGCATATATGAGAACTAGCTCTTGGAAGATGGAAACTATACTGACCATGAACTAAACCTGCCGCACAACTAGAAGTGGCCGGGTAGCATGCCTACGTTTTTTAACCCTAGATGCCCAGCGCCAGCCGGAGAACTACCTAATCCTAGCAGAGGAAAAGACAGTCCTGGCTCACCTCCAGAGAAATTTTCCCAAAAGGCAGACAGAGGCCCCCACATATATTGGCGGTGATTTCAGATGAAATGACAAACGTAGTATGAAAATAGGATTAGCAAAATCGAGGTCCGCTTTCTAGATAGCAGGAAGACAGAAAGGACACTTTCATGGTCAGCAGAAAACCCTATCAAAACACCATCCAGAAATTCCTTTAAGACTCTAGCATTAACTCATAACACCAGAGTGGCAATTTCCGATCACAAGAGCTTTCCAGACACAGTAACGAAACAGCAGCTGTGAACAGGAACAAAATGCAAAAACACAAAAGGACAAAAGTCCAACTTAGCTGGGAGTTGTCTAGTAGCAGGAACAAGCACAGAAGGCTTCTGATTACATTGTTGACCGGCAAGAAACTGACAGAGGAGCAAGGTTATATAGCGACTCCCACATCCTGATAGGAGCAGGTGAACAGAGGGGATGATGCACACAAGTTCAATTCCACAAGTGGCCACCGGGGGAGCCCAGAATCCAATTTCACAACAGTACCCCCCCCTCAAGGAGGGGGCACCGAACCCTCACCAGAACCACCAGGGCGATCAGGATGAGCCCTATGAAAGGCACGGACAAGATCGGAGGCATGAACATCAGAGGCAGTGACCCAAGAATTATCCTCCTGACCGTATCCCTTCCATTTGACCAGATACTGGAGTCTCCGTCTGGAAACACGAGAGTCTAAGATCTTTTCCACAACGTACTCCAACTCACCCTCAACCAACACCGGAGCAGGAGGCTCAACGGAAGGCACAACCGGTACCTCATACCTGCGCAACAATGACCGATGAAAAACATTATGAATCGAAAAGGATGCAGGGAGGTCCAAACGGAAGGACACAGGGTTAAGAATCTCCAATATCTTGTACGGGCCGATGAACCGAGGCTTAAACTTAGGAGAAGAAACCCTCATAGGGACAAAACGAGAAGACAACCACACCAAGTCCCCAACACAAAGCCGAGGACCAACACGACGACGGCGGTTGGCAAAAAGCTGAGTCTTCTCCTGGGACAACTTCAAATTGTCCACCACCTGCCCCCAAATCTGATGCAACCTCTCCACCACAGCATCCACTCCAGGACAATCCGAAGATTCCACTTGACCGGAGGAAAATCGAGGATGAAACCCCAAATTACAGAAAAACGGGGACACCAAGGTGGCAGAGCTGGCCCGATTATTGAGGGCGAACTCCGCCAAAGGCAAAAAAGCAACCCAATTATCCTGATCCGCAGACACAAAACACCTCAAATATGTCTCCAAGGTCTGATTAGTCCGCTCGGTCTGGCCATTAGTCTGAGGATGGAAAGCAGACGAAAAAGACAAATCTATGCCCATCCTAGCACAGAATGCCCGCCAAAATCTAGACACGAATTGGGTCCCTCTGTCAGAAACGATATTCTCAGGAATACCATGCAAACGAACAACATTTTGAAAAAACAGAGGAACCAACTCGGAAGAAGAAGGCAACTTAGGCAAGGGAACCAGATGGACCATCTTAGAGAAACGGTCACACACCACCCAGATGACAGACATCTTCTGAGAAACAGGCAGATCCGAAATAAAATCCATCGAGATGTGCGTCCAAGGCCTCTTCGGGATAGGCAAGGGCAACAACAATCCACTAGCCCGAGAACAACAAGGCTTGGCCCGAGCACAAACGTCACAAGACTGCACAAAGCCTCGCACATCTCGTGACAGGGAAGGCCACCAGAAGGACCTTGCCACCAAATCCCTGGTACCAAAGATTCCAGGATGACCTACCAACGCAGAAGAATGAACCTCAGAGATGACTCTACTGGTCCAATCATCAGGAACAAACAGTCTACCAGGTGGGCAACGATCAGGTCTATCCGCCTGAAACTCCTGCAAGGCCCGCCGCAGGTCTGGAGAAACGGCAGACAATATCACTCCATCTTTAAGGATACCTGTGGGCTCAGAATTACCAGGGGAGTCAGGCTCAAAACTCCTAGAAAGGGCATCCGCCTTAACATTCTTAGAACCCGGTAGGTACGACACCACAAAATTAAACCGAGAGAAAAACAACGACCAGCGCGCCTGTCTAGGATTCAGGCGCCTGGCAGACTCAAGGTAAATTAAATTTTTGTGGTCAGTCAATACCACCACCTGATGTCTGGCCCCCTCAAGCCAATGACGCCACTCCTCAAAAGCCCACTTCATGGCCAAAAGCTCCCGATTCCCAATATCATAATTCCGCTCGGCGGGCGAAAATTTACGGGAAAAAAAAGCACAAGGTCTCATCACGGAGCAGTCGGAACTTCTCTGCGACAACACCGCCCCAGCTCCGATTTCAGAAGCGTCGACCTCAACCTGAAAAGGAAGAGCAACATCAGGCTGACGCAACACTGGGGCGGAAGAAAAGCGGCGCTTGAGCTCCCGAAAGGCCTCCACAGCATCAGGGGACCAATCAGCAACATCAGCACCCTTCTTAGTCAAATCAGTCAATGGTTTTACAACATCAGAAAAACCAGCAATAAATCGACGATAAAAGTTAGCAAAGCCCAAAAATTTCTGAAGACTCTTAAGAGAAGAGGGTTGCGTCCAATCACCAATAGCCTGAACCTTGACAGGATCCATCTCGATGGAAGAGGGGGAAAAAATGTATCCCAAGAAAGAAATCTTTTGAACCCCAAAAACACACTTAGAACCCTTCACACACAAGAAATTAGACCGCAAAACCTGAAAAACCCTCCTGACCTGCTGGACATGAGAGTCCCAGTCATCCGAAAAAATCAGAATATCATCCAGATACACAATCATAAATTTATCCAAATAATCGCGGAAAATGTCATGCATAAAGGACTGGAAGACTGAAGGGGCATTGGAAAGACCAAAAGGCATCACCAAATACTCAAAATGGCCCTCGGGCGTATTAAATGCGGTTTTCCACTCATCCCCCTGCTTGATTCGCACCAAATTATACGCCCCACGGAGATCAATCTTAGAGAACCACTTGGCCCCCTTTATACGAGCAAACAAATCAGTAAGCAGTGGTAACGGATATTGATATTTAACCGTGATTTTATTCAAAAGTCGATAATCAATACACGGCCTCAAAGAGCCGTCTTTCTTAGACACAAAGAAAAAACCGGCTCCTAAGGGAGATGACGAAGGACGAATATGTCCCTTTTCCAAGGACTCCTTTATATATTCTCGCATAGCAGCGTGTTCAGGCACAGACAGATTAAATAAACGACCCTTAGGGTATTTACTACCCGGAATCAAGTCTATGGCACAATCGCACTCCCGGTGCGGAGGTAGTGAACCAACCTTGGGTTCTTCAAAAACGTCACGAAAGTCAGACAAGAATTCAGGAATCTCAGAGGGAATAGATGATGAAATGGAAACCAAAGGTACGTCCCCATGAGTTCCTTTACATCCCCAGCTTAACACAGACATAGCTCTCCAGTCGAGGACTGGGTTATGAGATTGCAGCCATGGCAATCCCAGCACCAAAACATCATGTAGATTATACAGCACCAGAAAGCGAATAACCTCCTGGTGATCCGGATTAACACGCATAGTCACTTGTGTCCAGTATTGTGGTTTATTACTAGCCAATGGGGTGGAGTCAATCCCTTTCAGAGGTATCGGAGCCTCCAGTGGCTCCAAATCATACCCACAGCGTTTGGCAAAGGACCAATCCATAAGACTCAAAGCAGCGCCAGAGTCGACATAGGCGTCCGCGGTAATAGATGACAAAGAACAAATCAGGGTCACAGATAGAATAAACTTAGACTGTAAAGTGCTAATTGAAACAGACTTGTCAGGCTTCTTAGTACGCTTAAAGCATGCTGATATAACATGAGTTGAATCACCACAATAGAAGCACAACCCATTTTTTCGTCTAAAATTCTGCCGCTCGCTTCTGGACAGAATTCTATCACATTGCATATTTTCTGGCGTTTTCTCAGTAGACACCGCCAAATGGTGCACAGGTTTGCGCTCCCGCAGACGCCTATCGATCTGAATAGCCATCGTCATGGACTCATTCAGACTCGCAGGCACAGGGAACCCCACCATAACATCCTTAATGGCATCAGAGAGACCTTCTCTGAAAATCGCCGCCAGGGCGCACTCATTCCACTGAGTAAGCACAGACCATTTGCGGAATTTTTGGCAGTATATTTCAGCTTCATCTTGCCCCTGAGACAAGGACATCAAGGCCTTTTCCGCCTGAAGCTCTAAATGAGGTTCCTCATAAAGCAACCCCAAGGCCAGAAAAAACGCATCCACATTGAGCAACGCAGGATCCCCTGGTGCCAATGCAAAAGCCCAGTCTTGAGGGTCGCCCCGGAGCAAGGAAATTACAATCCTGACCTGCTGTGCAGGGTCTCCGGCAGAGCGAGACTTCAGGGACAAAAACAATTTGCAATTATTTTTAAAATTTTGAAAGTGAGATCTATTCCCCGAGAAGAATTCAGGCAAAGGAATTCTAGGCTCAGACATAGGTGCATGAACAACAAAATCTTGCAAATTTTGTACCTTTGTGGCGAGATTATTCAAACCTGTAGCTACACTCTGAAGATCCATTTGAAACAGGTGAACACAGAGCCATTCAAGGATTAGAAGGAGAGAAAGAGAGGAAGGCTGCAGTATAGGCAGACTAGCAAGTGATTCAATTAAAAGCACACTCAGAACTAGAGGAAAAAAAAAAAAAAAAAAATTGTAGCAGACTTCTTTTTTCTCTCCTTTCTCAGCCAGTAATTTAACCCTTTTTTGGGCCGGTCAAACTGTCATGATTCTCAATGGCGAGAGAACATAGCCCAGCATATATGAGAACTAGCTCTTGGAAGATGGAAACTATACTGACCATGAACTAAACCTGCCGCACAACTAGAAGTGGCCGGGTAGCATGCCTACGTTTTTTAACCCTAGATGCCCAGCGCCAGCCGGAGAACTACCTAATCCTAGCAGAGGAAAAGACAGTCCTGGCTCACCTCCAGAGAAATTTTCCCAAAAGGCAGACAGAGGCCCCCACATATATTGGCGGTGATTTCAGATGAAATGACAAACGTAGTATGAAAATAGGATTAGCAAAATCGAGGTCCGCTTTCTAGATAGCAGGAAGACAGAAAGGACACTTTCATGGTCAGCAGAAAACCCTATCAAAACACCATCCAGAAATTCCTTTAAGACTCTAGCATTAACTCATAACACCAGAGTGGCAATTTCCGATCACAAGAGCTTTCCAGACACAGTAACGAAACAGCAGCTGTGAACAGGAACAAAATGCAAAAACACAAAAGGACAAAAGTCCAACTTAGCTGGGAGTTGTCTAGTAGCAGGAACAAGCACAGAAGGCTTCTGATTACATTGTTGACCGGCAAGAAACTGACAGAGGAGCAAGGTTATATAGCGACTCCCACATCCTGATAGGAGCAGGTGAACAGAGGGGATGATGCACACAAGTTCAATTCCACAAGTGGCCACCGGGGGAGCCCAGAATCCAATTTCACAACAGGATCCCATCCAAGATGTGTTTCCACTTAAATTTACCTTCAGGACTTGCTGAGCATAATGATAGCTTTGTCTCTCTGCTACAAGGTTCATAAGCTGAAATATGTATAAAAATGGCATTTTATAACTCTCAGCAAAGGGGAGTTTTCAGCCTCTAAGTGAGGTCACCACAGGGGGAGTGCCTGGGTTTTAGGCTAAGAAATAATTGAGTGGAGCAGCATTCTTCATGTGTCTTTGTCCGGGGTCTAGCTGATATACAGATGCCTGCTATGCATCTAAATGTTGCACCACCTCCACAGCACACGGTCGGCCATGAGATAAGATCACATAAAGAAAAGTAAGTGTTTATATTCAACCTTAATCCCATTTTATTTGTAATTGTATTGTACATAGGATATTTGTCTTCTTCATACCTCTGTAAACACTGCCTACCTTTCTTGGAGCAAAATATAAAATTACTTGCTTGTCTCTCTTTGCTCTATAATGTACGGTCACATCCTCTGAAGTGAATTATGCTACTAATCTGGGTTGGCTCCGGACCTGTTAATAATTAAGAAATCAGAGCTGGTGGCAGCAGAATTTGTCCTGTGCGTTGGGAGTCTTTGCAGCGACTGGCGGCGCTGATGATCATTGTTTCCACCTGAGTGGGAGTAGTTATATCGCCCTTGCTGCAGTGTGCCTATTAGCCAGTACAAAGTAAGGCAGCCTTTCCGGTGACTAATTACCCTAGGTGCAGTACCCTGACTGACCTGGGGGTAAGGGGGGAGCCAGAGAGCTGCAAGTTCCAAACCGGAACTGGGAAGTGGGATATAGATAAACCCCCTTCAGAAAGAACCAGGGGCAAACCAAACAACCCCAGTTCATGACAAATTGGTGTGAGTGGCGGGGATGATACAGGTATCCTCCCTGTGAACAGTCACATATTGGTGGCAGCGCGGTGGGATTCCTGACAGGCACCATCAAGAATGTTTGTGAAATGAAAAGATAAAGTCCATTATCATCCTTCATCGTGGTGCAGCTGGACGTGGCTTTTCTTCAGCACATGATGTTCACAAACGAATCACAAAAGTATTTGTTTTTACTAAGCAGATATTCCGTTTATTGTTCATATTGTGCTTATTGAAAATTTTCTAATTATTATATAAAATGGAGTTAAACAACATAAAGGAAAAGAAAAGGAAAAAATATAGGGAAACAAGGGAAAAATAAAGGAAAATGGGAAACGGAAGTATCGCAAAGCAATAACAGTTATTCTATCTCTGATACATGTACCAAGAGATACTAAGGTCAAGGGTCAGACAATGGAATTTTCATTTCTTTCACAGAATCTCACCATCTTGATAGTTTCATTATCACATATTATGTAAGCTAGCTAACTATGTTCCTGATCAGGGCTGCCAAAAGGAATTTCAGGACCCCATAATGGAAACATTTTCGGACTCCCTTGAGTCTCCGTCCAGGCTTCACCCCAGTTCTGCCTCCACCCAAGCCCCGCTTACACCCCTCAAACTGTCCACAGTCACATCACCCACTCTTGGAAAAACTCTTCTTCCCCGTCCTCACCAATCACACAGTAACAGTTCTTATGGAACCATATCACATAACCATCAGCTTTTGTTTTGACCAACAGATTATTTAAGCCTGCCACCACGACAAGGTAGACTCTTTTGGCAGGGCCCTACTCTACTCTAACTTATTAACCATTTCTTAAAATATCCAATAATCTTTTTAGGTATATTTTTATTTATTTTTCTTTAAGGGAATGTGTCACATATATTTTTTTAAACAAATTGAAATCAGATTGTGATAATCTTTTATATAATCTATATTTCTGATTGCAGATTATTGCATTTTGTTTTCTGTACATTTATGGAAGCTGCTATCTTGCCTGTTTGGAGATATGGACATTGAACATATACTGCGAAGAAGCAGGGTGGCGAAACGCGAGTGTCAGGACGGGAGGTTAAGGCTTTTGACAGCGGCATAGCTAGCGAGCATTGCGACATCCAGGTAATAATGAACCCCAATGTTCCTACTCTTACGTGATGTTTCCCTAATTATTTTGTTCTAACTTGCCATTACGGCATTACCTGGGCTATTGAATACATGGGCTTATATATACCTTTGGGTGATCAATGTCCTTAAAGTGTATCTAGCCGGATTATCTGTTTGGCACATGAATAAAAATAGGGATTTACACTAGTTTGACTCGCTTTAATGGCAGATTAAATATACTAATTATATAAATATAGAGATGTTTGACTCTTAGTGAGCAATACTACCCTCTAGTGGCAATCTTATATACTGATTTGGGTAATCAGTGAAAGCACCTTACCATACTACCAACAGAATAATAATCTTTTTGCACAATGCACTTTATTATATATTAATATTGTTCGTCTTTTGCTGCTATTTAACATTGCTATATTTAGGGAAACTGCCAATTTTGTGAATGTTGCAATTTCCTTTTTTGTAACCTCCATTCTTTCCAGTTATCTCGTGTTCCTGAACATTTTTATTGGTTTTGTATCTAATTGAATAAAAACTAATACAGTTTTAAAACAAATTGTCACTTCTAAATTTATCTTTGGCACCCAACCTTATGAATATTCTGTATAAAGAATGCGGTTTTGTAGTCTATTCAAGACTGAAGTGTTGCCCCTCAGATATGGGCCTATTAATTGTTTAAGGACTCTTTGTCTTGATATACTGTGAATGGTGGATTCTGTTATCTCTCATTGCAATCCTGCTTGTTATGATATTGAGATGACTGCTAACAAGGGATCTCTTCTGGACATGCCAGTCTATTGGAAAAATCGTTTGTTTATTTATTATATTATGATATAGGGGGTGACATACTTTAAAGTAAAGTAAACTAAAGTAAAATCTTGCAAAACTTTTAAACTGTGATTAAAAGGTTTGGCCATGTTCTGGTTATTGTTGATGAATGTGTTTGAGATGATAGGGCTCATACTAATATGGCCTTTCTTGAATTTCAGCACCAAATATGAAATATGGGAAATAGAAATATAGGCTATGCTGAATTGCTACACTAAATGCCTTTTAATCATCTCATATACTTGTAGATTGTGAGCCCTCGTGGGCAGGGTCCTCTCTCCTCCTGTACCTGTCGTGACTTGTATTGTTTAAGATTATTTTACTTGCTTTTATTATGTATACTCCTTTCGTAAAGCACCATGGAATAAATGGTGCTATAATAATAAATAATAATAATAATAATAATAATAATAATAATAAACACATTGGTTAATAATAATCAGGGAGTGGTCAATGCCCAAAACATAAAAGCTTCATAACACATTCCCACTAAATATTTTGCAAACTAAATCTATTTTCATAAGAGTCAATTAGTTAAATCCTTTGGTCAATTACATAAAGTGCAAAATTACAGTGTCAATAACAAAAGAGAAAAGAAACAAAGAAAACAGACAAAACAAAGACAACACATAAAACCAATCAACACAATGAAAATAAGGTCATTTTGTGAGATCAGAGAAACATAATAAAAAACAACAAAGAATATTGTACACAATCTAAGGAACTGAACCTAATAAAGACATAAAGACAGAATATAACATTTATCCACAACAAAACCATTAATATGAGGCATACAGGTAGGACTATCTTAACATTTCTATCACGTGTTTGCCCATATTAATAAGTCATATACATCTTGGGGGACAAAGATATCCTTTAAAGCATAAACACACATATGTTAAATCTTCTATCTCTAATAGGATGACGACAGCTGTCCAGACCTGCATCACACCACAAGAAACACTCTGAAAAAATCCTCGAAAAGAGTGTTGCTCAAACTGTTGGGGTGCAGCTGCGGGGCCGTATTTTCAGAGATGATGTCCTCCACCCAAGTCTCAAAAAGCTGAAGGGTCTTCAGGAGAGGTGGGTAGTCGAGCTAGGCTATCAGACGGTCACCTCTGTAGCTATATTGTCATCTTTCCGATTGTTCTATTCAGGAGTGGACAGGAACGGACATGTTATTTATGCAACCAGTTCAACTGCACATTGGCCAAGAGGAAAGGGGACCCATTTCCACTTTCAAAGCAGATGAAATTGTGCGTTATGATGAGTTATTAGGCTGATCATTAGCATAAGGACAGAATATAACATTTCTCCACAATAAAACCATTAATATGAGGCATACAGATAGGACTAGCTTAACATTTCTATTACCTGTATGCCCATATTAATAGGTCATATACGTCTAGGGGGATAAAAGATCCCCTATAAACGCATAAACACACATATATTAATTCTTATCTCTTTAATAGGATGACGACAGCTGTCCAGAACTGCATCCCACCACATGAAACACTCTGAAAAAATCCTCGAAAAGAGTGCTGCTCAAACTGTTGGGGTGCAGCTGTGGGACCCTATTTTCAGAGATGATGTCCTCCACCCAAGTCTCAAAAAGCTGAAGGGTCTTCAGGAGAGGTGGGTAGTCGAGCTAGGCTATCAGACGGTCACCTCTGTAGCTGTAGTGTCATCTTTCCTATGGTTTTATTCAGGGGTGGACAGGGGCGGACATGTTATTTATGCAACAAGTGCAACTGCAGATTGGCCAAGAGGTAAGGGGACCCATTTCCACCTTCAAAGCAGATGAAGTTGTGCGTTATGATGAGCTATTGGGCTGCTCATTAGCATAAAGACAGAATATAACATTTCTCCACAATAAAACCAATAATATGAGGCATACAGGTAGGACTAGCTTAACATTTCTATTACCTGTATGCCCATATTAATAGGTCATATACGTCTAGGGGGATAAAAGATCCCCTATAACGCATAAACACACATATATTAATTCTTATCTCTTTAATAGGATGACGACAGCTGTCCAGAACTACATCCCACCACAAGAAACACTCTGAAAAAATCCTCGAAAAGAGTGCTGCTCAAACTGTTGGGGTGCAGCTGTGGGACCCTATTTTCAGAGATGATGTCCTCCACCCAAGTCTCAAAAAGCTGAAGGGTCTTCAGGAGAGGTGGGTAGTCGAGCTAGGCTATCAGACGGTCACCTCTGTAGCTGTAGTGTCATCTTTCCTATGGTTTTATTCAGGGGTGGACAGGGGCGGACATGTTATTTATGCAACAAGTGCAACTGCAGATTGGCCAAGAGGTAAGGGGACCCATTTCCACCTTCAAAGCAGAAGAAATTGAGCGTTATGATGAGTTATTGGGCTGATCATTAGCATAAAGACAGAATATAACATTTCTCCACAATAAAACCAATAATATGAGGGATACAGGTAGGACTAGCTTAACATTTCTATTACCTGTATGCCCATATTAATAGGTCATATACGTCTAGGGGGATAAAAGATCCCCTATAACGCATAAACACACATATATTAATTCTTATCTCTTTAATAGGATGACAACAGCTGTCCAGAACTGCATCCCACCACAAGAAACACTCTGAACTAATCCTCAAAAAGAGGTCTGCTCAAACAGTTGGGGTGCAGCTGTGGGACCCTATTTTCAGAGATGATGTCCTCCACCCAAGTCTCAAAAAGCTGAAGGGTCTTCAGCAGAGGTGGGTAGTCGAGCTAGGCTATCAGACGGTCACCTCTGTAGCTGTAGTGTCATCTTTCCTATGGTTTTATTCAGGTGTGGACAGGGGCGGACATGTTTAATTATGCAACAAGTGCAACTGCAGATTGGCCAAGAGGTAAGGGGACCCATTTCCACCTTCAAAGCAGATGAAATTGTGCGTTATGATGAGTTATTGGGCTGATCATTAGCATAAAGACAGAATATAACATTTCTCCACAATAAAACCAATAATATGAGGCATACAGTTAGGACTAGCTTAACATTTCTATTACCTGTATGCCCATATTAATAGGTCATATACATCTAGGGGGATAAAAGATCCCCTATAATGCATAAACACACATATATTAATTCTTATCTCTTTAATAGGATGACGACAGCTGTCCAGAACTGCATCCCACCACAAGAAACACTCTGAAAAAATCCTCGAAAAGAGTGCTGCTCAAACTGTTGGGGTGCAGCTGTGGGACCCTATTTTCAGAAATGATGTCCTCCACCCAAGTCTCAAAAAGCTGAAGGGTCTTCAGGAGAGGTGGGTAGTCGAGCTAGGCTATCAGACGGTCACCTCTGTAGCTGTAGTGTCATCTTTCCTATGGTTTTATTCAGGGGTGGACAGGGGCGGACATGTTATTTATGCAACAAGTGCAACTGCAGATTGGCCAAGAGGTAAGGGGACCCATTTCCACCTTCAAAGCAGATGAAATTGTGCGTTATGATGAGTTATTGGGCTGATCATTAGCATAAAGACAGAATATAACATTTCTCCACAATAAAACCAATAATATGAGGCATACAGGTAGGAATAGCTTAACATTTCTATTACCTGTATGCCCATATTAATAGGTCATATACGTCTAGGGGGATAAAAGATCCCCTATAACGCATAAACACACATATATTAATTCTTATCTCTTTAATAGGATGGCGACAGCTGTCCAGAACTGCATCCCACCACAAGAAACACTCTGAAAAAATCCTCGAAAAGAGTGCTGCTCAAACTGTTGGGGTGCAGCTGTGGGACCCTATTTTCAGAAATGATGTCCTCCACCCAAGTCTCAAAAAGCTGAAGGGTCTTCAGGAGAGGTGGGTAGTCGAGCTAGGCTATCAGACGGTCACCTCTGTAGCTGTAGTGTCATCTTTCCTATGGTTTTATTCAGGGGTGGACAGGGGCGGACATGTTATTTATGCAACAAGTGCAACTGCAGATTGGCCAAGAGGTAAGGGGACCCATTTCCACCTTCAAAGCAGATGAAATTGTGCGTTATCATGAGTTATTGGGCTGATCATTAGCATAAAGACAGAATATAACATTTCTCCACAATAAAACCAATAATATGAGGGATACAGGTAGGACTAGCTTAACATTTCTATTACCTGTATGCCCATATTAATAGGTCATATACGTCTAGGGGGATAAAAGATCCCCTATAACGCATAAACACACATATATTATTCTTATCTCTTTAATAGGATGACGACAGCTGTCCAGAACTGCATCCCACCACAAGAAACACTCTGAAAAAATCCTCGAAAAGAGTGCTGCTCAAACTGTTGGGGTGCAGCTGTGGGACCCTATTTTCAGAGATGGTGTCCTCCACCCAAGTCTCAAAAAGCTGAAGGGTCTTCAGGAGAGGTGGGTAGTCGAGCTAGGCTATCAGACGGTCACCTCTGTAGCTGTAGTGTCATCTTTCCTATGGTTTTATTCAGGGGTGGACAGGGGCGGACATGTTATTTATGCAACAAGTGCAACTGCAGATTGGCCAAGAGGTAAGGGGACCCATTTCCACCTTCAAAGCAGATGAAATTGTGCGTTATGATGAGTTATTGGGCTGATCATTAGCATAAAGACGGAATATAACATTTTTCCTCAATAAAACCAATAATATGAGGCATACAGGTAGGAATAGCTGAACATTTCTATTACCTGTATGCCCATATTAATAGGTCATATACGTCTAGGGGGATAAAAGATCCCCTATAACGCATAAACACACATATATTAATTCTTATCTCTTTAATAGGATGACGACAGCTGTCCAGAACTGCATCCCACCACAAGAAACACTCTGAAAAAATCCTCGAAAAGAGTGCTGCTCAAACTGTTGGGGTGCAGCTGTGGGACCCTATTTTCAGAGATGATGTCCTCCACCCAAGTTTCAAAAAGCTGAAGGGTCTTCAGGAGAGGTGGGTAGTCGAGCTAGGCTATCAGACGGTCACCTCTGTAGCTGTAGTGTCATCTTTCCTATGGTTTTATTCAGGGGTGGACAGGGGTGGACATGTTATTTATGCAACAAGTGCAACTGCAGATTGGCCAAGAGGTAAGGGGACCCATTTCCACCTTCAAAGCAGATGAAATTGTGCGTTATGATGAGTTATTGGGCTGATCATTAGCATAAAGACAGAATATAACATTTCTCCACAATAAAACTAATAATATGAGGCATACAGGTAGGACTAGCTTAACATTTCTATTACCTGTATGCCCATATTAATAGGTCATATACGTCTAGGGGGATAAAAGATCCCCTATAACGCATAAACACACATATATTAATTCTTATCTCTTTAATAGGATGACGACAGCTGTCCAGACCTGCATCCCACCACAAGAAACACTCTGAAAAAATCCTCGAAAAGAGTGCTGCTCAAACTGTTGGGGTGCAGCTGTGGGACCCTATTTTCAGATATGATGTCCTCCACCCAAGTCTCAAAAAGCTGAAGGGTCTTCAGGAGAGGTGGGTAGTCGAGCTAGGCTATCAGACGGTCACCTCTGTAGCTGTAGTGTCATCTTTCCTATGGTTTTATTCAGGGGTGGACAGGGGCGGACATGTTATTTATGCAACAAGTGCAACTGCAGATTGGCCAAGAGGTAAGGGGACCCATTTCCACCTTCAAAGCAGATGAAATTGTGCGTTATGATGAGTTATTGGGCTGATCATTAGCATAAAGACAGAATATAACATTTCTCCACAATATAACCAATAATATGAGGCATACAGGTAGGACTAGCTTAACATTTCTATTACCTGTATGCCCATATTAATAGGTCATATACGTCTAGGGGGATAAAAGATCCCCTATAACGCATAAACACACATATATTAATTCTTATCTCTTTAATAGGATGACGACAGCTGTCCAGACCTGCATCCCACCACAAGAAACACTCTGAAAAAATCCTCGAAAAGAGTGCTGCTCAAACTGTTGGGGTGCAGCTGTGGGACCCTATTTTCAGATATGATGTCCTCCACCCAAGTCTCAAAAAGCTGAAGGGTCTTCAGGAGAGGTGGGTAGTCGAGCTAGGCTATCAGACGGTCACCTCTGTAGCTGTAGTGTCATCTTTCCTATGGTTTTATTCAGGGGTGGACAGGGGCGGACATGTTATTTATGCAACAAGTGCAACTGCAGATTGGCCAAGAGGTAAGGGGACCCATTTCCACCTTCAAAGCAGATGAAATTGTGCGTTATGATGAGTTATTGGGCTGATCATTAGCATAAAGACAGAATATAACATTTCTCCACAATATAACCAATAATATGAGGCATACAGGTAGGACTAGCTTAACATTTCTATTACCTGTATGCCCATATTAATAGGTCATATACGTCTAGGGGGATAAAAGATCCCCTATAACGCATAAACACACATATATTAATTCTTATCTCTTTAATAGGATGACGACAGCTGTCCAGAACTGCATCCCACCACAAGAAACACTCTGAAAAAATCCTCGAAAAGAGTGCTGCTCAAACTGTTGGGGTGCAGCTGTGGGACCCTATTTTCAGATATGATGTCCTCCACCCAAGTCTCAAAAAGCTGAAGGGTCTTCAGGAGAGGTGGGTAGTCGAGCTAGGCTATCAGACGGTCACCTCTGTAGCTGTAGTGTCATCTTTCCTATGGTTTTATTCAGGGGTGGAAAGGGGCGGACATGTTGTTTATGCAACAAGTGCAACTGCAGATTGGCCAAGAGGTAAGGGGACCCATTTCCACCTTCAAAGCAGATGAAATTGTGCGTTATGATGAGTTATTGGGCTGCTCATTAGCATAAAGACAGAATATAACATTTCTCCACAATAAAACCAATAATATGAGGCATACAGGTAGGACTAGTTTAACATTTCTATTACCTGCATGCCCATATTAATAGGTCATATACGTCTAGGGGGATAAAAGATCCCCTATAACGCATAAACACACATATATTAATTCTTATCTCTTTAATAGGATGACGACAGCTGTCCAGAACTGCATCCCACCACAAGAAACACTCTGAAAAAATCCTCGAAAAGAGTGCTGCTCAAACTGTTGGGGTGCAGCTGTGGGACCCTATTTTCAGAGATGGTGTCCTCCACCCAAGTCTCAAAAAGCTGAAGGGTCTTCAGGAGAGGTGGGTAGTCGAGCTAGGCTATCAGATGGTCACCTCTGTAGCTGTAGTGTCATCTTTCCTATGGTTTTATTCAGGGGTGGACAGGGGCGGACATGTTATTTATGCAACAAGTGCAACTGCAGATTGGCCAAGAGGTAAGGGGACCCATTTCCACCTTCAAAGCAGATGAAATTGTGCGTTATGATGAGTTATTGGGCTGATCATTAGCATAAAGACAGAATATAACATTTTTCCTCAATAAAACCAATAATATGAGGCATACAGGTAGGAATAGCTGAACATTTCTATCACCTGTATGCCCATATTAATAGGTCATATACGTCTAGGGGGATAAAAGATCCCCTATAACGCATAAACACACATATATTAATTCTTATCTCTTTAATAGGATGACGACAGCTGTCCAGAACTGCATCCCACCACAAGAAACACTCTGAAAAAATCCTCGAAAAGAGTGCTGCTCAAACTGTTGGGGTGCAGCTGTGGGACCCTATTTTCAGAGATGATGTCCTCCATCCAAGTCTCAAAAAGCTGAAGGGTCTCCAGGCTCTGTGCGGGCTGCCGGGGCTCTTTGCGGGGCTGGCAGGCTCTGTGTGTGCCTTCCGGAGCTCTGTGCATGCCTGCCTGGGCTCTGGATGGGCTGCCGGGGCTCTGTACGGGCTGCCGGGGCTCTGTGCGGGCTGCCGGGGCTCTGTGCAGACTGCCGGGGCTCTGTGCGGACTGCCGGGGCTCTGTGCGGACTGCCTGGGCTCTGTACGGGCTGCCGGGGCTCTCTGCGGGCTGCCGGGGCTCTGTGCGGGCTGCCAGGGCTCTGTGCGGGGCATGTACAGACCCCAACCGTGCACACACACGCAGTCTCCGCCCACGCACCGCCCACACTCCATTATAGTGCATAATTGCACTATAGGAACTTCCGATTCCGGTATCTGATATCGCAAAATAATCAGAACTCGGTATCGGAATGCTCAACACTATTTATGAGCTAAAAATCGAGAAGTCGTCATGTTCCAGTTATGGCTGAGGGGATTCTCTCAATTATGGACCTGATAAGCAAGAAAGTCAGAAACCAATTAAATGTGATGGATAATCGGTAAATCATTGTCATTTCTGTACTTGAAGATAAATCCCGTCACATCCTATATATCTCTTTACTATTGGAAGAAATGCTGTAAAATGTGGACATCTCCTAATATGATGGGTTCGCTATTTATTTTGGGCCTGTTTACATTATATAGAATAAAGACTCCTTAATGAATAAAAAATAAATGAGAAATAGATGATAGAAGAAAATGAAGGACACAGCAAGAGACGACATAGAGCCGACTTACCTCTCTCTCCACCGTCTGCAACTGTCAAACGGAATGTTGGCTCTGCAGCTCCTTACACAATGTGTGTGATGTCATAATGCAAGGGGGCGGAGTCAACAACCATATCATTCCATGAAATGACAATTAAGAGCTAATGTGGGTGGAGCCAACAACCATAACATTCTGTGACATCATATGACGCATCTAATGGGGTGGAATCAACAATCCCATCACTCTAAGACATATCAAGGAGCAGCTAATGTGGGCGGAGCCAAAACCACCACATTCCGTGACATCACAAGTAGCAGCTAATGTGGGCGGAGCCAACAACCACCACATTCCGTGACATCATAAGTAGCAGCTAATGGGTGCGGAGCCAACAACCTCACTTCCATTGAAGTACATTGCCCAATAATATACTAGAGATCAAACAATAGGAATCCTACCAATGTGGGGGATATTTGAGTAGCTTTACTACATACGGAGCTAATATGTATATACATCGGTGTTGTACAAGGATTTCCCAATATTGGTTGGATTTATATTTTTGATCTGGACTGTTTATTACTATATGTCTCAATAACTTCCGACAATTACATAATTATCTTCATGTTACATGTGTTCCCTTTACAGGATATAACTTTAATCTCCCAGATTTGGATGATTCTAGAACAATTTATGACTAGTGTTGAGCGATACCTCCCGATATCCAGGAGTATCGGTATCGGATTGGATCGGCCGATATCCAAAAAATATCGGATATCGCCGATACCGATACTCGATACCAATACAAGTCAATGAGACACAAATATCGGAATGTAAATAAGCCCTTTCTGTCCTTGTCCTTCCTGTCCCGGAGGGTGGAAGAGTGTGGGCGGACACTGTGCGTGTCTGTGTGTGCGAGCGGGGTCTGTGCGGGCCTGCCGGGGATCTGTCACGGGGGTACTGGGTAAACTAAGGTTGGTTACCCGGGCCCCAGCAGTATCCCTCAGGCTAGGGAAACCCTGTCTGTCCGTTTCCCAGAAGTTACACTAAAGGTGTGCATGTCTGGGCCGCCAGGCCTGACCCTGTCTCCTGTTTCAGCCCTAAGCTGAGACCACCACCCGCCACTCAGTGAAGAGACCACACACCAATCCCCACAGAAAGCACAGACAGGGAAAACTGAAAAACGCACCACGCCGCAGACATACAGGAATACACTATAATGTGCACAGGGCAAAACAAATATAAATATAGGAAGGAGGAATATGACAAAGGATAATACACCACCAGATACGATATTCCTCCAACAAGACTACCACTCCAGACCGGAATCACTAGGCAAAAAGCATAAGCTATAATCGGCGACGCCCAAAGTCCAGCGCGATTATTTAAAGGCCGTGGACGTGACCCAGCCTCCAACCAAAATACCAGCTAGATTAACCCCGAGCAAGCGGGATAAAATCTAGCCGATGCCACTGAGCGTGTAGTGGACGTAAGTGGAATTACTGCTGTCTGTCGGACGCCCTAGTGTGAACAGCGTCCGACATGACAGGATCTGTACGGGCCTCTCGGGGGTCTGTGCGGGCTGCCGGGGGTCTGTGCGGGCTGCCGGGGGACTGTGCAGGCTGCCGGGGCTCTGTGCGGGCTGCCGGGGCTCTGTGCGGGGCTCTGTGCGGGGCTGCCGGGGCTCTGTGCTGTGCTTGCCTGCACAGACCCCCGGCAGCCCGCACAGAGCCCCGGCAGGCATGTACAGTCCCCCCACAGTCAAGCACAGACCCCGACCGTGCACACACACGCAGTCTCCGCCCACGCACCGCCCGCACTCCATTATAGTGCATAATTGCACTATAGGAACTTCCGATATCGCAAAATAATCAGAACTCGGTATCGGAATGCTCAACACTATTTATGAGCTAAAAATCGAGAAGTCGTCATGTTCCAGTTATGGCTGAGGGGATTCTCTCAATTATGGACCTGATGAGCAAGAAAGTCAGAAACCAATTAAATGTGATGGTGGATAATCGGTAAATCATTGTCATTTCTGTACTTGAAGATAAATCCCGTCACATCCTATATATCTCTATACTATTGGAAGAAATGCTGTAAAATGTGGACGTCTCCTAATATGAGGGGTTCACTATATATTTTGGGCCTGCTTATATTATATAGAATAAAGACTCCTTAATGAATAAAAAATAAATGAGAAATAGATGATGGAAGAGAATGAAGGACACAGCAAGAGACGACATAGAGCCGACTTACCTCTCTCTCCACCGTCTGCAACTGTCAAATGGAATGTTGGCTCTGCAGCTCCTTACACAATGTGTGTGATGTCATAATGCAAGGGGGCGGAGCCAGAGACCACAACATTCTGTGACATCATCAGCAGGAGCAGCAGTTGTTATTTAAAGAGACCAGAGCAGGCCATACAACCAATTTATTGCCACATTATCCACTTTGACCCCTTTAAATTTTTATAAAATGCCACAATGTCATTATTACCATACAATGTAATTCCGGAGTAGTTTCTACTGATTTCAACAGTGATAAATCAACAATAATAACCTATATATCCCAGTATTACAGAACGTTAGATTATATGGATGGTTGGATGTAGAGGTGGACATGCTACTGCAGGATAAATGGCCAGTAAATAGAAGAGGACACTAGAGCCAGTGTTAATATATACCAGGGTTGGGCTACTAATTTTCCCAAGGGGCTACATGAGAGACCGTAACTAGTGTTGAGCATTCCGATACCGCAAGTATCGGGTATCGGCCGATACTTGCGGGTATCGGAATTCCGATACCGAGATCCGATACTTTGGTGATATCTGGAATCGGTATCGGGATTAATATCAATGTGTAAAATAAAGAATTAAAATAAAAAATAGGGATATACTCACCTCTCCGACGCAGCCTGCACCTTACCGAGGGAACCGGCAGCCTTCTTTGCTTAAAATGCGCGCTTTTACTGCCTTCCGTGACGTCACGGCTTCTGATTGGTCGCGTGCCGCCCATGTGACCGCGACGTGACCAATCACAACAAACCGTGACATAATTTCAGGTCCTGAATGCCTAATTCTAGGCATTCAGGATTTGAAAATTACGTCACGGCTTGTGATTGGTCGCGTCGCGGTCACATGGGCGGCACGCGACCAATCACAAGCCGTGACGTAATTTTCAAATCCTGAATGCCTAGAATTATGCATTCAGGACCTGAAATTACGTCACGGCTTGTTGTGATTGGTCGCGTCACGGTCACATGGGCGGCACGCGACCAATCAGAAGCCGTGACGTCACGGAAGGCAGTAAACGCGCGCATTTTAAGCAAAGAAGGCTGCCGGTTCTCTCGGTAAGGTGCAGGCTGCGTCGGAGAGGTGAGTATATCAATATTTTTTATTTTAATTCTTTATTTTACACATTAATATGGATCCCAGGGCCTGAAGGAGAGTTTCCTCTCCTTCAGACCCTGGGAACCATCAGGGATACCGTCCGATACTTGAGTCCCATTGACTTGTATTGGTATCGGGTATCGGTATCGGATTAGATCCGATACTTTGCCGGTATCGGCCGATACTTTCTGATACCGATACTTTCAAGTATCGGACGGTATCGCTCAACACTAACCATAGCATATTAATTACAATTATTATTTTATATTAATAATAATTGTATAACTTAATATTGAGCAGAATTAAGTATGTTGACACCCTCTACATATCATATGAGCCCATATACATCTCCCCTCTATACCTCTATACTGTATACTGTAAGAGCTCACACCTAGCTTCCTACATAAAGTATGCGTCCTCATATAGCCCCCCTACATACATTGTAAGAATCCACATAGCCTCTCTATATAGAGTATGAGCCCCTACATAGCCTCTTTATCTTCAATTTGAGCCCTCACATAGCCCTTTGTATATAGTATGAGCCAGAGATGCATCTAGAAGTGATGAGCAAGCGTGCTTGCCACTGCTCGATACTCGATCAAGCATCGTGGTGTTTGGTTACACTCATTACTCGATCGAGTATCGCGGGTGCTCAAGCGCCATTCTCAAGTAGTTTTGGATTAGAGGCATATAGGCAGAGTTTATTGCCTTACAGTCCTTCCATAGGTATACTGCTGCTGTAAGCCAAAAACAAAAGTCCTTTTCAAGGCTACATATTTTCTTTTCCCTATTAATACCAGAAAATTTGCAAGCGTATATTATATACCTAGTTTAAAAAAGCACAAGGTGAGGGGTAAGGGACATGTAAGTTTACGTGCTGCTGATGGTGCACGCAGGGGCTGAGGACATGGGCCAGGTGAAACTATGCATGCTGCGGGAACACAGCAAACACCCTCATCCATGAGCTGTAGCTTCCTGTTCCACTTTGCAGGGGGTTGCAGGACAACACTCTTAAAGCCAGAACAGTGTAAAGCATGTGTAGGCGGTTGTCACGGAGTTACTGAAATGGAGCGGAGTCAGAAGACCGCAGCGTCTCGTTGCTCCTACTACTCTGAGAAGAAGAACTTCTCCAGTGTATTAAACGTGTTTGTTTCTTCCAGCAGAACAGGGGTTAATCAACAATATTGGAAAGCGAATACATTCAGCTGTACTTGGGTAGCCACTCCTTTCCCTGTAGAACGTAAGCCCATAAGGGCAGGGTCCTCTTCCCTCTGTATCAGTCTGTCATTATTAGTTTGTTTACTGTAAGTGATATTTGTATTTTGATGGAACCCCTTCTCATGTACAGCACCATGGAATTAATGATGCTATATAAATAACTAATAATAATAATAATAATAATAATAATTTTATTTATATAGCGCCAACATATTCCGCAGCGCTTTACAACTTATAGAGGGGACTTGTACAGACAACAGACATTACAGCATAACAGAAATCACAGTTCAAAACAGATACCAGGAGGAATGAGGGCCCTGCTGCTCGCAAGCTTACAATCTATGAGGAAAAGGGGAGACACAAGAGGTGGATGGTAACAATTGCTTTAGTTATTTGGACCAGCCATAGTGTAAGGCTCGGGTGTTCATGTAAAGCTGCATGAACCAGTTAACTGCCTAAGTATGTAACAGTACAGACACAGAGGCTATTAACTGCATAAAGTGTATGAGAACATGATGGAGGAACGTGATTATGTTGTTGTTTTTTATTAATAGGCCACACAGGGATAATTAGGTTAATGCGTTGAGGCGGTAGGCCAATCTGAACAAATGAGTTTTTAGTGCACGCTTAAAACTGTGGGGATTGGGGATTAATTGTATTAACCTAGGTAGTGCATTCCAAAGAATCGGCGCCGCACGTGTAAAGTCTTGGAGACGGGAGTGGGAGGTTCTGATTATTGAGGATGCTAACCTGAGGTCATTAGCAGAGCGGAGGGCACGGGTAGGTTGGTAGACTGAGACCAGAGAGGAGATGTAGGGTGGTGCTGAGCCATGGAGTGCTTTGTGGATGAGGGTAGTAGTTTTGTACTGGATTCTGGATTGGATGGGTAGCCAGTGTAATGACTGGCACAAGGTAGAGGCATCGGTGTAACGGTTGGCGAGGAATATGATCCTGGCAGCAGCATTCAGGACAGATTGGAGCGGGGAGAGTCTGGTAAAAGGTAGGCCAATTAGTAGAGAGTTACAATAGTCCAGACGAGAATGAATAAGTGAGACAGTAAGAGTTTTTGCAGAGTCGAAAGTAAGAAAAGGGCGAATTCTGGAAATGTTTTTGAGATGCAGATAAGAAGAGCGAGCCAGTGATCGGATGTGGGGGGTGAATGAAAGCTCGGAATCAAGGATGACTCCAAGGCAGCGGGCATGTTGCTTTGGAGTAATGGTGGAACCGCACACAGAGATGGCAATGTCGGGCAAAGGTAGGTTTGTAGAGGGAGAGAACACGAGGAGTTCAGTTTTTGACAGGTTCAGTTTCAGATAGAGGGAGGACATGATGTTAGAGACAGCGGTAAGACAATCACTGGTGTTTTCTAAAAAGGTCGGCGTGATAACAGGAGAAGAGGTATATAATTGGGTGTCGTCAGCATAGAGATGGTACTGGAAACCAAATTTACTGATTGTTTGTCCAATAAGGGCAGTATACAAAGAGAAGAGGAGGGGGCCTAGGACTGATCCTTGAGGAACCCCAACAGTAAGGGGAAGGTGAGAGGAGGAGGAACCAGCAAAACAAACAGTGAAGGATCGGCCAGAGAGATAGGAGGAGAACCAAGAGAGAACGGTGTCCTTGAGGCCGATGGAGCGGAGCATAGTGAGGAGGAGCTGATGATCCACAGTGTCGAATGCTGCGGAGAGATCCAAGAGAATTAGCATGGAATAGTGACCATTAGATTTAGCTGTTAGTAGGTCATTAGAGACTTTAGTGAGGGCAGTTTCAGTAGAGTGTAAAGAGCGGAAACCAGATTGAAGAGGGTCGAGAAGAGAATTATCTGAGAGATAGCGGGTAAGACGGGAGTTGACCAGGCGTTCCAGGAGTTTAGAGATGAAGGGAAGATTAGAGTCAGGTCTATAATTAGCGGCACAATTTTGATCGAGGGAGGGCTTTTTAAGTAGTGGATGTATGATGGCATGCTTAAATGAGGAGGGAAAAATACCGGAAGTGAGGGAAAGGTTGAATATTTTTGTTAGGTGAGAGGTGACAGCCGGGGAAAGGGACTGGAGGAGATGCGACGGAATGGGGTCGCTGGTGCAAGTGGTCGGGCGAGAAGATGCAAGGAGCCTGCTTACTTCTTCTTCTGTAACTGGTTCAAAGTCAGAGAGTGAACTAGATGCAGTGGGGGAGGGAGGACAGTGCTTGGTATGAAGAGATTGGGAAATGATTTCCTGTCGAATGTGGTCAATTTTTTCTTTGAAGTAATTGGCCAGATCGTCAGCGTGGAGATCTGTGGTTGGGGCCTGCTCTCTTGGGTTGAGTAGGGACCGGAAAGTGTCAAAGAGACGTTTAGGGTTATTGGACAGCGAGGTGATGAGGGTGTTGAAATAGGTTTGTTTGGAGAGGTGAAGGGCAGAGTTGTATGTTTTTAACATGAACTTATAATGGATGAAATCTTCGGGCAGATTAGATTTTCTCCACAGACGTTCGGCGCACCTGGAGCACCGCTGCAGGAAACGTGTTTGCAGCGTGTGCCACGGTTGTCGCCGTCTGTGCCGAGTTGTTCTATGTATAGGAGGTGCAGCTTCTTATATTATAATAATAATAATAATAAAATCTGGGCTTGATTACCAAGTCATTGTTAGAGTTAGCAATACCTACATTGACCTTGAAGTGGGAGAAGCTGATGTTATGAAGCAGAGCTGGAGGAGTTTTCTAGCGACTGTGGCCTGGTTTGTATGCTTGGAAATTCCTTATCCTTTCCCATTTTATTTTCCTCACCCTCCCTACACACCCTGTTGAATACCTCTGTTATATGTGAATGTTTTTTTTTTGTGTGTGGAGTTTTCATTTTACCCTTGTCTTTGTCACCCTGTCTGTCGGGTTGGTGTACTGCAGTACACAGTAGCGCCTCTCTTCCCCGGATGGAAGGAGACAGAAGGAGGTCTGTTATACGAGATAAGGCAAGGGTGGAGGCCGCGGCATCTTCGCCATCTGAAGTATCCCATGGAACAGGGCAAGCTAGGACGCTCCATAGTGTTAGGGCCAGGAAAGCTGCCCCCTGGTCCCAAGTCACTCATCAGTCGAATCGTGACATTAACTCTGACCGCATTCAATTTTTCTGATCCATGATGGATCCTATTGCGGCTCTGACAGAGCAGTTGCAGCAGCTCAGTCTACCGATGGTTCTACAGTACCCTATTACATCTGGTGTGGGGATATTGCTCTCCAGGCAAACCTTTGTGGAGCCCAAGGTCACGTTACCAGACAGGTTCTCTGGAGGGTGTGACAAGTTTGTTGTGTTCCGTGAGGCCTGCAAACTTTATTTCAGGTTGCGTCCAGTATCCTCAGGTACAGATGAGCAACGGATGGGGAATGTAATTTCGATCCTCCAGGGGGACCCACAAGCATGGGCATTTTCTCTCCCATCTGACTCAGTCACTTCTGATGGTAGAGGGATTTTTTCAGGCTCTGGGGCTGGTGTATAATGACCCTGACCGCGTCACTCTGGTGGAGTCTTCTGCGCCAAAGCCAGCAAGGAGACCCCGGCGGAGAAATATTGCTCCAAATTTTGAAGGTGGGCCACGGACACTAGGTGTAATGACCCAGCCCTCTGTAGTCAGATCTGTGAGGGCATCTCAGGGAGAATAAGAGATGCTTTAGCTCTCTATGAGACTCCTGACTCCCTTGAGGCATCCATGTCTCTGGCGATCCGGGTTGATCGCCGTCTTCACCAAAGACATAGGGAGTCTCCTCTTGGGGTAGGAAGTCCAGGGTTGAGAGTGGTCCGTACTAAGCTAACTGTGGAACCCATGCAGGTGGGTGTGGCGTCTCAACCTGGCAAATTGACGGTTGTCCAGCTTGGAGGAGGTGTGTGTTTCTGTTGTGGCAAAAAGGGTCATTTTGTGAGCACATGTCCTTCTCGACTTCAGTTTAAGCAACCGCTGGAAAACTAGTGAGCCCAGGTTGCTGGGAGGTTTGCAACCTGGGTGTACTTGTTACATCTGTGGGTAAGACTTTTTTTTTAGCGGCTACATTACTCCTGGGTGTAAATAAGGTGGACAGTTCTGCCTTCCTGGACAGTGGGGCGGGGTTTAATTTGGTCGACGCAAGGTTCGTCTGGGACCAAGGCCTGGACCCACATACATTGTCCAGACCTATACCAGTTATTGCCATAGACTCTGCCCCTCTAAAACAAGGGCACTTTACACAGGTGGTCCATGATTTACAGCTACAGGTGGGGGCCATACACACTAAAGTGTTAAACTGTTACGTGCTTGAGGGCTTGCCCTCACCTGTGCTACTGGGACTTCCTTGGCTTGCTCTGCACAATCCTGTGATCGATTAGCAGACACAGGAGGTGAATTAATATCACAAAAGGAAATGCCATGAAAGACTAATAAAATAAAATAGATAAAAATAATTTCTTTATTCAAATAATTAATAATAAATAAATAACAATATCAGCTGGATTAAGTAATGGCGCACATTTTTTTAAAAAGTATATGATATTAAGCCCCCAATATGGAGATATAATATTGCAAAGATGCCCAACAAGAAGAGTCCAAAATATAATACATAAAAAAATGGAAGATGCATGATATATATATATATATATATATATATATATATCTACTATATAATTGTCTAAGGGTCACTTCCGTCTTTCTGTCTGTCCTTCTGTCTGTCATGGATATTCATTGGTCGCGGCCTCTGTCTGTCATGGAATCGAAGTCGCTGATTGGTTTCGCCAGCTGCCTGTCATGGCTGCCGCGACCAATCAGCGACGGTCACAGTCCGATTAGTCCCTCCCTACTCCCCTGCAGTCAGCAGCACCCGCTCCATACCCCCCGCAGTCACGTCTCACACAGGGTTAATGCCAGCGGTAACGGACCGCGTTATGCCGTGGGTAACTCACTCCGTTACCGCCGCTATTAACCCTGTGTGACCAAGTTTTTACTATTGATGCTGCCTATGCAGCGTCAATAGTAAAAAAAAACTAATGTTAAAAATAATTAAAAAAATAAAAAATCATTATATACTCATCTTCCGGTGGCAAGGATGGTATGCGCGAAGGACCTGCCATGATGTCACGGTCATGTGACCGCGACGTCATCACAGGCCCTGCGCGAGAAGGACCTGCCATGACGTCACGGTCATGTGACCGTGACATCATCACAGACCCTGCGCGAGAAGAACCTGGCATGACATCACGGTCATGTGACCGTTACGTCATGGCAGGTCCTTCTCGTGCAGGCGCGAAGAAGCTGCGGTACCATGGGACAGGCAGGGATAGCGTCAGGAGCGCCAGGAGCAGGTGAGTATTTCATACTCACCTGTCCGCGTTCCATCCCCCGGGCGCCGCTCCGTCTTCCCGTCCTCTTGCAGTGACTGTGCAGGTCAGAGGGTGCGATGACGTATTAGTGTGCGCGCCGCCCTCTGCCTGAACAGTCAGTGCGGAGAGACGGGACGCTGAGGAGAAGCGGGCAGTGACGAGAGGTGAGTATGTCATTTTTTTTTATTGCAGCAGCATTACATGTGGCTCAATGCTGTATGGAGCGTCTATGGGGCCATAAAGAACTGCATGGAGCATTATATAGGGCATCTATGGGGCCATAACTGCATGGAGCATTATATGGGGAATCTATGGGGCCATAACTGCATGGAGCATTATCTGGGGCCATAAAGAACTGCATGGAGCATTATATGGGGCATCTGTGGGGCCATAACTGCATGAAGCATTATATGGAGCATCTATGGGGCCATAACTGCATGGAGCATTATATGGGGCCATAAAGAACTGCATGGAGCATTATATGGGGCATCTATGGGGCCATAACTGCATGGAGCATTATATGGGGCCATAATGAACTGCATGGAGCATTATATGGGACATCTATGGGGCCATAACTGCATGGAGCATTATGTGGAGCATCTATGGGGCCATAAGTGCATGGAGCATTATATGGGGCATCTATAGGGCCATAACTGCATGGAGCATTATATGGGGCATCTATGGGGCCATAACTGCATGGAGCATTATATGGAGCATCTATGGGGCCATAATGAACTGCATGGAGCATTATATGGGACATCTATGTGGCCATAACTGCATGGAGCATTATATGGAGCATCTATGGGGCCATAAGTGCATGGAGCATTATATGGGACATCTATGGGGCCATAACTGCATGGAGCATTATATGGAGCATCTATGGGGCCATAAGTGCATGGAGCATTATATGGGGCATCTATGGGGCCATAACTGCATGGAGCATTATATGGGGCATCTATGGGGCCATAACTGCATGGAGCATTATATGGAGCATCTATGGGGCCATAATGAACTGCATGGAGCATTATATGGGACATCTATGTGGCCATAACTGCATGGAGCATTATATGGAGCATCTATGGGGCCATAAGTGCATGGAGCATTATATGGGACATCTATGGGGCCATAACTGCATGGAGCATTATATTATTATTATTATTATTATTTATTGTTATAGCGCCATTTATTCGATGGCGCTTTACATGTGAGGAGGACTATACATAATAAAAACAAGTACAATAATCTGAAACAATACAAGTTATAACTGGTACAGGAGGAGAGAGGACCCTGCCCGCGAAGGCTCACAATCTACAAGGGATGGGTGAGAATACAGTAGGTGAGGATAGAGCTGGTCATGCAGCGGTTTGGTCGATCGGTGGTTACTGCAGGTTGTAGGCTTGTCGGAAGAGGTGGATCTTCAGGCTCTTTTTGAAGGTTTCGATGGTAGGCGAGAGTCTGATGTGTTGTGGTAGAGGGTTCCAGAGTAGGGGTGATACGCGAGAGAAATCTTGTATACGATTGTGGGAAGAGGAGATAAGAGGGGAGTAGAGAAGGAGATCTTGTGAGGATCGGAGGTTACGTGTAGGTAAGTACCGGGAGACGAGGTCACAGATGTATGGAGGAGACAGGTTGTGGATGGCTTTGTACGTCATGGTTAAGGTTTTGTAGTGGAGTCTCTGGGTAATGGGGAGCCAGTGACGGGATTGACAGAGGGGAGAGGCCGGGGAATAGCGGGGGGACAGGTGGATTAGTCGGGCAGCAGAGTTTAGAATAGATTGGAGGGGTGCGAGAGTGTTAGAGGGGAGGCCACAGAGCAGGAGGTTGCAGTAGTCAAGGCGAGAGATGATGAGGGCATAGACTAGGGTTTTTGCAGATTCTTGGTTGAGGAATGTACGGATTTGTGAAATATTTTTGAGTTGAAGTCGGCAGGAAGTGGAAAGGGCTTGGATATGTGGTTTGAAGGAGAGATCAGTGTCAAGGATAACCCCGAGGCAGCGAGCTTGTGGAACTGGGGAGAGTGGGCAGCCATGTACAGTAATGGATAGGTTAGTTGGGGGGGTCGTGTGAGATGGGGGAAAGATGATGAATTCTGTTTTGTCCATGTTAAGTTTCAGAAATCTAGCGGAGAAGAAGGATGAAATAGCGGACAGACATTGAGGGATTCTGGTTAGTAGGGAGGTGATATCTGGTCCAGAGATGTAGATCTGTGTGTCATCAGCATAGAGGTGATACTGGAAGTCATGAGATTCTATGAGCTGTCCCAGGCCAAAGGTTTAAATGGAGAAGAGCAGGGGCCCAAGGACTGAACCTTGTGGGACTCCGACAGATAGGGGGCCAGGTGAGGAGGTGGTGTGTGAGTGGGAGACGCTGAATGTCCAGTCTGTTAGGTATGATAAGATCCAGAATAGGGTCAAGTCTGTGATGCCAAGGGATGAGAGGGTCTGTAATAATAGGGAATGGTCCACTGTGTCAAAGGCAGCCGACAGGTCGAGGAGGAGGAGGACAGAGTAGTGTCGCTTGCTCTTGGCGGTTAAGAGGTCATTGGTGACCTTAGTTAGGGCAGTTTCAGTGGAATGGTGTGACCGGAAGCCAGATTGTAAGCGGTCAAAGAGGGAGCAAGAAGAGAGATGGGAGGACAGTTGAAGGTAGACGTGTTGTTCCAGTAGTTTGGAGGCATAAGGGAGAAGTGATATAGGGCGATAGCTAGATAGAGAGGATGGGTCAAGAGAGGGCTTTTTGAGGATAGGTGTCATGGAGGCATGTTTAAAGCTTGAGGGGAAAACACCAGTTGTTAGTGATAGGTTGAAGAGATGGGTTAGAGTTGGGATGAAGACTGTGGTGAGGTTTGGGATGAAGTGGGATGGGAGCGGGTCAAGTGCACAGGTGGTGAGATTCGATCTTGAGAGTAGAGTGGAGAGTTGATCTTCTGTAATGGTGGAGAAGTTGGTTTTGAAGGTGGAGGGCTGGGAAGTCGGGAGGAAGGGCTCTGGGGGTTGTTGACCAAAACTGTCTCTGATGTTATCAATCTTCTGCTTGAAAAATGAGGCAAAGTCTTCAGCTGAGATAAGTGGGGAGGGAGGAGGTGCTGGGGGACGGAGGAGAGAATTGAAGGTGTTGAATAACTGTTTAGGGTTGTGAGACAGGGAGGATATGAGAGATGAGAAGTAGGTTTGTTTAGCTGTGGCGAGTGTGGTCTTGAAAGTAGTGAGGGACTGTTTGAATGCGATGAAGTGCTCGTTGGAGTGGGATCTTTTCCATCTGCGCTCAGCAGCCCTGGAAGCTCGCCTCAGTTCTTTGGTCAGGCTGGTGTGCCAGGGCTGTCTGTTGATTTTGCGAGCTTTGGTATGTGTAAGTGGGGCAGCAGATTCCAAAGCTACAGCTATTGTGGTGTTATATAGAGCGGCAGTGTCATCCGCATTGTGTAAGGAACTTATGTCTGTGAGAGGGAGGAGGGATTCAGAGAATGACTGTAGGTCAAGATGTTTAAGATTTTTGCGAGGGTGTGAAAGTTTGTGGGGTGGGGATTATATGGGGCATCTATGGGGCCATAACTGCATGGAGCATTATACTACGTGACTGGGCAATATACTACGTGACTGGGCAATATACTACGTGGACATGCATATTCTAGAATACCCGATGCGTTAGAATCGGAGCACTATATATATATATATATATATATATATATATATATATATATGGCTCAGAAGATGCAGGGCTTTAAATATGGATCGACAAAGTCTTATAGTTTCAACTCAGAAATCCAAGGTAGATGATAAGGTAAGACTAATCACCCAATATCACTCGCAGTCGCAGCTTATGCGGGATATTGTGTCTAAACATTGGCCAATTTTAACCAATGACCCAATTTTAAAGCAATATCATCCCGCAGAACCAGGTATTACGGCCCGACGAGCACCTAATTTGCAGTCCCATTTGGTTAAAAGTCTTTACCCTGTCAATAATCTATCCACTTTATTCCTCAAGCTTATTCCTAAACCAATCTCTCGTTGGTGATGTTCTCCTTGCAGCAATTGTATTGCCTATTCAACTGTTAAACATGCTGTAGACTTGCAGAGATCGGGATGATGTCACGGACAGTAGGCAGATCAAGAGTTAACAAATTCATTAACAGTTGAAAAAAAGTGGATATGGGAGGCAAAGATTATAACAATCTGCATGCTTTAGAAGCGATCAGCATGCAAACAATTATTGTCCCATAGTGGGACACAGTGTAAAAGTTAGAATTAATTAAAAAAAAATAATAATTGTAAGAATATTTAAAAAAATAATAAAAATAATAAAAAAAATCATTATTTATTCTATCAATAAATAAATATTTGAACGAAAAAAAAATCTAAACAATTAAAGTACACATATTTGGTATTCCCACGTCCGTAATGACCCACCCTATAAAACTGTCCCACTAGTTAACCCCTTTAGTGAACACCATAAAGAAAAAAAAACAAGGCAAAAAACAATGCTTTATCATCATAACGCCGAACAAAACGTGGAATAACACGCGATCAAAAAGACGGATATAAATAAACATGGTACCGCTGAAAACATCATCTTTTCCTGCAAAAAACAAGCCATGATACAGCTCTATCACCAGAAAAATAAAAAAGTTAAAGCTCTCGGAATAAAGCAATGCTAAAATAATTATTTTTTATATAAAATAGTTTTTATTGTATAAAAGCCCCAAAACAGAAAAAAATATAAATGAGGTATAGCTGTATTCGTACTAACCCAAAGAATAAAACCACTTTATCAATTTTACCCCACACGGAACTGTATAAACGCCCCTCCCCCCAAAAAAAAAAAAAAAATTTGATGAATTGCTGATTTTTGTTCATTCTGCCTCTCAAAAAAATTGGAATATAAAGGGATCAAAAAATGTCATGTGACTAAAAATGATACCACTTATGCGGGGTTCTGCTGTTTTGGCTCATGGGCTCTCCCAGTGGGTCATGGCACCTGCAAACCATAACAGTAATATCTGCTGCTCCTTTCCTTCTGAGCTCTGCCTTGTGCCCAAACAGTGGTTTACTCCCACATATGGGGTGTCAGCGTACTCAGGACAATTTGCTCAATAACTCTTGGGGTCCAATTTCTCCTGTTACCCTTGGCTCTCCAAAGGCGACATGGCGTCCGATCTCAATTCAAGCCAACTATAAAAACCCTGCCAGCATCACTGCACGGCCTTCCATCCCCCACCTGCCTTACACACCAACTTACTCACTACTCTGGGCCATGCTGTGAATTCTGTCTTCTGCCGGCTCCATGCTGGGTGCCTCTTGTCTCCTGCCTGTGCAGCGCCCCAGAGTCCTGGTCGTTGCAGTACTGATGCTCCGCTGCTAAGGGGGGCTATGGTACATCTGATGGCACTGAAGGAGTTCACCTGACCAGGTATCACAGACTCCAATACACTTCACAGTCTGGCCTCCAGGGGGAGCTAAGGGCGCTATGTATTAGGCCACTCCTCACAATCTGGTAAAACTGGGGGTTAGATAGGAAGTTAGACAGAAAGCTGACTGGGTTGGAACCAGGCAACATCCTGTGGCAGAGGGTGTTGCAGGGGAAGATTCAGGGGGGTCCCTGTCAGGGGTGGGATCCTGACAGAGGCCTAGCGAACAGAGAGAATGTTACGGGACCGCGCCTGCACCTGATCGCGGCGGTACCCCAAGAAAGGACAAGAAGCGAGGTTTATTGTGCTGAGTGAGAAACGAGATCAACGCAACAAGGAGAAACATCAGTAGTAGTCGTGCTGTAAGACGAGGCAACATCCTACTGAGGCGCGTAGCTGGTGGCCGGAACGCCGAGGAAGTACTAGGCTCCAAGCAATACTTCAAACCTACGGCAGGACAGTCAGTTATAGGCGGGCTGTCTCACTCAAATCACCTAAGAAGACATAAGGGGCAACAATAGGAGAGGGGCGACTCTAGGGTCCCGGAAGAACTCCGAGCCTACCCGTCATGGTGCGGGTGCGTCCTAGCCATATCATCTGGGGGACGAAGAAGAACATCAGAATCGAGTTGTGAGGGAACTTCAGAAACAGACACAACAGTTGTGGGGACTATCCCGTAAGCACAGCAGGGGAGGACCACAACACACAAGCGCTAGAAGATAGGCACAGATTTCCACCTGCAAAGGGAACTCTGGAGGTGCCATCGGACCGGCCAGACTTGCGCAGCCCGGTTAACCATATTCCGGATGGAGGATCCTGAAACCTTCAGTAAAGACGTAAAGAGACTGCAACCTGGTGTCCTTGTTATTTACTGCGACCTGCACTACATCACCACCATCCACCACCTTTCACTGGACGCCCCACAGCAGAGCCACGGACCGGGTCTAGCCACCATGACAACCCCAGAGCAGAGACTCAGAGGCCCGGTACCGGGTACCCCTCGGCCCTGCGGCAGTGGGGGCGCTCCACCTGCTCTCTGCATACTTCCTGGCTGTGTGCATAGGGGGCAGCTCTGGCACTCCTTGGCTCTTATTGAGACACTGTGCACCTTCCTAAGGTGTCTCCAGCCAGTTGTCAAGAGGCCTCAGGTACTTAAGCCATCCCCGCCCATAGGAGGATGCCCGAGCAACTTTTTCCCTCAGTCAGTGTCTTGCTGCTGAGGTGCCAGGTCCTGTCTTGCTTCCGCCATCTTTGGGGGCTGCATTCCCAGACCTGTTACCATGCGCTTTGTGTTCTATGTTTTCGCCTCCCTGAGGGCTGCATACTCAGGCCTGTGTCCTTGTCCAGTATCTGTTCCCGTGTCCGTCCTTGTCTGTACTGTGTCCTATTCTTAACAGAGAAAAAAAAAAAGAAGTAAATCTCAAGCGTGAAACTTGGATAAAAGTTCAATTTATTTAGACAAGTCCATATTTCATAGTGGTACAGCAAATGATGGGGTACATGATACGACCAACGCATTTCGACCTGTTAAGGTCTTAATCATGGTATGGTATATGGTCAGACCAACAAAACATATATAAAAAAAATTAAACACAACAGGTGCGGCAATTGGAATCGAACAAAAAAAGAAAAAAAAAAAAAAACTGTTGCACTAGTTAAAAGTCCCAACATTGGTACACATACAATTGACGTACAATGATTCATAGAAAAACGCAGTGATAGCATTAAGGCACTGTATACAAAGATCCAGATCATATTAACAATGGATAAATATGTATTACCACTGAAGTTTATACAGAGGAGAAAAAGAAATAGGAAAAAAAAATATTTTAATCGTATTTCAAAATCAAATCTTGCCGTTTATAATCCAGAAGGATTCACGATTCAAGACATCTGAAATCCCCACCTCTACTCAGTTTAAAGACCTTTTCAATGCCCATAACACTAAGAGTATTAGTTTTTCCAGCATGAAATTGTCTGCAATGATAAGATACCGCAGAAATGTTATGAGCATTAGGCCGGCGTCACACTAGCGAGTTTTACGGACGCATGAGAGGCGCAGAAAATACGCATTGCACACGGACCAATGATTTTCTATGGGGCAGCTCCTATCTGCCGTATTTTACGCATCCGTATTGTCAGCGTATTGCGCAAAAAATATGCCAATGAAAGTCAATGGGGGCGAGAAAAATACGGATTACACACGGACCAGCAGTGTGACTTGCTAGAAATACGCCAGACATCTCCAGGTGCCAGGAAATAAGCCAAGCCCTCAATCAGGAAGCTCAGACATGCTAATTAGCTGAAAAAGCCAGACAGACATCCCGGAAGTCTGACGCTCGCCTCCACGGAGTTGCAAGCAGCATGGCACCCATAATTGATGTGGATATGCTCCTCATCCTGGTCCAAGAAAGGCCTGAAATATGGGACCAGCGGGATCCCAACTATTCAAACAGGGCCAGGAAAGAGGCAGCTTGGAGGGCCATCTGTGGGATCCTATTCCCAGATTTTGACCAACGCACACGTGCGGTGCAGACACAACTTTGTAAGTACACTCATGTTTCAACATTAATTAACCTTGAAAACTGTTTTACCTACATGATTTCATGCAGATTATTTTTTGGCTTAGTCTGGTATTTTTTGTTTTTGTATTTTTGAGCAAAAAAAATGATGGTGGACATGAGAAAGGGGTTACGTACAGATATAGAGATGTTGCTTACTGTAATATTTTTTGGAACGCCAGACTGGTACAGAGGGGAATAGAGACTGTCCTTGTGGGGTTTCATTTTATTGTGTATCCTTTTTTTATTTTTTAAGTCATTTTTACTTTATGAACTTCATTTAAAAAGGCATTTTATTATCCTTGTTAAAATATGATCAATCAATGACAACTGTTTTAAGCAATGTGCAGAATGACCTTATAGAATATTTGTTTCGATGTCATTGCAGTGGAAGATGTTATGACACGATGGCGCAGCATCAGGGACCAATATCGGAGGGAAAGGCAGCAGCGGGCCAGGAGTGGGCCAGCAGCTCCAACAAAAAAGAGAAAGTACATCTACTATGATTGTCTATCCTTTTTGGATCCCAGTATGGATCTAAGACCGTAAGTAAAAACCTCACAACACAATACACATGTGTTAGCAATTGACTAAACTCTTAATTATGGGTATTCATTTTCATAATTTCATAACAGATCACAGTCCAACCTCACTGAGAGGGAGACCGGGTCATTCTCGGAGGTTGTCATTGATCCGGTTGATGTAGAAGAAGAGTTGGCAGGCCCATCTTTGGCCTCTTCTAGCTCCATCCTTCCTGGACCATCTACTTCCGCATCCCAAGATCCTGCAACAAGTGGCCAAGATGCAGCACCACCACCCACAGCAGCACCAGATCCAGTAAACCAGGAAGATCATGAACACAGCAGCAGCTCTAGTGTCCCACTGGTGTCCTCTCCACAGGCTGCTGGACCTTTACGCAGAGGCCGCAGAAGGAGAGAGCTGCAAGACAGTAGGAGGAATGTGGACGCTGGGGTCCTTAATTATTTGGCCAGGGCAGCCCAGGATGATGGTGAGGAGGCCTTTGCTCGCAGCCTGGCCCTGTACCTCCGTCCCCTTCCCCGTGAGGTGAGGCTACGTGTGAGAGGGTGTATTCAAATCCTGATTGATTTAGGCACCTTCCCAAATGAGCCCTATGAGGTGTTAGAATTTATTGAGAGAAGGCACCACATAACCTCTTGCACCTTCCACGAACTCAACAGGTGCATGGTCAATCAGGATTTGAAGCACCTCGTCCACGTGTGCCTACACCTCAACCCCTTCCCACCCAAAACCCATCAAGGCAACCTCAGTACCATATCCCAGCCTACCATCAACCTTCCCAATATGGCCACTTGTCCAGACCCAGTGCTGTAGGCTGGTCCCAACCTGGGTTTGGACGACATGGCCATATTGGGGGTGGGTATGAGTCCAGCCAATATGTCGGTCAGCATGAGGGCCAGAGACAAATACCTTATGGGCAATACCCGACTGGCCAATATGATCAAGGGCTGTATTTGGATCCGCCCCACACAGCATCCACACAGGGTGAAGGACAATTGGCCCAACAAAGGCCACCTGAGCAGGACCCTGAGCTTCCGCCATCACCTCCACCAACGTACAGAAATCTGTAAAAAAAATTTTTATTGTGTTTGGCTTTTTGCCACATAACCATGTTTTGGTTTACTTTGTGCTGTAATAGCACTTTGTTATGTTGTTCTTAAAAAAACAAAAACAAAAAAATGTATACAAATCCATATGAAAAAAATATGGTTTAACGTTAACAACAAAAGGCTTTTGCTATAACTAAAATATACAGTCAAAAGCCAATTGACGTTGTGGGCCAATCATTCTTACATCTCACACATATGCTCTTATCATAACCATCTGGTAATTAAGTAAAAACAACACACAGAGTACAGTTTTTAAGAAAAATGATATTTTTTGCACATAATATAGTTTGAAAATTAAGAAATCACAACTGAGAAACAGCATAATCTTGCCAGGGAGTAGCACCCTGAGGAGAAACAAAATAATTTGTGAAAATATCTCTCACTTTGATTCCAGAAAGAGGACGGCGCGGAGGAGGGACATGTGGTGTAGGCCTACTCACATTGGACAACATTTCATCACCAATAGCAGATGAGGGGCAATCATGAAGTCTAGTAAAATTGTGCAAAACAACACACGCTTTAATTACTTCAATAATAGTAGCCTCACTCAGCTGAATGGCAGACTGGAGGACACGCCATTTGGCACACAGAATCCCGAAGGCGCACTCCACCAGTCTACGCGCCCTGGAAAGCCTCAAATTAAATACACACCGCCGGTGGTCCAGGTTGCGCCTGCGATAAGGACTCATGACATGCCTTGTCAATTGGAAGGCCTCATCTCCCACAAGAACATATGGCACCGGTTGAGTACTGGAGCCTGGGAGTTGTTGTGGTGGTGGGAGGTCTAACTGGTTTTCACGTAGCCGCCAACCCATAATGGACAAATTGAAGACCCTTGAGTCTCCTGTTCGCCCATAGGCCCCAATGTCTACAATTATAAACTTGTAGTTACTGTCAACTACAGCTAACCGAACTACAGTGAAAAACTGCTTATAATTGTAGAATTGGGAGCCAGAGTTCGGTGGCTTGCGCACCCTGATATGTTTCCCATCCAGGGCTCCAATGCAGTGTGGGAAGTCACAAGTGTCATTGAACCCACGGGCTATTTTGAGCCAATCGTCCAGTTTTGGCTCAGGCATGACAAGATCATGGAGTTTAGCCCATATTTCACTACATGTTGAGCGCACAATGCCAGAAATGGTGGAGCGACCAATGAGAAACTCCAGGTGTAGTCCCGCACAAGACAATCCAGTTGACAGGAAGCTGAAAGGACAGAAAAATTAATATTAGGTAGGTAACAATAGTTTACACAAAACATGAAAAGGCACAGGTATGTTGTAGATTAAAAAACACAGGAATATCAATGAAATTAATGTATATTTACCTAGGGTACATAAGTCGAACATTACAAATACATATTTTGAATGTGCTTTTGCCCTAATTAACACATATATTTTAAAATAGCTGCAAGCAAACAACCCTTAAAAAAACATCATCTACATACAGTATGTGAGGATGTTGAATACATACCGTAGGGTAAGGAGAAGACGCTCCTCTGCGGATATGCTTTTTCGCATCCTGGTGTCCTGATACGTGAGTCCTGGACATACTGTCTCCAACAAGATATCAAATGTTGGTATTGTCATTCGACAGTATAGGTAGAACTTATCAGGATGTGCACGCAGAGCTGTATAGAGCCTCTGAAAATGGCCTTTAGTGAGGCGCTGAGTCAAAAGAGGATGCACCCACATTCTTCTTCTCCTCCTTTGAGGATCAACAATCACAGGGTATGGCTGCCCAAACCGACGCGACAAGACCCAGTTAAATAACACGCGCTGAGTTGGGGTGAAGTGCAGTAGGTCAGACATGGTGCAAACGTTAACACAACACACCAACAGATGCACAACCACAAAATGGCCATATGGGAGGGTGCCACCTGTTGTAGAGGCCTTAAATAGGGTTGATGATGCTGATTTAAATTAATTTCAGGCTACAAAACCGTTAAATGTCCATTTTGTCAGGTTGCGTGGAAAAAACGCCGTACGGATGTCATACGGATTACATACGCAACATTACATGCGCAAAATACGCGGCCACACCTTGCCATCGGATTACATAGGGAACACTATTTCTGGTTTATTTCTGCGTATTACGGCCGTAAAAAACGGACCGTATTTTCATTCGCATAGTGTGACGCCGGCCTTAGTGTTAGACACATCCGACAAATGTCTGCGTATTCTTCTTTTAAAAGGTCCTATTGCATAGCCAACATATTGGAGTCTGCAGGCCGTGCATTCAATCAAATAAATAAGACCTTCTGTGTTACAATTCATATATGTATTAATAGTATATGAAATATCTGTTACAATAGAAGTGAATTTACTGTTTTCATTAACATAATTACAAGTTTTGCACGGATGATGGCCACATTTGAAAAAGCCCCTTATAAGAAAGCCGTGATTTCCCATCTGAATCATTTTTATTTAAAAAATGGCTGGGTGAAAGAATATCTCCTAAAGAAGGAGCTTTTCTGGCTACAAATCGCATGTACGTATTTTCCAAAATATTCGCCAGTTCAGTATCACCAGATAAAGTTGGGAGATATTTTTTCACTATTTTAGTAATAGTATCAAACTGAGGACTAAACTCTGTAATAAAATTAATACTGCATGGCTTTTCTGAGTCTCTTGTGGAAACATTGCAAAGGACTTTCTGAGGATTTTTTTGTAAGATTATTTTTTATAGTTTTTTGGGGGGGTTTACCCTCAATAATTAAAGATTGTCTGTCTATATTATTCACAATTCGTTTGGCTTTAGATAGAGTCCACTCAGGATAACCTCTTAAACGTAATCTGTGCAATGTTTTTGAGGCTTCCTTTTCGTATGTTTATTTAGAAGTGCAATTCCTTTTTAGTCTGATCAGTTCACCTGTGGGTATATTTCTGATAACATGTTTTGGACATGATGAATGAGCTTGTAAAATGGAATTAGTATCTGTAGGCTTTCTATATGGGGAAATAAAAACTGCATTTGTGATGAGATCTGCTGAAACTACGATATCTAAATAACTGATTTCCAAATTTCCAAAGGGGTACCATTCCAAATTAATATCAAGTCGTCTATGTAGCGACCAAAAAAGGAAATATTTGGAGCAAATGGATTATTTTCATTAAAAATAAATTTTTCTTCCCATACTGCAACGGTTATATTTGCCAAGAAGGGGGAGCATTTGTCTCCCATACTTACTCCTTGTCCTTGTAGGAAGAAAATATTGTCAAATGAAAAATAATTGTGTATGAGTAAGAAGTGTGTTGCCTCTATTATAAATAGTTGAATTTCTTCTTTATAATGGCTGTACTTATTCAAAAAATAGGTCAAACTAGAAATAATGATATTATGTGGGATGGAGGGATACAATCCCACAATATCACATGTCATCCATAAATAAGAAGAAGACCAATTGAAACCATCCAAAGCAGAGATAACAGCTCTAGTATCCCATATATAACCTGGTATGGTAGGTTGACTACTAAGGGCTGTAAGTAATGATCAACCCATTCTCCAAGATGTTCTGAAAAAGAACCTACACCCGAAATAATAGCCCAGAAAGGAGGGGGGAAAATATTTTTTTTGCAATTTGGGCAGAGCATGGTAGATAGGTGTAACAGGATTTTTCACAAAAATGTAATCTGAAATTTTCTGTGTGATTGCTCCCGGAGCAAGTCCATCATCTAGCAATCTACTAATCTCTTCAGTATATTTATCAATAGGATTATTCGAAATTCTGACATATGTAGAAGAATCATTCAAAATCTTAAGGTTTTCAGCAAAATACAAACCTGCATTTAGCACTACCGCAGAACCAGGTATTACGGCCCGACGAGCACCTAATTTGCAGTCCCATTTGGTTAAAAGTCTTTACCCTGTCAATAATCTATCCACTTTATTCCCCATGCTTATTCCTAAACCAATCTCTCGTTGGTGATGTTCTCCTTGCAGCAATTGTATTGCCTATTCAACTGTTAAACATGCTGTAGACTTGCAGAGATCGGGATGATGTCACGGACAGTAGGCAGATCAAGAGTTAACAAATTCATTAACAGTTGAAAAAAAGTGGATATGGGAGGCAAAGATTATAACAATCTGCATGCTTTAGAAGCGATCAGCATGCAAACAATTATTGTCCCATAGTGGGACACAGTGTAAAAGTTAGAATTAATTAAAAAATTATAATAATTGTAAGAATATTTAAAAAAATAATAAAAATAATAAAAAAAATCATTATTTATTCTATCAATAAATAAATATTTGAGCGAAAAAAAAATCTAAACAATTAAAGTACACATATTTGGTATTCCCACGTCCGTAATGACCCACCCTATAAAACTGTCCCACTAGTTAACCCCTTTAGTGAACACCATAAAGAAAAAAAAACAAGGCAAAAAACAATGCTTTATCATCATAACGCCGAACAAAACGTGGAATAACACGCGATCAAAAAGACGGATATAAATAAACATGGTACCGCTGAAAACATCATCTTTTCCTGCAAAAAACAAGCCATGATACAGCTCTATCACCAGAAAAATAAAAAAGTTAAAGCTCTCGGAATAAAGCAATGCTAAAATAATTATTTTTTATATAAAATAGTTTTTATTGTATAAAAGCCCCAAAACAGGAAAAAATATAAATGAGGTATAGCTGTATTCGTACTAACCCAAAGAATAAAACCACTTTATCAATTTTACCCCACACGGAACTGTATAAACGCCCCTCCCCCCCAAAAAAAAAAAAAAATTTGATGAATTGCTGATTTTTGTTCATTCTGCCTCTCAAAAAAATTGGAATATAAAGGGATCAAAAAATGTCATGTGACTAAAAATGATACCACTTATGGGGGGTTCTGCTGTTTTGGCTCATGGGCTCTCCCAGTGGGTCATGGCACCTGCAAACCATAACAGTAATATCTGCTGCTCCTTCCCTTCTGAGCTCTGCCTTGTGCCCAAACAGTGGTTTACTCCCACATATGGGGTGTCAGCGTACTCAGGACAATTTGCACAATAACTCTTGGGGTCCAATTTCTCCTGTTACCCTTGGCTCTCCAAATGCGACATGGCGTCCGATCTCAATTCAAGCCAACTATAAAAACCCTGCCAGCATCACTGCACGGCCTTCCATCCCCCACCTGCCTTACACACCAACTTACTCACTACTCTGGGCCATGCTGTGAATTCTGTCTTCTGCCGGCTCCATGCTGGGTGCCTCTTGTCTCCTGCCTGTGCAGCGCCCCAGAGTCCTGGTCGTTGCAGTACTGATGCTCCGCCGCTAAGGGGGGCTATGGTACGTCTGATGGCACTGAAGGAGTTCACCTGACCAGGTATCACAGACTCCAATACACTTCACAGTCTGGCCTCCAGGGGGAGCTAAGGGCGCTATGTATTAGGCCACTCCTCACAATCTGGTAAAACTGGGGGTTAGATAGGAAGTTAGACAGAAAGCTGACTGGGTTGGAACCAGGTAACATCCTGTGGCAGAGGGTGTTGCAGGGGAAGATTCAGGGGGGTCCCTGTCAGGGATGGGATCCTGACAGAGGCCTAGCGAACAGAGAGAACGTTACGGGACCGCGCCTGCACCTGATCGCGGCGGTACCCCAAGAAAGGACAAGAAGCGAGGTTTATTGTGCTGAGTGAGAAACGAGATCAACGCAACAAGGAGAAACATCAGTAGGAGTCGTGCTGTAAGACGAGGCAACATCCTACTGAGGCGCGTAGCTGGTGGCCGGATTGCCGAGGAAGTACTAGGCTCCAAGCAATACTTCAAACCTACGGCAGGACAGTCAGTTATAGGCGGGCTGTCTCACTCAAATCACCTAAGAAGACATAAGGGGCAACAATAGGAGAGGGGCGACTCTAGGGTCCCGGAAGAACTCCGAGCCTACCCGTCATGGTGCGGGTGCGTCCTAGCCATATCATCTGGGGGACGAAGAAGAACATCAGAATCGAGTTGTGAGGGAACTTCAGAAACAGACACAACAGTTGTGGGGACTATCCCGTAAGCACAGCAGGGGAGGACCACAACACACAAGCGCTAGAAGATAGGCACAGATTTCCACCTGCAAAGGGAACTCTGGAGGTGCCATCGGACCGGCCAGACTTGCACAGCCCGGTTAACCATATTCCGGATGGAGGATCCTGAAACCTTCAGTAAAGACGTAAAGAGACTGCAACCTGGTGTCCTTGTTATTTACTGCGACCTGCACTACATCATCACCATCCACCACCTTTCACTGGACGCCCCACAGCAGAGCCACGGACCGGGTCTAGCCACCATGACAACCCCAGAGCAGAGACTCAGAGGCCCGGTACCGGGTACCCCTCGGCCCTGCGGCAGTGGGGGCGCTCCACCTGCTCTCTGCATACTTCCTGGCTGTGTGCATAGGGGGCAGCTCTGGCACTCCTTGGCTCTTATTGAGACACTGTGCACCTTCCTAAGGTGTCTCCAGCCAGTTGTCAAGAGGCCTCAGGTACTTAAGCCATCCCCGCCCATAGGAGGATGCCCGAGCAACTTTTTCCCTCAGTCAGTGTCTTGCTGCTGAGGTGCCAGGTCCTGTCTTGCTTCCGCCATCTTTGGGGGCTGCATTCCCAGACCTGTTACCATGCGCTTTGTGTTCTATGTTTTCGCCTCCCTGAGGGCTGCATACTCAGGCCTGTGTCCTTGTCCAGTATCTGTTCCCGTGTCCGTCCTTGTCTGTACTGTGTCCTATTCTTAACAGAGAAAAAAAAAAAGAAGTAAATCTCAAGCGTGAAACTTGGATAAAAGTTCAATTTATTTAGACAAGTCCATATTTCATAGTGGTACAGCAAATGATGGGGTACATGATACGACCAACGCATTTCGACCTGTTAAGGTCTTAATCATGGTATGGTATATGGTCAGACCAACAAAACATATATAAAAAAAATTAAACACAACAGGTGCGGCAATTGGAATCGAACAAAAAAAGAAAAAAAAACCAAAACTGTTGCACTAGTTAAAAGTCCCAACATTGGTACACATACAATTGACGTACAATGATTCATAGAAAAACGCAGTGATAGCATTAAGGCACTGTATACAAAGATCCAGATCATATTAACAATGGATAAATATGTATTACCACTGAAGTTTATACAGAGGAGAAAAAGAAAGAGGAAAAAAAAATATTTTAATCGTATTTCAAAATCAAATCTTGCCGTTTATTCAGACCCAACTGGGTTCTAGTCTGCAATGTAAAAATCCAGAAGGATTCACGATTCAAGACATCTGAAATCCCCACCTCTACTCAGTTTAACCCCTTCATGACCTTGCCGTTTTTTGCAATTCTGACCAGTGTCCCTTTATGAGGTAATAACTCAGGAACGCTTCAACGGATCCTAGCGATTCTGAGATTGTTTTTTCGTGACATATTGGGCTTCATGTTAGTGGTAAATTTAGGTCGATAATTTCTGAGTTTATTTGTGAAAAAAATGGAAATTTGGCAAAAATTTTGAAAATTTCGCAATTTTCACATTTTGAATTTTTATTCTGTTAAACCAGAGAGTTATGTGACACAAAATAGTTAATAAATAACATTTCCCACATGTCTACTTTACATCAGCACAATTTTGGAAACAAATTTTTTTTTGCTAGGAAGTTATAAGGGTTAAAATTTGACCAGTGATTTCTCATTTTTACAACAAAATTTACAAAACCATTTTTTTTAGGGACCACCTCACATTTGAAGTCAGTTTGAGGGTTCTATATGGCTGAAAATACCCAAAAGTGACACCATTCTAAAAACTGCACCCCTCAAGGTGCTCAAAACCACATTCAAGAAGTTTATTAACCCTTCAGGTGTTTCACAGCAGCAGAAGCAACATGGAAGTAAAAAATGAACATTTAACTTTTTAGTCACAAAAATGATCTTTTAGCAACAATTTTTTATTTTCCCAAGGGTAAAAGGAGAAACTGGACCACGGACGTTGTTGTCCAATTTGTCCTGAGTACGCTGGTACCTCATATGTGGGGGTAAACCACTGTTTGGGCGCACGGCAGGGCTCGGAAGGGAAGGAGCGCCATTTGACTTTTTGAATGAAAAATTGGCTCCAATCTTTAGCGGACACCATGTCGCGTTTGGAGAGCCCCCGTGTGCCTAAACATTGGAGCTCCCCCACAAGTGACCACATTTTGGAAACTAGACCCCCCAAGGAACTTATCTAGAAGCATAGTGAGCACTTTAAACCCCCAGGTGCTTCACAAATTGATCCGTAAAAACGAAAAAGTACTTTTTTTTCACAAAAAAATTATTTTAGCCTCAATTTTTTCATTTTCACATGGGCAACAGGATAAAATGGATCCTAAATTTTGTTGGGCAATTTCTCCTGAGTACACCGATACCTCACATGTGGGGGTAAACCATTGTTTGGGCACATGGTAAGGCTCGGAAGGGAAGGAGCGCCATTTGACTTTTTGAATGAAAAATTATCTCCATCGTTAGCGGACACCATGTCGCGTTTGGAAAGCCCCTGTGTGCCTAAACATTGGAGATCCTCCACAAGTGACCCCATTTTGGAAACTAGACCCCCCAAGGAACTCATCTAGAGGCATAGTGAGCACTTTAAACCCCCAGGTGCTTCACAAATTGATCCGCAAAAATGAAAAAGTACTTTTTTTTCACACAAAATATCTTTTAGCCTCAATTCTTTCATTTTCACATGGGCAACAGGATAAAATGGATCATAAAATTTGTTGGGCAATTTCTCCTGAGTATGCCGATACCTCATATGTGGGGGTAAACCACTGTTTGGGTGCACGGCAAGGCTCGGAAGGGGAGGCGTGCCATTTGACTTTTTGAATGGAAAATTAGCTCCAATCGTTAGCGGACACCATGTCGCGTTTGGAGAGCCCCTGTGTGCCTAAACATTGGAGCTCCCCTACAAGTGACCCCATTTTGGAAACTAGACCCCCCAAGGAACTTATCTAGATGCATAGTGAGCACTTATAACCCCCAGGTGCTTCACAGAAGTTTATAAAGCAGAGCCGTGAAAATAAAAAAATAATTTTTCTTTCCTCAAAAATGATTTTTAGCCCAGAATTTTTTATTTTCCCAAGGGTAATAGGAGAAATTGGACCCAAATGTTGTTGTCCAGTTTGTCCTGAGTACGATGATACCCCATATGTGGGGGTAAACCACTGTTTGGGCGCACGGCAGGGCTCGGAAGGGAAGGCACGCCATTTGGCTTTTTGAATGGAAAATTAGCTCCAATCATTAGCGGACACCATGTCGCGTTTGGAGAGCCCCTGTGTGCCTAAACATTGGAGCTCCTGCACAAGTGACCCCATTTTGGAAACTAGACCTCCCAATGAACTAATCTAGATGTGTGGTGAGCACTTTGAACCCCCAAGTGCTTCACAGAAGTTTATAACGCAGAGCCATGAAAATAAAAAATAATTTTTCTTTTCTCAAAAATGATTTTTTAGCCCACAATGTTTTATTTTCCCAAGGGTAATAGGAGAAATTAGAACCCAAAAGTTGTTGTCCAGTTTCTCCTGAGTACGATGATACCCCATATGTGGGGGTAAACCACTGTTTGGGCACATGCTGGGGCTCGGAAGGGAAGTAGTGACGTTTTGGAATGCAGACTTTAATGGAATGGTCTGCGGGCATCATGTTACGTTTGCAGAGCCCCTGATATGCCTAAACAGTAGAAACCCCCCACAAGTGACCCCATTTTGGAAACTAGACCCCCCAAGGAACTTATCTAGATGTGTGGTGAGCACGTTCAACCCCCAAGTGCTTCACAGAAGTTTACAACGCAGAGCCGTGAAAATAAAAAATCATTTTTCTTTCCTCAAAAAAGATGTTTTAGCAAGCAATTTTTTATTTTCACAAGGGTAACAGGAGAATTTGGACCCCAATATTTGTTGCCCAGTTTGTTGTGAGTACGCTGATACCCCATATGTGGGGGTAAACCACTGTTTGGGCACACGTCAGGGCTCGGAAGGGAAGTAGTGACATTTGAAATGCAGACTTTGATGGAATGGTCTGCGGGCGTCACATTGCATTTGCAGAGCCCCTGATGTGCCTAAACAGTAGAAACACCCCACAAGTGACCCCATTTTGGAAACTAGACCCCCGAAGAAACTTATCTAGATGTGTGGTGAGCACTTTCAACCCCCAAGTGCTTCACAGAAGTTTATAACGCAGAGCCGTGAAAATAAAAAATAATTGTTCTTTCCTCAAAAATTATGTTTTAGCAAGTAATTTTTTATTTTTGCAAGGGTAACAGGAGAAATTGGACCCCAACAGTTGTTGCCCAGTTTGTCCTGAGTACGCTGGTACCCCAAATGTGGGGGTAAACCACTGTTTGGGCGCACGTCGGGGCTTGGAAGGGCGGGAGCACCATTTGACTTTTTGAACGCAAGATTGGCTGGAATCAATGGTGGCGCCATGTTGCGTTTGGAGACCCCTGATGTGCCTAAACAGTGGAAACCCCTCAATTCTAACTTCAACACTAACCCCAACACACCCCTAATCCTAATCCCAACTGTAGCCATAACCCTAATCACAACCCTAACCCCAACACACCCCTAACCACAACCCTAACCGCAACACAACCGTAACCCTAATTCCAACCCTAATCCTAACCCTAATCCTAACTCTAATCCCAACCGTAACCCTAATCCCAACCCTAACCACAACTGTAACCCCAACACACCCCTAACCCTATCCGTAACCCTAACCACAAGCCTAATCTTAACCCTATTTCAAACCCTAGCCCTAATTCCAACCCTAACTCTAATTCCAACCCTAACCCTAAGGCTATGTGCCCACGTTGCGGATTCGTGTGAGATTTTTCCGCACGATTTTTGAAAAATCTGCAGGTAAAAGGCACTGCGTTTTGCCTGCAGATTTCCAGTGTTTTTTTGTGCGGATTTCACCTGCAGATTCCTATTGAGGAACAGGTGTAAAACGCTGCGGAATCCGCACAAAGAATTGACATGCTGCGGAAAATACAATGCAGCGTTTCTGCACGGAATTTTCCGCACCATGGGCACAGCGGATTTGGTTTTCCTTAGGTGTACATGGTACTGTAAACCTGATGGAAAACTGCTACGAATTCGCAGCGGCCAATCCGCTGCGGATCCACGGCCAATCCGCTGCGGATCCGCGGCCAATCCGCTGCGGATCCGCGGCCAATCCGCGGCCAATCTGCTGCCGATCCGCTGCGGATCCGCTGCCAATCCGCGGCCAATCCGCTGCCAATCCGCTGCGGATCCGCGGCCAATCCGCTGCAGATCCGCGGCCAATCCGCTGCGGATCCGCTGCCGATCTGCTGCGGATCCGCGGCCGATCCGCTCTGTGTGCACATGCCATAACCCTACCCCTAACCCTACCCGTAACCCTAACCCTACCCCTAACCCTGCCCCTAGTTCTAACCCTAGTTCTAACCCTAACCCTAGTGGAAAAAGAAAAAAAAATATTTTCTTTATTTTATTATTGTCCCTACCTATGGGGGTGATAAAGGGGGGGGTTTATTTATTATTTTTTTATTTTGATCGCTGTGGTAGAACCTACCACAGCGATCAAAATGTACCTGTAATGAATCAGCCAGCCGGCAGATTCGCGGCGGGCGCACTGAGCATGCGCCCGCCATCTTGGAAGATGGCGGCGCCCAGGGAGAAGACGGACCGACTTCGGGAGGCTCGGTAAGTATGAGGGGGTGGTGGGGGGGTGGATCGGAGCACAGGGGGGGGGGATCGGAGGACGGGGGGAGCGGACAGGAGCACGGGGGAGCGGACAGGAGCACGGGGGAGCGAACAGGGGGACGGAGGGGGGTACCGGACAGAACGGAGGACTGGGGAGGAGATCGGGGGCGGTGGGGGGGGCCAGAACATGATTTCCAGCCATGGCAGATGCTATTGCAGCATCGGCCATGGCTGGATTGCAATATTTCACCATTTTCATAGGTGAAATATTGCAAATTGCTCTGATTGGCTGTTGCACTTTCAACAGCCAATCAGAGCGATCGTAGCCACGTGGGGGCAAAGCCACCCCCCCTAGGCTGAAGTACAACTCCCCCTCTCCCTGCAGATCGGGTAAAATAGGAATTAACCCTTTCACCCGATCTGCAGGGATGCGATCATTCCATGACGCCACATAGGCGTCATGGGTCGGGAAGGGGTTAAAGACCTTTTCAATGCCCATAACACTAAGAGTATTAGCTTTTCCAGCATGAAATTGTCTGCAATGATAAGATACCGCAGAAATGTTATGAGCATTAGGCCGGCGTCACACTAGCGAGTTTTACGGACGCATGAGAGGCGCAGAAAATACGCATTGCACACGGACCAATGATTTTCTATGGGGCAGCTCCTATCTGCCGTATTTTACGCATCCGTATTGTCAGCGTATTGCGCAAAAAATATGCCAATGAAAGTCAATGGGGGCGAGAAAAATACGGATTACACACGGACCAGCAGTGTGACTTGCTAGAAATACGCCAGACATCTCCAGGTGCCAGGAAATAAGCCAAGCCCTCAATCAGGAAGCTCAGACATGCTAATTAGCTGAAAAAGCCAGACAGACATCCCGGAAGTCTGACGCTCGCCTCCACGGAGTTGCAAGCAGCATGGCACCCATAATTGATGTGGATATGCTCCTCATCCTGGTCCAAGAAAGGCCTGAAATATGGGACCAGCGGGATCCCAACTATTCAAACAGGGCCAGGAAAGAGGCAGCTTGGAGGGCCATCTGTGGGATCCTATTCTCAGATTTTGACCAACGCACACGTGCGGTGCAGACACAACTTTGTAAGTACACTCATGTTTCGACATTAATTAACCTTGAAAACTGTTTTACCTACATGATTTCATGCAGATTATTTTTTGGCTTAGTCTGGTATTTTTTGTTTTTGTATTTTTGAGCAAAAAAAATGATGGTGGACATGAGAAAGGGGTTACGTACAGATATAGAGATGTTGCTTACTGTAATATTTTTTGGAACGCCAGACTGGTACAGAGGGGAATAGAGACTGTCCTTGTGGGGTTTCATTTTATTGTGTATCCTTTTTTTATTTTTTAAGTCATTTTTACTTTATGAACTTCATTTAAAAAGGCATTTTATTATCCTTGTTAAAATATGATCAATCAATGACAACTGTTTTAAGCAATGTGCAGAATGACCTTATAGAATATTTGTTTCGATGTCATTGCAGTGGAAGATGTTATGACACGATGGCGCAGCATAAGGGACCAATATCGGAGGGAAAGGCAGCAGCGGGCCAGGAGTGGGCCAGCAGCTCCAACAAAAAAGAGAAAGTACATCTACTATGATTGTCTTTCCTTTTTGGATCCCAGTATGGATCTAAGACCGTAAGTAAAAACCTCACAACACAATACACATATGTTAGCAATTGACTAAACTCTTAATTATGGGTATTAATTTTCATAATTTCATAACAGATCACAGTCCAACCTCACTGAGAGGGAGACCGGGTCATTCTCGGAGGTTGTCATTGATCCGGTTGATGTAGAAGAAGAGTTGGCAGGCCCATCTTTGGCCTCTTCTAGCTCCATCCTTCCTGGACCATCTACTTCCGCATCCCAAGATCCTGCAACAAGTGGCCAAGATGCAGCACCACCACCCACAGCAGCACCAGATCCTGTAAACCAGGAAGATCATGGACACAGCAGCAGCTCTAGTGTCCCACTGGTGTCCTCTCCACAGGCTGCTGGACCTTTACGCAGAGGCCGCAGAAGGAGAGAGCTGCAAGACAGTAGGAGGAATGTGGACGCTGGGGTCCTTAATTATTTGGCCAGGGCAGCCCAGGATGATGGTGAGGAGGCCTTTGCTCGCAGCCTGGCCCTGTACCTCCGTCCCCTTCCCCGTGAGGTGAGGCTACGTGTGAGAGGGTGTATTCAAATCCTGATTGATTTAGGTACCTTCCCAAATGAGCCCTATGAGGTGTTAGAATTTATTGAGAGAAGGCACCACATAACCTCTTGCACCTTCCACGAACTCAACAGGTGCATGGTCAATCAGGATTTGAAGCACCTCGTCCACGTGTGCCTACACCTCAACCCCTTCCCACCCAAAACCCACCAAGGCAACCTCAATACCATATCCCAGCCTACCATCAACCTTCCCAATATGGCCACTTGTCCAGACCCAGTGCTGTAGGCTGGTCCCAACCTGGGTTTGGACGACATGGCCATATTGGGGGTGGGTATGAGTCCAGCCAATATGTCGGTCAGCATGAGGGCCAGAGACAAATACCTTATGGGCAATACCCGACTGGCCAATATGATCAAGGGCTGTATTTGGATCTGCCCCACACAGCATCCACACAGGGTGAAGGACAATTGGCCCAACAAAGGCCACCTGAGCAGGACCCTGAGCTTCCGCCATCACCTCCACCAACGTACAGAAATCTGTAAAAAAAAAATTTATTGTGTTTGGCTTTTTGCCACATAACCATGTTTTGGTTTACTTTGTGCTGTAATAGCACTTTGTTATGTTGTTCTTAAAAAAACAAAAACAAAAAAATATATACAAATCCATATGAAAAAAATATGGTTTAACGTTAACAACAAAAGGCTTTTGCTATAACTAAAATATACAGTCAAAAGCCAATTGACGTTGTGGGCCAATCATTCTTACATCTCACACATATGCTCTTATCATAACCATCTGGTAATTAAGTAAAAACAACACACAGAGTACAGTTTTTAAGAAAAATGATATTTTTTGCACATAATATAGTTTGAAAATTAAGAAATCACAACTGAGAAACAGCATAATCTTGCCAGGGAGTAGCACCCTGAGGAGAAACAAAATAATTTGTGAAAATATCTCTCACTTTGATTCCAGAAAGAGGACGGCGCGGAGGAGGGACATGTGGTGTAGGCCTACTCACATTGGACAACATTTCATCACCAATAGCAGATGAGGGGCAATCATGAAGTCTAGTAAAATTGTGCAAAACAACACACGCTTTAATTACTTCAATAATAGTAGCCTCACTCAGCTGAATGGCAGACTGGAGGACACGCCATTTGGCACACAGAATCCCGAAGGCGCACTCCACCAGTCTATGCGCCCTGGAAAGCCTCAAATTAAATACACACCGCCGGTGGTCCAGGTTGCGCCTGCGATAAGGCCTCATGACATGCCTTGTCAATTGGAAGGCCTCATCTCCCACAAGAACATATGGCACCGGTTGAGTATTGGAGCCTGGGAGTTGTTGTGGTGGTGGGAGGTCTAACTGGTTTTCACGTAGCCGCCAACCCAAAATGGACAAATTGAAGACCCTTGAGTCTCCTGTTCGCCCATAGGCCCCAATGTCTACAATTATAAACTTGTAGTTACTGTCAACTACAGCTAACCGAACTACAGAGAAAAACTGCTTATAATTGTAGAATTGGGAGCCAGAGTTCGGCGGCTTACGCACCCTGATATGTTTCCCATCCAGGGCTCCAATGCAGTGTGGGAAGTCACAAGTGTCATTGAACCCACGGGCTATTTTGAGCCAATCATCCAGTTTTGGCTCAGGCATGACAAGATCATGGAGTTTAGCCCATATTTCACTACATGTTGAGCGCACAATGCCAGAAATGGTGGAGCGACCAATGAGAAACTCCAGGTGTAGTCCCGCACAAGACAATCCAGTTGACAGGAAGCTGAAAGGACAGAAAAATTAATATTAGGTAGGTAACAATAGTTTACACAAAACATGAAAAGGCACAGGTATGTTGTAGATTAAAAAACACAGGAATATCAATGAAATTAATGTATATTTACCTAGGGTACATAAGTCGAACATTACAAATACATATTTTGAATGTGCTTTTGCCCTAATTAACACATATATTTTAAAATAGCTGCAAGCAAACAACCCTTAAAAAAACATCATCTACATACAGTATGTGAGGATGTTGAATACATACCGTAGGGTAAGGAGAAGACGCTCCTCTGCGGATATGCTTTTTCGCATCCTGGTGTCCTGATACGTGAGTCCTGGACATACTGTCTCCAACAAGATATCAAATGTTGGTATTGTCATTCGACAGTATAGGTAGAACTTATCAGGATGTGCACGCAGAGCTGTATAGAGCCTCTGAAAATGGCCTTTAGTGAGGCGCTGAGTCAAAAGAGGATGCACCCACATTCTTCTTCTCCTCCTTTGAGGATCAACAATCACAGGGTATGGCTGCCCAAACCGACGCGACAAGACCCAGTTAAATAACACCCGCTGAGTTGGGGTGAAGTGCAGTAGGTCAGACATGGTGCAAACGTTAACACAACACACCAACAGATGCACAACCACAAAATGGCCATATGGGAGGGTGCCACCTGTTGTAGAGGCCTTAAATAGGGTTGATGATGCTGATTTAAATTAATTTCAGGCTACAAAACCGTTAAATGTCCATTTTGTCAGGTTGCGTGGAAAAAACGCCGTACGGATGTCATACGGATTACATACGCAACATTACATGCGCAAAATACGCGGCCACACCTTGCCATCGGATTACATACGGAACATTATTTCTGGTTTATTTCTGCGTATTACGGCCGTAAAAAACGGACCGTATTTTCATTCGCATAGTGTGACGCCGGCCTTAGTGTTAGACATATCCGACAAATGTCTGCGTATTCTTCTTTTAAAAGGTCCTATTGCACAGCCAACATATTGGAGTCTGCAGGCCGTGCATTCAATCAAATAAATAAGACCTTCTGTGTTACAATTCATATATGTATTAATAGTATATGAAATACCTGTTACAATAGAAGTGAATTTCCTGTTTTCATTAACATAATTACAAGTTTTGCACGGATGATGGCCACATTTGAAAAAGCCCTTATAAGAAAGCCGTGATTTCCCATCTGAATCATTTTTATTTAAAAAAAAAAAGGCTGGGTGAAAGAATATAAATGTATAAAGTAGCGGCGCTCGTAAGATGGATGGTGATAGCTGCGGGTAGTACTCCTTACCACACAAAAGGAGAAAGGGAACTATAAACAATAAACTAATATTTTAGCAATATTAATACCTATTAGTTAATATTAGTTTATTGTTTATGGGTGAAAGAATATCTCCCAAAGAAGGAGCTTTTCTGGCTACAAATCGCATGTACGTATTTTCCAAAATATTCGCCAGTTCAGTATCACCATATAAAGTTGGGAGATATTTTTTCACTATTTTAGTAATAGTATCAAACTGAGGACTAAACTCTGTAATAAAATTAATACTGCATGGCTTTTCTGAGTCTCTTGTGGAAACTTTGCAAAGGACTTTCTGAGGATTTTTTAGTAGGATTATTTTTTATAGTTTTTTGGGGGGTTTACCCTCAATAATTAAAGATTGTCTATCTATATTATTCACAATTCGTTTGGCTTTAGATAGAGTCCACTCAGGATAACCTCTTAAACGTAATCTGTGCAATGTTTTTGAGGCTTCCTTTTCGTATGTTTATTTAGAAGTGCAATTCCTTTTTAGTCTGATCAGTTCACCTGTGGGTATATTTCTGATAACATGTTTTGGATGCGATGAATGAGCTTGTAAAATGGAATTAGTATCTGTAGGCTTTCTATATGGGGAAATAAAAACTGCATTTGTGATGAGATCTGCTGAAACTACGATATCTAAATAACTGATTTCCAAATTTCCAAAGGGGTACCATTCCAAATTAATATCAAGTCGTCTATGTAGCGACCAAAAAAGGAAATATTTGGAGCAAATGGATTATTTTCATTAAAAATAAATTTTTCCTCCCATACTGCAACTGTTACATTTGCCAAGGAGGGGGAGCATTTGTCTCCCATACTTACTCCTTGTCCTTGTAGGAAGAAAATATTGTCAAATGAAAAATAATTGTGTATGAGTAAGAAGTGTGTTGCCTCTATTATAAATAGTTGAATTTCTTCTTTATAATGGCTGTACTTATTAAAAAAAATAGGTCAAACTAGAGATAATGATATTATGTGGGATGGAGGGTTACAATCCCACAATATCACATGTCATCCATAGATAAGAAGAAGACCAATTGAAACCATCCAAAGCAGAGATAATAGCTCTAGTATCCCATATATAACCTGGTATGGTAGGTTGACTACTAAGGGCAGTAAGTAATGATCAACCCATTCTCCAAGATGTTCTGAAAAAGAACCTACACCCGAAATAATAGCCCAGAAAGGAGGGGGGAAAATATTTTTTTTGCAATTTGGGCAGAGCATGGTAGATAGGTGTAACAGGATTTTTCACAAAAATGTAATCTGACATTTTCTGTGTGATTGCTCCCGGAGCAAGTCCATCATCTAGCAATCTACTAATCTCTTCAGTATATTTATCAATAGGATTATTCGAAATTCTGACATATGTAGAAGAATCATTCAAAATCTTAAGGTTTTCAGCAAAATACAAACCTGCATTTAGCACTACTACCCCACCCCCCTTGTCAGACTGTCTTATAATGAGGTCCGTGTTGTTTTTCAGGTCTCCTAGGGCATTTCTTTCCTGTACAGTAAGATTATCTGAAACATTATTTAATTCTCTATCCAATTCTATTAAGTCCTTTTCAATAAGTTCCTGAAAGAGATCCAAAACAACAGGTCTAGATTGTATAGGATAAAAAAAATGGGTTAGACATAGGAGGATGCCCAAGCAACTTTTTCCCTCAGTCAGTGTCTTGCTGCTGAGGTGCCAGGTCCTGTCTTGCTTCTGCCATCTTTGGGGGCTGCATTCCCAGACCTGTTACCATGTGCTTTGTGTCCTATGTTTCCGCCTCCCTGAGGGCTGCATACTCAGGCCTGTGTCCTTGTCCAGTATCTGTTCCTGTGTCCGTCCTTGTCTGTACTGTGTCCTATTCCTGTACCTTATCTTGTTCCTGTACTTAACCTTGTCTGAAATCAGTCCTAACCTCTGTCTGTTTGCATCCTTGTCTGTGGCTTCCTTTCCTGCTGTGAGTATCCTCGTGTCCTCTCCATCTGCCCTGTTCTCGTCCCTTGCTCTGCAGTCCCACTCTGCTCTTGCTCAACGGTTCAACTCTGCCCTGCTCCACTCCTTGCGGTTCTGCCTTGCATCCGCTCCTTGCGGTTCTGCCTTGCTCCACTCCTTGCTGTTCTGCCTTGCATCTGCTCCTTTTGGTTCAGCTCACTGCACTGCAACCAGCGTTTCTGTTCTGTTCTCTGCTCCGCAACCTTGCGGTCCTGCTCCACTTCCATTCTGCAACCTCCATGACAGGTCCCTACCTGTCCCCATGTATCCTCTAGTCTGAATAGGCCCCTACCTGTACTCATATACCCTCCAGTCTGACTAGGCCCCTACCTGTCCCCATATACCCTGCAGTCTGAATAGGCCTCTACCTGTAGCCATATACCCTCTAGTCTGAATAGGCCCCTACCTGTCCCCATATACCCTTTAGTCTGAATAGGCCCCTACCTGTACCCATATACCCTCTAGTCTGAATAGGCCCCTGCCTGTAGCCATATACTCTCCAGTCTGAACAGGCCTCTACCTTATTCCATATACCAGCCCGCATTCCTGTCCATACCAAGTCAGTACTTGTCCTACTAGTGTCTCAGCCATGGCCGCCTACCAGTGTCTCAACCGTGCCCACCTACCAGTGTCTCAGCCATGCCCACCTGCCAGTGTCTCAGCGATGCCCGCTTGCCAGTGTCTCAGCCATGTCTGCCAGGTGAGCCCGTTGCATGCTCCTGGTTTAGCGTTCCGTCCCCCAGTGGGATCAGCAGCCACAGACAGACACCACCCTGAAGTGGTACCTGGCAGCTACCTGCCTCACAAGCCTAACCTCACATCAGAGGCTCCAGTGAACAGCAAGATAGCTGCTTAGTCACGCCCCTTCCATGGTAGTCTGGTTTGTAGCACAGTGGGGCCACACCATGCACGCTCGCACCAACCTGTCAGTGTGGGAGTGTAACACAAATTTTTTTTGTTTTAAAAGTCAAACGGCGCTCCTTCCTTTCCGAGCTCTGCCATGCGCTCAAACAGTAGTTTAACTGCACATATGGGGTATCAGCATACTCAGGACAAATTGCACAACAACTGTTGTGGTCCAATTTCTCCTGCTCACCACACATCTAGATAAGTTCCTTGGGGGTCTAGTTTCCAAAATGGTGACACTTCTAGGGGGTTTCCACTGTTAAGGCACATCAGGGGCTCTCCGAATTAGACATGGTGTCCGATCTTAATTCCAGCCAATTTTGCATTGAAAAAGTCAAACGGAGCTGCTTCCCTTCTGAGCTCTGCCACACGCCCAAACAGTGGTTTACCTGCACATATGGGGTAGCAGAGTACTCAGGACAAATTGCACAACAACTCTTGTGGTCCAATTTCTCCTGTTACCCTTGGTAAAATAAAAAAAATTGGATCTGAAATTTTTTGTGAAAAAAAGTTAAATGTTAATTTTTTTTTAAACATTCCCAAAAATCCTGTGAAGTACCTAAAGAGTAAAAAAAAAGGTATTGTAAAATGAGACATCGCTGGTCAACTTTTAGCCCTTATATGGGAAATGTTACTTATTAAATATTTTGTGAGACATATCTTTGTGATTTATAGTGAACCTGTCACCCCCCAGGGCGTTTTTATGTAAAAGAGCCACCTTCAGAAGCACTAAGGCTGCATTCTGTGAAGGTGGCTCTTATGCTTTATATCCCTAGAAATGGTGAAATAATCACTTTTATAAATTTCGCGCCATACCTCTATTGAGTCAGGGAGGTATGATTTCTCCCTGACTCAAGCGCCTCATAGCCGTCCATCATCCCACCGGTCGCCGCCTCCTCTCTGTCTCGTGCCGTCACCGGCGCCAGCACTCTACAATTATTTCTCAGGCATGCGCCGTGCACGCTGCCCTGGAACTTACATCAAGTGATGTAAGTAGGTCGCGCCTGTGCGCAGCGGAGGTCCCAGATCCCGCCCCGCAGTGACGTATTCACACAGTGGGGCTGGGAATCTCACGCCTGTGCAGTGGAGCGGGTCACCATGCTCCATTGAAGATATTGCTGATGTCTTGCGAGATTTGTGAAGTCTCACGAAACTTCGTCGCTATCTTCAATGGAGCACGGTGACCCGATCCACTGCGCAGGTGCCAGATTCCCAGCACCACAGTGTGAATACATCATAACACACTGCGGGGCAGGATCTGGAGCTTCACTACACGAAGGCGCCGTGATGTCACAACAAAGAGAGGAGGCAGCGCCCGGATGACACAGGGCGATGATTGACTTCTCGGAGGCGGTCGACACCAGGGGAGAAGACATACCTCCAGGACACAATACAGGTATGGCGCGAAATTTATAAAAGTGATTATTAGGGTTACTAAGCATAATAGCCACCTTCACAAAATGCAGCGTTAGTGCCAGTAGCAGCTGCATTTCCCACTCTAGGCTTATACTCGAGTCAATAAGTTTTCCCAGTTTTATGGATCAAAATTAGGGGTCTTGGCTTATACTCGGGTCAGCTTATCCTAATAGCGAGTTTCCTACTCCACACTTATGAGGGGCAAATACCCCGAAACACCTGTCTGTGGATGGATACCATGTTTTGGCATAGGTGGTTTTCCTTTATTGGATGCTGCCCTTCCCGTGATTGTTCCTTCCCGGTGAAAGACCCGACTTCTCCGGCTCACGGCGCTTCTGCAATTTGCGCATGCACAGTTGCACTGCTACCGCCGCTGGGTTTCCTGGGAGGTCGTGGCCTGGTGGCTCTGCCCCATCATGGCGGCGCCCACCGGGTATTTCTGCTCGGCGTCTACTGCGGTAAGATGCCTGTGCGTTGTTGTTGCGGCGCCTGCATTCTTGCTGGCGTCCTCTTTTCGTCCCCAGGCTCCGTTTTCTCTGTTTAGTCCTCTGGCTCGGCTCAGATCTCCACTCCTGTGTCTGCCTGTTTTGCTCTTCCAGCTCCCTGTTTGTCCCGTCCCCTGCTTTTCCGTTCTTCCTGTGCTCTGACAGTATGTCAGCTCTGAGTCCTCCTTAGTTTCTCTTAGTTTTGTCCCTCTTTGGTCCTACCCTAACAATTTGTTTTTTTCCCTCTCATGCAATTCAGTCATTGTCTTTTCTGGATCCTCCTGGCACCATTTCTCCTACCTTCCCTTTTGTACCCGTAAGTGCTGTTCTCGTCTTGCCCTAGTCGTCCCTTTGGCTCCGGCTGTTGCTGTTACATCCCCCTTGGAACTGCACCTAACGCTCCCTGTATAGGGGGTGGTTCCATCTGGTCCGCTCATCCTTGGGGGCTCTGGAGTTGCGACCCAGAGGGTCCACTCTTGGGCTTTCCCTTAGAACCCTAACAAGTATATACGGTATGTCATGTCTAATATATATATATTTGTATATACAGTACAAGCTGAAGAGCCCGGCGTTGCCTGGGCATAGTAAATATCTGTGGTTAGTTATAGCACCTCACTTCTCTTATTTTACCATCACGCCTCTCATTTTTCCCCTCACATCTTTCATTTTCCCCCTCACATCTCTCATTTTCTCCCTCACACCTCTCATTTTCCCCCTCACTCCTCTTATTTTCCCCCTCACTCCTCTCATTCCCCCCTCACTCCTCTCTTTCCCCCCTAACAATTGTCATTTCGACCTCACATCTGTCATTTTCCGATCACTCCACTATTTTCCCTCACTCCTCTCATTTTGCACTTACACCTTTTCATTTTCACCTCACACCTCTCATTTTCACCTCACACCTCTCATTTTCCCCTCAGTATATACATGTTTGTCATCTCCCTTATATATAGTATACACCTGTATGTCATCTCCTGTATATAGTATATACCTGTATGTCATATCCCCTGTAAATAGTATATACCTGCTGTATGTCATCTCCTCCTGTATATTGTATATACCTATGTGTCAGGACTCTGAACATTTTCTACCTTTTGTGCATTACTGCCCTTTTCCAAGATGGCGTCTGAGGTCCACAGCACTCTGGAAGAGGTTTTCATCCAGGATATCTCTATACTTGGCTGCATTCAGTGGTCCAGTCCCTGCAGCTGAAAAACACCCCATAGCATGATGCTGCCAGCACCATGTTTCACTGTTGGGGATTGTATTGGGCAGTTGATGAGCAGTGCCTCATTTTCTCCACACATACTACTACCACACATACTCCTCAAAAAGTTCTATATTCGTCTCATCAGACCAGAGAATCTTATTTCTCATAGTCTGGGAGTCCTTCATGTGTTTCAAAGCAAACTCTATGCGGGCTTTGATATGTCTTGCACTGAGAGAGACTTCCGTCAGGCCACTCTGCCATAAAGACCTGACTGGTGGAGGGCTGCAGTGATAGTTGACTTTGGGGAACTTTCTCCCATCTTCCTACTACATCTGTGGAGCTCAGCCACAGTGATCTTGGGGTTCTTTTTTACCTCTCTCATGAAGGCTCTTCTCCCACGAATGCTCAGTTTGGCTGGATGGCCAGGTCAAGGAAGACTTCTGGTGGCCCCAAACTTCTTCCATTTAAGGATTATGGAGGCCATTGTGCTCTTAGGAACCTTGAGTACTACAGAAATTCTGTTGTAACCCTGGCCAGATCTGTGCCTTGCCACAATTCTGTCTGAGCTCCTTGGCTAGTTCCCTTGAACTCATGATTCTCATGTGGTCTGACATGCACTTTTGGCTGTGAGGTCTTACATAGACAGGTGTGCGCCTTTCCAAATCAAGTCCTATCATTTTAATTTAACACAGCTGGACTCCAATGAAGAAGTAGAACCATCTCAAGAAGAATGACAAGGAAATAAACAGCATGTGACTTAAATATGAGTGTCTAGGCAAAGGGTCTGAATACTTATGACTATGTGATATTTCAGTTTTTCTTTTTTAATAATTTTGCAAAAAATTCTACATTTGCATTTTTTTCAGTCAAATTGGGGTGCAGAGTGTATCATGTATCAAATGGCTGCAATGAAGCAAAGAGTGAAAAATTTAAAGGGGTCAGAATACTTTCTGGCATTTGTATATATATATATTTTTTTTTTCTCACTTCATCATCTTTATTTCTTTTTCCATATTATGTTTGGGTTTTTTTCCCATTTATACAATTCTCTCACAATCAGATTTTTCCTTTATTTATTCTATACCTCCATCCAGTACATTTTAGCTTGTACATGGTCTTTATACCCGCACCACATACAATCTAGCATTACAGGCTTCCTCCGTCTCCTTGGTGACCTCTGGGTGCTGGTGGTGCGCATGCGTTCTTGCTCCTTGTCCGCTCGCATCACCTGTGGTGTCTTCACGATGTCTCCATGCGCCTTGTCCGGGTCCTGCTTACGTGATCCATGTTGGCGGAGCTTCTGCAGTCATGTGCTCGTGTTGCCATCGTGACGCCTCCGGGTGATGTAACTGCACTTTTGGATAGTTTGCGCATGTTCCGCCCCCACATCAACGCTCAAGTCATCTCTGCATCTTCCTAATGATTGGTGTATGGCCCTATATAAACCTAATCTCCTGCTCTTGATTAACCCCCGGAAGACGGCTAGCTCCAAAACGCGCGAAGGGACCTCTCAGCACGTTTTCTAGGTAAAAATGCCCCTTTGATATCTCTCTACTATTTCTCAACATGCACTTTATCTGTATTAGTACCTTATATCCATAATTCTACTGTTGTATATGCACTCCAGCACTTTTATATATACCAGCATTTTTTGTACTTGATCCACTATTGTTTTGCACTTTGTGCTTATGATATTAACTATTTATTGTTTCATTACTGCTTTTGCACTTTAGCACTTTGATACACATCGATTTTTGTATTTTTCATCACATCATGTTATCATTACATATTTCATATAATTTGGGGGGGGGGTTTATGCTCTATTTTTAAGGTGCCTCTTTAAGATAAGCATTTTCTGAGCCATAAATATATAAATGATTATACATCTTCTATATTTTAACATATATTAGATTTTGGACTCTTCTTGTTGGGCATTTTTGCAATATTGTCTCTCCTTATTAGGGGCTTAATATCATATACTTAAAAAAAAAACCGTGCACCATTACTTGATTCAGGTGATATTATTATTTATTTATTATTAATTATTTGAATAAAGACATTATTTTAATCTATTTTATGTTATAGAGCAGACTCAGGTCCAAAGAGACAGGCCATGAAGGACTATTTTGGAAAGTCTGATTAAGGGTCATATCAGACCATACTCATTTCCCATTGTTGTGGGGTTCTTTTTTGTGAAGAAAAAATGAGGGGTTACAACCCTGCCTGGATTTCAGGGAACTCACTGATCATTGTCAGTGATACGTACTGCATCCCCTGATCCCTGACCTCTTTAATCAGATTGATGGGGCAAAATGATTCTCTAAAATGGAACTCAGCAGGGCGTATAACCTCATCCGCATTAAGGAGGGGGATGAGTGGAAGACTGTGCTCAATACGACTGAAGGGCACTATGAGTACCTGGTGATGCCTTTTGGGTTGACTAACATGCATGCCGTCTTTCAGCAATTTATTAATGATGTCTTTAGTCACCTGGTAGGCAGGTTCGTTGTTAACTATCTGGATGATAATCTGATCTATTCACCTGAACTAGAGACACACCAGGGACATGTTAGGCATGTTTTACATATATTTTGTGAAAATAAATTGTATGTCAAACCCGAGAAGTGTATGTTCTCTGTTGAGGAGATCACTTTCCTTGGATATGTATTGTCTGCTATGGGTTTTTGCATGGATTCAGCGAAAGCCCGGGTGGTATTAGATCGTCCAGAGGATTTGAAGGCGTTACAAAGATTCTTGGGTTTCACCAACTACCACCGTAAATTTATAAAGATCTTTTTGATAGTAGCCAAACCTCTCACAGATATGACCAAGAAGGGGACGGACTTCTCAAAGTGGTCCAGTTCTGCTAGAAAGGCATTTGACAAACTGAAAAGGCATCTTGCTTCTGCATCGATTCTGTTACAGCCTGATGTCTTTCAACCTTTCATTGTGGAGGTCGATGCGTCTGAGGTGGGAGTGGGAGCTGTACTATCGCAGGGTGTGTCTCCTGATACATGGCAACCATCTGCTTATTTTTCCAAGAAACTATCACCAGCTGAGAGAAATTACAATATTAGTAATAGGGAGCTCAAAGCTATCAAATGGGCATTTGAGGAGTGACATCATTTCTTGGAGAGAGCTGTTCACCCAGTGACCGTTATCACAGATCATAAGAATCTGGTAAACTTGGAATTGGCGAAATGTCTCACACCACGACAGGCAAGATGGGCATTATTTTTTAACAGGCTTAACTTTTTTGTTACTTTCAGGCAGACGAGCAAAAAATGTTAAGGCAGATGCCTTGTCACGTTGCTTTCCTGGGGGAGGAGATAAGTGCAGTCCGGTTTCTATTCTCCAAAAGGGGGTAGTGATGGCGTCTATAGGCTCCAATCTTGAAAGAGAGGTTGGTGACGCTCAGGGAGATGCTGCTGCTACCTGTCAACTTGGTAAACTATTTGTTCCAGTCAATCTCCATCTCTGGGTCCTCAGTGAACATCATGAGACGGTGTTGGCTAGACATCCTGGGAATAAGGCCACCGCGGATCTACTTACTCAGTGTTTTTGGTGGTCAGGTGCTCATAAGACTGTTCGGGAGTATGTGGCAGCCTGCAATATCTTTGTGTGACGCCCCAGAGTCCTGATCGTCACAGTTGCATTTCTTTCCTCACGGGGAGAGTGATGTCACACTTGGAAGCGATGAAGGATAACCCTCACCAGGTAACACAAACATGCAACATGTTCACACTACAGGCCACAAGGGGGAGCTTTTGATCCTATTTCTAGGTGACTCCCCTGATATATATTGAGGTTTGGAGGGAAAGTTAGTCAGATAGTGCCGGACAGCAGACTGGAGCAGTCTGAGGCAGGAAGAATGTATGAGGAGCCGTGCAGCATGCTGCAGGTCCTGGACAGAGATAATACCGAAAGCAGAACAAATTGCAGTGAGAGTGCAGGAGAGCAAAGCACAGGAGAGTGATACCAGTGGAGCAGTGAACTAGCTACCTCCCTGGCTGGCGTAGAGTACCGGCAGCATAGCTGGATTACATATCACCTGTCCGCCCTAATACCCAGGAGGCACAGTGACACTTAGAGCCCGGGTCATGATAGAGACCCTATAAAAAGGCTCGAGTCACCTGCTATACAGGTTTGTGTCCCACCTTTATGAAGGACAGAGAGAACTGTGAGGACCTTATCAGAAGCCATAAGCAGTAAGGGACTACAAAACCACTGCGCTGTCCTGTGATCTGGTGCCCTGGACTGTGGCTGCCTGAAGTCTTCAGTAAACCAGGTAAAGAGACAGCAAAACCTGTGTACTCGTTCTTTATTGCACCATTCACCATCTTCCATCTACACACTGGTAGCCCTGGGGATATACTTCACCTGTGGGAAGTCATACCATCTAGCTGCCATAACATCACTCCAGAGGACCCCTTTAAGCAGCGTCGGTCCCCACTTACTGAATACTACAGGTGGCGTCATGAACATAAACTTTATTCAATAATTCCTTTTACATGGGTGCTCAGGGCCACGGACTGGGTCGTCACCGTGACATCCCCCTGTGAATACCAGACCCGGTACCCGGTACCCCATGGCCCTGTGGGCAATTTATTTTGTCATCACAAACCGGATCGACCGACCATGAGAATTGGGTCATGTGCGCCTAAGAGACTGTGCCTAACTGTGATTTATTGAGAGACTGTTAATTGTGAATTGCCGCAAAACATGCCGCCATTATAGCACCACGAGGATCTCTAGAAAAGAAAAGTGCGCCATCGTGGGCGCGGACTAGCTGTGGGGCGCGAAAACAATGGCCACCCACTCCAAATACTCTTGCACCATGAGGACATGCCCATCAGCAACAGAGATCCACCTCCTGATCCTGAATAGCGAGAGAAAGAGGAAGAAGCTCCACCCCCACAGTAGAGAGCGGGAACCAGACGAGGACGCAGCAAGGAACGTGGCGGACGCCATGGCAAGCAGCCCGGACCCGGAGCGTGGGGTGAAAGCCGGGGACTCCCCCATTCACCAGGATGGAAGCCGCGGTGAGCCATCACCTACAGTCCCAGAGTTCCTGCAAGAAGAAGTGGAGGAGCTGAGTGACCAACTCCTGCGGATGCAGCTGAGAGCCGAGACCAAGTGGAAGGCAGCGCTGGGAGTGAAGCTGCAAGTGCAGCCCCTTATCCGGAGGCCACTGATGCGAGCGTAGTAAACCGGCACAGTAGGCACCGCAGCGACAGGTAAGGAGACCGACCCTGCCCCGGTAGCCGAGGAACTCCTAGTGGGCCCACTAGATGCACCACCACGCTATGGATCCGGATGGATTCAGATCCTGGGGGAATGGGACCAGGTCTCGGGGATGGAACGCCTTATGACAGCCCCGATCCATCCCACCAATATGTCAGGCGAAATATACGATGAAAAGACTGTATACCGCTGGGTGAACCTGGGAAAGATCTGATTGGGTTCCCTGGGGCAGAAAGACAAGAAGGAGAACTGTTGTGAATTCCGTTCTCGAACTCCCTCCTGTGGTCATGAATGGTACTTCGGTGAGTTCTGTCTGTGAACTCCCTCTGGTGGCTGTGTGTGGAGCTACTAGCCATTGAGGTTCGTTCCTCACCTGGTCTCGTTTACTGCTACTGACTTCTCTATTTAACTCCACTCAGATCGTTAGTGCATGCCAGCTGTCGATGTCTATGCACTGGTTCAGATCTCTCTTGGACCTTGCTGAGGACCTGTCTACTCCAGCAGAAGCTAAGTTCCTGCTTGTTCATTTGTTGCATATTGTTTTTCTTGCTAAGTTCTAGTCCAGCTTGCTATCATGAAATTGCCTGGCTAGCTGGAAGCTCTGGGGGTGCAGAGTGGCACCACCGCAACGTGAGTCAGTGCGGGGGTCTTTTTTGCACACTCTGCGTGGTTTTTGTAGTTTTTTGTGTTGACCGCAAAGATCCCTTTTCTATCCTCAATCTGTTTAGTTAGACTGGCCTCCTTTGCTAAAACCTATTTCATTCCTGTGTTTGTGATTTCCTCTTAACTCACAGTCAATACTTGTGGGGGGCTGCTTTTACCTTTGGGGAGCTTCTCTGAGGCAAGTGAGGCTTTGTTTCCTTTCTTTAGGGGTAGTTAGCTCTTAGGCTGTGAAGAGGCGTCTAGGCAGAGTCAGGCACGCTCCACGGCTATTTCTAGTGTGTGTTGATAAGAGTAGGGTTTGCGGTCAGCAGAGTTCCCATTTCCCCAGAGCTCGTCCCGATTCCTTGTTTAACTATCAGGTCATTCCGGGTGCACCTAACCACCAGGTCCATAACAGAGAACTAATGGAGGTCCTTAGCTGGGAAGAGTACCAGCAGCAGCTTGCTTTTAAGTGGAAGGAAAAAGACAGAGAGTACCAGGCCTAGCGCAAAGCCTTTGATGAAAGGGATCTATGCGCTAAAGCTCAGGCCTGCAAGGACAAACAAACCAGGCCCCGCTGAGGCAGGGCACTGTAGTGGCCTTCAAGCTAAAAAGAGGCTAGGGGTTTATTAAGGAGCCAGGCTTGTACGCTGAGGTATTTGTCAACCGGAGAGATATAGAATCTCACCTCAGACAAGGTCACCCGGACAGAGACCTGTAAGCAGGGGACACTGTAACCTTCACTTCGCATTTTGGTGACAAAGGGTGGTATGCCTTAAATGTAAGAAAACTCAGAGACACTGCTCCAAAATCAAAGAATACCAAACCAAAGACACCAATAGCGCCACCTAGTGCCAAAGTGGTCACCACTGCCGCTCCAGTTGCAACACCATCCCCTAAAGCCATCACCAAGACCACAGTGTGTACCATAACCACAACTGAAACAGCAGTGGCTACAGCACCAGTGATCATGCAAACCCAGGCCACGTAAAGGCTTATTGCAGGACATGACTTGACTGTACACGAGTACAAGACACATTATGTCTATCTGTCACCAGGTGTAACCTTGACTTATGATCTTCCCAGGCCAGGAAGTAACCAGTGCCAATTGTTGCCTTGGAAGCAGCCAAAATAGATAAGCTTGCACATGACTGTGAATAAGTTGACTGTTTGAAAATTCGTTTTACCTGGACATGGTTTTCGCACTAAAAATTTCAATTGTTTAAATGATATTCGGATCATGGACAGTGAATGACTCACAAACTTTATTGTACATAGTTGGCACCTATTAAGGTGCTTCCTACTAGTTTTATAAAGAAGCTTTAACCCCTTCATGACCCAGCCTATTTTGGCCTTAATGACCTTGCCGTTTTTTGAAATTCTGACCAGTGTCCCTTTATGAGGTAATAACTCAGGAACGCTTCAACGGATCCTAGCGATTCTGAGATTGTTTTTTCGTGACATATTGGGCTTCATGTTAGTGGTAAATTTAGGTCGATAATTTCTGAGTTTATTTGTGAAACAAACGGAAATTTGGCAAAAAATTTGAAAATTTCGCAATTTTCACATTTTGAATTTTTATTCTGTTAAACCAGAGAGTTATGTGACACAAAATAGTTAATAAATAACGTTTCCCACATGTCTACTTTACATCAGCACAATTTTGGAAACATTTTTTTTTTTTGCTAGGAAGTTATAAGGGTTAAAATTTGACCAGTGATTTCTTATTTTTACAACAAAATTTACAAAACCATTTTTTTTAGGGACCACCTCACATTTGAAGTCATTTTGAGGGTTCTATATGGCTGAAAATACCCAAAAGTGACACCATTCTAAAAACTGCACCCCTCAAGGTGCTCAAAACCACATTCAAGAAGTTTATTAACCCTTCAGGTGTTTCACAGCAGCAGAAGCAACATGGAAGTAAAAAATGAACATTTAACTTTTTAGTCACAAAAATGATCTTTTAGCAACAATTTTTTTATTTTCCCAGCGGTAAAAGGAGAAACTGGACCACGGACGTTGTTGTCCAATTTGTCCTGAGTACGCTGATACCTCATATGTGGGGGTAAACCACTGGTTGGGCGCACGGCAGGGCTCGGAAGGGAAGGAGCGCCATTTGACTTTTTGAATGAAAAATTGGCTCCAATCTTTAGCCCACACCATGTCATGTTTGGAGAGCCCCCGTGTGCCTAAACATTGGAGCTCCCCCACAAGTGACCCCATTTTGGAAACTAGACCCCCCAAGGAACTTATCTAGAAGCATAGTGAGCACTTTAAACCCCCAGGTGCTTCACAAATTGATCCGTAAAAATGAAAAAGTACTTTTTTTTCACAAAAAAATTATTTTAGCCTCAATTTTTTCATTTTCACATGGGCAACAGGATAAAATGGATCCTAAATTTTGTTGGGCAATTTCTCCTGAGTACACCAATACCTCACATGTGGGGGTAAACCACTGTTTGGGCACATGGTAAGGCTCGGAAGGGAAGGAGCACCATTTGACTTTTCGAATGAAAAATTATCTCCATCGTTAGCGGACACCATGTCGCGTTTGGAAAGCCCCTGTGTGCCTAAACATTGGAACTCCTCCACAAGTGACCCCATTTTGGAAACTAGACCCCCCAAGGAACTCATCTAGAGGCATAGTGAGCACTTTAAACCCCCAGGTGCTTCACAAATTGATCCGCAAAAATGAAAAAGTACTTTTTTTTCACACAAAATTTCTTTTAGCCTCAATTCTTTCATTTTCACATGGGCAACAGGATAAAATGGATCCTAAAATTTGTTGGGCAATTTCTCCTGAGTATGCCGATACCTCATATTTGGGGGTAAACCACTGTTTGGGTGCACGGCAAGGCTCGGAAAGGGAGGCGTGCCATTTGACTTTTTGAATGGAAAATTAGCTCCAATCGTTAGCGGACACCATGTCGCGTTTGGAGAGCCCCTGTGTGCCTAAACATTGGAGCTCCCCTACAAGTGACCCCATTTTGGAAACTAGACCCCCCAAGGAACTTATCTAGATGCATAGTGAGCACTTATAACCCCCAGGTGCTTCACAGAAGTTTATAACGCAGAGCCGTGAAAATAAAAAAATAATTTTTCTTTCCTCAAAAATGATTTTTAGCCCAGAATTTTTTATTTTCCCAAGGGTAATAGGAGAAATTGGATCCCAAATGTTGTTGTCCAGTTTGTCCTGAGTACGATGATACCCCATATGTGGGGGTAAACCACTGTTTGGGCGCACGGCAGGGCTCGGAAGGGAAGGCACGCCATTTGGCTTTTTGAATGGAAAATTAGCTCCAATCATTAGCGGACACCATGTCGCGTTTGGAGAGCCCCTGTGTGCCTAAACATTGGAGCTCCCGCACAAGTGACCCCATTTTGGAAACTAGACCTCCCAAGGAACTAATCTAGATGTGTGGTGAGCACTTTGAACCCCCAAGTGCTTCACAGAAGTTTATAACGCAGAGCCGTGAAAATAAAAAATGTGTTTCCTTTCCTCAAAAATATTTTTTTAGCCCAGAATTTTTTTATTTTTGCAAGAGTAACAGGAGAAATTGGACCCCAAAAGTTGTTGTCCAGTTTCTCCTGAGTACGCTGATACCCCATATGTGGGGGTAAACCACTGTTTTGGCACACGTCGGGGTTCGGAAGGGAAGTAGTGACGTTTTGAAATGCAGACTTTGATGGAATGCTCTGCGGGCATCATGTTGCGTTTGCAGAGCCCCTGATGTGCCTAAACAGTAGGAACTCCCCACCAGTGACTCCATTTTGGAAACTAGACCCCCAAGGGAACTTATCTAGATGTGTGGTGAGCACTTTGAACCCCCAAGTGCTTCACAGAAGTTTATAATGCAGAGCCGTGAAAATAATAAATGTGTTTCCTTTCCTCAAAAATATTTTTTTAGCCCAGAATTTTTTATTTTTGCAAGAGTAACAGGAGAAATTGGACCCCAAAAGTTGTTGTCCAGTTTCTCCTGAGTACGTTGATACCCCATATGTGGGGGTAAACCACTGTTTGGGCACATGCCGGGGCTCGGAAGGGAAGTAGTGACGTTTTGGAATGCAGACTTTGATGGAATGGTCTGCGGGCATCATGTTACGTTTGCAGAGCCCCTGATATGCCTAAACAGTAGAAACCCCCCACAAGTGACCCCATTTTGGAAACTAGACCCCCCAAGGAACTTATCTAGATGTGTGGTGAGCACGTTCAACCCCCAAGTGCTTCACAGAAGTTTACAACGCAGAGCCGTGAAAATAAAAAATCATTTTTCTGTCCTCAAAAAAGATGTTTTAGCAAGCAATTTTTTATTTTCACAAGGGTAACAGGAGAATTTGGACCCCAATATTTGTTGCCCAGTTTGTTGTGAGTACGCTGATACCCCATATGTGGGGGTAAACCACTGTTTGGGCGCACGTCAGGGCTCGGAAGGGAAGTAGTGACATTTGAAATGCAGACTTTGATGGAATGGTCTGCGGGCGTCACATTGCATTTGCAGAGCCCCTGATGTGCCTAAACAGTAGAAACACCCCACAAGTGACCCCATTTTGGAAACTAGACCCCCGAAGGAACTTATCTAGATGTGTGGTGAGCACTTTCAACCCCCAAGTGCTTCACAGAAGTTTATAACGCAGAGCCGTGAAAATAAAAAATAATTGTTCTTTCCTCAAAAATTATGTTTTAGCAAGTAATTTTTTATTTTTGCAAGGGTAACAGGAGAAATTGGACCCCAACAGTTGTTGCCCAGTTTGTCCTGAGTACGCTGGTACCCCAAATGTGGGGGTAAACCACTGTTTGGGCGCACGTCGGGGCTTGGAAGGGCGGGAGCACCATTTGACTTTTTGAACGCAAGATTGGCTGGAATCAATGGTGGCGCCATGTTGCGTTTGGAGACCCCTGATGTGCCTAAACAGTGGAAACCCCTCAATTCTAACTTCAACACTAACCCCAACACACCCCTAATCCTAATCCCAACTGTAGCCATAACCCTAATCACAACCCTAACCCCAACACACCCCTAACCACAACCCTAACCGCAACACACCCGTAACCCTAATTCCAACCCTAATCCTAACCCTAATCCCAACCGTAACCCTAATCCCAACCCTAACCACAACTGTAACCCCAACACACCCCTAACCCTATCCGTAACCCTAACCACAAGCCTAATCTTAACCCTATTTCAAACCCTAGCCCTAATTCCAACCCTAACTCTAATTCCAACCCTAACCCTAAGGCTATGTGCCCACGTTGCGGATTCGTGTGAGATTTTTCCGCACGATTTTTGAAAAATCTGCAGGTAAAAGGCACTGCGTTTTACCTGCGGATTTACAGCAGATTTCCAGTGTTTTTTTGTGCGGATTTCACCTGCGGATTCCTATTGAGGAACAGGTGTAAAACGCTGCGGAATCCGCACAAAGAATTGACATGCTGCGGAAAATACAACGCAGCGTTTCTGCACGGAATTTTCCGCACCATGGGCACAGCGGATTTGGTTTTCCTTAGGTGTACATGGTACTGTAAACCTGATGGAAAACTGCTTCGAATTCGCAGCGGCCAATCCGCTGCGGATCCGCGGCCAATCCGCTGCCGATCCGCTGCGGATCCGCGGCCAATCCGCTGCGGGTCCGCTGCCAATCCGCTGCGGATCCGCGGCCAATCCGCTGCCGATCCGCTGCGGATCCGCTGCCGATCCGCTGCGGATCCGCTGCCAATCCGCTGCGGATCCGCGGCCAATCCGCTGCCAATCCGCCGCGGATCCACGGCCAATCCGCTGCGGATCCGCTGCCGATTCGCTGCGGATCCGCTGCCGATCCGCTGCGGATCTGCTGCCGATCCGCTGCCGATCTGCTGCGGATCCGCGGCCGATCCGCTGCCGATCCGCTGCCGATCCGCTGCGGATCCGCTGCGGATCCGCAGCCGATCCGCTCTGTGTGCACATGCCATAACCCTACCCCTAACCCTACCCGTAACCCTAACCCTACCCCTAACCCTACCCCTAGTTCTAACCCTAGTTCTAACCCTAACCCTAGTGGAAAAAAAAAAAAAAATTCTTTATTTTATTATTGTCCCTATGGGGGTGATAAAGGGGGGGGGGGTTATTTATTATTTTTTTTATTTTGATCGCTGTGATAGAACCTACCACAGCGATCAAAATGTACTTGTAAGGAATCTGCCGACTGGCAGATTCGGCGGGCGCACTGAGCATGCGCCCGCCATTTTCCAAGATGGTGGCGCCCAGGGAGGAGACGGCCGGACACCGGGAGGATCGGTAAGTATGAAGGGGTGGTGGGGGGGTGGATCGGAGCACAGGGGGGGTGATCGGAGCACAGGGGGGGGGATCTGAGCAAGGAGGGAGCGGACAGCAGGACGGGGGAGCCGGCAGGCGGACGGAGGGGACCGGAGGACTAACGGAGCACTGGGGGGGCGATCGGTGGGTGTGGGGGGGGGCACTTTAGTATTTCCAGCCATGGCCGATGTTATTGCAGCATCGGCCATGGCTGGATTGTAATATTTCACCAGTTTTTTAGGTGAAATATTACAAATCGCTCTGATTGGCAGTTTCACTTTCAACAGCCAATCAGAGCGATCGTAGCCACGGGGGGGTGAAGCCACCCCCCCTGGGCTGAAGCACCACTCCCCCTCTCCCTGCAGATCGGGTAAAATAGGAGTTAACCCCTTCACCCGATCTGCAGGGACGCGATCATTCCATGACGCATACGCTGCGTCATAGGTCGTTTTGGCACCGACTTTCATGACGCAGCGTATGCATCAAAGGTCGTTAAGGGGTTAAAAGAACTTTTTCAAATGTTGCCCCTGTGTCTGCAGGGAACACTGTAATCCTGGTGGTGGTGGACAGGTTCAGTAAAATGTCTCATTTTATCATTTCATTGCTTTAACAGCTTTGCCTATTGTCAAATCTCTGGCACAAATTTTCATCAGGGAAATAATTAGACTGGGATTCCTACCGATATTGTCTCTGATCGTGGGGTGCATTTTATCTCCAAATTCTTGAGGTCATTTTGCACCCATCTGGGGATCAATTTGTCTTTTTCTTCTGCTGTTCACTCGCAGGCTAATGGGCAGACTGAACGGGTTAATCAGAATTTAGAGACATATCTCAGATGTTTTGTGTCTGAGAACCAGGAGGACTGGGTTACCTACTTACCATTAGCTGAATTTGCTGTAAATAATCCTTGTCAGGAGTCAACCGGTAAGTTCCGTTTTTTCGGGGCATATGGGCTCCATCCGCAGTTTAGTTCTTTCAATGGTAATCACCCTTCCGGCTAACCATGGGAAGAATGGTTTTCAGCTTCCATTTCTACCATATGGCAGGGGGCGACTAATAGTTTGCGAAAGATGGGTTCCAAGTATAATAGTGTGGCTGATCAGAGACGTTTGGTGGGTCTGGACCTGTGTGTTGGTAACTTGGTATGGCTGTCCTCGAGAAACTTTAAGCTGAATGTTCCGTCTTGGAAACTGGGTTCCAGGTTTATCGGTCCTTATAAGATCTTAGCCGTCGTCAATCCGGTAGCATTCCGCTTTGCTCTGCCATCTATCTTTTAGAATCCATAATGTTTTTCACTGTTCGCTTCTCAAGTAGTATGTGGCATCTGCAGTACCTTTGCCTCTATCACTTTCTCCTGTCACTATCGATGGTAATCTAGAGTTCTAGATAGCAAAGGTCTTAGACTCTCATCTTGTTTGTCGGTCGCTTCAATATATGGTACATTGGAAAGGGTACAGTCCTGAGGAGAATTTATGGGTACCAGCTTCTGACATCCATGCGGCCAGACTGGTTCAAGCCTTTCATATTGCACACCTAGATAAACCTGGCCGTGAGGTTCCGGAGGTCCCTCGTACAATAGGGGGTACAGTCACGGGGTTATCGCAACAGAGCGAAACCAGAAGACTGCAGCGTCTGGTGGCTCCTACTCCACCTCTGAGAAGAAGCACTTCTCTAGTGTATTAAACGTGTTTGTTTCTTTCAGCAGAAAAGGAGTTAATTCGCCTTGTTGGAAATTCCTGCATTCAGCTGTGCTTGGTTAGCCACTCCATTCCCCTATAAAATCTGGTCTCGGTTACCAAGTCTTTGTCTGAGTTAGCCATTGCTGCTAGACATAGGAATGGGAGAAGATGGTTTTGTGAAGGAGTGCTGGAGGAATTCATTAGTGACTGTTGCTAGGTTTGTACGCTTGGAAACTCCTTATCCTTTCCTGTTTTGCTTTGTTTTGGATAATAAACCAGCATGATCACAGCTTTTCCAAATTAAAAGACAATAAGTTTTTTTACAATAAGAGTTTATTCATATAACCATACAATATGACCTAGAACTATCCGATGTCAGATAGCACTAGGCCCATTGTTATACCATGGGGCAGAACAGATCTGCAATTTTTTTCTCATTTTTATTCAGCGTGAGAAAAAAAATCACAGCAACTGGCCACCTCCTGATGGGCACCGTCAGGAACATGCGGAAGACAGACACTCACTGCAGATTTGACCCCTCCCTTCTTTTCTCTACCTACTAGCACTGTGGAATTCAAGCCACTCGTTTTCCCCTCCCCAGGAATTACTTTGTTTGCCACTGTGAACCCAAGCGTAAAGAGTAGCCAAAGCATGGCAATTCCAATTCCTGTGTGTAGCTACAGTGGTCCTTTAAGAACAAATATATCATAACAGGACAGGCACAGAAATAGGCTGTCCATATTTCCAGAAACCACAAGAACAGGGCTCCTAGCTGATGGGATTGGGGAGCCCAGCACTCAGCCGAAGTGAGAAACGCACTACTGCTTAACTGGGGCTCCCATCCAAGATGTGTTTCCACTTAAATTAACCTTCAGGACTTGCTGAGCATAATGATAGCTTTGTCTCTCTGCTACAAGGTTCATAAGCTGAAATATGTATAAAAATGGCATTTTATAACTCTCAGCAAAGGGGAGTTTTCAGCCTCTAAGTGAGGTCACCACAGGGGGAGTGCCTGGGTTTTAGGCTAAGAAATAATTGAGCGGAGCAGCATTCTTCATGTGTCTTTGTCCGGGGTCTAGCTGATATACAGATGCCTGCTATGCATCTAAATGTTGCACCACCTCCACAGCACACGGTCGGCCATGAGATAAGATCACATAAAGAAAAGTAAGTGTTTATATTCAACCTTAATCCCATTTTATTTGTAATTGTATTGTACATAGGATATTTGTCTTCTTCATACCTCTGTAAACACTGCCTACCTTTCTTGGAGCAAAATATAAAATTACTTGCTTGTCTCTCTTTGCTCTATAATGTACGGTCACATCCTCTGAAGTGAATTATGCTACTAATCTGGGTTGGCTCCGGACCTGTTAATAATTAAGAAATCAGAGCTGGTGGCAGCAGAATTTGTCCTGTGCGTTGGGAGTCCTTGCAGCGACTGGCGGCGCTGATGATCATTGTTTCCACCTGAGTGGGAGTAGTTATATCGCCCTTGCTGCAGTGTGCCTATTAGCCAGTACAAAGTAAGGCAGCCTTTCCGGTGACTAATTACCCTAGGTGCAGTACCCTGACTGACCTGGGGGTAAGGGGGGAGCCAGAGAGCTGCAAGTTCCAAACCGGAACTGGGAAGTGGGATATAGATAAACCCCCTTCAGAAAGAACCAGGGGCAAACCAAACAACCCCAGTTCATGACAAATTGGTGTGAGTGGCGGGGATGATACAGGTATTCTCCCTGTGAACAGTCACATATTGGTGGCAGCGCGGTGGGATTCCTGACAGGCACCATCAAGAATGTTTGTGAAATGAAAAGATAAAGTCCATTATCATCCTTCACCGTGGTGCAGCTGGACGTGGCTCTTCTTCAGCACATGATGTTCACAAACGAATCACAAAAGTATTTGTTTTTACTAAGCAGATATTCCGTTTATTGTTCATATTGTGCTTATTGAAAATTTTCTAATTATTATATAAAATGGAGTTAAACAACATAAAGGAAAAGAAAAGGAAAAAATATAGGGAAACAAGGGAAAAATAAAGGAAAATGGGAAACGGAAGTATCGCAAAGCAATAACAGTTATTCTATCTCTGATACATGTACCAAGAGATACTAAGGTCAAGGGTCAGACAATGGAATTTTCATTTCTTTCACAGAATCTCACCATCTTGATAGTTTCATTATCACATATTATGTAAGCTAGCTAACTATGTTCCTGATCAGGGCTGCCAAAAGGAATTTCAGGACCCCATAATGGAAACATTTTCGGACTCCCTTGAGTCTCCGTCCAGGCTTCACCCCAGTTCTGCCTCCACCCAAGCCCCGCTTACACCCCTCAAACTGTCCACAGTCACATCACCCACTCTTGGAAAAACTCTTCTTCCCCGTCCTCACCAATCACACGGTAACAGTTCCCATGGAACCATATCACATAACCATCAGCTTTTGTTTTGACCAACAGATTATTTAAGCCTGCCACCACGACAAGGTAGACTCTTTTGGCAGGGCCCTACTCTACTCTAACTTATTAACCATTTCTTAAAATATCCAATAATCTTTTTAGGTATATTTTTATTTATTTTTCTTTAAGGGAATGTGTCACATATATTTTTTTAAACAAATTGAAATCAGATTGTGATAATCTTTTATATAATCTATATTTCTGATTGCAGATTATTGCATTTTGTTTTCTGTACATTTATGGAAGCTGCTATCTTGCCTGTTTGGAGATATGGACATTGAACATATACTGCGAAGAAGCAGGGTGGCGAAACGCGAGTGTCAGGACGGGAGGTTAAGGCTTTTGACAGCGGCATAGCTAGCGAGCATTGCGACATCCAGGTAATAATGAACCCCAATGTTCCTACTCTTACGTGATGTTTCCCTAATTATTTTGTTCTAACTTGCCATTACGGCATTACCTGGGCTATTGAATACATGGGCTTATATATACCTTTGGGTGATCAATGTCCTTAAAGTGTATCTAGCCGGATTATCTGTTTGGCCCATGAATAAAAATAGGGATTTACACTAGTTTGACTCGCTTTAATGGCAGAGATTAAATATACTAATTATATAAATATAGAGATGTTTGACTCTTAGTGAGCAATACTACCCTCTAGTGGCAATCTTATATACTGATTTGGGTAATCAGTGAAAGCACCTTACCATACTACCAACAGAATAATAATCTTTTTGCACAATGCACTTTATTATATATTAATATTGTTCGTCTTTTGCTGCTATTTAACATTGCTATATTTAGGGAAACTGCCAATTTTGTGAATGTTGCAATTTCCTTTTTTGTAACCTCCATTCTTTCCAGTTATCTCGTGTTCCTGAACATTTTTATTGGTTTTGTATCTAATTGAATAAAAACTAATACAGTTTTAAAACAAATTGTCACTCCTAAATTTATCTTTGGCACCCAACCTTATGAATATTCTGTATAAAGAATGCGGTTTTGTAGTCTATTCAAGAATGAAGTGTTGCCCCTCAGATATGGGCCTATTAATTGTTTAAGGACTCTTTGTCTTGATATACTGTGAATGGTGGATTCTGTTATCTATCATTGCAATCCTGCTTGTTATGATAATGAGATGACTGCTAACAAGGGATCTCTTCTGGACATGCCAGTCTATTGGAAAAATCGTTTGTTTATTTATTATATTATGATATAGGGGGTGACATACTTTAAAGTAAAGTAAACTAAAGTAAAATCTTGCAAAACTTTTAAACTGTGATTAAAAGGTTTGGCCATGTTCTGGTTATTGTTGATGAATGTGTTTGAGATGATAGGGCTCATACTAATATGGCCTTTCTTGAATTTCAGCACCAAATATGAAATATGGGAAATAGAAATATAGGCTATGCTGAATGGCTACACTAAATGCCTTTTAATCATCTCATATACTTGTAGATTGTGAGCCCTCGCGGGCAGGGTCCTCTCTCCTCCTGTACCTGTCGTGACTTGTATTGTTTAAGATTATTTTACTTGCTTTTATTATGTATACTCCTTTCGTAAAGCACCATGGAATAAATGGTGCTATAATAATAAATAATAATAATAATAATAATAATAATAATAATAAACACATTGGTTAATAATAATCAGGGAGTGGTCAATGCCCAAAACATAAAAGCTTCATAACACATTCCCACTAAATATTTTGCAAACTAAATCTATTTTCATAAGAGTCAATTAGTTAAATCCTTTGGTCAATTACATAAAGTGCAAAATTACAGTGTCAATAACAAAAGAGAAAAGAAACAAAGAAAACAGACAAAACAAAGACAACACATAAAACCAATCAACACAATGAAAATAAGGTCATTTTGTGAGATCAGAGAAACATAATATAAAAACAACAAAGAATATTGTACACAATCTAAGGAACTGAACCTAATAAAGACATAAAGACAGAATATAACATTTATCCACAACAAAACCATTAATATGAGGCATACAGGTAGGACTATCTTAACATTTCTATCACGTGTTTGCCCATATTAATAAGTCATATACATCTTGGGGGACAAAGATATCCTTTAAAGCATAAACACACATATGTTAAATCTTCTATCTCTAATAGGATGACGACAGCTGTCCAGACCTGCGTCACACCACAAGAAACACTCTGAAAAAATCCTCGAAAAGAGTGCTGCTCAAACTGTTGGGGTGCAGCTGTGGGGCCCTATTTTCAGAGATGATGTCCTCCACCCAAGTCTCAAAAAGCTGAAGGGTCTTCAGGAGAGGTGGGTAGTCGAGCTAGGCTATCAGACGGTCACCTCTGTAGCTGTAGTGTCATCTTTCCGATGGTTCTATTCAGGAGTGGACAGGGACGGACATGTTATTTATGCAACCAGTTCAACTGCACATTGGCCAAGAGGAAAGGGGACCCATTTCCACTTTCAAAGCAGATGAAATTGTGCGTTATGATGAGTTATTAGGCTGATCATTAGCATAAGGACAGAATATAACATTTCTCCACAACAAAACCATTAATATGAGGCATACAGATAGGACTAGCTTAACATTTCTATTACCTGTATGCCCATATTAATAGGTCATATAGGTCTAGGGGGATAAAAGATTCCCTATAAAGCATAAACACACATATATTAATTCTTATCTCTTTAATAGGATGACGACAGCTGTCCAGAACTGCATCCCACCACAAGAAACACTCTCAAAAAATCCTCGAAAAGAGTGCTGCTCAAACTGTTGGGGTGCAGCAGTGGGACCCTATTTTCAGAGATGATGTCTCCCACCGAAGTCTCAAAAAACTGAAGGGTCTTCAGGAGAGGTGGGTAGTCGAGCTAGGCTATCATACGGTCACCTCTGTAGCTGTAGTGTCATCTTTCCTATGGTTTTATTCAGGGGTGGACAGGGGCGAACATGTTATTTATGCAACAAGTGCAACTGCAGATTGGCCAAGAGGTAAGGGGACCCATTTCCACCTTCAAAGCAGATGAAATTGTGCATTATGATGAGTTATTGGGCTGCTCATTAGCATAAAGACAGAATATAACATTTCTCCACAATAAAACCAATAATATGAGGCATACAGGTAGGACTAGATTAACATTTCCATTACCTGTATGCCCATATTAATAGGTCATATACGTCTAGGGGGATAAAACATCCCCTATAACGCATAAACATACATATATTAATTCTTATCTCTTTAATAGGATGACAACAGCTGTCCAGAACTGCATCCCACCACAAGAAACACTCTGAACTAATCCTCAAAAAGATTGCTGCTCAAACTGTTGGGGTGCAGCTGTGGGACCCTATTTTCAGAGATGATGTCCTCCACCCAAGTCTCAAAAAGCTGAAGGGTCTTCAGCAGAGGTGGGTAGTCGAGCTAGGCTATCAGACGGTCACCTCTGTAGCTGTAGTGTCATCTTTCCTATGGTTTTATTCAGGGGTAGACAGGGGAGGACATGTTATTTATGCAACAAGTGCAACTGCAGATTGGCCAAGAGGTAAGGGGACCCATTTCCACCTTCAAAGCAGATGAAATTGTGCGTTATGATGAGTTATTGGGCTGATCATTAGCATAAAGACAGAATATAACATTTCTCCACAATAAAACCAATAATATGAGGCATACAGTTAGGACGAGCTTAACATTTCTATTACCTGTATGCCCATATTACTAGGTCATATACATCTAGGGGGATAAAAGATCCTCTATAACGCATAAACACACATATATTAATTCTTATCTCTTTAATAGGATGACGACAGCTGTCCAGAACTGCATCCCACCACAAGAAACACTCTGAAAAAATCCTCGAAAAGAGTGCTGCTCAAACTGTTGGGGTGCAGCTGTGGGACCCTATTTTCAGAAATGATGTCCTCCACCCAAGTCTCAAAAAGCTGAAGGGTCTTCAGGAGAGGTGGGTAGTCAAGCTTGGCTATCAGACGGTCACCTCTGTAGCTGTAGTGTCATCTTTCCTATGGTTTTATTCAGGGGTGGACAGGGGCGGACATGTTATTTATGCAACAAGTGCAACTGCAGATTGGCCAAGAGGTAAGGGGACTCATTTCCACCTTCAAAGCCGATGAAATTGTGCGTTATCATGAGTTATTGGGCTGATCATTAGCATAAAGACAGAATATAACATTTCTCCACAATAAAACCAATAATATGAGGCATACAGGTAGGACTAGCTTAACATTTCTATTACCTGTATGCCCATATTAATAGGTCATATACGTCTAGGGGGATAAAAGATCCCCTATAACGCATAAACACACATATATTAATTCTTATCTCTTTAATAGGATGACGACAGCTGTCCAGAACTGCATCCCACCACAAGAAACACTCTGAAAAAATCCTCAAAAAGAGTGCTGCGCAAACTGTTGGGGTGCAGCTGTGGGACCCTGTTTTCAGAGATGGTGTCCTCCACCCAAGTCTCAAAAAGCTGAAGGGTCTTCAGGAGAGGTGGGTAGTCGAGCTAGGCTATCAGACGGTCACCTCTGTAGCTGTAGTGTCATCTTTCCTATGGTTTTATTCAGGGGTGGACAGGGGCGGACATGTTATTTATGCAACAAGTGCAACTGCAGATTGGCCAAGAGGTAAGGGGACCCATTTCCACCTTCAAAGCAGATGAAATTGTGCATTATGATGAGTTATTGGGCTGATCATTAGCATAAAGACAGAATATAACATTTCTCCACAATAAAACCAATAATATGAGGCATACAGGTAGGAATAGCTTAACATTTCTATTACCTGTATGCCCATATTAATAGGTCATATACGTCTAGGGGGATAAAAGATCCCCTATAACGCATAAACACACATATATTAATTCTTATCTCTTTAATAGGATGACGACAGCTGTCCAGAACTGCATCCCACCACAAGAAACACTCTGAAAAAATCCTCGAAAAGAGTGCTGCTCAAACTGTTGGGGTGCAGCTGTGGGATCCTATTTTCAGAAATGATGTCCTCCACCCAAGTCTCAAAAAGCTGAAGGGTCTTCAGGAGAGGTGGGTAGTCGAGCTAGGCTATCAGACGGTCACCTCTGTAGCTGTAGTGTCATCTTTCCTATGGTTTTATTCAGGGGTGGACAGGGGCGGACATGTTATTTATGCAACAAGTGCAACTGCAGATTGGCCAAGAGGTAAGGGGACCCATTTCCACCTTCAAAGCAGATGAAATTGTGCGTTATCATGAGTTATTGGGCTGATCATTAGCATAAAGACAGAATATAACATTTCTCCACAATAAAACCAATAATATGAGGCATACAGGTAGGACTAGCTTAACATTTCTATTACCTGTATGCCCATATTAATAGGTCATATACGTCTAGGGGGATAAAAGATCCCCTATAACGCATAAACACACATATATTAATTCTTATCTCTTTAATAGGATGACGACAGCTGTCCAGAACTGCATCCCACCACAAGAAACACTCTGAAAAAATCCTCGAAAAGAGTGCTGCTCAAACTGTTGGGGTGCAGCTGTGGGACCGTATTTTCAGAGATGGTGTCCTCCACCCAAGTCTCAAAAAGCTGAAGGGTCTTCAGGAGAGGTGGGTAGTCGAACTAGGCTATCAGACGGTCACCTCTGTAGCTGTAGTGTCATCTTTCCTATGGTTTTATTCAGGGGTGGACAGGGGCGGACATGTTATTTATGCAACAAGTGCAACTGCAGATTGGCCAAGAGGTAAGGGGACCCATTTCCACCTTCAAAGCAGATGAAATTGTGCGTTATGATGAGTTATTGGGCTGATCATTAGCATAAAGACAGAATATAACATTTTTCCTCAATAAAACCAATAATATGAGGCATACAGGTAGGAATAGCTTAACATTTCTATTACCTGTATGCCCATATTAATAGGTCATATACGTCTAGGGGGATAAAAGATCCCCTATAACGCATAAACACACATATATTAATTCTTATCTCTTTAATAGGATGACGACAGCTGTCCAGAACTGCATCCCATCACAAGAGACACTCTGAAAAAATCCTTGAAAAGAATGCTGCTCAAACTGTTGGGGTGCAGCTGTGGGACCCTATTTTCAGAGATGATGTCCTCCACCCAAGTCTCAAAAAGCTGAAGGGTCTTCAGGAGAGTTGGGTAGTCGAGCTAGGCTATCATACGGTCACCTCTGTAGCTGTAGTGTCATCTTTCCTATGGTTTTATTCAGGGGTGGACAGGGGTGAACATGTTATTTATGCAACAAGTGCAACTGCAGATTGGCCAAGAGGTAAGGGGACCCATTTCCACCTTCAAAGCAGATGAAATTGTGCGTTATCATGAGTTATTGGGCTGATCATTAGCATAAAGACAGAATATAACATTTCTCCACAATATAACCAATAATATGAGGCATACAGGTAGGACTAGCTTAACATTTCTATTACCTGTATGCCCATATTAATAGGTCATATACGTCTAGGGGGTAAAAGATCCCCTATAACGCATAAACACACATATATTCTTATCTCTTTAATAGGATGACGACAGCTGTCCAGAACTGCATCCCACCACAAGAAACACTCTGAAAAAATCCTCGAAAAGAGTGCTGCTCAAACTGTTGGGGTGCAGCTGTGGGACCCTATTTTCAGAGATGATCTCCTCCACCCAAGTCTCAAAAAGCTGAAGGGTCTTCAGGAGAGGTGGGTAGTCGAGCTAGGCTATCAGACGGTCACCTCTGTAGCTGTAGTGTCATCTTTCCTATGGTTTTATTCAGGGGTGGACAGGGGCGGACATGTTATTTATGCAACAAGTGCAACTGCAGATTGGCCTAGAGGTAAGGGGACCCATTTCGACCTTCAAAGCAGATGAAATTGTGCGTTATGATGAGTTATTGGGCTGATCATTAGCATAAAGACAGAATATAACATTTCTCCACAATAAAACCAATAATATGAGGCATACAGGTAGGACTAGCTTAACATTTCTATTACCTGTATGCCCATATTAATAGGTCATATACGTCTAGGGGGATAAAAGATCCCCTATAACGCATAAACACACATATATTAATTCTTATCTCTTTAATAGGATGACGACAGCTGTCCAGAACTGCATCCCACCACAAGAAACACTCTGAAAAAATCCTCGAAAAGAGTGCTGCTCAAACTGTTGGGGTGCAGCTGTGGGATCCTATTTTCAGAAATGATGTCCTCCACCCAAGTCTCAAAAAGCTGAAGGGTCTTCAGGAGAGGTGGGTAGTCGAGCTAGGCTATCAGACGGTCACCTCTGTAGCTGTAGTGTCATCTTTCCTATGGTTTTATTCAGGGGTGGACAGGGGCGGACATGTTATTTATGCAACAAGTGCAACTGCAGATTGGCCAAGAGGTAAGGGGACCCATTTCCACCTTCAAAGCAGATGAAATTGTGCGTTATCATGAGTTATTGGGCTGATCATTAGCATAAAGACAGAATATAACATTTCTCCACAATAAAACCAATAATATGAGGCATACAGGTAGGACTAGCTTAACATTTCTATTACCTGTATGCCCATATTAATAGGTCATATACGTCTAGGGGGATAAAAGATCCCCTATAACGCATAAACACACATATATTAATTCTTATCTCTTTAATAGGATGACGACAGCTGTCCAGAACTGCATCCCACCACAAGAAACACTCTGAAAAAATCCTCGAAAAGAGTGCTGCTCAAACTGTTGGGGTGCAGCTGTGGGACCGTATTTTCAGAGATGGTGTCCTCCACCCAAGTCTCAAAAAGCTGAAGGGTCTTCAGGAGAGGTGGGTAGTCGAACTAGGCTATCAGACGGTCACCTCTGTAGCTGTAGTGTCATCTTTCCTATGGTTTTATTCAGGGGTGGACAGGGGCGGACATGTTATTTATGCAACAAGTGCAACTGCAGATTGGCCAAGAGGTAAGGGGACCCATTTCCACCTTCAAAGCAGATGAAATTGTGCGTTATCATGAGTTATTGGGCTGATCATTAGCATAAAGACAGAATATAACATTTCTCCACAATAAAACCAATAATATGAGGCATACAGGTAGGACTAGCTTAACATTTCTATTACCTGTATGCCCATATTAATAGGTCATATACGTCTAGGGGGATAAAAGATCCCCTATAACGCATAAACACACATATATTAATTCTTATCTCTTTAATAGGATGACGACAGCTGTCCAGAACTGCATCCCACCACAAGAAACACTCTGAAAAAATCCTCGAAAAGAGTGCTGCTCAAACTGTTGGGGTGCAGCTGTGGGACCGTATTTTCAGAGATGGTGTCCTCCACCCAAGTCTCAAAAAGCTGAAGGGTCTTCAGGAGAGGTGGGTAGTCGAACTAGGCTATCAGACGGTCACCTCTGTAGCTGTAGTGTCATCTTTCCTATGGTTTTATTCAGGGGTGGACAGGGGCGGACATGTTATTTATGCAACAAGTGCAACTGCAGATTGGCCAAGAGGTAAGGGGACCCATTTCCACCTTCAAAGCATATGAAATTGTGCGTTATGATGAGTTATTGGGCTGATCATTAGCATAAAGACAGAATATAACATTTTTCCTCAATAAAACCAATAATATGAGGCATACAGGTAGGAATAGCTTAACATTTCTATTACCTGTATGCCCATATTAATAGGTCATATACGTCTAGGGGGATAAAAGATCCCCTATAACGCATAAACACACATATATTAATTCTTATCTCTTTAATAGGATGACGACAGCTGTCCAGAACTGCATCCCATCACAAGAAACACTCTGAAAAAATCCTTGAAAAGAATGCTGCTCAAACTGTTGGGGTGCAGCTGTGGGACCCTATTTTCAGAGATGATGTCCTCCACCCAAGTCTCAAAAAGCTGAAGGGTCTTCAGGAGAGGTGGGTAGTCGAGCTAGGCTATCATACGGTCACCTCTGTAGCTGTAGTGTCATCTTTCCTATGGTTTTATTCAGGGGTGGACAGGGGCGAACATGTTATTTATGCTACAAGTGCAACTGCAGATTGGCCAAGAGGTAAGGGGACCCATTTCCACCTTCAAAGCAGATGAAATTGTGCGTTATCATGAGTTATTGGGCTGATCATTAGCATAAAGACAGAATATAACATTTCTCCACAATATAACCAATAATATGAGGCATACAGGTAGGACTAGCTTAACATTTCTATTACCTGTATGCCCATATTAATAGGTCATATACGTCTAGGGGGTAAAAGATCCCCTATAACGCATAAACACACATATATTCTTATCTCTTTAATAGGATGACGACAGCTGTCCAGAACTGCATCCCACCACAAGAAACACTCTGAAAAAATCCTCGAAAAGAGTGCTGCTCAAACTGTTGGGGTGCAGCTGTGGGACCCTATTTTCAGAGATGATCTCCTCCACCCAAGTCTCAAAAAGCTGAAGGGTCTTCAGGAGAGGTGGGTAGTCGAGCTAGGCTATCAGACGGTCACCTCTGTAGCTGTAGTGTCATCTTTCCTATGGTTTTATTCAGGGGTGGACAGGGGCGGACATGTTATTTATGCAACAAGTGCAACTGCAGATTGGCCTAGAGGTAAGGGGACCCATTTCGACCTTCAAAGCAGATGAAATTGTGCGTTATGATGAGTTATTGGGCTGATCATTAGCATAAAGACAGAATATAACATTTCTCCACAATAAAACCAATAATATGAGGCATACAGGTAGGACTAGCTTAACATTTCTATTACCTGTATGCCCATATTAATAGGTCATATACGTCTAGGGGGATAAAAGATCCCCTATAACGCATAAACACACATATATTAATTCTTATCTCTTTAATAGGATGACGACAGCTGTCCAGAACTGCATCCCACCACAAGAAACACTCTGAAAAAATCCTCGAAAAGAGTGCTGCTCAAACTGTTGGGGTGCAGCTGTGGGATCCTATTTTCAGAAATGATGTCCTCCACCCAAGTCTCAAAAAGCTGAAGGGTCTTCAGGAGAGGTGGGTAGTCGAGCTAGGCTATCAGACGGTCACCTCTGTAGCTGTAGTGTCATCTTTCCTATGGTTTTATTCAGGGGTGGACAGGGGCGGACATGTTATTTATGCAACAAGTGCAACTGCAGATTGGCCAAGAGGTAAGGGGACCCATTTCCACCTTCAAAGCAGATGAAATTGTGCGTTATCATGAGTTATTGGGCTGATCATTAGCATAAAGACAGAATATAACATTTCTCCACAATAAAACCAATAATATGAGGCATACAGGTAGGACTAGCTTAACATTTCTATTACCTGTATGCCCATATTAATAGGTCATATACGTCTAGGGGGATAAAAGATCCCCTATAACGCATAAACACACATATATTAATTCTTATCTCTTTAATAGGATGACGACAGCTGTCCAGAACTGCATCCCACCACAAGAAACACTCTGAAAAAATCCTCGAAAAGAGTGCTGCTCAAACTGTTGGGGTGCAGCTGTGGGACCCTTTTTTCAGAGATGGTGTCCTCCACCCAAGTCTCAAAAAGCTGAAGGGTCTTCAGGAGAGGTGGGTAGTCGAACTAGGCTATCAGACGGTCAGCTCTGTAGCTGTAGTGTCATCTTTCCTATGGTTTTATTCAGGGGTGGACAGGGGCGGACATGTTATTTATGCAACAAGTGCAACTGCAGATTGGCCAAGAGGTAAGGGGACCCATTTCCACCTTCAAAGCAGATGAAATTGTGCGTTATGATGAGTTATTGGGCTGATCATTAGCATAAAGACAGAATATAACATTTTTCCTCAATAAAACCAATAATATGAGGCATACAGGTAGGAATAGCTTAACATTTCTATTACCTGTATGCCCATATTAATAGGTCATATACGTCTAGGGGGATAAAAGATCCCCTATAACGCATAAACACACATATATTAATTCTTATCTCTTTAATAGGATGACGACAGCTGTCCAGAACTGCATCCCATCACAAGAAACACTCTGAAAAAATCCTTGAAAAGAATGCTGCTCAAACTGTTGGGGTGCAGCTGTGGGACCCTATTTTCAGAGATGATGTCCTCCACCCAAGTCTCAAAAAGCTGAAGGGTCTTCAGGAGAGGTGGGTAGTCGAGCTAGGCTATCATACGGTCACCTCTGTAGCTGTAGTGTCATCTTTCCTATGGTTTTATTCAGGGGTGGACAGGGGCGAACATGTTATTTATGCAACAAGTGCAACTGCAGATTGGCCAAGAGGTAAGGGGACCCATTTCCACCTTCAAAGCAGATGAAATTGTGCGTTATGATGAGTTATTGGGCTGCTCATTAGCATAAAGACAGAATATAACATTTTTCCACAATATAACCAATAATATGAGGCATACAGGTAGGACTAGCTTAACATTTCTATTACCTGTATGCCCATATTAATAGGTCATATACGTCTAGGGGGTAAAAGATCCCCTATAACGCATAAACACACATATATTCTTATCTCTTTAACAGGATGACGACAGCTGTCCAGAACTGCATCCCACCACAAGAAACACTCTGAAAAAATCCTCGAAAAGAGTGCTGCTCAAACTGTTGGGGTGCAGCTGTGGGACCCTATTTTCAGAGATGATGTCCTCCACCCAAGTCTCAAAAAGCTGAAGGGTCTTCAGGAGAGGTGGGTAGTCGAGCTAGGCTATCAGATGGTCACCTCTGTAGCTGTAGTGTCATCTTTCCTATGGTTTTATTCAGGGCTGGACAGGGGCGGACATGTTATTTATGCAACAAGTGCAACTGCAGATTGGCCAAGAGGTAAGGGGACCCATTTCCACCTTCAAAGCAGATGAAGTTGTGCGTTATGATGAGCTATTGGGCTGCTCATTAGCATAAAGACAGAATATAACATTTCTCCACAATAAAACCAATAATATGAGGCATACAGGTAGGACTAGCTTAACATTTCTATTCCCTGTATGCCCATATTAATAGGTCATATACGTCTAGGGGGATAAAAGATCCCCTATAACGCATAAACACACATATATTAATTCTTATCTCTTTAATAGGATGACGACAGCTGTCCAGAACTACATCCCACCACAAGAAACACTCTGAAAAAATCCTCGAAAAGAGTGCTGCTCAAACTGTTGGGGTGCAGCTGTGGGACCCTATTTTCAGAGATGATGTCCTCCACCCAAGTTTCAAAAAGCTGAAGGGTCTTCAGGAGAGGTGGGTAGTCGAGCTAGGCTATCAGACGCTCACCTCTGTAGCTGTAGTGTCATCTTTCCTATGGTTTTATTCAGGGGTGGACAGGGGCGGACATGTTATTTATGCAACAAGTGCAACTGCAGATTGGCCAAGAGGTAAGGGGACCCATTTCCACCTTCAAAGCAGATGAAATTGTGCATTATGATGAGTTATTGGGCTGATCATTAGCATAAAGACAGAATATAACATTTCTCCACAATAAAACCAATAATATGAGGCATACAGGTAGGACTAGCTTAACATTTCTATTACCTGTATGCCCATATTAATAGGTCATATACGTCTAGGGGGATAAAAGATCCCCTATAACGCATAAACACACATATATTAATTCTTATCTCTTTAATAGGATGACAACAGCTGTCCAGAACTGCATCCCACCACAAGAAACACTCTGAACTAATCCTCAAAAAGAGTGCTGCTCAAACTGTTGGGGTGCAGCTGTGGGACCCTATTTTCAGAGATGATGTCCTCCACCCAAGTCTCAAAAAGCTGAAGGGTCCTCAGCAGAGGTGGGTAGTCGAGCTAGGCTATCAGACGATCACCTCTGTAGCTGTAGTGTCATCTTTCCTATGGTTTTATTCAGGGGTGGACAGGGGCGGACATGTTATTTATGCAACAAGTGCAACTGCAGATTGGCCAAGAGGTAAGGGGACCCATTTCCACCTTCAAAGCAGATGAAATTGTGCGTTATCATGAGTTATTGGGCTGATCATTAGCATAAAGACAGAATATAACATTTCTCCACAATAAAACCAATAATATGAGGCATACAGTTAGGACTAGCTTAACATTTCTATTACCTGTATGCCCATATTAATAGGTCATATACATCTAGGGGGATAAAAGATCCCCTATAACGCATAAACACACATATATTAATTCTTATCTCTTTAATAGGATGACGACAGCTGTCCAGAACTGCATCCCACCACAAGAAACACTCTGAAAAAATCCTCGAAAAGAGTGCTGCTCAAACTGTTGGGGTGCAGCTGTGGGACCCTATTTTCAGAAATGATGTCCTCCACCCAAGTCTCAAAAAGCGGAAGGGTCTTCAGGAGAGGTGGGTAGTCGAGCTAGGCTATCAGACGGTCACCTCTGTAGCTGTAGTGTCATCTTTCCTATGGTTTTATTCAGGGGTGGACAGGGGCGGACATGTTATTTATGCAACAAGTGCAACTGCAGATTGGCCAAGAGGTAAGGGGACCCATTTCCACCTTCAAAGCAGATGAAATTGTGCGTTATGATGAGTTATTGGGCTGATCATTAGCATAAAGACAGAATATAACATTTCTCCACAATAAAACCAATAATATGAGGCATACAGGTAGGAATAGCTTAACATTTCTATTACCTGTATGCCCATATTAATAGGTCATATACGTCTAGGGGGATAAAAGATCCCCTATAACGCATAAACACACATATATTAATTCTTATCTCTTTAATAGGATGACGACAGCTGTCCAGAACTGCATCCCACCACAAGAAACACTCTGAAAAAATCCTCGAAAAGAGTGCTGCTCAAACTGTTGGGGTGCAGCTGTGGGACCCTGTTTTCAGAGATGGTGTCCTCCACCCAAGTCTCACAAAGCTGAAGGGTCTTCAGGAGAGGTGGGTAGTCGAGCTAGGCTATCAGACGGTCACCTCTGTAGCTGTAGTGTCATCTTTCCTATGGTTTTATTCAGGGGTGGACAGGGGCGGACATGTTATTTATGCAACAAGTGCAACTGCAGATTGGCCAAGAGGTAAGGGGACCCATTTCCACCTTCAAAGCAGATGAAATTGTGCGTTATCATGAGTTATTGGGCTGATCATTAGCATAAAGACAGAATATAACATTTTTCCTCAATAAAACCAATAATATGAGGCATACAGGTAGGAATAGCTTAACATTTCTATTACCTGTATGCCCATATTAATAGGTCATATACGTCTAGGGGGATAAAAGATCCCCTATAACGCATAAACACACATATATTAATTCTTATCTCTTTAATAGGATGACGACAGCTGTCCAGAACTGCATCCCACCACAAGAAACACTCTGAAAAAATCCTCGAAAAGAGTGCTGCTCAAACTGTTGGGGTGCAGCTGTGGGACCCTATTTTCAGAGATGATGTCCTCCACCCAAGTTTCAAAAAGCTGAAGGGTCTTCAGGAGAGGTGGGTAGTCGAGCTAGGCTATCAGACGGTCACCTCTGTAGCTGTAGTGTCATCTTTCCTATGGTTTTATTCAGGGGTGGACAGGGGCGGACATGTTATTTATGCAACAAGTGCAACTGCAGATTGGCCAAGAGGTAAGTGGACCCATTTCCACCTTCAAAGCAGATGAAATAGTGCGTTATGATGAGTTATTGGGCTGCTCATTAGCATAAAGACAGAATATAACATTTCTCCACAATATAACCAATAATATGAGGCATACAGGTAGGACTAGCTTAACATTTCTATTACCTGTATGGCCATATTAATAGGTCATATACGTCTAGGGGGTAAAAGATCCCCTATAACGCATAAACACACATATATTAATTCTTATCTCTTTAATAGGATGACGACAGCTGTCGAGAACTGCATCCCACCACAAGAAACACTCTAAAAAAATCCTCGAAAACAGTGCTGCTCAAACTGTTGGGGTGCAGCTGTGGGACCCTATTTTCAGAGATGATGTCCTCCACCCAAGTCTCAAAAAGCTGAAGGGTCTTCAGGAGAGGTGGGTAGTCGAGCTAGGCTATCAGACGGTCACCTCTGTAGCTGTAGTGTCATCTTTCCTATGGTTTTATTCAGGGGTGGACAGGGGCGGACATGTTATTTATGCAACAAGTGCAACTGCAGATTGGCCAAGAGGTAAGGGGACCCATTTCCACCTTCAAAGCAGATGAAATTGTGCGTTATGATGAGTTATTGGGCTGATCATTAGCATAAAGACAGAATATAACATTTCTCCACAATAAAACTAATAATATGAGGCATACAGGTAGGACTAGCTTAACATTTCTATTACCTGTATGCCCATATTAATAGGTCATATACGTCTAGGGGGATAAAAGATCCCCTATAACGCATAAACACACATATATTAATTCTTATCTCTTTAATAGGATGACGACAGCTGTCCAGAACTGCATCCCACCACAAGAAACACTCTGAAAAAATCCTCGAAAAGAGTGCTGCTCAAACTGTTGGGGTGCAGCTGTGGGACCCTATTTTCAGAGATGATGTCCTCCACCCAAGTCTCAAAAAGCTGAAGGGTCTTCAGGAGAGGTGGGTAGTCGAGCTAGGCTATCATACAGTCACCTCTCTAGCTGTAGTGTCATCTTTCCTATGGTTTTATTCTGGGGTGGACAGGGGCGGACATGTTATTTATGCAACAAGTGCAACTGCAGATTGGCCAAGAGGTAAGTGGACCCATTTCCACCTTCAAAGCAGATGAAATAGTGCGTTATAATGAGTTATTGGGCTGCTCATTAGCATAAAGACAGAATATAACATTTCTCCACAATATAACCAATAATATGAGGCATACAGGTAGGACTAGCTTAACATTTCTATTACCTGTATGCCCATATTAATAGGTCATATACGTCTAGGGGGTAAAAGATCCCCTATAACGCATAAACACACATATATTAATTCTTATCTCTTTAATAGGATGACGACAGCTGTCGAGAACTGCATCCCACCACAAGAAACACTCTAAAAAAATCCTCGAAAACAGTGCTGCTCAAACTGTTGGGGTGCAGCTGTGGGACCCTGTTTTCAGAGATGGTGTCCTCCACCCAAGTCTCACAAAGCTGAAGGGTCTTCAGGAGAGGTGGGTAGTCGAGCTAGGCTATCAGACGGTCACCTCTGTAGCTGTAGTGTCATCTTTCCTATGGTTTTATTCAGGGGTGGACAGGGGCGGACATGTTATTTATGCAACAAGTGCAACTGCAGATTGGCCAAGAGGTAAGGGGACCCATTTCCACCTTCAAAGCAGATGAAATTGTGCGTTATGATGAGTTATTGGGCTGCTCATTAGCATAAAGACAGAATATAACATTTCTCCACAATAAAACCAATAATATGAGGCATACAGGTAGGACTAGTTTAACATTTCTATTACCTGTATGCCCATATTAATAGGTCATATACGTCTAGGGGGATAAAAGATCCCCTATAACGCATAAACACACATATATTAATTCTTATCTCTTTAATAGGATGATGACAGCTGTCCAGAACTGCATCCCACCACAAGAAACACTCTGAAAAAATCCTCGAAAAGAGTGCTGCTCAAACTGTTGGGGTGCAGCTGTGGGACCCTATTTTCAGAGATGGTGTCCTCCACCCAAGTCTCAAAAAGCTGAAGGGTCTTCAGGAGAGGTGGGTAGTCGAGCTAGGCTATCAGACGGTCACCTCTGTAGCTGTAGTGTCATCTTTCCTATGGTTTTATTCAGGGGTGGACAGGGGCGGACATATTATTTATGCAACAAGTGCAACTGCAGATTGGCCAAGAGGTTAGGGTACCCATTTCCACCTTCAAAGCAGATGAAATTGTGCGTTATCATGAGTTATTGGGCTGATCATTAGCATAAAGACAGAATATAACATTTCTCCACAATAAAACCAATAATATGAGGCATACAGGTAGGACTAGCTTAACATTTCTATTACCTGTATGCCCATATTAATAGGTCATATACGTCTAGGGGGATAAAAGATCCCCTATAACGCATAAACACACATATATTAATTCTTATCTCTTTAATAGGATGACGACAGCTGTCCAGAACTGCATCCCACCACAAGAAACAATCTGAAAAAATCCTCGAAAAGAGTGCTGCGCAAACTGTTGGGGTGCAGCTGTGGGACCCTATTTTCAGAGATGATGTTCTCCATCCAAGTCTCAAAAAGCTGAAGGGTCTCCAGGAGAGGTGGGTAGTCGAGCTAGGCTATCAGACGGTCACCTCTGTAGCTGTAGTGTCATCTTTCCATCTTTCCTATGCATCCATTCTGGGCTGGACAGGGGCGGACATGTTATTGGTGCAAAGTTTGGAACTGCACATGGGCCAAGAGGTAAGGGGACCCATTTCCTCCTCCAAAGCTGATGATATTGTGCATTTTGATGAGTTATTGGGCTTCAAAGGGTCCATATATTGTTCATGCACAGTGTCCCTCTTCTGTCTGTGTCTTCCAGTGGCTCCAATGTATAATTAATTTCCTGCAATGAGAATCACATCACATTAATAATTTCCAGGCAATCAACCTCAATACAAACCAATCCCATCACTACCACTACGGGCTTTTGAAAAGTTGAGAGTAAATTGTTTAACCCAACTCTGATAGACCCCATCCAGAAAAAGGGATTCCATCCCTCCTTGGATATATCTCTAGCTTTTTGCTGCAGCTCCTTTACTTTATCCATGTTTCTCTATTGAATCATGTGCATCTTCAATCTAGGAGCAGCATTCCTCACTCACCTATAAAAGCACAAGTGCCCCATTCTCTTCTGAAAGGCTACCATCCTCATTCAGTGACATCACAACTAGAAGCTCATGGGGATGAAACCAACAACCAAAACATTTGGTGACATCACAAGTAGAAGCTTATAGGGGCAAAGCTAACACCCAAAACATTCCATGAAATGATAATTAAGAGCTAATGTGGGCGGAGCCAACAACCATAACATTCCGCGACAACACAAGTAGCAGCTAATGTGGGCGGATCCAACAACCTCACTTCCATTGAAGTACATTGCCCAATAATATACTAGAGATCAAACAATAGGAATCCTACCAATGTGGGGAATATTTGATTAGCTTTACTACATATGGAGCTAATATGTATATACATCGGTGTTGTACAAGGAATTCCCAATATTGGTTGGATTTATAGTTTTGATCTGGACTGTTTATTACTATATGTCTCAATAACTTCCGACAATTACATAATTATCTTCATGTTACATGTGTTCCCTTTACAGGATATAACTTTAATCTCAATGATTTGGATGATTCTAGAACAATTTATGACTAGTGTTGAGCGATACCTCCCGATATCCAGAAGTATCGGTATCGGATTGGATCGGCCGATATCAAAAAAATATCGGATATCGCCGATACCGATACCAATGCAAATCAATGAGACACAAATATCGGAATGTAAATAAGCCCTTCCTGTCCTTGTCCATCCTATATATCTCTTTACTATTGGAAGAAATGCTGTAAAATGTGGACATCTCCTAATATGAGGGGTTCACTATATATTTTGGGCCTGCTTATATTATATAGAATAAAGACTCCTTAATGAATAAAAAATAAATGAGAAATAGATGATAGAAGAGAATGAAGGACACAGCAAGAGACGACCTAGAGCCGACTTACCTCTCTCTCCACCGTCTGCAACTGTCAAATGGAATGTTGGCTCTGCAGCTCCTTACACAATGTGTGTGATGTCATAATGCAAGGGGGCGGAGCCAGAGACCACAACATCACGTGACATCATCAGCAGGAGCAGCAGTTGTTATTTAAAGAGACTAGAGCAGGCCATGCAACCAATTCATTGCCACATTATCCACCTTGACCCCTTTTAAATTGGATTTATATTTTTGATCTGGACTGTTTATTACTATTTGTCTCAATAACTTCCGACAATTAAATAATTATCTTCATATTACATGTGTTCCCTTTACAGGATATAACTTTAATCTCCCAGATTTGGATGATTCTAGAACAATTTATGACTAGTGTTGAGCGATACCTTCTGATATCCAGAAGTATCGGTATCGGATTGGATCGTCCGATATCCCAAAAATATCGGATATCGCCGATACCGATACCAATGCAAGTCAATGGGACACAAATATCGGAATGTAAATAAGCCCTTTCTGTCCTTGTCCTTCCTTTTTCGGAGGGGGGAAGAGTGTGGGCGGTGCGTGAGCAGACACTGTGCGCATCTGTGTGTGCGGGCGGGGTCTGTGCGGGCCTGCTGGGGATCTGTAAGGGCCTCTCAGGGGTCTGTGCGGGCTGCCGGGGGTCTGTGCGTGCCTGACGGGGCTCTGTGCGGGCTTCCGGGGCACTGTGTGGGTTGCCGGGGCTCTGAGTGTGCCTGCCAGAGCTCTGTGCATGCCTGCCTGGGCTCTGGACGGGCTGCCGGGGCTCTGTGCGGGCTTCCGGGGCTCTGTGCGCGCTGCTGGGGCTCTGTGCGGGCTGCCAGGGCTCTGTGCGGGCTGCTGGGGCTCTGTGCGGGCTGCCGGGGCTCTTTGCGGGGCTGGAAGGCTCTGTGTGTGCCTTCCGGAGCTCTGTGCATGCCTGCCTGGGCTCTGGATGGGCTTCCGGGGCTCTGTGCGGGCTGCCGGGGCTCTGTGCGGACTGCCGGGGCTCTGTGCTGACTGCCGGGGCTCTGTGCAGACTGCCTGGGCTCTGTACGGGCTGCCGGGGCTCTGTGCGGGCTGCCGGGGATCTGTGCGGGCTGCCAGGGCTCTGTGCGGGGCTGCCGGGGCTCTGTGCTGTGCTTGCCTGCACAGTCCCCCGGCAGCCCGCACAGAGCCCTGGCAGGCATGTACAGACCCCCCACGGTCACGCACAGACCCCGACCGTGCACACACACACAGTCTCCGCCCACGCACCGCCCGCACTCCATTATAGTGCATAATTGCACTATAGGAACTTCCGATTCCGGTATCTGATATCGCAAAATAATCAGAACTCGGTATCGGAATGCTCAACACTATTTATGAGCTAAAAATCGAGAAGTCGTCATGTTCCAGTTATGGCTGAGGGGATTCTCTCAATTATGGACCTGATAAGCAAGAAAGTCAGAAACCAATCAAATGTGATGAATAATCGATAAATCATTGTAATTTCTGTACTTGAAGATAAATCCCGTCACATCCTATATATCTCTTTACTATTGGAAGAAATGCTGTAAAATGTGGACATCTCCTAATATGATGGGTTCACTATTTATTTTGGGCCTGCTTATATTATATAGAATAAAGACTCCTTAATGAATAAAAAATAAATGAGAAATAGATGATAGAAGAAAATGAAGGACACAGCAAGAGACGACATAGAGCCGACTTACCTCTCTCTCCACCGTCTGCAACTGTCAAACGGAATGTTGGCTCTGCAGCTCCTTACACAATGTGTGTGATGTCATAATGCAAGGGGGCGGAGTCAACAACCATATCATTCCATGAAATGACAAGAGCTAATGTGGGCGGAGCCAACAACCATAACATTCTGTGACATCATATGACGCATCTAATGGGGTGGAATCAACAATCCCATCACTCTAAGACATATCAAGGAGCAGCTAATGTGGGCGGAGCCAAAACCACCACATTCCGTGACATCACAAGTAGCAGCTAATGTGGGCGGAGCCAACAACCACCACATTCCGTGACATCATAAGTAGCAGCTAATGGGTGCGGAGCCAACAACCTCACTTCCATTGAAGTACATTGCCCAATAATATACTAGAGATCAAACAATAGGAATCCTACCAATGTGGGGGAATATTTGAATAGCTTTACTACATACGGAGCTAATATGTATATACATCGGTGTTGTACAAGGATTTCCCAATATTGGTTGGATTTATATTTTTGATCTGGACTGTTTATTACTATATGTCTCAATAACTTCCGACAATTACATAATTATCTTCATGTTACATGTGTTCCCTTTACAGGATATAACTTTAATCTCCCAGATTTGGATGATTCTAGAACAATTTATGACTAGTGTTGAGCGATACCTCCCGATATCCAGAAGTATCGGTATCGGATTGGATCGGCCGATATCCAAAAAATATCGGATATCGTTGATACCGATACTCGATACCAATGCAAGTCAATGAGACACAAATATCGGAATGTAAATAAGCCCTTTCTGTCCTTGTCCTTCCTGTCCCGGAGGGGGGAAGAGTGTGGGCGGACACTGTGCGTGTCTGTGTGTGCGAGCGGGGTCTGTGCGGGCCTGCCGGGGATCTGTCACGGGGGTACTGGGTAAACTAAGGTTGGTTACCCGGGCCCCAGCAGTATCCCTCAGGCTAGGGAAACCCTGTCTGTCCGTTTCCCAGAAGTTACACTAAAGGTGTGCATGTCTGGGCCGCCAGGCCTGACCCTGTCTCCTGTTTCAGCCCTAAGCTGAGACCACCACCCGCCACTCAGTGAAGAGACCACACACCAATCCCCACAGAAAGCACAGACAGGGAAAACTGAAAAACGCACCACGCCGCAGACATACAGGAATACACTATAATGTGCACAGGGCAAAACAAATATAAATATAGGAAGGAGGAATATGACAAAGGATAATACACCACCAGATACGATATTCCTCCAACAAGACCACCACTCCAGACCGGAATCACTAGGCAAAAAGCACAAGCTATAATCGGCGACGCCCAAAGTCCAGCGCGATTATTTAAAGGCCGTGGACGTGACCCAGCCTCAAACCTGATAACCAGCTAGATTAACCCCGAGCAAGCGGGATAAAATCTAGCCGATGCCACTGAGCGTGTAGTGGACGTAAGTGGAATTACTGCTGTCTGTCGGACGCCCTAGTGTGAACAGCGTCCGACATGACAGGATCTGTACGGGCCTCTCGGGGGTCTGTGCGGGCTGCCGGGGGTCTGTGCGGGCTGCCGGGGGACTGTGCAGGCTGCCGGGGCTCTGTGCGGGCTGCCGGGGCTCTCTGCGGGGCTCTGTGCGGGGCTGCCGGGGCTCTGTGCTGTGCTTGCCTGCACAGACCCCCGGCAGCCCGCACAGAGCCCCGGCAGGCATGTACAGTCCCCCCACAGTCAAGCACAGACCCCGACCGTGCACACACACGCAGTCTCCGCCCATGCACCGCCCGCACTCCATTATAGTGCATAATTACACTATAGAAACTTCCGATATCGCAAAATAATCAGAACTCGGTATCGGAATGCTCAACACTATTTATGAGCTAAAAATCGAGAAGTCGTCATGTTCCAGTTATGGCTGAGGGGATTCTCTCAATTATGGACCTGATGAGCAAGAAAGTCAGAAACCAATTAAATGTGATGGATAATCGGTAAATCATTGTCATTTCTGTACTTGAAGATAAATCCCGTCACATCCTATATATCTCTTTACTATTGGAAGAAATGCTGTAAAATGTGGACGTCTCCTAATATGAGGGGTTCACTATTTATTTTGGGCCTGCTTATATTATATAGAATAAAGACTCCTTAATGAATAAAAAATAAATGAGAAATAGATGATAGAAGAAAATGAAGGACACAGCAAGAGACGACATAGAGACGACTTACCTCTCTCTCCACCGTCTGCAACTGTCAAATGGAATGTTGGCTCTGCAGCTCCTTACACAATGTGTGTGATGTCATAATGCAAGGGGGCGGAGCCAGAGACCACAACATTCCGTGACATCATCAGCAGGAGCAGCAGTTGTTATGTAAAGAGACCAGAGCAGGCCATACAACCAATTCATTACTGTGTAGATGAAGTGAACTCTAATTATCCACCTTGACCTCTTTACATTTTTATAACATGCCACAATGTCATTATTACCATACAATGTAATTCCAGAGTAACTTCTACTGATTTGAACAGTGATAAATCAACAATAATAACCCATATATCCCAGTATTACAGAAGATTAGATTATATGGATGGTTGGATGTAGAGGTGGACATGCTACTGCAGGATAAATGGCCAGTAAATAGAAGAGGACACTACGGACAATGTTGCTATTTACCTGTGTTGGGCTATTAATTTTCCCAAGGGGCTACATGTGTGACCGTAACATATTAATTACAATTATTATTTTATATTAATAATAATTGTATAACTTAATATTGAGCAGAATTAAGTATGCTGACACCCCCAACATATCATATGAGCCCATATACATCTCCCATCTATACCTCTATATACTGTAAGAGCTCACACCTAGCTTCCTATGTAATAGAGTGCAGGGTTGCGTATGTCACCACGGAACAGACAGACCAACTGTTGAGGGGAATTTATTAACAGGAGTAGATTCTCCTCGCAGGGAGTAAACAGGGGGTTAATAGAGGTAAATCAATAGTAAACAGTTAAACGGAAACGAAAGGGTTAATGAGTGTTCTTATAACTGATCAGTCCAGGGAGGTCCTGACTGAAGGGTCCTTATTCCAATGTGGGTACCGTCACCAGCAACACTTGAAGAGTCTGAAGTCTTTCCTGTCTTCTGAGAACTGGAGACTCCTGGAGACTCCGGGGTTAAACTTTTGCAGTCTGTTCTTCTCAAAGTGAAACTGGAACCAGGAAATAGCACAGTCTCCGTCGTTGCTGCAAGAGCCTCTGTGCACCAGGCTGACAGTCTCTCTGTAGTAACGGTGTCACACACACTGGGCAGTTACTTATCACACTCAGGGATCTTTGCTTGTCACTGCGGTCACCAGGGCTGCACAGTCACTGTCTCTGATTCAGGAGGCTTCCAAATCTACACCCCCACATCCAGCCTTCACTCTGGTGGGTACCTCAGCCTCAGTGCCCTCATGGGGAGCACTACTTTTAGGGGAGCACGGCGCTGCAGCCTGCCCTCTCTTTGGCGCGCTGCCTTCTCTCTGCTCTCCCGCTCTTTTCTGACCACTCCCCTCTCTTTTCCCTGCAGTCACCACGTCCCCTCTGTCCAGGGCAGAAAGTCTTCCCCCCAACAACCCAGCTGTCTGGCTAAGTGGTTCCAGGCAAGGAGCAGGGAAAGCAACCTCCTTACATTTACATACAGTATGAGCCCTCCCATAGCCCCTCTACATACATTGTAAGAATCCACATAGCCTCTCTATATAGAGTATGAACCCCTACATAGCCTCTCTATAGTCAATTTGAGCCCTCACATACCCCTGATGGTGCACGCAGGGGCCGAGGACATGGGCCAGGTGAAACTATGCCTGCTGCGGGAACACAGCAAACACGTTCATCCATGAGACATAGCCTCCTGTTCCACTTTGCAGGGGGTTGCAGGACAACACTCTTAAAGCCAGAACAGTGTAAAGAGTGTGTAGGCGGTTGTCACTGGGTTGCTGAAATGGAGCGGAGTCAGAAGACCACAGCGTCTCGTTGCTCCTACTACCCTGAGAAGAACTTCTCCAGTGTGTTAAACGTGTTTGTTTCTTCCAGCAGAACAGGGGTTAATCGGCAATATTGGAAAGCTAATACATTCAGCTGTACTCGGATAGCCACTCCTTTCCCTGTAGAATGTAAGCCGGTAAGGGCAGGGTCCTCTTCCCTCTGTATCAGTCTGTCATTCTTAGTTTGTTTACTGTAAGTGATATTTGAATTTTGATGTAACTGCTTCTCATGTACAGAACCATGGAATTAATGATGCTATATAAATAACTAATGATAATAATAATAAGAAGAATAAAATCTGGCTCAATTACCAAGTCATCGTCAGAGTTAGCAACACCTACATTGATCTTGGAGTGGGAGAAGCTAATGTTGTGAAGCAGAGCTGGAGGAGTTTTCTAGCGACTGTTGCCTGGTTTGTACGCTTGGAAATTCCTTATCCTTTCCCGTTTTACTTTCTTCACCCTCCCTACACACCTTGTTGAATACCTCTGTTATATGTGAATGTATATTTTTTGTGTGGAGTTTTCATTGTACCCTTGTCTTTGTCACCCTGTCTGGCGGGTTGGTGTACTGCAGTACACAGGAGCGCCTCTCTTCCCCGGGTGGGAGGAGACAGAAGGAGGGTTGTTATACGAGATAAGGCAAGGGTGGAGGCCGCGGCATCTTCGCCATCTGAAGTATCCTGTAGAACAGGGCAAGCTAGGGTGCTCCATAGTGTTAGGGCCAGGAAAGCTGCCCCCTGGTCCCAAGTCACGCGTCAGTCGAATCGTGACATTAACTCTGACCGCAATCAATTTTTCTGATCCATGATGGATCCTATTGCGGCTCTGACAGGGCAGTTGCAGCAGCTCAGTCTATGGTGGATGGTGGATTTGCGCACAATGGTTCTACAGCACCCTATTATATCTGGTGTGGGGATATTGCTCTCCAGGCAAACCTTTGTGGAACCCAAGGTCACGTTACCAGACAGGTTCTCTGGAGGGTGTGACAAGTTTGTTGTGTTCCGTGAGGCCTGCAAACTTTATTTCAGGTTGCATCCAGTATCCTCAGGTACAGATGAGCAACGGATGGGGAATGTAATTTCGCTCCTCCAGGGGGACCCACAAGCATGGGCGTTTTCTCTCCCTTCTGACTCACAGTCACTTCTGATGGTAGAGGGATTTTTTCAGGCTCTGGGGCTGGTGTATAATGACCCTGATCCCGTGACCATGGCAGAGTCTTCTGCGCCAAAGCCAGCAAGGAGACACCTGGCGGAGAAATATTGCTCCAAATTTTGAAGTTGGGCCACAGACACTAGGTGGAATGACCCTGCCCTCTGTAGTCAGTTCTGTGAGAGCATCTCAGGGAGAGTAAGAGATGCTTTAGCTCTCTATGAGACTCCTGACTCCCTTGAGGCAGCCATGTCTCTGGTGATCCGGGTTGATCGCCGTCTTCACCAGAGACATAGGGAGTCACCTCTGGGGGAGGGAAGTCCAGGGTTGAGAGTGGTCCGTACTAAGCTAACTTTGGAACCCATGCAGGTGGGTGTGGCGTCTCCACCTGGCAAATTGACGGTTGTTCAGCGTAGGGGAGGTGTGTGTTTCTGTTGTGGCAAAAAGGGTCATTTTGTGAGCACATGTCCTTCTCGACTTCAGTTTAAGCAACCGCTGGAAAACTAGAGAGCCCGAGTTGTGGGGAGGTTTGCAACCTGGGTGTACTTGTTACATCAGTGGGTAAGACTTTTTTTTTTTTTTACCGGCTACATTACACGTGGGTGGAAATAAGGTGGATAGTTCCGCCTTCCTGGACAGTGGGGCGGGGTTTAATTTGGTCGATGCAAGGTTCGTCCGGGACCAAGCCCTGGACCCACATACATTGTCCAGACCTATACCAATTATTGCTATAGACTCTGCCCCTCTAAAACAAGGGCACTTTACACAGGTGGTCCATACGGCTACAGGTGGGGGCCACACACTGAAGTGTTAAACTGTTACGTGCTTGAGGGCTTGCCCTCAGCTGTGGTACTGGGACTTCCTTGGCTTGCTCTGAACAATCCGGTGATCGATTAGCAGACACAGGAGGTGAATTAATATCACAAAAGGAAATGCCATGAAAGACTAATAAAATAAAATACATAAAAAGAATTTCTTTATTCTAATAATTAATAATAAATAAATAACAATATTAGCTGAATTAAGTAATGGCGCACATTGTTTAAAAAAGTATATGATATTAAGCCCCTAATATGGAGATATAATATTGCAAAAATGCCCAACAAGAAGAGTCCAAAATATAATACATAAAAAAATAGAAGATTTATAATCATTTATATACAGTATATGGCTCAGAAAATGCAGGGCTTTAAATATTGATCGACAAAGTCTTATATTTTCAACCCAGAAATCCAAGGTAGATGATAAGGTAAGCCTATCACCCAATATCACTCGCAGTGGCAGCTTATGCGGGATATTGTGTCTAAACATTGGCCAATTTTAACCAATGATCCAATTTTAAAGCAATATCATCCCGCAAAACCAGTTATAACGGCCCGACGAGCACCTAATTTGCAGTCCCATTTGGTTAAAAGTCTTTACCCTGTCAATAATCTATCCACTTTATTCCCCATGCTTATTCCTAAACCAATCTCTCGTTGGCGATGTTCTCCTTGCGGCAATTGTATTGCCTGTTCAAATGTTGAACTTGCTGTAGACTTGCAGAGATCGGGATGTTGTCATGGACAGTAGGCAGATCAAGAGTTAACAAATTCATTAACAGTTGAAAACTCCACACAGGGAGGAAGTGGATATGGGAGGCAAAGATTATAACAATCTGCATGCTATAGAAGCGATCAGCATGCAAAAAAGTATTGTCCCATAGTGGGACACACTGTAAAAGTTAGAATTAATTAAAAAATAATAATAATCGTAAGAATATTTAAAAAAATAATAAAGATAATAAAAAAATCATTATTTATTCTATCAATAAAAAAAATTTGAACGAAAAAAAATCTAAACAATTAAAGTACACATATTTGGTATTCCCACGTCCGTAATGACCCGCCCTATAAAACTGTCCCACTAGTTAACCCCTTTAGTGAACACCATAAAGAAAAAAAAAACAAGGCAAAAAACAATGCTTTATCATCATACTGCCGAACAAAAAGTGGAATAACACGCGATCAAAAAGACGGATATAAATAAACATGGTAATCTTGTCCCGCAAAAAAAACAAGTCACCATACAGCTCTATCACCAGAAAAATAAAAAAGTTAAAGCTCTCGGAATAAAGCCATGCTAAAATAATTATTTTTTATATAAAATAGTTTTTATTGTATAAAAGCGCCAAAACATAAAAAAGATATAAATGAGGTATCGCTGTAATCGTACTAACCCAAAGATTAAAACCACTTTATCAATTTTACCACACGCCGAACAGTATAAATGCCCCCCCACCCCCACCCCCCCCCAAAAAAAAGAAATTGTTGAATTGCTGTTTTTTGTTCTTTCTGCCTCTCAAAAATTGGAATATAAAGGGATCAAAAAATGTCATGTGCCTGAAAATGATACCACTTATGGGGGGGTTCTGCTGTTATGGCTCATGGGCTCTCCCAGTGGGTCATGGCACCTGCAAACCATAACAGTAAAATCTGCTGCTCCTTCCCTTCTGAGCTCTGCCTTGTGCCCAAACAGTGGTTTACTACCACATTTGGGTTATCAGCGTACTCAGGACAAATTGCTCAATAACTCTTGGGGTCCAATTTCTCCTGTTACCCTTGGCTCTCCAAATGCGACATGGCGTCCGATCTCAATTCAAGCCAACTATAACAACCACTGCACGGCCTTCCATCCCCCACCTGCCTTACACACCAACTTACTCACTACTCTGGGCCATGCTGTGAATTCTGTCTCCTGCCTGCTCTCTGCATACTTCCTGGCTGTGTGCATAGTGGGCAGCTCTGGCACTCCCTGGCTCTTATTGAGACACTATGCACCTTCCTAAGGTGTCTCCAGCCAATTGTCTAGAGGCCTCATGTACTTAAGGCATCCCCGCCCATAGGAGGATGCCCGAGCAACTTTTTCCCTCAGTCAGTGTCTTGCTGCTGAGGTGCCAGGTCCTGTTTTGCTTCCGCCATCTTTGGGGGCTGCATTCCCAGACCTGTTACCGTGCGCTTTGTGTTCTATGTTTTCGCCTCGCTGAGGGCTGCATACTCAGGCCTGTGTCCTTGTCCAGTATCTGTTCCCGTGTCTGTCCTTGTCTGTACTGTGTCCTATTCTTAACAGAGAAAAAAAAAAGAAGTAAATCTCCAGCGTGAAACTTGGATAAAAGTTCAATTTATTTAGACAAATCCATATTTCATAGTGGTACAGCAAATGATGGGGTACATGATACGACCAACGCGTTTCGACCTGTTAAGGTCTTAATCATGGTATGGTATATGGTCTGAGCAACAAAACATATATAGAAAAAATTAAACACAACAGGTGCAGCAATTTGAATCGAACAAAAAAAGCAAAAAAAAAAACAGTTGGTGCACTAGTTAAAAGTCCCAACATTGGTACACATACAATTGACATACAATGATTCATAGAAAAACGCAGTGATAGTATTAAGACACTGTATACAAAGATCCAGATCAAATTAACAATGGAGAAATACCGTATATACTCGAGTATAAGCCGACCCGAGTATAAGCCGACCCCCCTAATTTTGCCACAAAAAACTGGGAAAACTTATTGACTCGAGTATAAGCCTAGGGTGGAAAATGCAGCAGGTACCGGTGAATTTCAAAATTAGAAATAGATACTCCATACCATTCATTATGGCCCCATAGATGCTCCACATAAAGCTGTGCCATATATAATGCTCTGCACCGTTCATTATGGCCCCATAGATACTCCACATAAAGCTGTGCCATATATACAATGCTCTGCACCGTTGCCCCATAGATACTCCACATAAAGCTGTGCCATATATACAATGCTCTGCACCGTTGCCCCATAGATAGCTGTGCCATATAATGCTCTGCACCATTGCCCCATAGCTGTGCCATGTAGTGCTCTGCACCGTTGCCCCATAGCTGTGCCATATAGTGCTCTGCACCGTTGCCCCATAGCTCTGCCATATAGTGCTCTGCACTGTTGCCCCATAGCTGTGCCATATATATAGTGCTCTGCACCATTGCCCCATAGCTGTGCCATATATAGTGCTCTGCACCGTTGCCCCATAGCTGTGCCATATATATAGTGCTCTGCACCGTTGCCCCATAGCTGTGCCATATAGTGCTCTGCACCGTTGCCCCATAGCTGTGCCATATAGTGCTCTGCACCGTTGCCCCATAGCTGTGCCATATAATGCTCTGCACCGTTGCCCCATAGCTGTGCCATATAGTGCTCTGCACCGTTGCCCCATAGCTGTGCCATATAGTGCTCTGCACTATTGCCCCATAGCTCTGCCATATAGTGCTCTGCACCATTGCCCCATAGCTGTGACATATAGTGCTCTGCACCGTTGTCCCATAGCTGTGCCATATAGTGCTCTGCACCATTGCCCCATAGCTGTGCCATATAATGCTCTGCACCGTTGCCCCATAGCTGTGCCATATAGTGCTCTGCACCGTTGCCCCATAGCTGTGCCATATAATGCTCTGCACCGTTGCCCCATAGCTGTGCCATATATATAATGCTCTGCACCGTTGCCCCATAGCTGTGCCATATAGTGCTCTGCACTGTTGCCCCATAGCTCTGCCATATAATGCTCTGCACCATTGCCCCATAGCTGTGCCATATAGTGCTCTGCACTGATGCCCCATAGCTCTGCCATATAGTGCTCTGCACCGTTGCCCCATAGCTGTGCCATATAGTGCTCTGCACCGTTGCCCCATAGCTCTGCCATATAGTGCTCTGCACCATTGCCCCATAGATGCTCCACATAAATATGTGCTGCTGCTGCAATAAAAAAAAAAAAAACACATACTCACCTGTCTTGCTTGCAGCTCCTCGGCGCCATCTTCCCGGCGTCTCTCCGCACTGACTGATCAGGCAGAGGGCGCCGCGCACACTATATGCGTCATCGCGCCCTCTGCCTGCAGTCAGTGCAGAGAGACGCCGGGAAGATGGCGCGACGCCCGGCGTGTGGAACGAGGACAGGTGAATATGCGATACTTACCTGCTCCCGGCGTCCCGCTCCTTCCCCCTGCCTGTCTTCGGTGCCGCAGCCTCTTCCTCTGTCAGCGGTCACCGGCACCGCTGATTACAGAAATAAATTATGCGGCTCCACCCCTATGGGGGGTGGAGCAGCCTATTCATTTCTCTAATGAGCGGTCCCACGTGACCGCTGAACAGGGGAAGAGGCTGCGGCACCCGGAGACCGTGGGACGGGCAGGGGGAGCGCCAGGAGCCCCGGAAGCAGGTAAGTATATGACAGTGCCCACCACCGATCATGACTCGAGTATAAGCCGAGAGGGGCACTTTCAGCCCAAAAATTTGGGCTGAAAATCTCGGCTTATACTCGAGTATATACGGTATGTATTACCACTGAAGTTTATGCAGAGGAGAACAAGAAAGAGGAAAAAAAAATATTTTAATCATATTGTAAAATCAAATCTTGCCGTTTATTCAGACCCAACGGGGTTCTAGTCTGCAATTTAAAAATCCAAAGGGATTCACGATTCAAGAACTCACATCTGAAATCCCCACCTCGACTCGGTTTAAAGACCTTTTCAATGCCCATAACACTAAGAGTATTAGTTTTTCCAGCATGAAATTGTCTGCAATAATAAGATACCGCAGAAATGTTATGAGCATTAGTGTTAGACACATCCGACAAATGTTTACATATTCTTCTTTTAAAAGGTCCTATTGTACAGCCAACATATTGGAGTCTGCAGGCCGTGCATTAAATCAAATAAATAAGACCTTCTGTGTTACAATTCATATATGTATTAATAGTATATGAAATACCTGTTACAATAGAAGTGAATTTACTGTTTTCATTAACATAATTACAAGTTTTGCACGGATGATGGCCACATTTGAAAAAGCCCTTATAAGAAAGCCGTGATTTCCCATCTGAATCATTTTTATTTAAAAAATGGCTGGGTGAAAGAATATCTCCTAAAAAAGGAGCTTTTCTGGCTACAAATCGCATGTACGTATTTTCCAAAATATTCGTCAGTTCAGTATCACCATATAAAGTTGGGAGATATTTTTTCACTATTTTAGTAAAAGTGTCAAACTGAGGACTAAACTCTGTAATAAAATTAATACTGCATGGCTTTTCTGAGTCTCTTGTGGAAACTTTGCAAAGGACTTTCTGAGGATTTTTTGTAGGATTATTTTTTATAGTTTTTTTGGGGGGGTTTATCCTCAATAATTAAAGATTGTCTATCTATATTATTCACAATTCGTTTGGCTTTAGATAGAGTCCACTCAGGATAACCTCTTAAACGTAATCTGTGCAATGTTTTTGAGGCTTCCTTTTCGTATGTTTATTTAGAAGTGCAATTCCTTTTTAGTCTGATCAGTTCACCTGTGGGTATATTTCTGATAACATGTTTTGGACATGATGAATGAGCTTGTAAAATGGAATTAGTATCTGTAGGCTTTCTATATGGGGAAATAAAAACTGCATTTGTGATGAGATCTGCTGAAACTACGATATCTAAATAACTGATTTCCAAATTTCCAAAGGGGTACCATTCCAAATTAATATCAAGTCGTCTATGTAGCGACCAAAAAAGGAAATATTTGGAGCAAATGGATTATTTTCATTAAAAATAAATTTTTCCTCCCATACTGCAACTGTTATATTTGCCAAGGAGGGGGAGCATTTGTCTCCCATACTTACTCCTTGTCCTTGTAGGAAGAAAATATTGTCAAATGAAAAATAATTGTGTATGAGTAAGAAGTGTGTTGCCTCTATTATAAATAGTTGAATTTCTTCTTTATAATGGCTGTACTTATTCAAAAAATAGGTCAAACTAGAAATAATGATATTATGTGGGATGGAGGGATACAATCCCACAATATCACATGTCATCCATAAATAAGAAGAAGACCAATTGAAACCATCCAAAGCAGAGATAACAGCTCTAGTATCCCATATATAACCTGGTCGGTTGACTACTAAGGGCTGTAAGTAATGATCAACCCATTCTCCAAGATGTTCTGAAAAAGAACCTACACCCGAAATAATAGCCCAGAAAGGAGGGGGGGAAATATTTTTTTTGCAATTTGGGCAGAGCATGGTAGATAGGTGTAACAGGATTTTTCACAAGAATGTAATCTGAAATTTTCTGTGTGGTTGCTCCCGGAGCAAGTCCATCATCTAGCAATCTACTAATCTCTTCAGTATATTTATCAATAGGATTATTCGAAATTCTGACATATGTAGAAGAATCATTCAAAATCTTAAGGTTTTCAGCAAAATACAAACCTGCATTTAGCACTACTACCCCACCCCCCTTGTCAGACTGTCTTATAATGAGGTCCGTGTTGTTTTTCAGGTCTCCTAGGGCATTTCTTTCCTGTACAGTAAGATTATCTGAAACATTATTTAATTCTCTATCCAATTCTATTAAGTCCTTTTCAATAAGTTCCTGAAAGAGATCCAAAACAACAGGTCTAGATTGTATAGGATAAAAAAATGGGTTAGACATAGGAGGATGCCCAAGCAACTTTTTCCCTCAGTCAGTGTCTTGCTGCTGAGGTGCCAGGTCCTGTCTTGCTTCCGCCATCTTTGGGGGCTGCATTCCCAGACCTGTTACCGTGTGCTTTGTCTCCTATGTTTCTGCCTCCCTGAGGGCTGCATACTCAGGCCTGTGTCCTTGTCCAGTATCTGTTCCCGTGTCCGTCCTTGTCTGTACTGTGTCCTATTCCTGTACCTTATCCTGTTCCTGTACTTAACCTTGTCTGAAATCAGTCCTAACCTCTGTCTGTTTGTATCCTTGTCTGTGGCTTCCTTTCCTGCTGTGAGTATCCTCGTGTCCTCTCCGTCTACCCTGTTCTCGTCCCTTGCTCTGCAGTCCCACTCTGCTCTTGCTCAATGGTTCAACTCTGCCCTGCTCCACTCCTTGCGGTTCTGCCTTGCTCCGCTCCTTGCGATTCTGCCTTGCATCCGCTCCTTTCGGTTCTGCCTTCCATTCGCTCCTTGCGGTTCTGCCTTGCTCCGCTCCTTGCTGTTCTGCCTTGCATCTGCTCCTTTTGGTTCAGCTCGCTGCACTGCAACCAGCTTTTCTGTTCTGTTCTCTGCTCTGCAACCTTGCGGTCCTGCTCCACTTCCATTCTGCAACCTCCATGACAGGTCCCTACCTGTCCCCATGTACCCACCAGTCTGAATAGGTCCCTACCTGTACCCATATACCCTCCAGTCTGAATAGGCCCCTACCTGTCCCCATATACCCTCCAGTCTGAATAGGCCTCTACCTGTAGCCATATACCATCTAGTCTGAATAGGCCCCTACCTGTCCCCATATACCCTCCAGTCTAAATAGGCCCCTGCCTGTAGCCATATACTCTCCAGTCTGACTAGGCCCCTACCTGTCCCCATATACCCTCCAGTCTGACTAGGCCCCTACCTGTCCCCATATACCCTCCAGTCTGAATAAGCCTCTACCTGTAGCCATATACCCTCCAGTCTGAATAGGCCCCTACCTGTACCCATATACCCTCCAGTCTGACTAGGCCCCTACCTGTCCCCATGTACCCACCAGTCTGAATAGGTCCCTACCTGTACCCATATATCCTCCAGTCTGACTAGGCCCCTACCTGTCCCCATATACCCTCCAGTCTGAATAGGCCTCTACCTGTAGCCATATACCCTCTAGTCTGAATAGGCTCCTACCTGTCACCATATACCCTCTAGTCTGAATAGGCCCCTGCCTGTAGCCATATACTCTCCAGTCTGAACAGGCCTCTACCTTATTCCATATACCAGCCTGCATTCCTGTTCCTACCAAGTCAGTACTTGTCCTACTAGTGTCTCAGCCATGCCCGCCTTCCAGTGTCTCAACCGTGCCCACCTGCCAGTGTCTCAGCCGTGCCCACCTGCCAGTGTCTCAGCCATGCCCGCTTGCCAGTGTCTCAGCCATGTCTGCCAGTTGAGCCCGTTGCCTGCTCCTGTTTTAGCGTTCCGTCCCCCTGTGGGATCAGCAGCCACAGACAGACACCACCCTGATGTGGTACCTGGCAGCTACTGCCTCACAAGCCTGACCTCACATCAGAGGCTCCAGTGAACACCAAGGTAGCTGCTTAGTCACGCCCCTTCCATGGTAGTCTGGTTTGTGGCACAGTGGGGCCACACGCTGTACTCACGCGCCAACCTGTCAGTGTGGGAGTGTAACACCAATTTTGTGTTTTAAAAGTCAACCGGCGCTCCTTCCTTTCTGAGCTCTGCCATGCGCTCAAACAGTGGTTTACCTGCACATATGGGGTATCAGCGTACTCAGGACAAATTGCACCACAACTCTTGTGGTCCAATTTCTCCTGCTCAACACACATCTAGATAAGTTCCTTGGGGGTCTAGTTTCCAAAATAGTGTCACTTGTAGGGGGTTTCGACTGCTTAGGCACATCAGGGGCTCTCCGAATGCGACATGGCGTCCGATCTTAATTCCAGCCAATTTTGCGTTGAAAAAGTCAAACGGAGCTGCTTCCCTTCTGAGCTCTGCCATGCGCCCAAACAGTGGTTTACCTGCACATATGGGGTAGCAGCGTACTCAGGACAAATTGCACAACAACTCTTGTGGTCCAATTTCTCCTGTTACCCATGGTAAAATAAAAAAAATTGGATCTGAAATTTTTTGTGAAAAAAAGTTAAATGTTAATTTTTTTTAAACATTCCTAAAAATCCTGTGAAGTACCTAAAGAGTAAAAAAAAAGGTATTGTAAAATGAGACATCGCTGGTGAACTTTTAGCCCTTATAACTTACTAAGCAAAAAAAAATTTGGTTCCAAAATTGCACTGATATAAAGTAAAACATGTGGGAAATGTTACCTATTAAATATTTTGTGAGACATATCTTTGTGATTTATAGTGAACCTGTCACCCCCCAGGGCGTTTTTATGTAAAAAAGCCACCTTCAGCAGCCCTAAGGCTGCCTTCTGTGAAGGTGGCTCTTATGCTTAATATCCCTAGAAATGGTGAAATAATCACTTTTTTAAATTTCGCGCCATACCTCTATTGAGTCAGGGAGGTATGATTTCTCCCTGACTCAAGCGCCTCACAGCCGTCCATCATCCCACCGGTCGCCGCCTCCTCCTCTCTGTCTCGTGCCATCACAGGCGGCTTCGCTCTGCAATTATTTCTCGGGCATGCGCCGTGCACGCTGCCCTGGAACTTACATCAAGTGATGTAAGTAGATCGCGCCTGTGCGCAGCAGAGGCCCCAGATCCCGCCCCGCAGTATGTTATGATGTATTCACACAGTGGGGCTGGGAATCTCGCACCTGTGCAGTGGAGCGGGTCACCATGCTCCATTGAAGATAGTGCTGATGTCTCGCGAGATTTGTGAAATCTTTCTAGACTTCGGCGCTATCTTCAATGGAGCACGGTGACCCGGTCCACTGCACAGGTGCCAGATTCCCAGCCCCACTGTGTGAATACATCATAACACACTGCGGGGCGGGATCTGGAGCCTCCACTACACGAAGGCGCCGTGATGTCACGACAAAGAGAGGAGGCAGCGCCCGGATGACATAGGGGGATGATTGACTTCTCGGAGGCGGTTGACACAAGGGGAGAAGACATACCTCCAGGACACAATACAGGTGTGGCGCAAAATTTCTAAAAGTGATTATTTCACCGTTGCTAGGGTTACTAAGCATAAGAGCCACCTTCACAAAATGCAGCCTTAGTGCTGCTGAAGGTGGCTCTTTTACTTGAAAACGCCCTGGGGAGGGTGACAGATTCCCTTTAAGGGCATGAAAATTCAAAGTTGGAAAATTGCAAAATTTTCTACATTTTCATCAAATTTCCATTTTTTTTCCACAAATAAACACAAGTAATATCAAAGAAATGTTACCACTTTCATTAACTACAATAAGTCACAAGAAAACAATGTTAGAATCACCGGGATCCATGGAAGCGTTCCAGAGTTATAACCTCATAAAGGAACAGTGGTCAGAATTGTAAAAATTGGCCTGGTCATTAACATTCAAACCACCCTTGGGGTTAAAGGGGTTAAAATTACCCAAACAATCACTTGTACTTGTACTACTAAGGCAGTGATTTATCATGCTACTTGTCCTTGCTCCAAAATTTATATTGGACTAACTACAAGACCTTTGAAACTTTGAGTTCGTGAACATGAGAGGGATATTATTGCTGCGGAGAAAGAAATGATTATTGTGGATCGTCCCCCAAGGGCAGTGGGGTACTCGGTACCGGGTCCTGCAGTTCACAGGGGGATGTCACGGTGGCTGACCCGGTCTATGGCCCTGGGACGTCCGTGTAAAAGGGAAAGGTCTTTATAGGGGAAATGTTCGTGACGCCACCTGTGGTATTCCAGCAGGGTGACCGACGCTGCTTTAAAGGGTCCGCTGGGGTGATGTTATGGCAGCTAGATGGTATACCTTCCAACAGGTGAAGTGTATCCCCAGGGCTTCCCGGTGTGTAGATGGTGAATGATGAATGGCGCAATGAAGAACGAGGACACAGGGTTGCAGTTTTTTTACTGAAGACTTCAGCATCCACAGTCCAGGGCACCAGATCACAGAGCAGGCAGAGTCTGGCCGGTTCGGTTTGGAGGCAAGTCCAGAGTTCCCTTATCCAGGTGGAAATCAGTAGCCTTCCTTTGGGCTGCGATGGTGTAGTCCCTTACTGCCTATGGCTTCACATAAGGGCCTCACAGATGCGATATTTCGCTCTGTCTGTCCCCCAGGGACAATACCCATATGACTGGTGACTTGAGCCTGTTTATAGGGTCTCTTAGATAACCCGGCTCTATGGGTGTCACCGTGCCTCCTGGGTGTAGGTGCGGACAGGTAACCTGCAATTAGCTGTACTACAGGTCTCTGAAATAAGGCATAGAGGTCCTTACTCCCTCGGTGTTGCGGCTACCGGGATTTTGCGCCTCAGAAGGAGACAGCTTGAGCAGGGCTGGTCCTCTTCTGGTATCCTCTCCTTTGCTTCGACTTCCTTCACGCTTGCTGCAATACAGTTCTGCCTTTCAATGTCTCTTTCTGGGAGCTGCAACTCCGAGGGCATGCTCAGCTCCTTTAACCCTCCATCCTCCTCAGACACTGGTCTGGAACGTTCTAATAGGAGCAGAAGCTCCCCCTGGTGGTCTGGAGTGTGAAATATGTTGCATGTTTGTGATACCTGGATGCAGTTGTTCTTCTTTGCCTCCAAACGTAGCATCACTCTCCCCGAGAGGAAAGAAATAAAACTGCGACGACCAGGACCCTGGGGCGCCACAATTGAACATCTTAAGCCTATTCCTAGACATTTTAAAATGTACCATAATTGTGATCCATCCGGCCTAAGAGTTATTGCGATTGATCATATTGTAACTGATTTATCTGGGGGTAATTTTAGTAGTTTCTTAGCGCAAAAGGAAGCCAGATGGATCTGGACTTTGCGCACATTACAACCTCTGGGTCTCAATGAAACAATTACTCATCTTTTCTCTGATCATCTTAGTATCTAGTTGTCAATATTTTTTTTACTTTTGGTATCAGATTGTTTTATTAAATTAATTATGTGTTAATATTTATCTTTTACGTTTTAGAATTCCAAGTTTACTACGTGTTGCCATAATATCTATATAGATACCCTATTAATTGGATGGATGAATTTTCAAGTATTAAGGAACCTGACCTTCAATGAATTTTTGCCTCCTGCATTGTGTTTATTCACATATTAATACATATCATATATTATACATTTTTATATATATTTTACATTATATGTATATATACACTCACTGGCCACTTTATTAGGTACACCTGTCCAACTTCTTGTTAACACTTAATTTCTAATCAGCCAATCACATGGCGGCAACTCAGTGCATTTAGGCATGTAGACATGGTCAAGACAATCTCCTGCAGTTCAAACCGAGCATCAGTATGGGGAAGAAAGGTGATTTGAGTGCCTTTGAACATGGCATGGTTGTTGGTGCCAGAAGGGCTGGTCTGAGTATTTCAGAAACTGCTGATCTACTGGGATTTTCACGCACAACCATCTCTAGGGTTTACAGAGAATGGTCCGAAAAAGAAAAAAAATCCAGTGAGCGGCAGTTCTGTGGGCGGAAATGCCTTGTTGATGCCAGAGGTCAGAGGAGAATGGGCAGACTGGTTCGAGCTGATAGAAAGGCAACAGTGACTCAAATCGCCACCCGTTACAACCAAGGTAGGCCTAAGAGCATCTCTGAACGCACAGTGCGTCGAACTTTGAGGCAGATGGGCTACAGCAGCAGAAGACCACACCGGGTACCACTCCTTTCAGCTAAGAACAGGAAACTGAGGCTATAATTTGTACAAGCTCATCGAAATTGGACAGTAGAAGATTGGAAAAACGTTGCTTGGTCTGATGAGTCTCGATTTCTGCTGCGACATTCGGATGGTAGGGTCAGAATTTGGCGTAAACCACATGAAAGCATGGATCCATCCTGCCTTGTATGGAGCATCTTTGGGATGTGCAGCCGACAAATCTGCGGCAACTGTGTGATGCCATCATGTCAATATGGACCAAAATCTCTGAGGAATGCTTCCAGCACCTTGTTGAATCTATGCCACGAAGAATTGAGGCAGTTCTGAAGGCAAAAGGGGTCCAACCTGTTACTAGCATGGTGTACCTAATAAAGTGGCCGGTGAGTGTATATATATATATATATATATATATATATATATATATATATAATTTTTTTTTTTTTGAGGGGGGGATAAAATTTTACTGTGTCCTATCATGTATCTTGCACTGTCACTTTATTGATTTGTGAGTATTTATCGTACAGTATATACTGGAGTATAAGCTGAGATTTTCAGCCCATTTTTTAGGCTGAAAGTGCTCTAGTCATTGTCCCAGGTCGTCCGCGGGGAAGGGGGAGGGGCAGGAGTGGCAGCTCTCATATAATACTCACCCCCACCTGACGCGTCTCTGCATATTCCTGCTTCTCAGATGGTCTGTGGCACCTGAAGCTCTTCCAGTGTTCAGCGGTCACGTGGTACCGCTCGTTAAAGTAATGAATATGGACGCGACTCCACTCCCATAGGCATGGAGCGCATTTTCATTACTTTAATGAGCAGTACCATGTGACCGCTGAACACAGCAACAAGCTGCTGGCGCGCTGGAGACCATCGGGGAAGCAGGGACGTGCAGACCGCGCCAGTAGGGGGTGAGTATGACGGGGGAGGGTGAGCCATGCGATATTCACCTGTCCCCATTCCACTGCCGCACTGTGTCTTCTGCATCCTCTGGCTGTGACGTTCAGGTCAGAGGGCGCGATGATGTGTTTAGTGCACGCCCTCTGCCTGAACAGTCACTGCAGAGAGTCGGAAGGCACAGCAGCGCGCGGCAGTGGAATAGTGCCTGTGTCCTGAGCCAGCAGCGACTCCGGGACCTGACCCCATACCGCGCCGGTGTCCCGCCTGCTCAGGACACTGGCATTCAGCACCCAGCGACGAGAGGTGAGTATGTAATTTTTATTTTTTTAATTGCAGCAGCAGCATACGGGGCATGTTATTCTATGGAGCTTCTTATAAGGTCATCAACCTTTATGGAGCAGCATATGGGGCATAATATTCTATGGAGCATCTTATGGGGCCATCAACCTTTATGGAGCTGTCACGATTCACACCGTGACTGTCACCAATTGTCAAGATCCCTTAGCCGCTGCCCACAATATGTCACGGATTGGGGTGACTTTAGACCAGCAGACGGCTATCACATGTGCAGGGGGCTTATCTTAGTTATCCCTCCACTGCCACAATGTGATGAGAAAAAAAACACACACGAGGCTATTGACCTCTTGTTTCCAGCAGGGGCTTATTTTAGGTATCCCACTGCTCTTCAGTATACCATGAACTGCAGGGATTTGTGTATATCCCGCTTACAGTTCCACTTAAACCATGCAGCTCTCTGGCGCCCCCCTTACTGTCAGGTCAGATTAGGTACTGCACCTAGGGTGATTAGTCGCCAGAAACGCTGCCTGCTATGTACTGGCTATTGGGTGCACTGCAGCGACGCGATAACTACTCCCACTCAGGCAGGAACAATAATTATCAAGCCGCAGTCGCTACAGTGACCCCCAAAAGCCGGCACACGGTCGCTGCCACCAGCTCCAATTGAACGGGTCTGGAGCCAACCCCAAAACAGTAGCGTAATTCCCTTCAGAGACAGGGTACGGTTTAGGGCAGGAAGAACGAACTAGTATTAAATATTATACCCCATAAATGATTTTTAGGCAGTGTTTATAAAATATTTTACAAAGATGTTACAAATGAGACAATTGCAAATATGTACAAGGTAATTATAAAAATAAAAGGATTAAATGAAGAAAAGGTAACACTCACATATTCTCAGATCATTGCATTGCAGGCAACAGGCTATGATAGCTTTCCATCTATCCCAGTGCATTTGCACTCGCAGTCTGGTCGCTTCAGGTAAAAACTCACAACTCCCCCCTGGAAGCCTGCCAGCAACTTTATAACCTACAGCCTGTGACCTCACAGAAAGGGCTGGTTTTTCCAACCCCTCCTACTTCTTCAGTATTACTCACTGGGCATTAAATATATCTGATGCCCGTAACTTCGCTACAGAACATAAAATAATCGCACCATACCCATCATTCATCTCGTAGTATCGTGGGCATTCCGATGAGATCAAATAGGTCCTATTTGTCACGCACACTGACAGAGAAATCCCTACCTCTGTACCCGATGGAGTTAAAAGCTCATGTTTAGAGTGATGGGTAGCTCCTTCGATGGAGATTACAAATATATGTTTTCGTGGTCTTAACTTAAACGAGTTGCCTAATATCTTCCAAAAACAGAACAAAAGACTTTCATATTCTGGAAGGTTCTAATCTAGTTAAAGCTGGGCACTTTCCACCACAGGAAATACTGGTCGTAAATGCCTTTCGTCAATAAAACTCTCTTCCCCCATCTACATTGGCAAGCAAGCTCAACTCTGAAGTAAAAGAGAAGGGGGGTTTCTTAGCCCACATCCTGGGCTGACAAGAGAAACCAACTTATGATATTTCATACCATATCGTGACACCTCCCCCTTTTTGCGTGCGCTACGGCGGCAGAACCTCTCGGTATGCCTCCGTGGGCTCACCCTGGCGGGAGAGTCCATCCGCATTCCCATGCTCTTTGCCCTCTTTGTGTTTAATGGTGAAGTCGAATTGCTGAAGGGCAAGGCTCCAGCGTAGCAACCGGCCATTGGTTCCACACATGGTGCTTAGCCAGCGCAGAGGGTTGTGGTCGGTCACCACGGTGAAGGTGTGACCGTACAAGTAGGGCTGCAAGCGCTGCAGGGCCCAGACTATGGCCAGGCACTCCTTCTCAATGGTGGAGTAGGCCACTTCCCTCGGCAAAAGTTTCCGGCTCAGGTACAACACGGGGTGCTCTTGGTCCTCCGAGTCAACCTGGCTGAGCACAGCACCAAGGCCAAACTCACTGGCGTCGGTCTGTACCGAGAACGGTCGACTGCTGTCGACTGCTTTCAACACAGGGGCGTTGCACAGTGCTGTTTTCAACGCCTGGAAGGCCCCCTCACAGCCATCTGTCCAGTTGACGATGTGGGGTAGCTTCTTCCTGGTGAGGTCCGTCAAAGGTTTTGCCAGGCTACTATAGTGCTGCACGAAGCGCCTATAGTACCCTGCAGTGCCCAGGAAGGACATCACATGTTTCTTGGTCCTGGGAGTGGGCCAGTTCACGATCACGCCCACTTTGTCAGGCTCTGGTTTTAGGGTGTTTCCGCCTACCCGGTGCCCCAGGTAGTGAACCTCCCTCATGCCCATCTGGCACTTTCCGGGCTTGATAGTCAGGCCTGCTTGGTGAATTCGCCTGAGCACCTCCTCGAGATGCTGCAGGTGTTCATCCCAGGAGGGACTGAAGATGGCAATGTCATCAAAGTACGCCACGGCGTACTTCTCCAGTCACTGAAGCAGGAGATTGACCATCCGCTGGAAAGTGGCAGGGGCATTCTTCATGCCGAAGGGCATGACCGTGGACTCGTACAGTCCAAAGGGTGTGATAAAGGCGGACTTCTCCTGCGCCTCGGGGCTCAGGGGAATCTGCCAGTATCCGCGACTCAGATCCATGATTGTCAGGTATTTTGCGCCAGCTAACTTCTCGAGCAGCTCCTCGATGCGCGGCATTGGGTGCGCGTCAGAGGCGGTAATGGCATTGAGCCCCCTGTAGTCCACGCAGAACCGGGTGGTCCGGTCTTTCTTTGGCACGAGAACTACAGGCGAGGCCCACGCGCTCTTTGACTGTCGAATCACCCCCAGCTGTAACATCTCATCGATCTCCTGGCGCATAATCTGCTGCACCTGGTCAGAGATTCGATAGGGTGTTCGCCGTAGTGGGGCGTGATTCCCGGTGTCCACCTCGTGGACGGCTAACTCAGTCCTTCCAGGCCGGTTGGAGAACACGACCCGGAAGGGTTCCAGCATGGTTTGCAACTGCAACCGCTGTGGTTCATCTAGCGAGGCGCTTACCTCCACGTCCTCAATGGACCCATGGGCCTGGGCTTGGGCCAGCATGTCCAGGAGGGTATCTTCCTCCCCTTCTTCGGGTGCGCTGCAGACCGGTAGGACGAAAGGTTCACGTTCGTGATGAGCCTTCATCATGTTGACGTGAAAGGCCTTTCGCCTACCCCGAGTGTGGTCAAGCGTGACCACATAGGTGACCGGGTTGAGCTGTTGGTGGACGACGTACGGGCCCTCCCAGGCTGCCTGAAGCTGATCCGTTGGTACCGGAACCAGCACCCACACCTTTTGACCCACGTGGTAGGTCCGCTCCCGGGCGTTCTGGTCGTACCAGTGCTTCTGATCAGCCTGAGCCTGCGTCATGTTGTCATGCACCAACTGCGTCAAGGTCTGCATCTTGTCACGGAAGCGCATGACATACTCTACTATGGACACTTCAGAAGGGTTCGGCTCCTCTTCCCAGGATTCTCTTACCAACCCAAGGGGTCCCCGGACTCGCCTGCCGTACAGGAGCTCGAAGGGGGAGAACCCCGTCGAGGCCTGCGGAACCTCTCGGTAAGCGAATAGCAGGTGTGGGAGATACCGCTCCCAGTCGCGCCCTTGTGTCTCAACCAGCATGCGTAGCATCTGTTTGAGGGTACCATTGAAGCGTTCACACAAGCCATTGGTCTGTGGGTGATACGCACTTGATACCAGGTGCTTCACCTGCATTTTCTTACAGAGAGCCTCCATTAGGTGAGACATAAATTGGGTCCCTCGATCAGTAAGCATTTCCCTGGGAAATCCTACCCGTGAAAAGATGGCCAACAGGGCATCCGCCACCTTATCTGCCCTAGTTGACGACAGAGCTACTGCCTCTGGGTACCGGGTAGCGTAGTCTACCACAGTAAGAATATATCGCTTTCCAGAGCTGCTGGAGACGGCCAACGGGCCCACAATGTCCACCGCAATCCTCTGGAAAGGCTCCTCTATCACTGGCAAAGGGATCAGGGGAGCCTTAAGAGCAGGCCCCGCCTTCCCCACTCTTTGACAGGTGACACAGGAGCGGCAGTAGTTTGACACATCTGTCCCCATCTTAGGCCAATAGAAGTGTTGAGACAGCCGGGCCTTAGTTTTGCTGATCCCCAAGTGTCCAGCTAGCGGGATCTCATGGGCAATCCGCAACAACTCACCCCGGAATTGCTGTGGGACGACCAGCTGTCTTTCCCTCAACCACTCCTTTTGTGATTCTCCGGGTACTGTCTTCCGGTACAACCTTCCTCCTTCCCAGAACACCTTCTCCTTATCAGTCTCGGAGAATGACGTCCCGGCGAGTTGTCTCAAACTCTCTAGGCTCGCATCTGTGTGCAGAGCGGCCTGAAACTCCTGGCTAGGGGAAGCCAGAAGCGATGTCAGGGTCCCTTCCCCATGGGAGCCCTCTGGGACCTGCTCTGGGTCCACCTCTGGTTCAGTCACACTGATGACTGAGGAGGGTCCGGAAGGCAGACAGGTATCTGCGTTCCGGGCACTCTGACTGCGGGTGACAGCAGCTACGTAGGCTGTCTCCCCGGGGATTTCTACAGACCCATCAGCTGATGCTGCTTTGGGCTCTACCTCCCCATCCACCCCCATTACCTCAGGAGCATTGCTACTTATGGGCCAGTTACCTTCCTCAGTGGCACTGGTCAATTGCATGGCATCACCTTCCTCATGGTTCCCATGTATCTCCCCATTTCTTGTAGCACCGACACTTGCCCCTGCTAGGGGTTCCTCAGCCGTCTCACTCCGCAGAGCGCCGTGGCTGAGCACTCCTGTACCTATGGACACATCAACTTTCACAGAAACATCATTACCAGGTACAGTTGGCACAGGTACAACCTTTTCACCATCAATCCTAGGGCAAAAATGGTTAACAGATGCATCATTACAAGATAAAGCATGGTCAGGTAACACATGCGATTTCCCATCATCATCATCATCATTAGGGTTAACTTTACCCTCATTAGTAGATTGGGGAGGAGGGTCATCCACAAAGTATGCAACCAACCTCCCCAAATCAGTCCCCAACAAAACATCAGTGGGCAAATTATCAGACAGCCCCACTTCCTTCACCCCGCTCCCGGCACCCCAATCAATAAAAATCCGGGCCATCGGTAAGGGACAGCTGATGCCCCCAATCCCAGTGACAGTTAGGGTTTTCCCCGGAATGATTTCTTCAGGGGCCGCCAGTTCGGGTCGGATGAGGGTTCGTTCAGCCCCGGTGTCCTTGAGGCCTGTAGCAACACGACCTCCCACAATGACATGCTGTACGTTATCACACCCCCTCCCAGCCACACCACCCACCAAAAGAACTACGGCATTAGGCCCTGGGGCCGGGGATGAGGGGTTCTTCTGCTTGGCTGGGCATCGGGGACTGATGTGACCGATCTGCCTGCAGTGGTAACACTGGCGAAGTTCGGTGGTAGGTCTGGTGCTGTTGGCCACGGGGACAGGACCTCTGGTGTGTTGGCTGGCAGGGGTACTGGCTTTGGCTGCAGGCTTACCCCCTCTCCAGCTGGAGGTGACTGGCTTCCGCACTTCCGATCTACGGTTGGCCTCATAGGCATCGGCAATCTGCGCTGCTTTTGTCACGTCTTTTGGTTCTCTGTCCATCACGAACTGTCGCACCTCAGTTGGGCAAAGATGGAAGAACTGGTCTTTGATCATCAGGTCTCGCAGCTGTGCAAAGGTGGTCACTGACAGTCCTTGGGTCCACTGGTCAAAGTGGGTCCCCAGTCCATGCACCACATCACTGTAACTGTCGTGTGGGCCACGTTGGAGGGTCCGAAACTTTTTACGGTACACCTCGGGTGTAAGCTGGTACTTGGCTATGAGGGCCTGCTTGATAGCCTCATAGTCACCATCTTGTTCTTGAGGGAGGGCAGCAAACGCCTCCAGAGCTTTTCCTCTCAGCCCTGGTGTCAGGTACCGTGCCCATTCTTGTGTAGGCAGCTGGTACTGTCTGCAGGCTTTCTCAAAGGCCCGCAGAAAAGTGTCCAAGTCCCCATCCTTTTCCATAACAGGAAAGTGGTCAGGCCGGGGCTTCGGTATCTGAGCGCTGCTGGGCTCACGACTGGACTGGGACGACCCCTGCATTTGTAGTTGGGCCATCTGCAGCTGGTACTCCCTCTCCGCTTGGGCCTCTCGCTCGGCTCGCTGGGCCTCTCGCTCGGCTCGGGCCTCTCGCTCGGCTCGCTGGGCCTGGGCCTCTCGCTCGGCTCTCTCTTGGTATTGCTGGATCAGCTGCAGACGTCGGTCCAGGTCATCTGCGGAGCATTGTTGCAGAGCCAGCTGCAGGAGGAGGTCTGCGCCCCCTTGGTTGCCAGTAGGGCCCGTATTCAGGGGTTGGACCTCTGCGGCAGCACCATGCTCGCTTGTGCCAGCTTCTGCGGCCTCTGGGCTCTGTGAGTGGTCTAGAGCGGCTTCCCATTGCATCAGGGCTGCGACCAGTTCGCTTTTGCTTTTGCTTGCATAGTCAATGTGCTGTGACTTGCATAAGGCAACAAGGGTGTCTCTGGTCTGCTGTTCATAAAAGGCTTCTCCCAGCCCAACCATGGTTGCCAAATAAAAGAGAGAATAGAAAAACGAAGAGAAAGGGAGGGGATAATTACCAGTTCACAATTGTCTCACAACTAATAAACACTGAGTTCGTTCTCCAAACTTATTTGCGCAGAGTTCTCGCAAGAACTTTCTGCAAGTTTTTAGTGAGAGGAATGATTGCTCAAACCAAATCACTAATGCTCTAATATCCCACCGCTGCCACCAATATGTCACGATTCACACCGTGACTGTCACCAATTGTCAAGATCCCTTAGCCGCTGCCCACAATATGTCACGGATTGGGGTGACTTTAGACCAGCAGACGGCTATCACATGTGCAGGGGGCTTATCTTAGTTATCCCTCCACTGCCACAATGTGATGAGAAAAAAAACACACACGAGGCTATTGACCTCTTGTTTCCAGCAGGGGCTTATTTTAGGTATCCCACTGCTCTTCAGTATACCATGAACTGCAGGGATTTGTGTATATCCCGCTTACAGTTCCACTTAAACCTTGCAGCTCTCTGGCGCCCCCCTTACTGTCAGGTCAGATTAGGTACTGCACCTAGGGTGATTAGTCGCCAGAAACGCTGCCTGCTATGTACTGGCTATTGGGTGCACTGCAGCAACGCGATAACTACTCCCACTCAGGCAGGAACAATAATTATCAAGCCGCAGTCGCTACAGTGACCCCCAAAAGCCGGCACACGGTCGCTGCCACCAGCTCCAATTGAACGGGTCTGGAGCCAACCCCAAAACAGTAGCGTAATTCCCTTCAGAGACAGGGTACGGTTTAGGGCAGGAAGAACGAACTAGTATTAAATATTATACCCCATAAATGATTTTTAGGCAGTGTTTATAAAATATTTTACAAAGATGTTACAAATGAGACAATTGCAAATATGTACAAGGTAATTATAAAAATAAAAGGATTAAATGAAGAAAAGATAACACTCACATATTCTCAGATCATTGCATTGCAGGCAACAGGCTATGATAGCTTTCCATCTATCCCAGTGCATTTGCACTCGCAGTCTGGTCGCTTCAGGTAAAAACTCACAACTCCCCCCTGGAAGCCTGCCAGCAACTTTATAACCTACAGCCTGTGACCTCACAGAAAGGGCTGGTTTTTCCAACCCCTCCTACTTCTTCAGTATTACTCACTGGGCATTAAATATATCTGATGCCCGTAACTTCGCTACAGAACATAAAATAATCGCACCATACCCATCATTCATCTCGTAGTATCGTGGGCATTCCGATGAGATCAAATAGGTCCTATTTGTCACGCACACTGACAGAGAAATCCCTACCTCTGTACCCGATGGAGTTAAAAGCTCATGTTTAGAGTGATGGGTAGCTCCTTCGATGGAGATTACAAATATATGTTTTCGTGGTCTTAACTTAAACGAGTTGCCTAATATCTTCCAAAAACAGAACAAAAGACTTTCATATTCTGGAAGGTTCTAATCTAGTTAAAGCTGGGCACTTTCCACCACAGGAAATACTGGTCGTAAATGCCTTTCGTCAATAAAACTCTCTTCCCCCATCTACATTGGCAAGCAAGCTCAACTCTGAAGTAAAAGAGAAGGGGGGTTTCTTAGCCCACATCCTGGGCTGACAAGAGAAACCAACTTATGATATTTCATACCATATCGTGACAGAGCAGCATATGGAGCATATTATTCTATGGAGCATCTTATGGGGTCATCAACCTTTATGGAGCATTATGTGGTGCATATTATTCTATGGAGCATCTTATGGGGCCATCATTAACCTTTGTGCAGCATTATATGGGGCATATTTTTGTATGGAGAATCTTATGGGGCCCATCATGAACTTTATGGAGCATTATATGGGGCGTATTTTGTATGGAGCATGTTATGGGGCCCATCATGAACTGTATGGAGCATTATATGGGGCTCCTGATTCAATATGGATATTCAAAAACATTTAACCTGCTGATGTCTCAATTAGTGATGAGCGAATATACTTGTTGCTCGAGATTTCCGAGCATGCTCGGGGGGTCTCCGAGTATTTGTGACTGCTCGAAGATTTAGTTTTCCTTGCCGCAGCTGCATGATTTGCAGCTTTTAGACAGCTTGATTCCACGTGGGGATTGTCTAGCAACCAGGCAACCCCCACATGGAATCAAGCTGTCTAAAAGCCGCAAATCATGCAGCTGCGGCAAGGAAAACTAAATCTCCGAGCAGTTAAAAATACTCGGAGACCCCCCCGAGCAAGCTCTGGAAATCTCGAGCAACGAGTATACTCGCTCATCACTAGTCTCAATCAATTTTACTTTTTTTGGTATCTATTTTTATTTTTGAAATTTACCAGTAGCAGCTGCATTTCCCACCCTAGGCTTATACTCGAGTCAATAAGTTTTCCCAGTTTTTTGGATCAAAATTAGGGGGGTCGGCTTATACTCTGGTCAGCTTATACTCGAGTATATATGTCATGTATATCTTACATATATATTTATATATATATATATATACACAGTATATACTTTTTTTTATTGTACTTTCATATTTACCTACACATTGTTTTTATGATCTTATCATATTTTTATATATACAGTGGGTACGGAAAGTATTCAGACCCCTTTAAATTTTTCACTCTTTTTTTTCATTACAGCCATTCGATAAATTCAAAAAAGTTCATTTTTTTCTCACTAATGCAAAACTCTGTCCCCCATTTTGACTGAAAATAAACCCAGAAATGTAGAAATTTGGGCAAATATATTAAAAATGAAAAACTGAAATATCACATGGTCATAAGTATTCAGACCCTTTGCTCAGTATTGAGTAGAAGCACCCTTTTGATCTAGTACGGCCATGAGTCTTCTTGGGAATGATGCAAAAAGTTTTTCACACCTGGATTTGGGGATCCTCTCGCATTCTTCCTTGCAGATCCTCTCCAGTTCCGTCAGGTTGGATGGTGAACATTGGTGGACAGCCATTTTCAGGTCTCTCCAGAGATGCTCAGTTGGGTTTAGGTCAGGGCTCTTGCTGGGCCAGTCAAGAATGTTCACAGAGTAGTTCTGAAGCCACGCCTTTGTTATTTTAGCTGTGTGGTTAAGGTCATTGTCTTGTTGGAAGGTGAACCTTCGGCCAAGTCTGAGGTCCAGAGCACTCTGGAAGAGGTTTTCATCCAGGATCTCTCTGTACTTGGCTGCATTCAGTTGTCCAGTCCCTGCAGCTGAAAAAAACACATCCATAGCATGATGCTGCCAGCACCATGTTTCACTGTTGGGATTGTATTGGGCATGTGATGAGCAGTAACTTATTTTCTCCACACATACTCCTTAGAATTATCCCCCAAAAGTTCTATATTCGTCTCATCAGACCACAGAATCTTATTTCTCATAGTCAGGGAGTCCTTCATGTGTTTCTAAGCAAACTCTATGCGGGCTTTGATGTGTCTTGCACTGAGGAGACGCTTCTGTCGGGCCACTCTGCCTTAAAGACCTGACTGGTGGAGGGCTGCAGTGATAGTTGACTTTGGGGAACTTTCTCCCATCTTCCTACTACATCTGTGGAGCTCAGCCACAGTGATCTTGGGGTTCTTCTTTACCTCTCTCATGAAGGCTCTTCTCCCACGAATGCTCAATTTGGCTGGACGTCCAGGTCAAGGAAGACTTCTGGTGGCCTCAAACTTCTTCCATTTAAGGATTATGGAGGCCATTGTGCTCTTAGGAACCTTGAGTACTGCAGAAATTCTGTTGTAACCTTGGCCAGATGTGTGCCTTGCCACAATTCTGTCTCTGCGCTCCTTGGCCAGTTCCCTTGAACTCATGATTCTCATGTGGTCTGACATGCACTTTGAGCTGTGAGGTCTTATATAGACAGGTGTGTGCCTTTTCAAATCAAGTCCTATCATTTTAATTTAACACAGCTGGGGTCCAATGAAGGAGTAACAGTAACATAGTAACATAGTTATTAAGGTTGAAGGAAGACTTAAAGTCCATCTAGTTCAACCCATAGCCTAACCTAACAAGCCCTAACATGTTGATCAAGAGGAAGGCAAAAAAAAAAACCATGTGGCAAAGAGTAAGCTCTGTTGTGAATTTGCTTTTTGCTCCCTCTAGTGGTTACTAGTTTTTTGACTCTGGTTTTTCTGTCATTCCTTTTATCCGCACCTGGGTCGTTAGTTAGGGGTGTTGCTATATAAGCTCCCTGGACCTTCAGTTCAATGCCTGGCAACGTAGTTATCAGAGCTAGTCTGCTGTGCTCTTGTCTACTGATCCTGGTTCCAGTTATATCAGCTAAGTCTGCCTTTTGCTTTTTGCTATTTGTTTTGGTTTTGTATTTTTGTCCAGCTTGTTCCAAATCTATATCCTGACCTTTGCTGGAAGCTCTAAGGGGGCTGGTGTTCTCCCCCCGGACCGTTAGACGGTTCGGGGGTTCTTGAATTTCCAGTGTGGATTTTGATAGGGTTTTTGTTGACCATATAAGTTACCTTTCTTTATTCTGCTATCAGTAAGCGGGCCTCTCTGTGCTAAACCTGGTTCATTTCTGTGTTTGTCATTTCCTCTTACCTCACCGTCATTATTTGTGGGGGGCTTCTATCCAGCTTTGGGGTCCCCTTCTCTGGAGGCAAGAAAGGTCTATGTTTTCCTCTACTAGGGGTAGCTAGATTCTCCGGCTGGCGCGTGTCATCTAGAATCAACGTAGGAATGATCCCCGGCTACTTCTAGTGTTGGCGTTAGGAGTAGATATATGGTCAACCCAGTTACCACTGCCCTATGAGCTGGATTTTTGTATTCTGCAGACTTCCACGTTCCTCTGAGACCCTCGCCATTGGGGTCATAACAGTTTGCCAGGCCAGTATTAAATGTTTAATGCATTGCAGAAGAGGGATTATAAGAAAGAAGATTCTGAGTTTTTTTTTTTTTTTTTTTCTCTTTCCCCTTTACCTCAGAGTGGCTATGCTTGCTGCAGACATGAATGTCCAGACCTTGATTACAAGTGTGGACCAGCTGGCTACTCGTGTGCAGGGCATACAAGACTATGTTATCAGAAATCCTAGGTCAGAACCTAAAATACCGATTCCTGAACTGTTTTCCGGAGACAGGTTTAAGTTTAGGAATTTCGTGAATAATTGTAAATTGTTTTTGTCCCTGAGACCCTGTTCATCTGGAGATTCTGCTCAGCAAGTAAAAATTGTTATTTCGTTCTTACGGGGCGACCCTCAGGATTGGGCTTTTTCGCTGGCGCCAGGAGATCCGGCATTGGCTGATCTTGATGCGTTTTTTCTGGCGCTCGGTTTACTTTATGAGGAACCCAATCTTGAGATTCAGGCAGAAAAGGCCTTGCTGGCTATGTCTCAGGGGCAGGACGAGGCTGAAGTGTATTGCCAAAAATTTCGGAAATGGTCCGTGCTGACACATTGGAACGAGTGTGCACTGGCCGCTAATTTTAGAAATGGCCTTTCTGAAGCCATTAAGAATGTTATGGTGGGTTTTCCCATTCCCACAGGTCTGAATGATACTATGGCACTGGCTATTCAAATTGACCGGCGGTTGCGGGAGCGCAAAACCGCAAATTCCCTCATGGTGTTGTCTGAACAGACACCTAATTCGGTGCAATGTGATAGAAAAACCGCAAATTCCCTCATGGTGTTGTCTGAACAGACACCTGATTTAATGCAATGTGATAGAATCCTGACTAGAAATGAGCGGAAAATTCATAGACGCCGGAATGGCTTGTGCTACTACTGTGGTGATTCTACACATGTTATCTCAGCATGCTCTAAACGTATAGCTAAGGTTGTTAGTCCTGTCACCGTTGGTAATTTGCATCCTAAGTTTATTCTGTCTGTAACTTTGATTTGCTCACTGTCATCTTATCCTGTCATGGCGTTTGTAGATTCAGGTGCTGCCCTGAGTCTCATGGATCTCTCATTTGCTAAGCGCTGTGGTTTTACTCTTGAACCATTAGAAAATCCTATTCCTCTTAGGGGTATTGATGCTACACCATTGGCAGCAAATAAACCGCAGTATTGGACACAGGTTACCATGTGCATGACTCCTGAACACCGCGAGGTGATACGTTTCCTGGTTTTACATAAAATGCATGATTTGGTTGTTTTAGGGCTGCCATGGTTACAGACCCATAATCCAGTCCTGGACTGGAAGGCTATGTCAGTCTCAAGTTGGGGCTGTCGTGGTATTCATGGGGATTCCCTGCCTGTGTCTATTGCTTCTTCTACGCCTTCGGAAGTTCCGGAGTATTTGTCTGATTATCAGGATGTCTTCAGTGAGTCTGAGTCCAGTGCACTGCCTCCTCATAGGGACTGTGACTGTGCTATAGATTTGATCCCAGGCAGTAAATTTCCTAAGGGAAGACTGTTTAATCTGTCGGTACCTGAACATACCGCTATGCGTTCATATATCAAGGAGTCTCTGGAGAAAGGACATATTCGTCCGTCTTCTTCCCCTCTTGGTGCGGGATTCTTTTTTGTGGCAAAAAAGGACGGATCTTTGAGACCTTGTATTGATTATCGGCTTTTAAATAAGATCACTGTCAAATTTCAGTATCCTTTACCGCTGTTGTCTGACTTGTTTGCCCGGATTAAGGGTGCCAAGTGGTTCACCAAGATAGACCTTCGTGGTGCGTACAACCTTGTGCGCATTAAGCAAGGTGATGAATGGAAAACCGCATTCAATACGCCCGAAGGTCATTTTGAGTACTTGGTGATGCCTTTTGGGCTCTCCAATGCGCCTTCAGTTTTTCAGTCCTTTATGCATGACATTTTCCGGAAGTATCTGGATAAATTTTTGATTGTTTATCTGGATGATATTTTGGTTTTTTCTGATAATTGGGATTCGCATGTGGAGCAGGTCAGGTTGGTCTTTAAAATTTTGCGTGAAAATTCTTTGTTTGTCAAGGGCTCAAAGTGTCTCTTTGGTGTACAGAAGGTTCCCTTTTTGGGGTTCATTTTTTCCCCTTCTGCTGTGGAGATGGACCCAGTCAAGGTCCGAGCTATTCTTGATTGGACTCAGCTCTCGTCAGTTAAGAGTCTTCAGAAGTTCTTGGGCTTCGCTAACTTCTACCGTCGTTTTATCGCTAATTTTTCTAGCATTGTGAAACCTTTGACGGATATGACCAAGAAGGGCTCCGATGTAGCTAACTGGGCTCCTGCTGCCGTGGAGGCTTTCCAGGAGTTGAAACGCCGGTTTACTTCGGCGCCTGTTTTGTGCCAGCCTGACGTCTCACTTCCCTTTCAGGTTGAGGTGGATGCTTCGGAGATTGGGGCAGGGGCCGTTTTGTCGCAGAGAGGCCCTGGTTGCTCTGTTATGAAACCTTGTGCCTTTTTCTCTAGGAAGTTTTCGCCTGCCGAGCGAAATTATGATGTGGGCAATCGGGAGTTGTTGGCCATGAAATGGGCATTTGAGGAGTGGCGTCATTGGCTCGAGGGTGCTAAGCATCGTGTGGTGGTCTTGACTGATCACAAAAATCTGATGTATCTCGAGTCTGCTAAACGCCTTAATCCGAGACAGGCCCGCTGGTCATTGTTTTTCTCCCGCTTTGATTTTGTTGTCTCGTATTTACCAGGTTCAAAGAATGTGAAGGCCGATGCTCTTTCTAGGAGCTTTGTGCCTGATGCTCCTGGAGTCGCGGATCCTGTTGGTATTCTTAAAGATGGAGTTATCTTGTCAGCTATTTCTCCGGATCTGCGACGTGTGTTGCAGAGATTTCAGGCTGATAGGCCTGAGTCTTGTCCACCTGACAGACTGTTTGTCCCGGATAAGTGGACCAGCAGAGTCATTTCCGAGGTTCATTCCTCGGTGTTGGCAGGTCACCCGGGAATCTTTGGCACCAGAGATCTGGTGGCCAGGTCCTTTTGGTGGCCTTCCTTGTCAAGGGATGTGCGGTCATTTGTGCAGTCCTGTGGGACTTGTGCTCGAGCTAAGCCTTGCTGTTCTCGTGCCAGCGGTTTGCTCTTGCCCTTGCCTGTCCCGAAGAGACCTTGGACACATATCTCCATGGATTTCATTTCTGATCTTCCGCTATCTCAGGGCATGTCCGTTATCTGGGTGATATGTGATCGCTTCTCCAAGATGGTCCATTTGGTTCCTTTGCCTAAGCTGCCTTCCTCTTCCGATCTGGTTCCTGTGTTTTTCCAGAACGTGGTTCGTTTGCACGGCATCCCTGAGAATATTGTGTCAGACAGAGGATCCCAGTTCGTTTCCAGGTTCTGGCGATCCTTTTGTAGTAGGATGGGCATTGATTTGTCGTTTTCGTCTGCTTTCCATCCTCAGACTAATGGACAGACGGAGCGAACCAATCAGACTTTGGAGGCTTATTTGAGGTGTTTTGTCTCTGCTGATCAGGACGATTGGGTGACATTCTTGCCGTTGGCTGAGTTTGCCCTTATTAATCGGGCTAGTTCCGCCACCTTGGTTTCGCCTTTTTTTCTGCAACTCTGGTTTCCATCCTCGCTTTTCTTCGGGGCATGTGGAGCCTTCTGACTGTCCTGGGGTGGATTCTGTGGTGGATAGGTTGCAGCAGATCTGGAATCATGTGGTGGACAATTTGAAGTTGTCACAGGAGAAGGCTCAGCGCTTTGCCAACCGCCGCCGCGGTGTGGGTCCCCGACTACGCGTTGGGGATTTGGTATGGCTTTCTTCCCGCTTTGTTCCTATGAAGGTCTCCTCTCCCAAATTTAAACCTCGTTTTATTGGGCCTTACAAGATATTGGAAATCCTTAATCCTGTATCTTTTCGTCTGGATCTTCCTGTGTCGTTTGCTATTCACAATGTATTTCATAGGTCCTTGTTGCGGCGGTACATTGTGCCTGTAGTTCCTTCTGCTGAGCCTCCTGCTCCGGTGTTGGTTGAGGGCGAGTTGGAGTACGTGGTGGAGAAGATCTTGGATTCTCGCCTCTCCAGGCGGAGGCTTCAGTACCTGGTCAAGTGGAAGGGCTATGGTCAGGAGGATAATTCCTGGGTGGTCGCCTCTGATGTTCATGTGGCCGATTTAGTTCGTGCCTTTCATGCCGCTCGTCCTGATCGCCCTGGTGGTCGTGGTGAGGGTTCGGTGACCCCTCACTAAGGGGGGGGTACTGTTGTGAATTTGCTTTTTGCTCCCTCTAGTGGTTACTAGTTTTTTGACTCTGGTTTTTCTGTCATTCCTTTTATCCGCACCTGGGTCGTTAGTTAGGGGTGTTGCTATATAAGCTCCCTGGACCTTCAGTTCAATGCCTGGCAACGTAGTTATCAGAGCTAGTCTGCTGTGCTCTTGTCTACTGATCCTGGTTCCAGTTATATCAGCTAAGTCTGCCTTTTGCTTTTTGCTATTTGTTTTGGTTTTGTATTTTTGTCCAGCTTGTTCCAAATCTATATCCTGACCTTTGCTGGAAGCTCTAAGGGGGCTGGTGTTCTCCCCCCGGACCGTTAGACGGTTCGGGGGTTCTTGAATTTCCAGTGTGGATTTTGATAGGGTTTTTGTTGACCATATAAGTTACCTTTCTTTATTCTGCTATCAGTAAGCGGGCCTCTCTGTGCTAAACCTGGTTCATTTCTGTGTTTGTCATTTCCTCTTACCTCACCGTCATTATTTGTGGGGGGCTTCTATCCAGCTTTGGGGTCCCCTTCTCTGGAGGCAAGAAAGGTCTATGTTTTCCTCTACTAGGGGTAGCTAGATTCTCCGGCTGGCGCGTGTCATCTAGAATCAACGTAGGAATGATCCCCGGCTACTTCTAGTGTTGGCGTTAGGAGTAGATATATGGTCAACCCAGTTACCACTGCCCTATGAGCTGGATTTTTGTATTCTGCAGACTTCCACGTTCCTCTGAGACCCTCGCCATTGGGGTCATAACAAAGCTCCACATTGGGGAAAAAAATTCCTTCCCGACTCCACATACGGCAATCAGACTAGTTCCCTGGATCAACGCCCTATCAAGGAATCTAGTGTATATACCCTGTATCATTATACTATTCAAGAAAGGCATCCAGTCCCCTCTTAAATTTAAGTAATGAATCACTCATTACCACATCATACGGCAGAGAGTTCCATAGTCTCACTGCTCTTACAGTAAAGAATCCGCGTCTGTTATTATGCTTAAACCTTTTTTCCTCCAGACGTAGAGGATGCCCCCTTGTCCCTGTCTCAGGTCTATGATTAAAAAGATCATCAGAAAGGTCTTTGTACTGTCCCCTCATATATTTATACATTAAAATAAGATCACCCCTTAGCCTTCGTTTTTCCAATACTAAATAGCCCCAAGTGTAATAACCTATCTTGGTATTGCAGACCCCCCAGTCCTCTAATAACCTTGGTTGCTCTTCTCTGCACCCGCTCTAGTTCAGCTACGTCTTTTTTATACACCGGAGACCAGAACTGTACACAATATTCTAAGAGTGGTCGAACTAGTGACTTGTATAGAGGTAAAATTATGTTCTCCTCATGAGCATCTATGCCTCTTTTAATGCATCCATTATTTTATTTGCCTTTGTAGCAGCTGCCTGACACTGGCCATTAATGTGAGTTTGTCATCCACTCATACTCCCAGGTCTTTTTCATTGACGGTTTTGCCCAGAGTTTTCGAATTAAGCACATAGTTATACATCTTATTACTTCTACCCAAGTGCATAACCTTACATTTATCCCCATTAAAGCTCATTTGCCATTTATTAGCCCAAGCTTCTAGTTTACATAAATCATCCTGTAATATAAAATTGTCCTCCCCTGTATTGATTACCCTGCAGAGTTTAGTGTCATCTGCAAATATTGAAATTCTGCTCTGAATGCCCCCTACAAGGTCATTAATAAATATGCTAAAAAGAAGAGGGCCCAATACTGACCCCTGTGGTACCAAACTGCTAACCGCGACCCAGTCCGAGTGTGCTCCATTAATAACCACCCTTTGTTTCCTATCCCTGAGCCAGCTCTTAACCCACTTACACATATATGTTGGGCAAGTGGTCGGTCCCAGGTGCACTGCCGGAGCGGACAATGATTCCCTTAGGCTCATGGAGACAGCAGGATTGGGGGTAGTCCAGAATGAATGGATGGCAAGACAGAAGAGGAGTTGTACTAAGGAGGAAGGAAGTGCAAAATGCTATGCCCTATCCCACTTGTACCCACCTGATGAATTTGGACTGTTTAGTAAAAGTTTGACTGTTTCAAAGAACTTAGTGTCCAGTGCCTTGCGTGCAGTGGCTCCGGAAGACAGAACCCTGGAGGCAGAGGAGGCCTGCGCCTACAAGTGAGTGCAAAGCACCCCACAGCCTACAGCACACTGTGATTGGGACACCCCAGCTGTTATTTTGTTCAGTAGGAGCTGAATTGCAGTACCCAAGAATGTCCACTACACAAAGACGCTGTTTCGGCTCTTTTACATCCAGTCTCCAACACAGCTGCTAGCGGGGATTTCTGAGTGTGTAACCCCCACGGATCTGATATTCATCGATATCTAAAGCCTGGCAAACCCTTTTAAACAACCAAGGTTTGAGCGCACCATGTTAGTATTTCAATACATGATATAGCAAAGATAGGGAGTGAAAGGGGAATTTAAATAGGGTGACGTGCACATCTATTGTCAGCACAAGCTATTCTGCTATTTCTCCTCTGGCTGGCTGCGATGATAGTGATATACCTGCCAGCGGAATCAAGGCAGACATATGGCACCCCAACATTGTTGACTGCGTGGCACAAACCACCCATCAGAATGGGAGAGCAGCCACACTTCAGCGGAGCTTGCTAGGCAGCAATCATGTCACCTGGCACCTATGGACCCACTACCCCCTCTGCTGCCAGCGATGCCCCTAGGTCAAGAGTGATGGCGTCTGGTAGCACAGGAGGCAGCTGAGCATAGGGAATGAGGCAGTCACTTATGAGGGGCATGTATTTTACAGTTTTGGGGCTTATAGAGGACAAGCGATACATAGTCCTATAGCACTTTGTATGGGGCATGTAGGAGGCATTTGTAAGGGCATATAGCTGCTACTGTATAGGAGAAAGCATGTGGCTGACTTATATGTAAGGCATATAGCAGACTCCTGTGATAGTGTACTGCTGGAGCAGTATTCGTGGGGAGCACTGGACTTGCAGTTTTGGGGAAATGTGGCAGGCACATATGGCATGAGTATGGACAGGCTTGGACTGGCCCACAAGAGAACAAAGAATCCTATGGTGGGCCCTTGTGCAGTAGTGGGCCACCCTCTTATTTGAGTAATACCAGGCATAATATACTTGAATCACTATGTACAAACAAAGGCAAAATCTAAAGGTACCGTCACACTCAGCGACGCTGCAGCGATATAGACAATGAGCCGATCGCTGCAGCGTCGCTGTTTAGGTCGCTGTAGAGACGTCAAACACAGCAACTCCAGAACGATGCAGGAGCGATCCTGTGACGTAACGGTGACTCACTTATCGTTCTCACAAGTCGTTAGCTCCATGTAATACATTGCTGGCATCGTTGCTTTTGCTGTCAAACACGACGATACACGCCGACCTGACAACCAAATAAAGTTCTGGACTTCTAGCTCCGACCAGCGATATCACAGCAGGATCCAGATCGCTGCTGTGTGTCAAACACAATGAGATCGCTAACCAGGACGCTGCAACGTCACGGATCGTTGTCGTTCTCGTTGTAAAGTTGCTGAGTGTGAAGGTACCTTTATTCATTTAACAACGTACCCAGATCATTGTCATATACATTTGTGATTGAGGATAATGTGATATTTGCATGTAGTTGAAAGTGGGACCCTGGAGTTGGTTATAGGTGGGTCCTGGGCATCGCTGTCCGACATGGAGTATGGGAATGACAAGGCTACAGTTAGGTGAATTCATACCTGGCTCAGTGATCGTGCTCATACAGTGGTGATAAATGGTTGAACGTTCAATTGGAAGAGTGTTTCAACTGGGGAACCACAAGGCTCTGTCCTGGCCCCAGTGTTGTTCAACATTTTAAAAGATCTAGATAAGGGAACTGAAGGTAAACTAATCATATTTGCAGACGATGCAAAGCGAGGAGGGATAGCTAACACTAGAGAAGACTTGGAAGGGTTCAGAAGGATCTAGATAAGCTTGTACAATGGTTGGCGACTAATAGAAAGGTATTTAACAGGGAAAAATGCAAGATTCTACATCTGGGCAAGAAAAATGAAAATTACATCTACATAATGGGAGGAATAGAACTAAGCAACAGCATGTGTGAAAAAGAATTGGGTATACTAATAGATCACAGACAGCACATGACTCAGAAGTGTGATGCAGCTGCAAACAAAAAGGCAAACAGTGCTAGGATGTATTTAGAAAAGCATAGAGTCTAGATCATGTGAAGCAATTATCCCCTTCTACTCCTCATTGGTCAGGCTGCATTTGGAATACTGTGCAAACTTCTAGGCACCACATTTTAAAAAAAGACATAAAAAAAAACTGTAGCATGTTCAGAGAAGAGGTACCAGGATGGTGAGTGGACTTCCTACGAGGAACGGTTAAAGGATCTGGGAATGTACATCTTGCAAAAAAGAAGGCTAAGAAGAGACTTAATAGCTGTCTACAAATATCTGAAGGGACATCACAGTGTAGAGGGATCATCGTTATTCTCATTTGCACATGGAAACACAAGAAGTAATGGAAAGAAACTGAAAGGTAGAAGATACAGATTAGATATTGGAAAAAACGTTTTGACAGTGAGGGTGATCAATGAGTGGAACAGGCTGCCACGGAAGATGGTGAGTTCTCCTTCAATGGATGTCTTCAAACAGAGGCTGGACAGACATCTGTCTGAGATGGTTTAGTGAATCCTACATTAAGCAGGGGTTGAACATGATGACCCTGCAGGTCCCTTCCAACTCTAACATTTCATGATTCTATGATTCACTTTCTATGCTACTTAATGGTACATTGCTGTATATACTCTATATTCCAGCATTGATTTCTTGGCTTTTCTGATTCCATTGTAGGTAATTATCACATACAGCGCAGAAATGAGCAAAGTGCAAATGCTGCTACTACATAATCCTAAAAATAGATTTTCATCAAGATTAATGCATTGAATCATGATTTTGATCTAAGTAGTGGAAAATATTTGTTTCCCATGGACCTCGAGCAGTCACCCCCCTCCACATTGTGTCTGATATCTTATCTGTCCTGGGAGACAAGGACATGTAGCTCGCTCCCATAGGGGCTGAATCTTTAGTCTGATGAGCACGCATTTTTAGTAAAAAGGAAAATTACAGCAAAAAATGAATAATCATCCATCACTGAGTCTGTGTTCTCTATCCGCACCATGTAGGAACCTTGTGCTCATGTTACACTGTAGTTTCTGTACTGCGCAGTTCAAGACTTATCTCAATAGCACACTTTTCTTATAGTAGTGAACATACCAAGTGAGTCCACTGTCACTTAGAGAAAGGGATAGCTCCAGGGGCGTAACTACCGCGGTCGCAGCGGTCGCCAGTGCGACCGGGCCCGGCAGGTCAGGGGCCCGGGCCCGGCAGGTCAGAGGCACCCAACACCATGTTGCAGTGCAGGAGATTCCTCCTGCACGGCAACAGTCCGAGGCGTATCTAGGGGGAGGGGGCAGCCGGGGCACGTGAGAGACAGGAAGCAGCTCCAGTCATCATGGTGAGACTGTCAGCTTCTGCTCTGCAGCCCCGGGACAGAAGGTGAGAGCAGGGGGGAGGTGCGGGACAGAGCCGCTTTAGTCAGGAGAAGCTGAGGAGCTGCGGAGCTGCAGAGAGGAGACTGTGAGTTGTGTATATGAGCTGGTATCTGGTATCTGGTGTGTGTGTGTGTTTGTGTGTGTGTGTGTGTGTGTGTGTGTGTGTGATATCTGTAGTATGTGTGTGTGTGTGTGTGTGTGTGTGATGTCTGTAGTGTGTGTGTGATATCTGTAGTGTGTGTGATATCTGTAGTATGTGTGTGTGTGTGTGTGTGTGTGTGTGTGTGTGTGTGATATCTGTAGTGTGTGTGTGTGTGTGATATCTGTTGTGTGTGTGATATCTGTAGTATGTGTGTGATATCTGTAGTATGTGTGTGTGTGTGATATCTGTAGTGTGTGTGTGTGTGTGTGATATCTGTAGTGTGTGTGTGATGTGTGTGTGATATCTGTAGTGTGTGTGTGTGTGTGATATCTGTAGTGTGTGTGTGTGTGATGTGTGTGTGTGATATCTGTAGTGTGTGTGATGTGTGTGTGTGTGTGATATCTGTAGAGTGTGTGTGTGATATCTGTAGGATGTGTGTGATATCGTAGTGTGTGTGTGTGTGATATCTGTAGTGTGTGTGTGTGTGTGTGAGGCTGGGGCGTAATTACCACAGTCGCAGCGGTCGCCGCTGCAAGCAGCTCTGGCAGGTCAGGGGCCCGTGTGTCCCCTTGAGCCTGTCTCCCTTGTCCCCTTAGGCTTGTGTCCCTTGTCCCCGTGTGCCAGTCTCCCTTGCCCATTAGTCCCTGTGTGTCCCCATGTGCCTGTCTCCTTTGTCCCCTTGTGCTTGTGTCAGTCTCCCTTGCCCACTAGTCCCTGTGTGTCAGTCTCCCTTTCCCACTTGTCCCTGTGTCCCCTTGTGCTTGTATCCCTTGTCCACTAGTCCCCGTGTACCCCTTGTCAGGCTCCCTTGCCCACTAGTCCCCTTGTGTCAGTCTCCCTTGCCCACTAGTCCCCGTGTGCCCCTTGTCAGGCTCCCTTGCCCACTAGTCCCCTTGTGTCAGTCTCCCTTGCCCACTAGTCCCCTTGTAACCTTCTCCCCTGCCTCCTAGCCCCCATGTGTCCCCTTGTGCCTGTCTTCCTTGCTCCCTAGCCCCCCTATGTTACCCTTGTGCCTGTCTCCCCTAGCCCCCTTGTGCCTGTCTCCCCTGCCCCCTCGTCACCATTTGCTCGTGTCTTTCTCACTGCCCCTGTATGGAGGGGCTGCATTATACTATGAGGGGGCTGCGTTGTATTCTATGGGGTTTACATTGAGTTGTATGGCGGGGGGGGGGCCCATTTAGGGAAGTTCGCGCCGGGGCCCATAACTTTGTAGTTACGCCACTGGATAGCTCCCACCTGTCTTAGAGACTTCTCAGAAGGCAGCCGGGGGATACATCAGCCGGAGGTTATGATGGGCAAGTGTAAAGATCTACCTGCTTCCCTGGTCCGTGTGTGGCCAGTATCTGAATCCTGAAACATTACATGAACCCTGAAGCTGCTTTGGTGGAACCTGAACCTGTTTCCAAGATGTCTGCATGTGTATCTATCCTAGTACTCTGAGTTGTCCGGACTGTAATACCAGCCTGCAAATCCAGCCCTGTCTGTGACTCCGTGACAGTATCTGTTCTGCCCAAGGACTAGTCTGACCGGATCCTGAGTCCAGTCTGTGTGGGCGTACCTGACCCCTGGTGTCAGCAGCTCCAGTACTGCAGATTGCCTAAGAATGGTACCTGGCGGCTACCTGCAGCTCAAGCCTGACTCCACATCAGGAGCTACAGTGAACACCAGGTAACCGCTTAGCTACGCCCCTCTTAGGCAAGCCTGGCCTTGTGGCACAGTGGGCCCACGAACACGTGTGCCACCTGTGTGCCTCACAGTTTGCTTAAGCCATCGACCCAGTTGATCCCTATGGCTTTTCGCACTCTGAGCTATACCAACAGTTGTTTTTGCCAGCCTGTGCCACAGGAAAAAATGTTGATCCACCTACAAACACTGGATGCCCAACTGGAAGCCCCGACTTTTGCTGCACCAGCCAAAGTGGCAGTCCCTGTGGCCGTGTCTACTTAACTTGCAACTTACGCTCCTGGAAAGGAACTCGTCCTGTCTGATCCATTACGGTACTATGGGGATCCGAAGCAGTGCCATGGGTTCCTAGAGCAGTGCATGCAGCACTTTGAATGTTTTGGTCATAAGTTTCACTCCGATCGGGTCACGGTGGGATTCCTTATGTCCTAACTAGCAGGAGATGCCCTAGCGTGGCCCAAATCCTTGTGAGAGAGTGGGGATCCTTTGACCTCGGACCTGCAGGCCTCCCTGGTGGCCTTTTGAAAAGTCTTCGATGAGCCGAGTTTAGAATCTTCTGCAAAATCTTCCCTTCCCAGCTTCCAGGAGCAGACCAGAGAGGTGACGTGTGTGAGAAGACCATCACTTCTTGCTCTGTCTTTCCAGAGATCATCTGTTCTCCAGCCTCGTGAGGCAGGTACCCATGCAAAATCCATGGAAGTCGACAATGTTTCGCAGGCTGAGCAGCAGCTGTAACTCAGTCATGTAAGAGGATTGCAGTATTGCTGCGGTGGTGTGGAATATCATGGCTGTTTCTGTCCTGAGAAGTCTGAAAAACTTCAAAACATTGGGTCAGTAGAAGAGGCTACAACTGGTGAGAGTAATCCCTCTTCACCTATGACCTATGTTCAGCGGGAAAGTTCTTGCTGCAGGCCATGGAGAAACGGTGTCAGATTCCTGCCCCACAGGTCCAGAATCCAGTGAAGGTGTTATCTGGTGAAAGACGAGCCCAACCCAAAAACACAAAAAAAAGTCAAGTCATTTCTGAATGACTAGAGCTCCAGATAGGAGCATTGCATACAGAGAAAATAGCCTTCCATGTGCTGGCTGGTTTATTTCATCCACTTCTCCTAGATATTCCAAAGCTGAGAACTCAAGTGCCCATTCTAGTCTGGAGGTCCTGAGAGGTGTTTCATCGGGAAATGTCCAGTTACAAGAGGCGATTGGTGCCTATACATCCAGCTCAGCCTTCAGTGTCACCATTTTCGCCACCAGGTCTGCTAGTCGCCGACTCGGTGTGTTGGTGTCACCGAAGGAAGGAAAGCGGAGGCGATGTCCCCACACAGTCCCAACAATTTTTCAAATGATCTGTTCCCAGGAATATCCTCGCCTCATGGACATATCTTCTGGGATACCAAGCGAAGATGGAGCCAGAGAAGGTATCTTTAGTTTCTAGTTGGTCAATGTTGAGAGCATTAAGGCAGTGGCATCTTCTAAGTCTCTGCTTTCCACCAAGAGGAGGAACTCCAGCTGGTCTTTGTATCCTCCTGGGTGGTAGCTAGTATCGCCAAAGAGAGAGAGAGACTTTGCAATGCAAGATTCCTGGTTCTATGACTGCTCTGAGGATGTCCTGATGGAGAGAAGTGTACTATTGATGAATAAGTTGAGAGATGAAAACTTGCTTCTGGTAGACTGGAAAAGAGGCAATCCTGAAGATAAATGGTGGGAGTTGTGAAGAAGAGTCAGGTTCAATTTCTTTGCAGAGAGTCCTCACAGGCCTGAAGAAGAGGGGGCATAAGAGGGGGTTATTGTAACACTTATGCCCACGCCCCTGCATAGTTCCCTTTCCCCCTTTATGCAGGGATGCTGATGGAGCGCCCCCACATAAGGGCAATGGGGTACTCGGTACCGGGTCCTTCTCAGTTCTGAGGATGTCACGGTGGCCTGACCTGGTCCGTGGCCCTTTGAGGGACGTCCAATGAAAAGGAAAGTTTGTATGATGTTCGTGACGCCACCTTTGGTATTCGGTCAGGGTGACCGACGCTGCTTAGGGGTCCGCTGGGGTGATGTTATGGCAGCTAGATGGTATACCTTCCCACAGGTGAAGTGTATCCCCAGGGCTTCCCAGAGGTGTAGATGGTGATGGTGTAGCGTGGTGAATAACGAGGACACAAGGTTGCAGTCTCTTTACCTTTTACTGAAGGCTTCAGTGTCCACAGTCCTGGGCACCGGATCATGGGGTAGGCAGAGTCCGGCCGGTCTAAAGGCAAATCCAGAGTCTCCTTATCCAGGTGGAATGCAATAGCCTTCCTGTTGTGAATTCCGTTCTCGAACTCCCTCCTGTGGTCATGAATGGTACTTCGGTGAGTTCTGTCCGTGGACTCCCTCTGGTGGCTGTGAGTGGAGCTGCTGGTTCTGAGATTCCTTCTCCAGCTGCCCTCGTTTGGGGCTAGGCTGATTCTCTATTTAACTCCACTCAGATCGTTACTCCATGCCAGCTGTCAATGTTCTAGTACTGGTTCAGATCTCTCCTGGATCTTTCTGAGGACCTGTCTACTCCAGCACAAGCTAAGTTCCTGCTTGTTCATTTGTTACATATGGTTTTTCTTGCTAAGTTCTAGTCCAGCTTGCTATCATGAAACTACCTGGCTAGCTGGAAGCTCTGGGGGTGCAGAGTGGCACCACCGCATCGTGAGTCGGTGCGGGGGTATTTTTTGCACACTGCGTGGTTTTTGTAGCTTTTTGTGTTGACCGCAAAGATCCCTTTTCTATCCTCAATCTGTTTAGTTAGACTGGCCTCTCTTTGCTAAAACCTGTTTCATCCTGTGTTTGTGATTTCCTCTTATCTCACAGTCAATACTTGTGGGGGGGCTGCTTTTACCTTTGGGGAAATTTCTCTGAGGCAAGTAAGGCTTTGTTTCCTTTCTTTAGGGGTAGTTAGCTCTTAGGCTGTGAAGAGGCGTCTAGGCAGAGTCAGGCACGCTCCACGGCTGTTTCTAGTTGTGTTGATAGGAGTAGGGTTTGCGGTCAGCAGAGTTCCCATTTCCCCAGAGCTCGTCCTGATTCCGTGTTTAACTATCAGGTCATTCCTGGTGCACCTAACCACCAGGTCCATAACAGTACAGCTGGCCCACAAAGTGTTAATGCATCTCAATAGAGGGAAAAGAGAAGTTCTGAGAACATTTTTTTTTTCTCTGCAGTGTGTTTTGCCTGTCTTTTCCCCTTAAACTCTGGGTGGTTCAGAACTTAGGTGTGGATATGGACATTCAAGGTTTGTCCTCTAGTGTAGATCAACTCACTGCAAGGGTACAAAACATTCAAGATTATGTAGTTCAGAATCCTATGTTGGAGCCTAGAATTCCAATTCCTGATTTGTTTTCTGGGGATAGATCTAAATTTCTGAGTTTCAAAAACAATTGTAAACTGTTTCTTGCTCTGAAACCCCGCTCTTCTGGTGACCCTATTCAGCAAGTAAGAATCATTATTTCTTTGTTGCGTGGCGACCCTCAAGACTGGGCATTCGCCCTGGAGATCCTGCATTGCGTAATGTAGATGCGTTTTTTCTGGCGCTGGGTTTGCTTTATGATGAACCGAATTCTGTGGATCAGGCAGAGAAAATTTTGCTGGCTTTGTGTCAGGGTCAGGATGAAGCGGAGGTATATTGTGTTGTGAATTTACTTTTTGGCTCCCTCTAGTGGCTACTAGTGATTTGACTCTGGGTATGTCTGTCATTCATTTTATGCTCACCTGGGTCGTTAGGTCAGGGGTGTTGCTATATAAGCTCCCTGGACCTTCAGTTCAATGCCTGGCAACGTTGATATCAGAGCTAATCTGTAGTGCTCTTGTCTACTGATCCTGGTTCCTGCTTGATTAAGCTAAGTCTGCTTTTTTGCTTTTTGCAATTCGTTTTTGTTTGCATTTTTTGTCCAGCTTGTATATTATCTGTATCCTGACCTTGCTGGAAGCTCTAGGGCGGCTGGTGTTCTCCCCCCGGGCCGTTAGACGGTTCGGGGGTTCTTGAATCTCCAGCGTGGATTTTTGATAGGGTTTTTGTTGACCATATAAGTTATCTTACTATATTCTGCTATTAGTAAGTGGGCCTCTCTTTGCTAAATCTAGTTCATCTCTGTGTTTGTCATTTCCTCTTACCTCACCGTTATTATTTGTGGGGGGCTTGTATCCAACTTTTGGGGTCCTTTCTCTGGAGGCAAGAGAGGTCTTTGTTTTCCTCTTCTAGGGGTAGTTAGCTCTCCGGCTGGCGCGAGACATCTAGCGACCAACGTAGGCATGTTCCCCGGCTACTTCTAGGGTTGGCGTTAGGAGTAGATATATGGTCAACCCAGTTACCACTGCCCTATGAGCTGGATTTTTGTAATTCGCAGACTTGCTGATATCTCTGAGACCCTCGCCATTGGGGTCATAACAGTTTGCCAGGCCAGTATTAAATGTTAAATGCATTGCAGAAGTGGGATTATAAGAAAGAAAGTTCTGAGTTTTTTTTTTTCTCTCTCTCATTTTTTTTTTTCTTTTCCCCTTTACCTCTGAGTGGCTTGTGATTGCTGCAGACATGAATGTCCAGACCTTGATTACAAGTGTGGACCAGCTTGCTGCTCGTGTGCAGGGCATACAAGATTATGTTACCAGAAATCCTATGTCAGAACCTAAGATACCGATTCCTGAACTGTTTTCCGGAGACCGATTTAAGTTTAGAAATTTCAGGAATAATTGTAAATTGTTTTTGTCCCTGAGACCCTGTTCCTCTGGAGACTCCGCTCAGCAAGTGAAAATTGTTATTTCTTTTTTACGGGGCGACCCTCAGGATTGGGCTTTCTCGCTGGCGCCAGGAGATCCGGCATTGGCTGATATTGATGCGTTTTTTCTGGCGCTCGGTTTGCTTTATGAGGAACCCAATCTTGAGATTCAGGCAGAAAAAGCCTTGCTGGCTATGTCTCAGGGCCAGGACGAGGCTGAGGTGTATTGCCAAAAGTTTCGGAAATGGTCCGTGCTGACCCAGTGGAACGAGTGTGCATTGGCTGCAAATTTTAGAAATGGCCTTTCTGAAGCCATTAAGAATGTGATGGTGGGTTTTCCCATTCCCACAGGTCTGAATGATTCCATGGCCCTGGCAATTCAAATTGACCGGCGGTTACGGGAGCGCAAAACCGCAAATTCCCTCATGGTGTTATCTGAACAGGCACCTGATTTAATGCAATGTGATAGAATCCTGACTAGAAATGAGCGGAAAATTCATAGACGCCAGAATGGCTTGTGTTACTACTGTGGTGATTCTGCACATGTTATCTCAGCATGCTCTAAGCGTCTTACTAAGGTTGTTAGTCCTGTCGCCATTGGTAATTTGCAACCTAAGTTCATTTTATCTGTAACTTTGATTTGCTCACTGTCATCGTATCCTGTCATGGCGTTTGTAGATTCAGGTGCTGCCCTGAGTCTTATGGATCTGTCATTTGCCAAGCGCTGCGGTTTTGTTCTTGAGCCATTAGAAAATCCTATCCCTCTTAGGGGTATTGACGCTACGCCATTGGCAGAAGATAAACCGCAGTTTTGGACGCAGGTTACCATGTGCATGACTCCTGAACATCGGGAGGTGATACGTTTTCTAGTTCTGCATAAGATGCATGATTTGGTTGTTTTGGGTTTGCCATGGTTACAGACCCATAATCCAGTCTTGGACTGGAAGGCAATGTCAGTGTCAAGTTGGGGCTGTCATGGAATTCATGGAGATTCCCTGCCCGTGTCTATTGCTACTTCTACGCCTTCGGAAGTTCCGGCGTATTTGTCTGATTATCAGGATGTCTTCAGCGAGTCTAGGTCAAGTGCATTGCCTCCTCATAGGGAATGTGACTGTGCAATAGATTTGATTCCAGGCAGTAAGTTTCCTAAGGGAAGACTGTTTAATCTGTCGGTACCTGAACATACCGCGATGCGTTCATATATCAAGGAGTCTCTGGAGAAGGGGCATATCCGTCCTTCTTCTTCCCCTCTTGGTGCGGGATTCTTTTTTGTGGCTAAAAAGGACGGATCTTTGAGGCCTTGTATTGACTATCGGCTTTTAAATAAGATCACTGTCAAATTTCAGTATCCTTTGCCGTTGTTGTCAGACTTGTTTGCCTGGATTAAAGGTGCCAAGTGGTTCACCAAGATAGACCTTCGCGGTGCGTACAACCTTGTGCGCATTAAGCAAGGAGATGAATGGAAAACCGCATTCAATACGCCCGAAGGTCATTTTGAGTACTTGGTGATGCCATTTGGGCTCTCTAATAATGCACCTTCAGTTTTTCAGTCCTTTATGCATGACATTTTCCGGAAGTATCTGGATACATTTTTGATCGTTTATCTGGATGATATTCTGTTTTTTTCTGATGATTGGGACTCGCATGTGGAGCAGGTCAGGATGGTTTTCAAGATTTTGCGTGAAAATTCTTTGTTTGTTAAAGGCTCAAAGTGTCTCTTTGGTGTACAGAAGGTTCCCTTTTTGGGGTTCATTTTTTCCCCTTCTGCTGTGGAGATGGACCCAGTCAAGGTTCGAGCTATTCATGATTGGACTCAACCCTCGTCAGTTAAGAGTCTTCAGAAGTTCTTGGGTTTTGCTAACTTCTACCGTCGTTTTATCGCTAATTTTTCTAGCGTTGTTAAACCGTTGACGGATATGACCAAGAAAGGCTCTGATGTGGCTAACTGGGATCCTGCTGCCGTGGAGGCTTTCCAGGAGTTGAAGCGCCGGTTTACTTCAGCGTCTGTTTTGTGCCAGCCTGATGTCTCACTTCCCTTTCAGGTTGAAGTGGATGCTTCGGAGATTGGGGCAGGGGCCGTTTTGTCGCAGAGAGGCCCTGGTTGCTCTACTATGAGACCTTGTGCCTTTTTCTCTAGGAAGTTTTCGCCGGCAGAGCGAAATTATGATGTGGGCAATCGGGAGTTGTTGGCCATGAAGTGGGCATTTGAGGAGTGGCGTCATTGGCTCGAGGGTGCTAAGCATCGTGTGGTGGTCTTGACTGATCACAAAAATCTGATGTACCTCGAGTCTGCTAAACGCCTGAATCCTAGACAGGCCCGCTGGTCATTGTTTTTCTCCCGTTTTGACTTTGTGGTTTCGTATTTACCAGGTTCTAAGAATGTGAAGGCCGATGCTCTGTCTAGGAGCTTTGTGCCTGATGCTCCTGGAGTCGCTGAACCTGTGGGTATTCTTAAGGAAGGAGTTATCCTGTCAGCTATTTCTCCAGATCTGCGACGTGTGTTGCAGAGATTTCAGGCTGGTAGGCCTGACTCTTGTCCACCTGATAGATTGTTTGTGCCTGCTAAATGGACCAGCAGAGTCATTTCCGAGGTTCATTCCTCAGTGTTGGCAGGGCACCCGGGAATTTTTGGCACTAGAGATCTGGTGGCCAGGTCCTTTTGGTGGCCTTCCTTGTCAAGAGATGTGCGGTCATTTGTGCAGTCCTGTGGTACTTGTGCTCGAGCTAAGCCTTGCTGTTCTCGTGCCAGCGGGTTGCTCTTGCCCTTGCCTGTCCCGAAGAGACCTTGGACACACATCTCTATGGATTTCATTTCGGATCTTCCGGTGTCTCAGGGCATGTCTGTCATCTGGGTGATATGTGATCGTTTCTCCAAGATGGTCCATCTGGTTCCTTTGCCCAAACTGCCTTCCTCTTCTGATCTGGTTCCTGTGTTCTTCCAGAACGTGGTTCGTTTGCACGGCATTCCTGAGAATATTGTGTCGGACAGAGGATCCCAGTTTGTTTCCAGGTTCTGGCGATCCTTTTGTGGTAGGATGGGCATAGATTTGTCGTTTTCGTCCGCTTTTCATCCACAGACTAACGGACAAACGGAACGAACTAATCAGACTCTGGAGGCGTATTTGAGGTGTTTTGTCTCTTCTGATCAGGATGATTGGGTGACCTTCTTGCCGTTGGCTGAATTTGCCCTTAATAATCGGGCTAGTTCTGCCACCTTGGTTTCGCCATTTTTTTGCAACTCTGGTTTCCACCCTCGTTTTTCCTCGGGACATGTGGAGCCTTCTGACTGTCCTGGGGTGGATTCTGTGGTGGATAGGTTGCAGCGGATCTGGAATCATGTGGTGGACAACTTGAAGTTGTCACAGGAGAAGGCTCAGCGTTTTGCCAACCGCCGCCGCGGTGTGGGTCCCCGACTTCGTGTTGGGGATTTGGTATGGCTGTCTTCTCGATTTGTTCCTATGAAGGTCTCCTCTCCCAAATTTAAGCCTCGATTCATTGGTCCTTACAAGATATTGGAGATCCTTAATCCTGTATCCTTTCGCCTGGATCTTCCGGTGTCGTTTGCCATTCACAACGTATTTCATAGGTCCTTGTTGCGGCGGTACGTTGTACCTGTGGTTCCTTCTGCTGAGCCTCCTGCTCCGGTGTTGGTTGAGGGCGAGTTGGAGTACGTTGTGGAGAAGATCTTAGATTCTCGTCTCTCCAGGCGGAGGCTTCAGTACCTGGTCAAGTGGAAGGGCTATGGTCAGGAGGATAATTCCTGGGTGGTCGCCTCTGATGTGCATGCGGCCGATTTAGTTCGTGCCTTTCACGCCGCTCATCCTGATCGCCCTGGTGGTCTTGGTGAGGGTTCGGTGACCCCTCACTAAGGGGGGGTACTGTTGTGAATTTACTTTTTGGCTCCCTCTAGTGGCTACTAGTGATTTGACTCTGGGTATGTCTGTCATTCATTTTATGCTCACCTGGGTCGTTAGGTCAGGGGTGTTGCTATATAAGCTCCCTGGACCTTCAGTTCAATGCCTGGCAACGTTGATATCAGAGCTAATCTGTAGTGCTCTTGTCTACTGATCCTGGTTCCTGCTTGATTAAGCTAAGTCTGCTTTTTTGCTTTTTGCAATTTGTTTTTGTTTGCATTTTTTGTCCAGCTTGTATATTATCTGTATCCTGACCTTGCTGGAAGCTCTAGGGCGGCTGGTGTTCTCCCCCCGGGCCGTTAGACGGTTCGGGGGTTCTTGAATCTCCAGCGTGGATTTTTGATAGGGTTTTTGTTGACCATATAAGTTATCTTACTATATTCTGCTATTAGTAAGTGGGCCTCTCTTTGCTAAATCTAGTTCATCTCTGTGTTTGTCATTTCCTCTTACCTCACCGTTATTATTTGTGTGGGGCTTGTATCCAACTTTTGGGGTCCTTTCTCTGGAGGCAAGAGAGGTCTTTGTTTTCCTCTTCTAGGGGTAGTTAGCTCTCTGGCTGGCGCGAGACATCTAGCGACCAACGTAGGCATGTTCCCCGGCTACTTCTAGGGTTGGCGTTAGGAGTAGATATATGGTCAACCCAGTTACCACTGCCCTATGAGCTGGATTTTTGTAATTCGCAGACTTGCTGATATCTCTGAGACCCTCGCCATTGGGGTCATAACAATATTGCCAGAAGTTCAGAAAGTGGTCTGTGCTTACTCAGTGGAATGAGTGTGCCCTGGTAGCAATTTTCAGAAAGGGTCTTTCTGAAGCCCTTAAGGATGTTATGGTGGGGTTCCCCACGCCTGCTGGTCTGAATGAATCAATGTCCTTGGCCATACAGATCGATCGGCGCTTACGTGAGCGCAAAACTGTGCACCATTTGGCGGTATCCTCTGAGCAGAGGCCTGAGCCTATGCAATGTGATAGGACTTTGACCAGAGCTGAACGGCAAGAACATAGACGTCAGAATGGGCTGTGTTTTTACTGTGGTGACTCCACTCATGCTATCTCTGATTGTCCTAAGCGCACTAAGCGGTTCGCTAGGTCCGTCACCATTGGTACTGTACAGCCTAAATTTCTTCTATCCGTTACTCTGATTTGCTCTTTGTCATCCTATTCTGTTATGGCATTTGTGGATTCAGGCGCTGCCCTGAATTTGATGGACTTGGAGTTTGCCAGGCGCTGTGGTTTTTTCTTGGAGCCCTTGCAGCATCCCATTCCTTTGAGGGGAATTGATGCTACGCCTTTGGCCAAGAATAAGCCTCAGTACTGGACCCAGTTGACTATGTGCATGGCTCCTGCGCATCAGGAGGATATTCGCTTTTTGGTGTTGCATAATCTGCATGATGTGGTCGTGTTGGGTTTGCCATGACTGCAGTACCATAATCCAGTATTGGATTGGAAATCAATGTCGGTGTCCAGTTGGGGGTGTCAAGGGGTACATGGGGATGTTTCATTATTGTCAATTTCTTCCTCCACTCCTTCTGAAGTCCCTGAGTTTTTGTCGGATTACCGGGATGTATTTGATGAGCCCAAGTCTAGTACCCTACCTCCTCATAGGGATTGTGATTGTGCTATTAATTTGATTCCTGGTAGCAAGTTCCCTAAGGGACGACTTTTCAATTTGTCTGTGCCAGAACACGCCTCTATGCGAAGTTATATAAAGGAGTCCTTGGAGAAAGGGCATATTCGCCCGTCGTCGTCACCATTGGGAGCAGTGTTCTTTTTTGTGGCCAAGAAGGATGGTTCTCTGAGACCTTGTATAGATTACCGCCTTCTTAATAAAATCACGGTCAAATTTCAGTACCCTTTGCCTCTACTGTCTGATTTATTTGCTCGGCTTAAGGGGGCTAGTTGGTTCACCAAGATAGACCTTCGAGGGGCGTATAATCTCGTGCGTATTAAACAGGGCGATGAATGGAAAACAGCATTTAATACGCCCGAGGGCCATTTTGAGTACCTGGTGATGCCATTCGGCCTTTCTAATGCTCCTTCTGTGTTTCAGTCCTTTATGCATGACATCTTCCGAAAGTATCTGGATAGATTCATGATCGTATATTTGGATGATATTTTGGTCTTTTCGGATGATTGGGAGTCCCATGTGAAGCAGGTCAGAATGGTGTTCCAGGTCCTTCGTGCTAATTCCTTGTTTGTAAAGGGATCTAAGTGTCTCTTTGGAGTTCAGAAGGTTTCCTTTTTGGGCTTCATTTTTTCCCCTTCTACTATCGAGATGGATCCTGTTAAAGTCCAAGCTATTTATGATTGGACTCGGCCTACATCTGTGAAGAGCCTTCAGAAATTTCTGGGCTTTGCCAATTTTTACCGTCACTTCATCGCTAATTTTTCTAGTGTTGTTAAACCATTGACTGATTTGACCAAGAAGGATGCTGATGTGGTGAATTGGTCCTCTGCGGCCGTTGAGGCTTTTCAGGAGTTGAAACATCGTTTCTCTTCGGCTCCTGTGTTGTGTCAGCCAGATGTTTTGCTCCCTTTTCAGGTCAAGGTTGATGCTTCTGAAATTGGAGCAGGGGCTGTTTTGTCTCAGAGAAGTTCTGATTGCTCTGTAATGAAGCCATGCGCTTTCTTTTCAAGAAAGTTTCCGCCTGCTGAGCATAATTATGATGTTGGCAATCAGGAGTTGTTGGCTATGAAGTGGGCATTCGAGGAGTGGCGACATTGGCTTGAAGGAACCAAGCATCGCGTGGTGGTCTTGACAGATCACAAGAATCTGACTTATCTCGAGTCTGCCAAGCGGTTGAATCCTAGACAGGCTCGTTGGTCACTGTTTTTCTCCCGTTTCAATTTTGTGGTTTCGTACCTTCCGGGTTCTAAGAATGTGAAGGCTGATGCCCTTTCAAGGAGTTTTGTACCTGATTCTCCTGGGGTTCCTGAGCCGGCTGGTATTCTCAGAGAGGGGGTAGTTCTGTCTGCCATCTCCCCTGATTTGCGGCGGGTGCTGCAGGAGTTCCAGGCTGATAGACCTGACCGTTGTCCAGCGGAGAAACTGTTTGTCCCTGATAGATGGACTAATAGAGTTATCTCTGAGGTTCATTGTTCGGTGTTGGCTGGTCATCCTGGGATTTTTGGTACCAGAGATTTGGTGGCTAGATCCTTTTGGTGGCCTTCCTTGTCGCGGGATTTGCGTTCTATTGTGCAGTCTTGTGGGACTTGTGCTCGGGCTAAGCCCTGCTGTTCTCGTGCCAGTGGGTTACTTTTGCCCTTGCCGGTCCCGAAAAGGCCTTGGACGCATGTTTCCATGGATTTTATTTCAGATCTTCCTGTTTCTCAAAGGATGTCGGTCATCTGGGTGGTTTGCGATCGCTTCTCTAAAATGGTCCATTTGGTACCCTTGCCTAAATTGCCTTCTTCCTCTGATTTGGTTCCATTATTTTTCCAACATGTGGTTCGTTTGCATGGCATTCCGGAGAACATTGTGTCTGACAGAGGTTCCCAGTTTGTTTCAAGGTTTTGGCGGTCCTTTTGTGCTAAGATGGGCATTGATTTGTCTTTTTCTTCGGCTTTCCATCCTCAGACAAATGGCCAAACCGAACAAACCAATCAGACTTTGGAAACTTATCTGAGATGCTTTGTTTCTGCAGATCAGGATGATTGGGTGACCTTCTTGCCATTAGCTGAGTTCGCCCTTAATAATCGGGCCAGTTCGGATACTTTGGTTTCGCCTTTTTTTTGTAATTTTGGTTTTCATCCTCGTTTTTCTTCAGGGCAGGTTGAGCCTTCGGACTGTCCTGGTGTGGATTCTGTGGTGGACAGGTTGCAACAAATTTGGACTCATGTGGTGGACAATTTGACCTTGTCCCAAGAGAAGGCTCAACGTTTTGCTAACCGCCGTCGCCGTGTTGGTCCCCGACTTCGTGTTGGGGATTTGTGTTGTGAATTCTGTTTTTGGCTCCCTCTGGTGGCTACTGGTGGTACTGGTTGACTTTGGTCTTGTGTTTCCAGTGCACCTGTTTTCATCAGGAAATTGGGAGTTTCCTATTTAGTCTGGCTTCTCAGTCACTCTAGTGCCGGCAATCAATGTTACCAGAGCATCTCTGTTGCTTGCTACCTGCTCCAAGTCTGCAATTCAGCTAAGTTGAAATCTTTGGCTTTTTGTGTTTGTTTTGTCCAGCATGCATTTATATTTCTCGTGCTGCTGGAAGCTCTAGTGATCTGAAATTACTACTCCGGTGTCATGAGTTGATAACGGAGTTAAGGTGGTTTCAGGATGGCTGCTTAGGGTTTTGAGATAACCGCGAAGTCCTCTTTTGTATTTTCATCTATCTAGTCAGAGGGCCTCACTTTGCTGAATCTATATTCATACTGCGTTTGTGTTTTCTTCTTACCTAACCGTTATTACATGTGGGGGGCTACTATAACTTTTGGGGTTTCCCTGGAGGCAAGCCAGGTCTGTGTATTCCTCTTATAGGGGTAGTTAGCTCTCCGGCTGGCGCGAGGTGTCTAGGGATACAACGTAGGCACACCCCCTGGCTACTTTTATTTGCGTGTTAGGTTCAGCATCGCGGTTACCTGAGATACCATCTTCCTAGAGCTAGTCCGTTTTTGCCCATGTCCCTGCCATTGGGAATCATGACAGTATTGCCGGCCATAATGTATTAAAGGTATTGGCTAAAGAAGGAGGAAAAAAAAAAAAAAAAAGAAGTTTCTGACCCTTTTTTTTTTTTTACTCAGAGGTTCTGTCTAGCCATAATTGCAATCTGCTGTTTTTTTTTTGTTTTTTTTCTCTCCTCTTAACCCCTGAATGGCTCAGATCTCTGCTGTTGAGAAATGGATATCCAGAGTTTAGCTTCTAATCTTAATACTCTTGCCTCTAAGGTTCAAAATATCCAAGACTATGTGATACATGCTCCTATGTCTGAACCCAAGATCCCTATACCTGAGTTCTTTTCTGGAGATAGATCTCGCTTTTTGAATTTTAAGCACAATTGTAAATTGTATCTTTCATATCTCGTTCCGCTGGAGACCCCGCTCAGCAGGTTAAAATTGTTATTGCCTTGTTGCGGGGTGACCCCCAGAATTGGGCATTTGCATTGGCACCAGGGGATCCTGCGCTGCTCAATGTGGATGCGTTTTTTCTGGCACTGGGGTTGCTCTATGAGGAACCTAATTTGGAGATACAGGCTGAAAAGGCCTTGCTAGCCCTCTCTCAAGGGCATGATGAAGCTGAAGTATATTGTCAAAAATTTCGAAAATGGTCTGTGCTTACTCAGTGGAATGAGTGCGCCCTGGCGGCGAATTTCAGAGAAGGTCTCTCTGACGCCGTTAAAGATGTCATGGTGGGGTTTCCTACGCCCACAGGTCTGAATGAATCCATGACTATGGCTATTCAGATTGATCGGCGTTTGCGGGAGCGCAAACCTGTGCACCATTTGGTGGTGTCTTCTGAGCAGGCACCGGAGATTATGCAATGTGATAGAATTCTGTCCAGAAGTGAACGGCAGAATTATAGGCGTAAAAATGGGTTGTCCTTCTACTGTGGTGATTCTGCTCATGTTATATCAGCATGCTCTAAACGCACAAAAAAGGTTGATAAGTCTTTTGCAATTGGCATCTTACAGTCTAAGTTTATTTTGTCTGTAACTTTGATCTGTTCATTATCAACTATTACTGTGGATGCTATGTGCAAAAGGAAAAAAAAAGAGCATGAACCGCACATCCCAAAATCATACGTTGATCTAAAGCCGCTAGGCAAAAATTTAAATACTGAACATGAGGTTTTCAGTTTAACATTCTGATCAGACTGTATGAAGCCCACTGCCCCTTCACGGCAAACCTCGTAGTGGGTCCTAACGCCCTAACGGAGCGGAGCCGTGCGGCGACCACCGCCGCAGCGGCCATGCACCAGCAGGGCGGACGGCCTGTTGCCCCACAGCACCCATGCTGCGAGACTGAGCCCCCAAGACTCCAGACCGCGCCGCCCCACCAGCACAAAGCCACAGCAACAATGGCCGCCACACAGCACCAGCACCAAAATGAAAAGGAGTATTTAAACTCACCTTCCTCCAGCTCTTCAGTGAGAGCCAAAATGGGCTAGACCCCTTACTTTGCAGTCTCCTGCTAATTAAAATCACCTGAGCCAAATGGGAGGAGTGCTGGTCCAAAAAAAGAGACAAGTACATGCTATGTGCAAAAGGAAAAAAAAGAGCATGAACCGCACATCCCAAAATCATACGTTGATCTAAAGCCGCTAGGCAAAAATTTAAATACTGAACATGAGGTTTTCAGTTTAACATTCTGATCAGACTGTATGAAGCCCACTGCCCCTTCACGGCAAACCTCGTAGTGGGTCCTAACGCCCTAACGGAGCGGAGCCGTGCGGCGACCACCGCCGCAGCGGCCATGCACCAGCAGGGCGGACGGCCTGTTGCCCCACAGCACCCATGCTGCGAGACTGAGCCCCCAAGACTCCAGACCGCGCCGCCCCACCAGCACAAAGCCACAGCAACAATGGCCGCCACACAGCACCAGCACCAAAATGAAAAGGAGTATTTAAACTCACCTTCCTCCAGCTCTTCAGTGAGAGCCAAAATGGGCTAGACCCCTTACTTTGCAGTCTCCTGCTAATTAAAATCACCTGAGCCAAATGGGAGGAGTGCTGGTCCAAAAAAAGAGACAAGTACATGCTATGTGCAAAAGGAAAAAAAAGAGCATGAACCGCACATCCCAAAATCATACGTTGATCTAAAGCCGCTAGGCAAAAATTTAAATACTGAACATGAGGTTTTCAGTTTAACATTCTGATCAGACTGTATGAAGCCCACTGCCCCTTCACGGCAAACCTCGTAGTGGGTCCTAACGCCCTAACGGAGCGGAGCCGTGCGGCGACCACCGCCGCAGCGGCCATGCACCAGCAGGGCGGACGGCCTGTTGCCCCACAGCACCCATGCTGCGAGACTGAGCCCCCAAGACTCCAGACCGCGCCGCCCCACCAGCACAAAGCCACAGCAACAATGGCCGCCACACAGCACCAGCACCAAAATGAAAAGGAGTATTTAAACTCACCTTCCTCCAGCTCTTCAGTGAGAGCCAAAATGGGCTAGACCCCTTACTTTGCAGTCTCCTGCTAATTAAAATCACCTGAGCCAAATGGGAGGAGTGCTGGTCCAAAAAAAGAGACAAGTACATGCTATGTGCAAAAGGAAAAAAAAGAGCATGAACCGCACATCCCAAAATCATACGTTGATCTAAAGCCGCTAGGCAAAAATTTAAATACTGAACATGAGGTTTTCAGTTTAACATTCTGATCAGACTGTATGAAGCCCACTGCCCCTTCACGGCAAACCTCGTAGTGGGTCCTAACGCCCTAACGGAGCGGAGCCGTGCGGCGACCACCGCCGCAGCGGCCATGCACCAGCAGGGAGGACGGCCTGTTGCCCCACAGCACCCATGCTGCGAGACTGAGCCCCCAAGACTCCAGACCGCGCCGCCCCACCAGCACAAAGCCACAGCAACAAAGTTCCTATCCCTCTGAAGGGTATCGACTCCACACCTTTGGCTAGGAATAAACCACAGTTCTGGACACAAGTGACTATGTGTATGACTCCTGACCATCGGGAGGTGATTCGCTTCCTTGTGTTGCATAACTTGCATGATGTCTTAGTGCTTGGATTGCCATGGTTGCAAACTCATAATCCAGTCCTTGACTGGAAAACAATGTCTGTGTTAAGCTGGGGATGTCAGGGGGCTCATGGGGAAGTACCTTTGGTTTCCATTGCTTCATCTACTCCCTCTGAAATTCCGGCATTTTTGTCTGATTATGGTGATGTTTTTGAGGAGCCTAAACTTAGTTCTCTCCCCCCTCACCGGGATTGCGATTGTGCTATAGACTTGATTCCGGGCAGCAAGTTTCCCAAGGGTCGTTTGTTCAATCTATCTGTGCCTGAGCATGCTGCTATGCGAGAGTATATTAAGGAGTCCTTGGAAAAGGGACATATCCGTCCATCCTCATCCCCTTTAGGAGCAGGTTTTTTTTTCGTGGGTAAAAAAGATGGCTCCCTGAGGCCCTGTATTGATTATCGCCTGTTGAATAAGATTACAGTCAAATACCAGTATCCTTTGCCACTACTGACTGATTTATTTGCTCGTATTAAAGGGGCAAAGTGGTTCTCTAAGGTTGATCTTCGGGGTGCGTATAATTTGGTGCGGATCAAGCAGGGAGATGAGTGGAAAACTGCATTTAATACGCCCGAGGGCCATTTTGAGTATTTGGTAATGCCTTTTGGTCTTTCTAATGCTCCTTCAGTCTTTCAGTCCTTTATGCACGATATTTTCCGTAAATACCTGGATAAATTTATGATTGTGTATTTGGATGATATTTTGATTTTTTCGGATGACTGGGAGTCGCATGTTCAACAGGTTAGGAAGGTTTTTCAGGTTTTGCGGTCCAATTCTCTGTTTGTAAAGGGTTCAAAGTGTATCTTTGGGGTTCAGAAGATCTCCTTTTTGGGGTATATTTTTTCCCCTTCTTCTGTTGAGATGGATCCTGTCAAGGTTCGGGCTATTTGTGATTGGACACAGCCTACTTCCCTGAAGAGTCTTCAGAAGTTCTTGGGCTTTGCTAATTTCTATCGTCGATTTATAACTGGGTTTTCAAGTGTTGCTAAACCTCTGACTGATTTGACTAAGAAGGGTGCTGATGTTGCCAATTGGTCCTCTGCGGCTGGGGAGGCCTTTCGGGAGCTTAAGCGCCGCTTTTCTTCTGCCCCTGTGTTGCGCCAGCCTGATGTTTCGCTCCCTTTTCAGGTTGAGGTTGATGCTTCCGAGATTGGAGCGGGGGCGGTTTTGTCGCAGAAAAGTCCCGATTGCTCAGTGATGAGACCATGTGCATTTTTCTCTCGAAAGTTTTCGCCCGCCGAGCGAAATTATGATGTCGGTAATCGGGAGCTCTTGGCTATGAAGTGGGCATTTGAGGAGTGGCGTCATTGGCTTGAGGGTGCTAGACATCAGGTGGTGGTCTTGACTGATCACAAGAATCTGATTTACCTTGAGTCCGCCAGGCGTCTGAATCCTAGACAGGCGCGCTGGTCATTGTTTTTCTCTCAGTTTAATTTTGTGGTTTCATACTTGCCGGGCTCGAAAAATGTGAAGGCAGATGCTCTTTCTAGGAGTTTTGAGCCTGACTCCTCTGGTGATTCTGAGCCTACGGGTATCCTTAAGGATGGAGTGATTTTGTCTGCTGTCTCCCCAGACTTGCGACGTGCTTTGCAGGAGTTTCAGACTGATAGGCCTGATCGTTGTCCGTCTGGGAGATTGTTTGTTCCAGATGAGTGGACCAGTAGAGTCATCTCAGAGGTTCATTCTTCTGTGTTGGCGGGCCACCCTGGAATTTTTGGTACCAGAGATTTGGTGGCCAGGTCCTTCTGGTGGCCTTCCCTGTCTCGGGATGTGCGTACCTTTGTACAGTCTTGTGATGTTTGTGCTCGGGCCAAGCCTTGCTGTTCTCGGGCTAGTGGATTGTTGTTGTCCTTGCCTATTCCGAAGAGGCCGTGGACGCACATCTCTATGGACTTTATCTCGGATCTCCCGGTTTCTCAGAAAATGTCCATCATTTGGGTGGTGTGTGACCGTTTTTCTAAGATGGTTCATTTGGTACCCTTGCCCAAATTGCCTTCTTCATCGGAGTTGGTTCCTTTATTTTTTCAGAATGTGGTTCGCTTACATGGTATCCCGGAAAACATCGTGTCTGACAGAGGATCTCAATTTGTGTCTAGGTTCTGGCGAGCGTTCTGTGCCAGGATGGGCATTGATTTGTCTTTTTCATCTGCGTTCCATCCTCAGACTAATGGCCAGACGGAGCGAACTAATCAGACCTTGGAGACGTATTTGAGGTATTTTGTGTCTGCTGATCAGGATGATTGGGTCGCCTTTTTGCCGTTGGCAGAGTTTGCCCTCAATAATCGGGCCAGTTCTGCTACTCTGGTTTCTCCTTTCTTTTGCAATTCAAGGTTTCACCCTCGTTTTTCGTCTGGTCAGGTGGAGTCTTCGGATTGTCCTGGAGTGGATTCTGTGGTGGATAGACTGCACCAGATTTGGAGTCATGTGGTGGACAATTTGAAGTTGTCTCAGGAGAAGACTCAGCAGTTTGCTAATCGTCATCGTCGTGTGGGTCATCATCTCCGTGTTGGAGACTTGGTGTGGTTGTCTGTTATGACCCCAGTGGACAGGGTCTCAGAGGAACGTGTAAGTCTGCGAGATTCAAAAATCCAGCTCATAGGGCTGTGGTAACTGGGTTGACCAAATAGCTACTCCTAACGCCAACACTAGAAGTAGCCGGGGATCATGCCTACGGTGATCGCTAGATGACTCGCGCCAGCCGGAGAATCTAACTACCCCTAGGAGAAGAAAACAAAGACCTCTCTTGCCTCCAGAGAAAGGGACCTCAAAGCAAGATACAAGCCCCCCACAAATAATAACGGTGAGGTAAGAGGAAATGACAAACACAGAAATGAACCAGGTTCAGCAAAGAGAGGCCAGCTTACTAATAGCAGAATATAGCAAGATAACTTATCTGGTCAACAAAAACCCTATAAAAATCCACGCTGGAGATTCAAGAACCCCCGAACCGTCTAACGGTCCGGGGGGAGAACACCAGCCCCCTAGAGCTTCCAGCAAAGGTCAGGATTATTAGAAAAAACCAGAATATCATCCAGATAAACGATCAAAAATTTATCCAGATAGTTCCGGAAAATGTCATGCATAAAGGACTGAAAAACTGAAGGGGCATTAGAGAGCCCACAAGGCATCACCAAGTACTCAAAATGACCTTCGGGCGTATTGAATGCGGTTTTCCATTCATCCCCTTGCTTAATGCGCACAAGGTTGTACGCACCACGAAGGTCTATCTTGGTAAACCACTTGGCACTTTTAATCCGGGCAAACAAGTCAGACAACAGCGGCAAAGGATACTGAAATTTGACAGTGATCTTATTTAAAAGCCGATAGTCAATACAAGGCCTCAAAGATCCGTCCTTTTTAGCCACAAAAAAGAATCCCGCACCAAGAGGGGAAGAAGACGGACGGATGTGTCCTTTCTCCAGAGACTCGTTGATATATGAACGCATAGCGGTATGTTCAGGTATCGACAGATTAAACAGTCTTCCCTTAGGAAATTTACTGCCTGGAATCAAATCTATTGCACAGTCACATTCCCTATGAGGAGGCAATGCACTGGACCTGGACTCGCTAAAGACATCCTGATAATCAGACAAATACTCCGGAACTTCCGAAGGCGTAGAAGAAGCAATAGACACAGGCAGGGAATCCTCATGAATACCACGACAGCCCCAACTAGACACTGACATAGCCTTCCAGTCAAGGACTGGATTATGGGTCTGTAACCTTGGCAGGCCCAAAACAACCAAATCATGCATTTTATCTAGAACGAGAAAACGTATCACCTCGCGGTGTTCAGGAGTCATGCACATGGTAACCTGTGTCCAATACTGCGGTTTATTTTCTGCTAATGGCGTAGCATCAATACCCCTAAGAGGGATAGGATTTTCTAATGGTTCAAGAATAAAACCACAGCGCTTAGCAAATGAGAGATCCATAAGACTCAGGGCAGCACCTGAATCTACAAACGCCATGACAGGATAAGATGACAGTGAGCAAATCAAAGTTACAGACAGAATAAACTTAGGATGCAAATTACCAACGGTGACAGGACTAACAACCTTAGATATACGTTTAGAGCATGCTGAGATAACATGTGTAGAATCACCACAGTAGTAGCACAAGCCATTCCGGCGTCTATGAATTTTCCTCTCATTTCTAGTCAGGATTCTATCACATTGCATCAAATCAGGTGTCCGTTCAGACAACACCATGAGGGAATTTGCGGTTTTTCTATCACATTGCATCACATCAGGTGTCTGTTCAGACAACAACATGAGGGAATTTGCGGTTTTGCGCTCCCGCAACCGCCGGTCAATTTGAATAGCCAGGGACATGGTATCATTCAGACCTGTGGGAATGGGAAAACCTACCATAACATTCTTAATGGCCTCAGAAAGGCCATTTCTAAAATTAGCGGCCAGTGCACACTAGTTCCAATGTGTCAGCACGGACCATTTCCGAAATTTTTGGCAATACACCTCAGCCTCGTCCTGGCCCTGAGACATAGCCAGCAAGGCTTTCTCTGCCTGAATCTCAAGATTGGGTTCCTCATAAAGTAAACCGAGCGCCAGAAAAAACGCATCAATATCAGCCAATGCCGGATCTCCTGGCGCCAACGAAAAAGCCCAATCTTGAGGGTCACCCCGTAAGAATGAAATAACAATTTTTACTTGTTGAGCAGAGTCTCCAGACGAACAAGGTTTCAGGGACAAAAACAATTTACAATTATTCCTGAAATTCCTAAACTTAAATCGGTCTCCTGAAAACAGTTCAGGAATCGGAATTTTGGGTTCAGACCTAGGATTTCTGGTAACATAATCTTGTATACCCTGCACACGAGCGGCAAGCTGGTCCACACTTGTAATCAAGGTCTGGACATTCATGTCTGCAGCAAGCTTAAGCCACTCTGAGGTAAAGGGGAAAAGAAAAAAAAAAAATGAGAGAGGGAAAAAAAAACCTCAAAATTTTCTTTCTTATAATCCCACTTCTGCAATGCATTAAACATTTAATACTGGCCTGGCATACTGTTATGACCCCAGTGGACAGGGTCTCAGAGGAACGTGTAAGTCTGCGAGATTCAAAAATCCAGCTCATAGGGCTGTGGTAACTGGGTTGACCAAATAGCTACTCCTAACGCCAACACTAGAAGTAGCCGGGGATCATGCCTACGGTGATCGCTAGATGACTCGCGCCAGCCGGAGAATCTAACTACCCCTAGGAGAAGAAAACAAAGACCTCTCTTGCCTCCAGAGAAAGGGACCCCAAAGCAAGATACAAGCCCCCCACAAATAATAACGGTGAGGTAAGAGGAAATGACAAACACAGAAATGAACCAGGTTCAGCAAAGAGAGGCCAGCTTACTAATAGCAGAATATAGCAAGATAACTTATCTGGTCAACAAAAACCCTATAAAAATCCACGCTGGAGATTCAAGAACCCCCGAACCGTCTAACGGTCCGGGGGGAGAACACCAGCCCCCTAGAGCTTCCAGCAAAGGTCAGGATACAGATTGGAACAAGCTGGACAAAAATACCAAACAAAACAAAAGCAAAAAGCAAGGAAGCAGACTTAGCTTGAAATACAGGAACCAGGATCATAGGACAAGAGCACAACAGATTAGCTCTGATTTCAACGATGCCAGGCATTGAACTGAAGGTCCAGGGAGCTTATATAGCAACGCCCCTGAACTAACGGCCCAGGTGAGGATATAGGAAAAAGACAGAAGCTCCAGAGTCAAATCACTAATGACCACTAGAGGGAGCAAAAAGCAAAATCACAACAGTTGTCTTCTCGTTTTGTCCCTATGAAGGTCTCTTCTCCTAAGTTCAAACCTCGGTTCATAGGTCCTTATAGGATTTTGGAGATTCTTAATCCTGTATCTTTTCGTTTGGACCTTCCAGCATCTTTCAACATTCATAATGTTTTCCATAGGTCGTTGTTGCGGAGGTACGAGGTACCGGTTGTTCCTTCTGTTGACCCTCCTGCTCCTGTGCTGGTGGAGGGTGAATTGGAGTATGTTGTGGAGAAGATTTTGGACTCTCGTATTTCCAGACGGAGACTTCAATATCTGGTTAAATGGAAGGGATACGGTCAGGAGGATAATTCTTGGGTGACTGCCTCTGATGTTCATGCCTCTGATTTGGTTCGCGCCTTTCATAGGGCGCATCCAGATCGCCCTGGTGGTTCTCATGAGGGTTCGGTGCCCCCTCCTTAAGGGGGGGGTACTGTTGTGAATTCTGTTTTTGGCTCCCTCTGGTGGCTACTGGTGGTACTGGTTGACTTTGGTCTTGTGTTTCCAGTGCACCTGTTTTCATCAGGAAATTGGGAGTTTCCTATTTAGTCTGGCTTCTCAGTCACTCTAGTGCCGGCAATCAATGTTACCAGAGCATCTCTGTTGCTTGCTACCTGCTCCAAGTCTGCAATTCAGCTAAGTTGAAATCTTTGGCTTTTTGTGTTTGTTTTGTCCAGCATGCATTTATATTTCTCGTGCTGCTGGAAGCTCTAGTGATCTGAAATTACTACTCCGGTGTCATGAGTTGATAACGGAGTTAAGGTGGTTTCAGGATGGCTGCTTAGGGTTTTGAGATAACCGCGAAGTCCTCTTTTGTATTTTCATCTATCTAGTCAGAGGGCCTCACTTTGCTGAATCTATATTCATACTGCGTTTGTGTTTTCTTCTTACCTAACCGTTATTACATGTGGGGGGCTACTATAACTTTTGGGGTTTCCCTGGAGGCAAGCCAGGTCTGTGTATTCCTCTTATAGGGGTAGTTAGCTCTCCGGCTGGCGCGAGGTGTCTAGGGATACAACGTAGGCACACCCCCTGGCTACTTTTATTTGCGTGTTAGGTTCAGCATCGCGGTTACCTGAGATACCATCTTCCTAGAGCTAGTCCATTTTCGCCCATGTCCCTGCCATTGGGAATCATGACAGATTTGGTTTGGTTGTCATCTCGTTATGTTCCTATGAAGGTTTCTTCTCCTAAGTTTAAGCCTCGTTTCGTTGGTCCTTATAAGATTTCTGAAATTCTTAATCCTGTATCATTTCGTTTGGCCCTTCCTGCTTCTTTTGCCATCCATAATGTGTTCCATAGGTCGTTGCTGCAGAGATATGTGGCGCCTATGGTTCCCTCCGTTGTTCCTCCTGCTCCGGTGTTGGTCGAGGGGAAGTTGGTAAGTATGTGGTGGAGAAGATTTTGGATTCTCGTATTTCGAGACGAAAACTTCAGTACTTGGTCAAATGGAAGGGCTATGGTCAGGAGGATAATTCCTGGGTTGTTGCCTCTGATGTCCATGCTGCCGATTTAGTTCGTGCCTTTCATTTGGCTCGTCCTGATCGGCCTGGGGGCTCTGGCGAGGGTTCGGTGACCCCTCCTCAAGGGGGGGGTACTGTTGTGAATTCCGTTCTCGAACTCCCTCCTGTGGTCATGAATGGTACTTCGGTGAGTTCTGTCCGTGGACTCCCTCTGGTGGCTGTGAGTGGAGCTGCTGGTTCTGAGATTCCTTCTCCAGCTGCCCTCGTTTGGGGCTAGGCTGATTCTCTATTTAACTCCACTCAGATCGTTACTCCATGCCAGCTGTCAATGTTCTAGTACTGGTTCAGATCTCTCCTGGATCTTTCTGAGGACCTGTCTACTCCAGCACAAGCTAAGTTCCTGCTTGTTCATTTGTTACATATGGTTTTTCTTGCTAAGTTCTAGTCCAGCTTGCTATCATGAAACTACCTGGCTAGCTGGAAGCTCTGGGGGTGCAGAGTGGCACCACCGCATCGTGAGTCGGTGCGGGGGTATTTTTTGCACACTCTGCGTGGTTTTTGTAGCTTTTTGTGTTGACCGCAAAGATCCCTTTTCTATCCTCAATCTGTTTAGTTAGACTGGCCTCTCTTTGCTAAAACCTGTTTCATCCTGTGTTTGTGATTTCCTCTTATCTCACAGTCAATACTTGTGGGGGGGGCTGCTTTTACCTTTGGGGAAATTTCTCTGAGACAAGTAAGGCTTTGTTTCCTTTCTTTAGGGGTAGTTAGCTCTTAGGCTGTTAAGAGGCGTCTAGGCAGAGTCAGGCACGCTCCATGGCTGTTTCTAGTTGTGTTGATAGGAGTAGGGTTTGCGGTCAGCAGAGTTCCCATTTCCCCAGAGCTCCTCCTGATTCCGTGTTTAACTATCAGGTCATTCCTGGTGCACCTAACCACCAGGTCCATAACACCTTCCTATGCGCACAGTAACACAGTAGGTCCAAACTTGCTTAAGCTCTAATGAAGTCCTCACTGTTATTACTCTTCTCTCTCTGTTCTCCGTGGTCGGATAGAACAAAACCCGTATGACTGATGGCCTGAGGCTTGTTTATAGGGACCCTAGAGATGCCCCGACCCCCTCAAGTTGCCACCTGTCTTCTTAGGTATTTTAGGTCGGGCAGCCAACTTGGAATTGACTGTCCTGCCAGTCTCTGAAGCAATGGCGTAGAGCACTTTACTCCCTCGGTATTCTGGCTACCGGAACGCGCACCAGAAGGATGCATCTCCTCTCGTCTACTATCCTCTCTGGTATCCACTTGTTGCTATGCCTTCATTTCTCACTCACTAGAACACGCTTCCTTTCAATGTCTCTTTCCTAGGATGCTGCCGCACGTGGGGCAGGCGCAGCTCCGTGGACCATCGTCCTCCTCAGACCGTAGTCTGGATCTGACTGGACCTCGCTCCAGCCAGCTCGGTCTGGAGACCCTTCTCTCTCAGTCTCCAGCCAGGAACTCCCTAACTTTCTAACCAACCTGTTGTGGACCTGGTGGTTAGGTGCACCAGGAATGACCTGATAGTTAAACACGGAATCGGGACGAGCTCTGGGGAAATGGGAACTCTGCTGACCGCAAACCCTACTCCTATCAACACAACTAGAAATAGCCGTGGAGCGTGCCTGACTCTGCCTAGACGCCTCTTAACAGCCTAAGAGCTAATTACCCCTAAAGAAAGGAAACAAAGCCTCACTTGCCTCAGAGAAATTTCCCCAAAGGTAAAAGCAGCCCCCCACACGTATTGACTGTGAGTTAAGAGGAAATCACAAACACAGGATGAAATAGCCTTTAGCAAAGAGAGGCCAGTCTAACTAAACAGATTGAGGATAGAAAAGGGATCTTTGCGGTCAACACAACAAACTACAAAAACCACGCAGAGTGTGCAAAAAATACCCCCGCACCGACTCACGGTGCGGTGGTGCCACTCTGCACCCCCAGAGCTTCCAGCTAGCCAGGCAGTTTCATGAAAGCCAGCTGGACTAGAACTTAGCAAGAAAAACCATAAGAACAAATGAACAAGCCGGAACTTAGCTTTGGCTGGAGTAGTCAGGTCCTCAGAAAAGATCCAGGAGAGATCTGAACCAGTACTAGAACATTGACAGCTGGCATGGAGTAATGATCTGAGTGGAGTTAAATAGCGAATCCAGCCTAGCCCTAAAGGAGAGCAGGGGGGAAGGAATCTCAGAACCAGCAGCTCCACTCACAGCCACCAGAGGGAGTCCACGGACAGAACTCACCGAAGTACCATTCATGACCACAGGAGGGAGTTCGAGAACGGAATTCACAACAGTACCCCCCCCCTTGAGGAGGGGTCACCGAACCCTCGCCAGAGCCCCCCGGCCGATCAGGACGAGCCAAATGAAAGGCACGAACTAAATCGGCAGCATGGACATCAGAGGCAACAACCCAGGAATTATCCTCCTGACCATAGCCCTTCCATTTGACCAAGTACTGAAGTTTTCGTCTCGAAATACGAGAATCCAAAATCTTCTCCACCACATACTCCAACTCCCCCTCGACCAACACCGGAGCAGGAGGATCAACGGAGGGAACCATAGGCGCCACATATCTCTGCAGCAACGACCTATGGAACACATTATGGATAGCAAAAGAAGCAGGAAGGGCCAAACGAAATGATACAGGATTAAGAATTTCAGAAATCTTATAAGGACCAATGAAACGAGGCTTAAACTTAGGAGAAGAAACCTTCATAGGAACATAACGAGATGATAACCAAACCAAATCCCCAACACGAAGTCGGGGACCAACACGGCGACGGCGGTTAGCGAAACGTTGAGCCTTCTCTTGGGACAAGGTCAAATTGTCCACCACATGAGTCCAAATCTGCTGCAACCTGTCCACCACAGAATCCACACCAGGACAGTCCGAAGGCTCAACCTGCCCTGAAGAAAAACGAGGATGAAAACCAGAATTACAAAAAAAAGGCGAAACCAAAGTATCCGAACTGGCCCGATTATTAAGGGCGAACTCAGCCAATGGCAAGAAGGTCACCCAATCATCCTGATCCGCAGAAACAAAGCATCTCAGATAGGTTTCCAAAGTCTGATTGGTTCGTTCGGTTTGGCCATTTGTCTGAGGATGGAAAGCCGAAGAAAAAGACAAATCAATGCCCATCTTAGCACAAAAGGACCGCCAAAACCTTGAAACAAACTGGGAACATCTGTCAGACACGATGTTCTCCGGAATGCCATGCAAACGAACCACATGTTGGAAAAATAATGGAACCAAATCAGAGGAAGAAGGCAATTTAGGCAAGGGTACCAAATGGACCATTTTAGAGAAGCGATCACAAACCACCCAGATGACCGACATCCTTTGAGAAACAGGAAGATCTGAAATAAAATCCATGGAAACATGCGTCCAGGGCCTTTTCGGGACCGGCAAGGGCAAAAGTAACCCACTGCCACGAGAACAGCAGGGCTTAGCCCGAGCACAAGTCCCACAAGACTGCACAAAAGAACGCACATCACGCAACAAAGAAGGCCACCAAAAGGACCTAGCCACCAAATCTCTGGTACCAAAAATCCCAGGATGACCAGCCAACACCGAACAATGAACCTCAGAGATAACTCTATTAGTCCATCTATCAGGGACAAACAGTTTCTCCGCTGGACAACGGTCAGGTCTATCAGCCTGGAACTCCTGCAGCACCCGCTGCAAATCAGGGGAGATGGCAGACAGAACTACCCCCTCTCTGAGAATACCAGCTGGCTCAGGAACCCCAAGAGAATCAGGCACAAAACTCCTTGAAAGGGCATCAGCCTTCACATTCTTAGAACCCGGAAGGTACGAAACCACAAAATTGAAACGGGAGAAAAACAGCGACCAACGAGCCTGTCTAGGATTCAACCGCTTGGCAGACTCGAGATAAGTCAGATTCTTGTGATCTGTCAAGACCACCACACGATGCTTGGCTCCTTCAAGCCAATGTCGCCACTCCTCGAATGCCCACTTCATAGCCAACAACTCCCGATTGCCAACATCATAATTACGCTCAGCAGGCGAAAACTTTCTTGAAAAGAAAGCGCATGGCTTCATTACAGAGCAATCAGAACTTCTCTGAGACAAAACAGCCCCTGCTCCAATTTCAGAAGCATCAACCTCGACCTGAAAAGGGAGCGAAACATCTGGCTGACACAACACAGGAGCCGAAGAGAAACGATGTTTCAACTCCTGAAAAGCCTCAACGGCCGCAGAGGACCAATTCACCACATCAGCACCCTTCTTGGTCAAATCAGTCAACAGTTTAACAACACTAGAAAATTAGCGATGAAGCGACGGTAAAAATTGGCAAAGCCCAGAAATTTCTGAAGGCTCTTCACAGATGTAGGCCGAGTCCAATCATAAATAGCTTGGACTTTAACAGGATCCATCTCGATAGTAGAAGGGGAAAAAATGAAACCCAAAAAGGAAACCTTCTGAACTCCAAAGAGACACTTAGATCCCTTCACAAACAAGGAATTAGCACGAAGGACCTGGAACACCATTCTGACCTGCTTCACATGGGACTCCCAATCATCCGAAAAGACCAAAATATCATCCAAATATACGATCATGAATCTATCCAGATACTTTCGGAAGATGTCATGCATAAAGGACTGAAACACAGAGGTAGCATTAGAAAGGCCGAATGGCATCACCAGGTACTCAAAATGGCCCTCGGGCGTATTAAATGCTGTTTTCCATTCATCGCCCTGTTTAATATGCATGAGATTATACGCCCCTCGAAGGTCTATCTTGGTGAACCAACTAGCCCCCTTAATCCGAGCAAATAAATCAGACAATAGAGGCAAAGGGTACTGAAATTTGACCGTGATTTTATTAAGAAGGCGGTAATCTATACAAGGTCTCAGAGAACCATCCTTCTTGGCCACAAAAAAGAACCCTGCTCCCAATGGTGACGACGACGGGTGGATATGCCCTTTCTCCAAGGACTCCTTTATATAACTCCTCATAGCGGCGTGTTCTGGCACAGACAAATTAAAAAGTCGTCCCTTAGGGAACTTGCTACAAGGAATCAAATTAATAGCATAATCACAATCCCTATGAGGAGGTAGGGTACTAGACTTGGGCTCATCAAATACATCCCGGTAATCTGACAAAAACTCAGGGACTTCAGAAGGAGTGGAGGAAGAATTTGACAACAATGAAACATCCCCATGTACCCCTTGACAGTTCCAACTGGACACCGACATTGATTTCCAATCCAATACTGGATTATGGACCTGCAGCCATGGCAAACCCAACACGACCACATCATGCAGATTATGCAACACCAAAAAGCGAATATCCTCCTGATGCACAGGAGCCATGCACATGGTCAACTGGGTCCAGTACTGAGGCTTATTCTTGGCCAAAGGCGTAGCATCAATTCCCCTCAAAGGAATGGGATGCTGCAAGGGCTCCAAGAAAAAAACACAGCGCCTGGCAAACTCTAAGTCCATCAAATTCAGGGCAACGCCTGAATCCACAAATGCCATAACAGAATAGGATGACAAAGAGCAAATCAGAGTAACGGACAAAAGAAATTTAGGCTGTACAGTACCAATGGTGACAGACCTAGCGAACCGCTTAGTGCGCTTAGGACAATCAGAGATAGCATGAGTGGAGTCACCACAGTAAAAACACAGCCCATTCTGACGTCTATGTTCTTGCCGTTCAGCTCTGGTCAAAATCCTATCACATTGCATAGGCTCAGGCCTCTGCTCAGAGGATACCGCCAAATGGTGCACAGTTTTGCGCTCACGTAAGCGCCGATCGATCTGTATGGCCAAGGACATTGATTCATTCAGACCAGCAGGCGTGGGGAACCCCACCATAACATCCTTAAGGGCTTCAGAAAGACCCTTTCTGAAAATTGCTGCCAGGGCACACTCATTCCACTGAGTAAGCACAGACCACTTTTTGAACTTCTGGCAATATACCTCCGCTACATCCTGACCCTGACACAAAGCCAGCAAAATTTTCTCTGCCTGATCCACAGAATTCGGTTCATCATAAAGCAATCCCAGCGCCAGAAAAACGCATCTACATTACGCAATGCAGGATCTCCTGGCGCCAGGGCGAATGCCCAGTCTTGAGGGTCACCACGCAACAAAGAAATAATGATTCTCACTTGCTGAATAGGGTCACCAGAAGAGCGGGTTTTCAGAGCAAGAAACAGTTTACAATTGTTTTTGAAACTCAGAAATTTAGATCTATCCCCAGAAAACAAATCAGGAATTGGAATTCTAGGCTCCAACATAGGATTCTGAACAACATAATCTTGAATGTTTTGTACCCTTGCAGCGAGTTGATCTACACTAGAGGACAGACCTTGAATGTCCATATCCACACCTGAGTTCTGAACCACCCAGAGTTTAAGGGGAAAAGAAAGGCAAAACACACTGCAGAGAAAAAAAAAATGGTCTCAGAACTTCTCTTTTCCCTCTATTGAGATGCATTAACACTTTGTGGGCCAGCTGTACTGTTATGGACCTGGTGGTTAGGTGCACCAGGAATGACCTGATTGTTAAACACGGAATCGGGACGAGCTCTGGGGAAATGGGAACTCTGCTGACCGCAAACCCTACTCCTATCAACACAACTAGAAATAGCCGTGGAGCGTGCCTGACTCTGCCTAGACGCCTCTTCACAGCCTAAGAGCTAACTACCCCTAAAGAAAGGAAACAAAGCCTCACTTGCCTCAGAGAAATTTCCCCAAAGGTAAAAGCAGCCCCCCACACGTATTGACTGTGAGTTAAGAGGAAATCACAAACACAGGATGAAATAGGCTTTAGCAAAGAGAGGCCAGTCTAACTAAACAGATTGAGGATAGAAAAGGGATCTTTGCGGTCAACACAACAAACTACAAAAACCACACAGAGTGTGCAAAAAATACCCCCGCACCGACTCACGGTGCGGTGGTGCCACTCTGCACCCCCAGAGCTTCCAGCTAGCCAGGCAGTTTCATGAAAGCCAGCTGGACTAGAACTTAGCAAGAAAAACCATAAGAACAAATGAACAAGCAGGAACTTAGCTTTGGCTGGAGTAGTCAGGTCCTCAGAAAAGATTCAGGAGAGATCTGAACCAGTACTAGAACATTGACAGCTGGCATGGAGTAATGATCTGAGTGGAGTTAAATAGCGAATCCAGCCTAGCCCTAAATGAGGGCAGGTGGGGAAGGAATCTCAGAACCAGCAGCTCCACTCACAGCCACCAGAGGGAGTCCACGGACAGAACTCACCGAAGTACTATTCATGACCACAGGAGGGAGTTCAAGAACAGAATTCACAACACCAACCCACCAGTTTTACCTAACTGTGAGGAGTGGCCTAATAGATAGAACCTTTGCTCCCCCTGGTGGACTGGAGTGTGAAGTGTGTGGTGTGGTTGTGATACCTGGACAGGAGATCTCCTTTATTGCCTCCAGACGTAATATCACTCCCACTGGTGGAAGAATGACACTACTGCAATGACCAGGACTCTGGGGTGCTGCACTGATATACTCACCGCCCCGGACATGCGGGGTTGTCCCCGTTGTGTATCTCTGCTTCCTGCCTCTGTCTGTGCACTTCCCGGGGTTGCGCCTAGATCCTGTATTTATCATTCCCCTCTTCAACTCTTAGCCCCTGCCAAGGATTTTTGCAGTGACTTATGAGTCATACAGGCAAAATTGACCTCCTTTTTCTACATAGAGCTTGCAAATTGTCTCTTCAAAGAGGAATTGTCTCTGACGAGACAATTTGCATATTTCCCAGAGGAGCATTGCGGCTTTAAGTCTCCTCATCTCGACATGCTTAACATGTCACTCTCCGCAAGGAGAAACTATACTTCTTGGATATATAGAGCTTAGAATGATTCAGTTAGTCAGTTGTTAATCACGTGATGTCATACAACTAATGGAAAAGAGAACAATTGTAAGCAAAATTGTAAGTAAAAATGTTGATAGGAGTGCTTCTTTAAAGGGTTTGGTGCTAACATCTTGAAGACAGATACAACAGGACACCTTCAGAGGTCTTGTCATGTCAGGAGAAGGGTGGTTTGGCAGCACTCGAGGTTCCTCCTCAATATTAGTCCTGTGGTTATGACTGATATTTTTGTATTATTTATTCCATTCACATCCATGTTTTAGGCATTATACACTTTTTGGTGGACATGTTGTTTCACCCTGCCTTGGTTCCAACTTCACACATAACTCATGTAGGTCATTGTTGTTGTTTTTAGTTCTGCTACTTCTATATTCAGGTCCTGACCTCTGGTTTATCTTTATTTGTCTGCTGTCTTTCGCGACCTGTGGACTGTTTACCTTCCTGTCTAAGAATTGTATCACTTGCTTCCCTAATAGTTCTGTGGTTCATAGAACTATTTATGGTAACTGACAGTCCATGGAACTGGAGTGATCGATCGCAAACTGGTGAGGAACTGGTGAGGTCTTCAGGCCCTGGCAGCCACAGACTCCTGTAACCTGTGCAACTAAAGGTACCTTCACACGAAGCGACGCTGCAGCGATAGCGACAACGATGCCGATCGCTGCAGCGTCGCTGTTTGGTCGCTGGAGAGCTGTCACACAGACCGCTCTCCAGCGACCAACGATGCCGAGGTCCCCGGGTAACCAGGGTAAACATCGGGTTGCTAAGCGCAGGGCCGCACTTAGTAACCCGATGTTTACCCTGGTTACCAGTGTAAAATATCGCTGGTATCGTTGCTTTTGCTGTCAAACACAACGATACACGGCGATCGGACGACCAAATAAAGTTCTGAACTTTATTCAGCGACCAGCGACATCACAGCAGGATCCTGATCGCTGCTGCGTGTCAAACTAAACGATATCGCTATCCAGGACGCTGCAACGTCACGGATCGCTATCGTTATCGTTACAAAGTCGTTTCGTGTGAAGGTACGTTAAGAGGCTGGAAGCAATGGCGCTGAACACCAAGGTAGGGATTGTCTCAGCCAAACATTCACAAACAGTATTAGGGTCAAATCTATGCTGCAACTACAAGAATCGTAGAACAGGACAAGTGAAATCCCTTTTTCCCAACTTCTTCATATCTAGTGTATTAGAAAGGATTCCCATGAAAATCTGTACCTCCGTATTCTTATGCCTTCTAATGAAGGGAACTTGACATTTGAAGATTCCTGAATGACACCACACCAAACCAGCAGAAGCCTACAACATTGTGTCAACAGTTACATTGTTTTCTCATGCACCTAGTGTCAGGTAGCTGCAGAGTAAGCATGCAGGAAAAATCTGGAAGAGTAGTTTAAAGGGGTTGTTTAATGAAGATACCCCCTGTCCAAATATCTTATATGAAGACATAGAGAGGTATCTGCTGCCACAACTCCCTATGTCAGTCAGAATGTAGAATCCTATTTTGGCGGACACTAATGGAGAATCCTATTCTAGCTCGTCCTTTGGTGGACATGTGTCCTCATTGTATCACCAGGTATTTTAATGAAACTGACGCATGCAATATTACATTTTTGATACAGCAGCCATAGCGGCATCATTCTGAAAGTACGGTAGTTGTCTTTTAAATAGGAGAACCCCTCACTCACTGCCGACGACCGCTATACATGTATGGCAACTACACACCATCATAATAAAGAGTGGGCTCATACAGCACAAGTATTGGCAACCTACAGTAACTGATGCCATTGGAGCAATAGCTTAACCTTTTACATAGTCCTGTTAAGCATCCCAGCGCCATTTTAAGGGCTTTGAAAAGGCGGCCATCACTTCTGACACGATCGCAGAGTACCAATTGGTTGCCATTGCAGCCAGGAATCTACTAAATGTCTTCCTCGTGTTTGTCGTGTCCAATTTCCTATGAAGCCCAATCTGTGGCTGGACATCATAGGAGATCTTGGATTAAACAATACACTGCAATGCTGTTATTGAGCTATTGTGTAAGTGATCAAGTAATCGTAAATCAAGTCCAGTCGGGGACTAATTAAAAATTACAAAAAGCATAAAAAATATATTTAAGAGATTATAAAAGATATAAATATTTTAATCACTCCACTTTTTCTAAAATGTAAATAGCAAAAATTAAAAACAATTATCATATTTGGTACTGTGCATGTGTCATCGCTCAAATTAATAAAATGTAAAAATACTTATTCTAGTCATTGGGGTAGGAAGTCCCTTTCCACGTGTACTGACTGACCCTTTTTTGTGTCTAGCAATCCCATTACCACAATGGGGACCTTACTTATTTCCAAACTATTTGATTACTGTTGTGTAAATATTAATAGTATAGTTAATGCCACTTTTTTTTTAAATTTTGATCTACCAAATATTCGCAAATTTGTGGCAAGACTTCGCTCTCCTTTGTACCTCTTTCTACTTCGCTTAAAGGGGTGGTCTGAAACTAACATTGATTTCTATTCCTAAATCTCTATCTATTAAATGTAATGTCTTTTCCTTAACTTAAACAAATCCTTCCATTCCATCAATACTCTCTCTAGCTGCTTTATTTTTATTTATTTATTTTTACTTCTGCCTTGATGACATTTTTTTGAGAATCCCCAATGTGTGCTGGGATACTGAAACCAGTCATCATCAGGGGACAGAGGCTGCATTCACTGCCGCAGCCTCTGTCCCCACCCTGAAACGAAGTGTTATCAGATAAATCTGTTTCAAGTGGTGGACTAGTCCCTGCTCTTCTGAGCATTTGTCAGTTTTCAATTGTGACATATGCTTAGTTCGAACTCTCTTGCCACTATGCAATATTCTCTTCAATGCACAGTGACAGTGCACTCAATCCCCTGCTGGGAGAGACCTCACTGTTAGTGCACATCGTAAAGGAAAGAACGAGGCAAGCAGGAAAAGTGGTGTCATTTTTGGGCATAGGTCTGGTGTCTGCATGTCACGTTATCTCCTTACAATGCTTACTGACAGTGCGCTCTCTTGCTGGCTCATCACTTCTTATTAGAGCTGGCGAGGGAGCGCACTGTCACTGTGCATTGAAAAGAATATTGCCCATATCAGAATTAAAAACATATGCATACGTAGTAGAGCAGGGACTAGTCCAGCTCCTGAAATGGAGGTCACTGCTGACAATTTGTTTCAGGGTGGGGGCAGATGAAGCAGCAGTGACCGCAGCCTGTCAGATACCATCATACATGCTGGGAGAAGCTGCTGGGGACCCGCCTGTACAACTAGTCACTTGTGCGGCTCAGTCACCAGCAGCTATTAAAAGACAAACATACATGGCTGGGAAATTACAGAAAGTGTATCAGCTGGAAGATTCCCTTTAAAGAATATTAGAAAAAAGTTTAGATTATTACATTAAAGAGATAAACATTTTAGGATTAAAATCTTTGTTAGTTTTGGACAACCCCTTTAGGGTATGTGTCCACGTTCAGGATTGCATCAGGATTTGGTCAGGATTTTTCATCAGTATTTGTAAGCCAAAACCAGGAGTGGGTGATAAATGCAGAAGTGGTGCATATGTTTCTGTTATACTTTTCCTCTAATTGTTCCACTCCTGGTTTTGGCTTACAAAAACTGATGAAAAATCCTGACCAAATCCTGATGCAATCCTGAACGTGGACACATACCCTTAGGCCGGCCTCACACTAGCGAGTTTTACGGACGTATGAGCGCATAAACTATGTCCGTAAAATTTGCATTACACACGGCCCAATGATTCTCTATGGCCCAGCTCATATCTGCCGTATATTACGCATCCGTAATATACGGTCTTGTACGGTCGTAGAAAATCGCAGCATGCTGCGTTTGTCACCGAATTGCGCAAAAAAATCGCCAATGAAAGTCTATGGGGGCGAGAAAAATATGGATTCCACACGGACCAGCAGTGTGACTTGCGAGAAATACGCAGCGGTGTTAGTGAAAAGCCGGTAATTCAATTGCCGGCTTTTCATTCCTCCTTCACAAACCCGACATGATATGAGACATGGTTTACATACAGTAAACCATCTCATATCCCTTTTTTTTTTTGCATATTCCACAATACTAATGTTAGTAGTGTGTATGTGCAAAATTTGGGTGCTGTAGCTGCTAAAATTACCACTCTGGCGGAGAAAATTGCGTGGGAGCCCACACCAATTTTTTCCGCCATTTAACCCTTTATATTAGCAGCTACAGTGCCCACATTTTGCACATACACACTACTAACATTAGTAGTGTGGAATATGCAAAAAAAAGGGGATATGAGATGGTTTACTGTATGTAAACCATGTCTCATATCCTGTCGGGTTGGGGAAGGAGAAATGAGAAGCCGGCAATTGAATTACCGGCTTTTCACATATCACGCGCTGAATTAAATATAAATACAGAATATATATATATATGTGTCTCAATGACATATATATATATATATATATATATATATATATATATATATATATATATATATACTGTATATATGTTTTAACGAACATTTGAGCACATAAATCCATTAGTTGTCGGTTTTGCAAGCCTGCGAGAAAATATCGCAGTACGGATGCCATACGGATTACATACGGAGGATGCCATGCGCAAAATACGCTGACACACCCTGCCTACGGATGACATACGGATCACTATTTTGGGGACTTTTCTGCGTATTACGGCCGTAAAAAAAACGACCGTATTTACATACGCTGAGTGTGAGGCCGGCCTTAAAGAAAGAATTGCAAAAATAAATAAATAAATCTTTATTTCATAACATGAATGCTGAAATAAAAGTAACATTGAAATAATAAAATAAAAAATAAAAATAAAAATATCAGCTCATCATCATGCACAAGAAAACAAGCCCATAAACAGAAAAATAAAAAACACTTGCGAGTCTCAAAAAATGGCGACCACAATTTTTTTTTTTAAACATAATTTTGATTTTTTATTTTTTTCAAATACAATATCATAAGTACGTTATCCTTGTAATTGTACTGTCCTGGAGAATCATGTATCCAGGTAATTTTTACTGCGCAATGATAGTCATAAAAACAAACTCCCCCCAAAAATGGCAAAATTGCCTTTGTTTTTTTTTTTTTATGACACTGGTGAAAATCTGATGAAACTGATCAAAATCACTGATGAAAGTCGGACTGTTTTTCGCGTGCTTGAAAAAAACAGATGTCAGAATAAGCCCTTATTTAACCGGGGTTGCTGTTCTTCCTAAAAACAGCACCTCTTTTGTTTGCAGGTTGTGTCTGGTACTGCAGCTTAGTCACAGTCAGGGTATTTTCAGTAAAATGCAAAAGCTATGGCACAACTGAATTGAAGTGGATGAATTTCGTATTAAAAAAAAATGTTTTTAAGTTATTTTTTGGTTATCAGATCTCAGCATAGGATAGTTAAAATGAGAATGGGAATGAGCAGGGACCTAGAGCGGGATTACTGCTGACATGGGAGCAGCGCCGTACATGACCAGAATAATCTCCTTTTATACAGAGTGCTAATGACTGTGTAAAGAACAATTAGGCCCGGCTGAACTTTCCAGCGTTATCCTGAGCAGCGATCGCTTCCTACCCGGGGATGTCACATGCTGCCTGGCTACCCGGAGCCGCCTCGTTAGCTGTACATGATGAGCAGATTCGGCATGTCACTACAAATAACCCAGACGGGAAGGATTTCCTTGATTATGATTGGTCTGAATTAAGCTTTAATGACATTTATGATCTGGTGCAGAATATTTGCCGCATGGATTTAGAGTCAAATTCACACTAAATATGGTCAAAAAGCTGCAAAAACCCCATATCAACTGATGCAAATAGAATAAGCAATGATGCCTTTGATTAATTCCTACTATATGTAACCAAGAAAATCCCAGTATGAAAAATATTCTAATATTGAAAATGTGAAACAATGACTGATCAAATAGCGAAAATATAATTTTCCATTCGTACAAAGATTTTTATTCTTTTTTGTGTGTTTTTTTCCTTTTTTTCAATATGTGCTAATCATTGTACAAGGGATCGCAGGTTCAAGTTCCCCAGACGGGACAAATCATCCTACTTTTCCTGGAACATTAATCAAATCTGAAAAATTAAAACATTTACATACTCTGTATTGCCTTGGGTGAAACTGCATGAACTAATAACATTTAAAAATATTTATACTATGTAATGAGCTCCACAACAAAAAAAATTGTAATAGCATAACCATTATGTTTTTTGGTAAATTTACTTCCCAAAAAATATGAAATAAAAAGAGATCAGAAAGTCACTTGGGCCCCAAATGGTATCAAATAAAAACCACGTCTTGCACTGCTATAAACAAGCCTTGATAACAAAAAAAAAATAAAAAAGGTTTCGCCTCTTGGAAAACGAGAAGGGAAAATGAAAAGTGCAGCGAGATCCACTTGGCGCCACAAACCTGGAGCTGGTAAAGTCCGTAGGTTCCGGGATCATATTACATCGGGCGGCTACGTGCCCATGATTGTGACACCGCCAACAGACCACATTCTTCATCCCATGACTGCGCATTCCAAGATGGGACCTCCGAGATACCAGGCCTCACTCCCACCCCCTGATCCCTATACCCCATAATTATTAATACCCCCCAAAATTAAAAACACAACAATTATTTCTTTTGGATAATTTGGCCACAGCGGCCATTTTATTAATAACAAACATAAACAACCATTTGTACATTTGCATAAAAACCTTGAGGGGAGGGTTCTTGGAGCTAATAAATCTGGCACATAATAGGCAAAAGCCCAAAAACAAACATGAAAAACCCTTCTTTACCCTCAGCCGTAACCACCAGCTCGAGGGCACCATGTAACCCGTTTACCGGGCAAACCAATCCCAAAGCTCCCGAGGTAACATCCCCGTCCAGAGCCAATAAACCAAAGCCAGATCAACCCCCTGAAACCAACTCCAAGAACCCCGCCCCCCGCCAACCAGCCACTGTGACAACAGTATGAAATAAACCCCATCAAAACACAAAAATAGCCTTTAATTCCCCAACTATACCTCCGTTGCCCTTACAAAAAAACGCCCCAAAGCAAGGACGAAAAACAAGGGAGGGTGGGTGGGCTTCTCAGGTCAGATGACTAACAGTAATGGACCCCCTTCCCGCACTTTCCTATAGCCCGTCCCATAACTCCCAGGCCACCCCCCTACTCCTCCCCCATCCCCTAAACCAATCACCTCCCATGCATCCTTATTTTAAAAATTGCTCCCCTGCGTTCCCTTGGCAACGCAGTCATGGGGGGCTTCCGTTAACTCCGTTCCTACAGCCCCTTTTCTTGACTGCGCATTCCAAGATGGGACCTCCGAGATACCAGGCCTCACTCCCACCCCCTGATCCCTATACCCCATAATTATTAATACCCCCCAAAATTAAAAACACAACAATTATTTCTTTTGGATAATTTGGCCACAGCGGCCATTTTATTAATAACAAACATAAACAACCATTTGTACATTTGCATAAAAACCTTGAGGGGAGGGTTCTTGGAGCTAATAAATCTGGCACATAATAGGCAAAAGCCCAAAAACAAACATGAAAAACCCTTCTTTACCCTCAGCCGTAACCACCAGCTCGAGGGCACCATGTAACCCGTTTACCGGGCAAACCAATCCCAAAGCTCCCGAGGTAACATCCCCGTCCAGAGCCAATAAACCAAAGCCAGATCAACCCCCTGAAACCAACTCCAAGAACCCCGCCCCCCGCCAACCACGAGCAGCACTGAACACCTCAGGCTCGCGAGTGCCCCACCACCGCCATGGCCCTCTCTAACCCTTCTTGAATTGCCAACAACCAGAAATCCAGACCAATATCGTTCAAATGAACGCCATCACTTCTCCAATAATTTCCAACACCAGCTTCCAACTCAAAGTGGCGAACCGCCACCCCCCCATTGCGAGAAACAAAACTCGCCACAGCCCTGTTTAACTTAACACGGGCCCTATTGATACCCTTCATAGAGCGAACCGCCCTCCACGTTTTCCTGGGCACTATGTCAGACCACACTGTAACCAATCCAGGGTAGGATACCCACAAACGTAAAAAATCATGCCGTATGTCCCGAATTAATTCTCTCACCGGCTTAGAACCCAAATCATTACCGCCCAAATGTACCACTACAATATCCGGGGAACGATCCAAACCAACCGATCTGGAAAACTCGGTCAAAAACCCTCGCCACGACATGCCCCGAAAACCCAACCATCGGACCACCACCACCTCCCTCTGAAAACCCAATTGCCTACCATCTTGTCTAACATCGGCACGAATCGCCCCCCAATGCACAAAAGAATGTCCGAAAATCCATGCCAGAAGTGGGGTCCGACCTGCAAAACACAACGATAATTAATACCCCCCACAGAATCAATTCCGCACATAAGATAAATAACGATTCGACGACCACCGTCCAATATGACGAATAACCTCCGGACCCAGCCCCAAACCAGCTGCCTCAGATGCTGCCCCAATTCGAAATGAATGCGTCCCAAATGACAAGGGATCCAGGCCTAACATTGTCAACGCCTGTCTCAAAACTGCCGTAAACTGGAACCTCGATAAAAATTCACCCCGACGGTGCCGCAAAAGTGGGCCAGACCTATCTGGACCCAAACCCCAATAATCTTCCAAACACCGAAAGGGGCACATCGCCCCCCCAATCACTTTTCCTAACACCACACGTCTTCCTTTCCCAAACTGATCGGTCTTTGACCGCCGAATCCAAAAGGCAACCCCACCTGACCAAAATTCAATATCCTCCGCCAACAAACCCCCAGCCGCAAACCTGCTGGGGGAAACCAACTCCCCTATTCTCAACGCCCCGAAAAAGGCCAATGAAAACGCCAATCGAAACAGAACAACCTCATAATCAGAAACACAAACGTCCCCCAATACTACTCCCAGACGCTCCAACATGCCGAAAGATATGGGCCGTCGAGTATCGCAAGTTGAAAAACCCCTCCTAAAACCTTTTAACGCCTGCCGAATCAAAAAATCCTTAGTGACATCAGCGGAACCCTGGAGCCTAAAACCAAAAGCAACACCAGCTATAAACTTGTTCAACTTTGACACTGACCAACCCCATTCCGCCGCCGATCCAATCAAACGCAAAATAGCCATGACCCTGTCAAGATCCGATTCAACTGAACCCAACTGTTCCAACCACCCTACCCACAAATGCCAAGACGCCTCATAACCAGACCACGTCCTTGCGGACACTGAAGACTGTATCAGCCGACCTCCTCGTCCGCAACAATCTGCCACAAATGAGAAGGGCATGTCGTTCCTGCATCTTCCGCTTCTGGAGCCAACTCCCGGAAACGTTCCCACTGTAAACGAGACAGAGCATCGGCTAAAGAATTTTGAATGCCGGGAACATGTACAGCCGAAATCCATGCATTCAACTCCAGGCACCGCAAAACTAACTCCCTAACCAATTTGATCACCGGAGGGGATGATGACGACAGACTATTTATCACTGACACCACACTCGAATTGTCGCAATGAAAACGTATCCGCCTGTCCTTAAAAATACTGCCCCAAATGAACACTGAAACAACAATTGGAAACAGCTCCAACAACGCCAAATTTTTTGTAAAACCCGCTTCTCGCCACCAATCAGGCCATGTCCCAACACTCCACTTTCCGGCACAATAAGCCCCGTATCCAACACTGCCAGCCGCATCCGTAAAAATTTCACAATCAAAAGCGTTCAAATCCTCCTGTTGAATCAGGGCCCTACCGTTATAGTTTTCCAAAAAGCGCCTCCATACCGCCAAATCCTCTCTGTGCTCTTTGTTCAAGCGTACAAAATGATGCGCTGAACGCACTCCAGCCATAGCCCTTGATAATCTCCTGCAAAATATCCTGCCCATCGGCATAATACGGCACGCAAAGTTCAACCGCCCCAACAGAGACTGAAGCTCTTTCAACGTAACCTTGCGCAACTTCTCACATCTCAACACCTCTTGCTTTAAAGCCAACAGCTTCTCCTCAGGCAAGCGACACTCCATCTTCTCAGAGTCAATGAGAATGCCTAAAAAACACAACACCGTAACGGGTCCCTCTGTTTTATCACGCGCTAAGGGAACACCAAAGTGTCCTGCCACCCACTCCATTGCGGCCAACAAATTACTGCACAACAAAGAATCCGCGGGGCCCACAAACAAAAAATCGTCTAAATAATGAATAACAGACGGAACCTGAGAAACATCCCGAACAACCCACTCCAAAAAAGTACTAAAAGCTTCAAACAGCGAGCAAGAAATTGAACAACCCATAGGCAAACACCTATCCAAATAAAATCCCCCGTTCCAAAAGCACCCCAACAGCGGGATACTGTCAGGATGAACCGGAAGTAGACGGAAAGCCGACTCAACATCAGTCTTAGCCATTAGAGCACCCTTGCCATACCTACGAACCCACTGCACCGCAGCGTCAAAAGAGGTATAAACCACAGAGCAAAGCTCCTCCGCTATCCCGTCATTAACTGACTGGCCCTTCGGATAAGACAGGTGCTGAATAAGGCGAAACTTATTAGGCTCTTTCTTTGGAACAACCCCCAGAGGCGACACAACCACACCCTCCACAGGTAAAACGCTAAACGGACCCGCCATGCGCCCTAACTCAACTTCCTTCGTCAACTTAGCCGTAACCACTTCTGCCTGAAGGTTAGCCGACCTCAAATTCTTCTTTGAAAACGGGATAGCATAAGACGGATGAGGAATCCTAAAACCCTCCGAAAAACCATCCCACAACAACGTAGCCTTTTTTCTATCCGGATACCTACTTAGATAGGGGGCCATCTTTAGAACCTTCACCGGAGTCACCCCCATGACCGCCTCCCACTGCTGGTTTGCCTCTTGCTTTTTTAAAACACTTGGCCACTCCATGTGAGGCCCCTCCACAGTGGGAACAGACATGCTTGAACTTGCATGTACTGCCGTATTTGCATTGGCCATCATTAAACTGCCAACACGTCCCTGTTTTGTCCTTAACCCCTTGTGACCCCTGTCCCCCACTTCCTTGCCCTGACTGCTGACCGCTACTCCCTCCTCCCCCATGAAAGGACTGCCCAAACCGCGTCGGAGCCATCACCTTTAACCACAAACCTATGTCTTTCTGCTCCCATTTTATCTCGGGTCTAATCGCCTTCCTCTGTCGGAACTGCTCGTCATAGCGTAACCACGCCTGGCCTCCGTACGCCCTGTAAGCTTCCCCTATAGCATCAACGTAGCAAAACAAACCCGCACAATTCTCCGGAAACTTTTCGCCTATGACACCTGCAAAAATAAAAAAGGCCTGCTGCCAATTCGTAAACGTCTGCGGTATCAGTCGCCAACGCCTCTTCTCCTCCTCCTCCTTCTTACTGTCCTCCTTCTTACCCTTATCCAGATTGAACTTCTCCAGGGGCAACAGGGAGAAAATCTCTACGTATTCGTCTTTCCATATTTTCTCCTTTACCTCTTTCTTTAAATGAGCCCCCAATGGCCCCTCAAAACACACGTACACCTCCCCTTTAGCTCGATCATCCAACTTAATCCTGTCCCCTTTATCCTTGTCGGTCTGTACCGACACCGACACCCCTGCCGCCGACACCTGCTCACTATCCCTACCAGATCCGACTACCACTCCCGAACCCGTACCTGAAGCCGGCAACCAAGCACCTAAAGGGGGGGGGCCGCACACTATCCCGGCCCTCCCCGTCCAATCTCCTCAAAATCTGGGACATACCCGCCAAGAGTTCCCTGATCCCCGGGACCCCCCCGGAGCTAGGCCCCCCACTCCCTGCCAAAGCAACCCCCCCATACCAACTATCCCCAACCCGAGCACCACTATCCCCCCCCACAACAAAATTATTCTCATACTCACTAAGCTGCGCGGGTGCTGTGTCCCCGCCAGCCGTGCGATCACCGAACTCCCGCGGGTCGCTCCTGGAACCGGAATCCTCCGCGCCGCTGTGTTGCTCCAGGCCCGCGCCCCTGGCCTCCTCGTCACCAGGGGGGACCGGAGCAGATGAACTGGAACTCTCCCTGGACCTTCTGGGTGACCTGGACCTGGCGGCCGCCAGCCCGACTCCCGACCTATCTTCTTGCTGGGCTCTGCCACGAGCCCCAGCCGCTGCCAATGATCGCCCCCGCCGTGCTGGGCCAGGCTGTGCTGTTGAGGTGCGCCTGCCCGTTGCTCTGCCTCTCGTCACGCCGCCCCTGCCGGGCCCCCGGGGGGGCTCCAACCCGGAGGGACCCGCCGCCGCTCCGCTGGTCCTCACTTGCCCCGCCGCCGCTCCTTGCCCTCTGCTTCTTGTCGCTGGTGACACCGCCGGCGCCGCAGACACCGCCGCTGCACGCCGGGTATCTCTCCTGCTGGGCGCCGCCATGCTGGATCCGCGACCCGGAACTCCTGCGGTCACTTCCGGTGCGGCGTGTGCATCACTCTGGGCCTGCGCCGCCGCTGCTCCCGGCCGACGTCCAGCGCCAGCAGCGCCGGCCTGTGGATTCCTGCCGGAGGGCGGACCGGAGGAGGCAGGTGACCGGCCCACACCATCCGCAGGGTCCCGGGAGGGGCTCCGTAGCCGGCGGTTGCCGCGCCGTCCCAGCTCCGGTGACAGGCGCTCCGGGGGACGGGTCCTCCTGGATCTAGTCCCCTGGGCACCCGGACTGCCCAGCAACGTCGCCAGCTGGTCCTCCAGCCAGCCTCCACGCCGCGATCTCGCCATCACCCGCAGCTGCCCGAGTATATCATCGACGGAGGCCATCCTGCACGTCTTCTCAGGTCAGATGACTAACAGTAATGGACCCCCTTCCCGCACTTTCCTATAGCCCGTCCCATAACTCCCAGGCCACCCCCCTACTCCTCCCCCATCCCCTAAACCAATCACCTCCCATGCATCCTTATTTTAAAAATTGCTCCCCTGCGTTCCCTTGGCAACGCAGTCATGGGGGGCTTCCGTTAACTCCGTTCCTACAGCCCCTTTTCTGTCTTAGAAGTCCCCTCAGCAGGATTGGGATGTCCCCCAGTTATGGGCCTAGCCACTCTCTTTGGTAAACCCGCCCCTTTTGGGTATCCCAGTACAGAGAAGTAGTAAGGTCTGATCTCCCCAGGGATTTCTCCATTTATCCATCACCTGGATTCCGGGGGTCGCCCTAGGCAACACAGATCTGTATTGGCCTGGATAGGGAGTGAATGAATCTGTCCATCACCACTTGCTCGACCATCTGGGCCAGAGTGGACAACTCTTACTGCAGTCACTTTTGGACCAGGTGTAGCAAGTCAAACATCTGTGAGCAAGGTGGTTTATCGCTAGCCTATGGCCAGCGATGGACTTGCTGAGCCTTTACAGACATTGTCACCCCCAGGTGTGCCAGTATCTCAGTTTTTAACTTCCCATACTCCTTGGCATCCTGGAGGGCTAAGTCATAATATGCCTTCTGGGGCTCTCCCGTCGGATATGGTGCCAATACCTCTGCCCACTGCTCCGGCGGAAGTCTCTCCCGTTCAGCCACCAGCTCAAAAACTGTCAAGAAGGCTTCTACATCATCCCCCAGTGTTATTTTCTGCATAGATCGCCTTACCGATTTCCAGGTGTATGCATCACTCTCTGGAGATGAGGAGAAGACCGCCGGCCTTACCCAAACCACATCTGCGAGTAGCTCCATTTGTTAGCGCCTCCTGCTGCTGTCGTTGCTGCTGCTTAAATTGCTGAAGCTGCTGTATCAACAGCTTAATCACCTCCTGTTGTGCCTGCTGACTAGCAAGTTGGTATTGCTGATGCCCCTGCACGAGATGTTTCACCAGCTCCTCCATGTTGCTGGACATCTTGTGCTGGATAGCGGATTTCACTCAGGACATGTGGTTGTCCGCAGCCTCTATCCGGGTTCCTGGATTACTGCCCGCACTCGAAACACCATGTGTGAGGGGTTGCCACACTCGGTAGAAGCCTTAAGGTAGACTCAGGAGCCTATGCACATGCAGCGCCCCAGGGTCCTGGTCGTTGCAGTAATGTCATTTTTCTCTAGGGGAGTGTGATATTACGTTTGGAGGCAAAGAACAACTGCATCCAGGTATCACAAACATGCAACACATTTCACACTCCAGGCCACCAGGGGGAGCTCTGCTCCTATTTATTAGGTCACACTCCCCACATTGGTAAAAGTGGTCGCCTGTAGGGAAAGTTAGTTAGTTGCTGGCTGAGCTCCGCTCAGTTAGTTGGTCCCTGACAGGGGTGGGATCCTGTCGGAGATCGAGGAGAAGGACACGGAGCTGTGCCTGCCCTAAGTGCGGCAGCTTCTACAAAGAGACACTGAAGGAGAACTGTATTGTAGCGAGCATGCAAAGAAGTCATAGCAAAGGAGTGGATACCAGAAGGGGAACAGCCCTACACAGGCTGCCTTTTTCTTAGGCACAGGATCCCGGTAGCAGGAACACCGAGGGAGCAACGATCCTCTATGCCTTGCAGGACAGCTAATTTCACGTTACCTGTCCGCCCTACACTCAGGAGGCACGGTGACAACTACAGAGCCGGGTCATCTAAGAGACCCTATAAACAGGCTCAAGTCACCAGTCATACTGATTTGTCTTATCCTATATGGGGGACAGAGAGAGAGACATTACATCTGTGAGGACCTTATGTGAAGCCTTAGGCAGTAAGGAACTACAACACTGCAGCGCAAGGGAAGGCTACTGATTTCCACCTGGACAAGGGGACTCTGGACTTGCCTCCAAACCGGCCGGACTCTGCCTGCCCTGTGATCTGGTGCCCTGGACTGTGGATGCTGAAGCCTTCAGTAAAGATAAAGAGACTGCACCCTTGTGTCCTCGTTCTTCACTGCGCCTCTCACCATCCACCATTTACACACTGGGAAGCCCTGGGGACATACTTCACCTGTGGGAAGGTATACCATCTAGCTGCCATAACATCACCCCAGCGGACCCCTTAAAGCAGTGTTGGTCACCCTGACCGAATACCACAGTTGGCGTCATGAACACTTCCCCTTTAAAGACCTTTCCCTTTTACACGGACGTCCCAGGGCCATGGACCGGGTCAGCCACCGTGACAACCCCCTGTGAACCGAAGGACCCGGTACCGAGTTCCCCACTGCCCTAACGGGGCGATCCACACATAAAGCACCAGTGGGTTTATTATTTGCAACATAAACCATGGTGTTGAAAACAAAACACAGCCCTCTGGGCTTGACAGAAGAAAACAAAACAAAAATGATAGCATACAGTTCAGTCCTCCTTGGTGTGGGGTCCTCACACTGTGAGAAGTACAGCTTCTCCCCACAGCATCACACAGACTGAACCACAGGTCCAGGTATATATCACATGGCTGGTCACGTGATTGTGACATCACTGCAGGTCCTCAAACACCTGCAGGGAAGAAAGATACGGTGAGCACCCTCCCTCCCACACTGCGGGTGCCCATTAAAACTCTCTACGCAGCTTCTCAGCACATAGTGTGCTGGAAGCACAAAAACATTCCTGTTTCATATCACTGACTGCTGCAAGTGCAGTGACACGTACCTCTATTCCTCTACAAAGCCAGTGACTCTGTTACCACAAACACTTGATTGCAGTTGTTGCTACTAAGAGGGGTCCAACCAGTTATTAGGTTTAGGGGGCACTCACTTTTTCACACATTACCACGTTTGGATTTCTTCTTCATTTAAAAACTGCATTTTGTGATTACTTGTGTTATCTTTGTCTAATATTTACATTTGCTTGGTGATCTCAGACATTTAAGTGTGACGAGTAGAGTTGAGCGACTTTCATTTTTTTAAGATCGAGTCGGGTTTTGTGAAACCCGATTTTGTCCAGAGTCGAGTCGAGTGCAGTCGGCCGATTATCGCTAAAAGTCGGGGATCGACCGAAACACGAAACCCAATGCAAGTCAATGGGGAAGCATAGTCGGCAGTGAGTGGAGGCCAGGAAAACACCTACAGTGCCCATTTTAATGCCAAAAACATCCATTCTTGTTTCTGAAGCTTGTCAATCTTAATTAACTTTATAATAATAGTTGGGCATAGGGAATTGGGGGTCATTTGGCAAAAGTTGTGGGGGGAGTAGGGCCGGCTCAAGTTTTTCGTGGGCCCAGGAAATGCGGACTACGTCACGGCGGTGTTGCAGGGAAAGGTAAGTATTTCAACGTTGCAAGTGCTGTGATCCTGAGCAAGCAGGGGGGGCCCACTCGTTCGCATTGGCACTGGCACAGGGCCCCTCAAAGTACAGCGATGTGTGTTTGCATGGCGGGGGCGCCTCCCACCAGCAGCGACACTTTTGCGTACTCTGAGGGGCCCTGTGCCAGTGACGTCGCCAACGAGTATGCCCCCCCACCTGATGAAGGAACCTGCACTTTCATCTGCACCTTCCTCTCTGTCCCTGTGTAAGGTGATATAACATGCGGGAAGGGGAACCTTACTTTCAGCAGGGTCAGATTCTGGCTGTGTAGAGTATAAGGGGAATGTAGTGGTCTAGGTCAATGTACCAGCAGACTCATCTAGCAGTGGCTGGGCAATGGGCAGGATGAGGAGGAAACAGATATAGGGCCAAAGAATAAAGTAGGCTAAATGCAGTTCAAAATTGGTAACAGGACTAAACAGGCGGCATTGCTTTGTTCAGTGGAGTAGCAAACCCAAGAGCAGAAGACACTGTTTCAAGGGCATAACCACACTAGTAGGCCAAATGCAGTTTAATATCTGATAGTATAGGGCGAAAGCCAGAATGTGGAAGCTCAGCTTTGTTCAGTTGAGGACAACACCAGGCAGGGGCAGACAGACACCTTTAGTAGGCCGGAACAGCCAATTGCATTTTTAAAAATGGTAATTTGGAACTGAAGGTTGAAGCTCAGCTTTATTCAGTTGAGGACAACACCAGGCAGGGGCAGACAGACACCTTTAGTAGGCCGGAACAGCCAATTGCATTTTTAAAAATGGTAATTTGGAACTGAAGGTTGAAGCTCAGCTTTATTCAGTTGAGGACAACACCAGGCAGGGGCAGACATTCACCTTTAGTAGGCCGGAACAGCCAATTGCATTTTTAAAAATGGTAATTTGGAACAGAAGGTTGAAGCTCAGCTTTATTCAGTTGAGGACAACACCAGGCAGGGGCAGACAGACACCTTTAGTAGGCCGGAACAGCCAATTTTTTAAAAAAACAGCAGTTAGTAAGAGGCAGAAGGTAGAAGCTCAGCTTTATTCAGTTGAGGACAACACCAGGCAGGGGCAGACAGACACCTTTAGTAGGCCGGAACAGCCAATTGCATTTTTAAAAATGGTAATTTGGAACAGAAGGTTGAAGCTCAGCTTTATTCAGTTGAGGACAACACCAGGCAGGGGCAGACAGACACCTTTAGTAGGCCGGAACAGCCAATTTTTTAAAAAAACAGCAGTTAGTAAGAGGCAGAAGGTAGAAGCTCAGCTTTATTCAGTTGAGGACAACACCAGGCAGGGGCAGACAGACACCTTTAGTAGGCCGGAACAGCCAATTGCATTTTTAAAAATGGTAATTTGGAACAGAAGGTTGAAGCTCAGCTTTATTCAGTTGAGGACAACACCAGGCAGGGGCAGACAGACACCTTTAGTAGGCCGGAACAGCCAATTTTTAAAAAAAACAGCAGTTATTAAGAGGCAGAAGGTAGAAGCTCAGCTTTATTCAGTTGAGGACAACACCAGGCAGGGGCAGACAGACACCTTTAGTAGGCCGGAACAGCCAATTGCATTTTTAAAAATGGTAATTTGGAACAGAAGGTTGAAGCTCAGCTTTATTCAGTTGAGGACAACACCAGGCAGGGGCAGACAGACACCTTTAGTAGGCCGGAACAGCCAATTGCATTTTTAAAAATGGTAATTTGGAACTGAAGGTTGAAGCTCAGCTTTATTCAGTTGAGGACAACACCAGGCAGGGGCAGACATTCACCTTTAGTAGGCCGGAACAGCCAATTGCATTTTTAAAAATGGTAATTTGGAACAGAAGGTTGAAGCTCAGCTTTATTCAGTTGAGGACAAAACCAGGCAGGGGCAGACAGACACCTTTAGTAGGCCGGAACAGCCAATTGCATTTTTAAAAATGGTAATTTGGAACTGAAGGTTGAAGCTCAGCTTTATTCAGTTGAGGACAACACCAGGCAGGGGCAGACATTCACCTTTAGTAGGCCGGAACAGCCAATTGCATTTTTAAAAATGGTAATTTGGAACAGAAGGTTGAAGCTCAGCTTTATTCAGTTGAGGACAACACCAGGCAGGGGCAGACAGACACCTTTAGTAGGCCGGAACAGCCAATTTTTAAAAAAAACAGCAGTTAGTAAGAGGCAGAAGGTAGAAGCTCAGCTTTATTCAGTTGAGGACAACACCAGGCAGGGGCAGACAGACACCTTTAGTAGGCCGGAACAGCCAATTGCATTTTTAAAAATGGTAATTTGGAACAGAAGGTTGAAGCTCAGCTTTATTCAGTTGAGGACAACACCAGGCAGGGGCAGACAGACACCTTTAGTAGGCCGGAACAGCCAATTTTTTAAAAAAACAGCAGTTAGTAAGAGGCAGAAGGTAGAAGCTCAGCTTTATTCAGTTGAGGACAACACCAGGCAGGGGCAGACAGACACCTTTAGTAGGCCGGAACAGCCAATGGCATATTTAAAAATGGTAATTTGGAACTGAAGGTTGAAGCTCAGCTTTATTCAGTTGAGGACAACACCAGGCAGGGGCAGACAGACACCTTTAGTAGGCCGGAACAGCCAATTGCATTTTTAAAAATGGTAATTTGGAACTGAAGGTTGAAGCTCAGCTTTATTCAGTTGAGGACAACACTAGGCAGGGGCAGACATTCACCTTTAGTAGGCCGGAACAGCCAATTGCATTTTTAAAAATGGTAATTTGGAACAGAAGGTTGAAGCTCAGCTTTATTCAGTTGAGGACAACACCAGGCAGGGGCAGACAGACACCTTTAGTAGGCCGGAACAGCCAATTTTTTAAAAAAACAGCAGTTAGTAAGAGGCAGAAGGTAGAAGCTCAGCTTTATTCAGTTGAGGACAACACCAGGCAGGGGCAGACAGACACCTTTAGTAGGCCGGAACAGCCAATGGCATTTTTAAAAATGGTAATTTGGAACTGAAGGTTGAAGCTCAGCTTTATTCAGTTGAGGACAACACCAGGCAGGGGCAGACAGACACCTTTAGTAGGCCGGAACAGCCAATGGCATTTTTAGAAATGGTAATTTGGAACAGAAGGTAGAAGCTCAGCTTTATTCAGTTGAGGACAACACCAGGCAGGGGCAGACATTCACCTTTAGTAGGCCGGAACAGCCAATTGCATTTTTAAAAATGGTAATTTGGAACAGAAGGTAGAACTCAGCTTTATTCAGTTGAGGACAACACCAGGCAGGGGCAGACATTCACCTTTAGTAGGCCGGAACAGCCAATTGCATTTTTAAAAATGGTAATTTGGAACAGAAGGTAGAAGCTCAGCTTTATTCAGTTGAGGACAACACCAGGCAGGGGCAGACAGACACCTTTAGTAGGCCGGAACAGCCAATTGCATTTTTAAAAATGGTAATTTGGAACAGAAGGTAGAAGCTCAGCTTTATTCAGTTGAGGACAACACCAGGCAGGGGCAGACAGACACCTTTAGTAGGCCGGAACAGCCAATTGCATTTTTAAAAATGGTAATTTGGAACAGAAGGTAGAAGCTCAGCTTTATTCAGTTGAGGACAACACCAGGCAGGGGCAGACAGACACCTTTAGTAGGCCGGAACAGCCAATTTTTTAAAAAAACAGCAGTTAGTAAGAGGCAGAAGGTAGAAGCTCAGCTTTATTCAGTTGAGGACAACACCAGGCAGGGGCAGACAGACACCTTTAGTAGGCCGGAACAGCCAATTGCATTTTTAAAAATGGTAATTTGGAACAGAAGGTTGAAGCTCAGCTTTATTCAGTTGAGGACAACACCAGGCAGGGGCAGACAGACACCTTTAGTAGGCCGGAACAGCCAATTTTTTAAAAAAACAGCAGTTAGTAAGAGGCAGAAGGTAGAAGCTCAGCTTTATTCAGTTGAGGACAACACCAGGCAGGGGCAGACAGACACCTTTAGTAGGCCGGAACAGCCAATTGCATTTTTAAAAATGGTAATTTGGAACAGAAGGTTGAAGCTCAGCTTTATTCAGTTGAGGACAACACCAGGCAGGGGCAGACAGACACCTTTAGTAGGCCGGAACAGCCAATTGCATTTTTAAAAATGGTAATTTGGAACAGAAGGTTGAAGCTCAGCTTTATTCAGTTGAGGACAACACCAGGCAGGGGCAGACAGACACCTTTAGTAGGCCGGAACAGCCAATTGCATTTTTAAAAATGGTAATTTGGAACTGAAGGTTGAAGCTCAGCTTTATTCAGTTGAGGACAACACCAGGCAGGGGCAGACAGACACCTTTAGTAGGCCGGAACAGCCAATTGCATTTTTAAAAATGGTAATTTGGAACTGAAGGTTGAAGCTCAGCTTTATTCAGTTGAGGACAACACCAGGCAGGGGCAGACATTCACCTTTAGTAGGCCGGAACAGCCAATTGCATTTTTAAAAATGGTAATTTGGAACAGAAGGTTGAAGCTCAGCTTTATTCAGTTGAGGACAACACCAGGCAGGGGCAGACAGACACCTTTAGTAGGCCGGAACAGCCAATTTTTAAAAAAAAACAGCAGTTAGTAAGAGGCAGAAGGTAGAAGCTCAGCTTTATTCAGTTGAGGACAACACCAGGCAGGGGCAGACAGACACCTTTAGTAGGCCGGAACAGCCAATTGCATTTTTAAAAATGGTAATTTGGAACAGAAGGTTGAAGCTCAGCTTTATTCAGTTGAGGACAACACCAGGCAGGGGCAGACAGACACCTTTAGTAGGCCGGAACAGCCAATTTTTTAAAAAAACAGCAGTTAGTAAGAGGCAGAAGGTAGAAGCTCAGCTTTATTCAGTTGAGGACAACACCAGGCAGGGGCAGACAGACACCTTTAGTAGGCCGGAACAGCCAATTGCATTTTTAAAAATGGTAATTTGGAACAGAAGGTTGAAGCTCAGCTTTATTCAGTTGAGGACAACACCAGGCAGGGGCAGACAGACACCTTTAGTAGGCCGGAACAGCCAATTTTTAAAAAAAACAGCAGTTATTAAGAGGCAGAAGGTAGAAGCTCAGCTTTATTCAGTTGAGGACAACACCAGGCAGGGGCAGACAGACACCTTTAGTAGGCCGGAACAGCCAATTGCATTTTTAAAAATGGTAATTTGGAACAGAAGGTTGAAGCTCAGCTTTATTCAGTTGAGGACAACACCAGGCAGGGGCAGACAGACACCTTTAGTAGGCCGGAACAGCCAATTGCATTTTTAAAAATGGTAATTTGGAACTGAAGGTTGAAGCTCAGCTTTATTCAGTTGAGGACAACACCAGGCAGGGGCAGACATTCACCTTTAGTAGGCCGGAACAGCCAATTGCATTTTTAAAAATGGTAATTTGGAACAGAAGGTTGAAGCTCAGCTTTATTCAGTTGAGGACAACACCAGGCAGGGGCAGACAGACACCTTTAGTAGGCCGGAACAGCCAATTGCATTTTTAAAAATGGTAATTTGGAACTGAAGGTTGAAGCTCAGCTTTATTCAGTTGAGGACAACACCAGGCAGGGGCAGACATTCACCTTTAGTAGGCCGGAACAGCCAATTGCATTTTTAAAAATGGTAATTTGGAACAGAAGGTTGAAGCTCAGCTTTATTCAGTTGAGGACAACACCAGGCAGGGGCAGACAGACACCTTTAGTAGGCCGGAACAGCCAATTTTTTAAAAAAACAGCAGTTAGTAAGAGGCAGAAGGTAGAAGCTCAGCTTTATTCAGTTGAGGACAACACCAGGCAGGGGCAGACAGACACCTTTAGTAGGCCGGAACAGCCAATTGCATTTTTAAAAATGGTAATTTGGAACAGAAGGTTGAAGCTCAGCTTTATTCAGTTGAGGACAACACCAGGCAGGGGCAGACAGACACCTTTAGTAGGCCGGAACAGCCAATTTTTAAAAAAAACAGCAGTTAGTAAGAGGCAGAAGGTAGAAGCTCAGCTTTATTCAGTTGAGGACAACACCAGGCAGGGGCAGACAGACACCTTTAGTAGGCCGGAACAGCCAATGGCATTTTTAAAAATGGTAATTTGGAACAGAAGGTTGAAGCTCAGCTTTATTCAGTTGAGGACAACACCAGGCAGGGGCAGACAGACACCTTTAGTAGGCCGGAACAGCCAATTGCATTTTTAAAAATGGTAATTTTGAACTGAAGGTTGAAGCTCAGCTTTATTCAGTTGAGGACAACACTAGGCAGGGGCAGACATTCACCTTTAGTAGGCCGGAACAGCCAATTGCATTTTTAAAAATGGTAATTTGGAACAGAAGGTTGAAGCTCAGCTTTATTCAGTTGAGGACAACACCAGGCAGGGGCAGACAGACACCTTTAGTAGGCCGGAACAGCCAATTTTTTAAAAAAACAGCAGTTAGTAAGAGGCAGAAGGTAGAAGCTCAGCTTTATTCAGTTGAGGACAACACCAGGCAGGGGCAGACAGACACCTTTAGTAGGCCGGAACAGCCAATGGCATTTTTAAAAATGGTAATTTGGAACTGAAGGTTGAAGCTCAGCTTTATTCAGTTGAGGACAACACCAGGCAGGGGCAGACAGACACCTTTAGTAGGCCGGAACAGCCAATGGCATTTTTAGAAATGGTAATTTGGAACAGAAGGTAGAAGCTCAGCTTTATTCAGTTGAGGACAACACCAGGCAGGGGCAGACATTCACCTTTAGTAGGCCGGAACAGCCAATTGCATTTTTAAAAATGGTAATTTGGAACAGAAGGTAGAAGCTCAGCTTTATTCAGTTGAGGACAACACCAGGCAGGGGCAGACATTCACCTTTAGTAGGCCGGAACAGCCAATTGCATTTTTAAAAATGGTAATTTGGAACAGAAGGTAGAAGCTCAGCTTTATTCAGTTGAGGACAACACCAGGCAGGGGCAGACAGACACCTTTAGTAGGCCGGAACAGCCAATTGCATTTTTAAAAATGGTAATTTGGAACAGAAGGTAGAAGCTCAGCTTTATTCAGTTGAGGACAACACCAGGCAGGGGCAGACAGACACCTTTAGTAGGCCGGAACAGCCAATTGCATTTTTAAAAATGGTAATTTGGAACAGAAGGTAGAAGCTCAGCTTTATTCAGTTGAGGACAACACCAGGCAGGGGCAGACAGACACCTTTAGTAGGCCGGAACAGCCAATTTTTTAAAAAAACAGCAGTTAGTAAGAGGCAGAAGGTAGAAGCTCAGCTTTATTCAGTTGAGGACAACACCAGGCAGGGGCAGACAGACACCTTTAGTAGGCCGGAACAGCCAATTGCTTTTTTAAAAATGGTAATTTGGAACAGAAGGTTGAAGCTCAGCTTTATTCAGTTGAGGACAACACCAGGCAGGGGCAGACAGACACCTTTAGTAGGCCGGAACAGCCAATTGCTTTTTTAAAAATGGTAATTTGGAACAGAAGGTGGAAGCTCAGCTTTATTCAGTTGAGGACAACACCAGGCAGGGGCAGACAGACACCTTTAGTAGGCCGGAACAGCCAATTGCTTTTTTAAAAATGGTAATTTGGAACTGAAGGTTGAAGCTCAGCTTTATTCAGTTGCAGCTTCTTGGCAATAATATAAAGAAGACGAGACAGGACAACACTCGTTGGATGCCATATCTGTGTTTTCACTGGAAAAAAAACTGTCAGTTAACTACTTGTAGGAGAAAGTTTTTGTAGCTGGAGGCCACTTTTTGTATTGTACCAGTTTTCTGTTGTATGTTTGGAACTGAAGGTTGAAGCTCAGCTTTATTCAGTTGAGGACAACACCAGGCAGGGGCAGACACCTTTAGAAGGACGGAACAGCCAATTTTTTTAAAAACAGCAGTTAATCAGAGCCAGAAGGTAGAAGCTCAGCTTTATTCAGTTGAGGACAACTTGAATTAGGGACTGCAGACAGACTTTGCAGGCTGTCCCCTGTGTGGACCATGCATCCAATACATTAACCCATTTAGCCACAAAGGACACGTAACCTTCCGTGGCCAGGCCTACAGGTCCATGTGTCTGTTGTCAGGTATACCTTTGGACTGACAAATTGACAGAATGCAAGGACAATGCGGTCTTTTACATGCAGGTGGAGGGGTGGGATGGCTTTTCTCGCAAAAGAATTGTCAACTGGGTAGCTCATAGCGTGGTATATCGTAGTTCATCCTGGCTTTATTAATATTAAATTAAATAAAAAAATAGGCTCTAGGCACTTTATTATTGGTTCCAGGGGTACACGGGCAGCAGTGGTCAGGTGAGTGGAGGCCTAGTGGAAGGAGGGACCTTAGACAGGCTTCGAAGGCCTAACATAATAAAATGGGCTGGCGGTAGGCACTTTATTATTGGTTCCAGGGGTACACGGGCAGCAGTGGTCTGGTCAGTGGAGGCCTAGTGGAAGGAGGGACCGCAGACAGGCTTCAAAGGCCTAACATAATAAAATGGGCTGGCTGTAGGCACTTTATTATTGGTTCCAGGGGTACACGGGCAGCAGTGGTCAGGTGAGTGGAGGCCTAGTGGAAGGAGGGACCGCAGACAGGCTTCGAAGGCCTAACACAATAAAATGGGCTGGCTGTAGGCACTTTAAAATTGGTTCCAGGGGTACACGGGCAGCAGTGGTCTGGTCAGTGGAGGCCTAGTGGAAGGAGGGACCGCAGACAGGCTTCGAAGGCCTAACACAATAAAATGGGCTGGCTGTAGGCACTTTAAAATTGGTTCCAGGGGTACACGGGCAGCAGTGGTCTGGTCAGTGGAGGCCTAGTGGAAGGAGGGACCGCAGACAGGCTTCGAAGGCCTAAAATAACAAACAATAGGCTCATGGCAGTTTTACAGCGGTTACATGGATACACGGGCAGCTTGGTGGTGAGTGGAGGAGTATTTAAAGTAGGGACCGCAGACAGGCTATCAAAGGCCTAAAATAACAAACAATAGGCTCATGGCAGCTTTACAGCGGTTACATGGATACACAGGCAGCTTGGTGGTGAGTGGAGGAGTATTTAAAGTAGGGACCGCAGACAGGCTATCAAAGGCCTAAAATAACAAACAATAGGCTCATGGCAGTTTTACAGCGGTTACATGGATACACGGGCAGGCAGCTTGGTGGTCAGTGGAGGAGTATTTAAAGTAGGGACCGCAGACAGGCTATCAAAGGCCTAAAATAACAAACAATAGGCTCATGGCAGCTTTACAGCGGTTACATGGATACACGGGCAGGCAGCTTGGTGGTCAGTGGAGGAGTATTTAAAGTAGGGACCGCAGACAGGCTATCAAAGGCCTAAAATAACAAACAATAGGCTTATGGCAGTTTTACAGCGGTTACATGGATACACGGGCAGGCAGCTTGGTGGTCAGTGGAGGAGTATTTAAAGTAGGGACCGCAGACAGGCTATCAAAGGCCTAAAATAACAAATAGGCTCATGGCAGCTTTACAGCGGTTACATGGATACACAGGCAGCTTGGTGGTCAGTGGAGGAGTATTTAAAGTAGGGACCGCAGACAGGCTATCAAAGGCCTAAAATAACAAACAATAGGCTCATGGCAGTTTTACAGCGGTTACATGGATACACGGGCAGCTTGGTGGTGAGTGGAGGAGTATTTAAAGTAGGGACCGCAGACAGGCTATCAAAGGCCTAAAATAACAAACAATAGGCTCATGGCAGCTTTACAGCGGTTACATGGATACACAGGCAGCTTGGTGGTGAGTGGAGGAGTATTTAAAGTAGGGACCGCAGACAGGCTATCAAAGGCCTAAAATAACAAACAATAGGCTCATGGCAGTTTTACAGCGGTTACATGGATACACGGGCAGGCAGCTTGGTGGTCAGTGGAGGAGTATTTAAAGTAGGGACCGCAGACAGGCTATCAAAGGCCTAAAATAACAAACAATAGGCTCATGGCAGCTTTACAGCGGTTACATGGATACACGGGCAGGCAGCTTGGTGGTCAGTGGAGGAGTATTTAAAGTAGGGACCGCAGACAGGCTATCAAAGGCCTAAAATAACAAACAATAGGCTTATGGCAGTTTTACAGCGGTTACATGGATACACGGGCAGGCAGCTTGGTGGTCAGTGGAGGAGTATTTAAAGTAGGGACCGCAGACAGGCTATCAAAGGCCTAAAATAACAAACAATAGGCTCATGGCAGCTTTACAGCGGTTACATGGATACACAGGCAGCTTGGTGGTCAGTGGAGGAGTATTTAAAGTAGGGACCGCAGACAGGCTATCAAAGGCCTAAAATAACAAACAATAGGCTCATGGCAGCTTTACAGCGGTTGCATGGATACACGGGCAGGCAGCTGGTGATGAGTGGAGGAGTATTTAAAGTAGGGACCGCAGACAGGCTATCAAAGGCCTAAAATAACAAACAATAGGCTCATGGCAGCTTTACAGCGGTTACATGGATACACAGGCAGCTTGGTGGTGAGTGGAGGAGTAGTGCAAGGAGTGTCTGTCCCAGTACTCCCAAAATATAAATAGATGTTAATGTCTCGCAAAACAACCAAAACAAAAAAAAAGGTGGCATACTTAGGTACAGGGGTGGGCTCATCTACTGAGTTTCTGACATAGTAATTTGGCAGTAACTATTTAATGGTGCCAATATAGGACACAGACACAGACTACTTTAAGTTGCATCATAGATGTCTACAAATTTGTATTGTCAGTGCCAGACATTGAATGATGTCAGCGAATAGACTAAAGATTGGTGGAGCTGTGCGACATAATTTTGCACGTGGTAGAGCACATTTTGAGCTGGGGTAGGGGGGAACTCTCTTGAGGCCGGCGGGACCGCCCCAGGGCCCCTCATGTTACAACGGTGTGTCTGACGTTGGGTGCGCACCACCACCGCCAGAGACACTACATTGTACTATGAGGGACCCAGTAGCAATGCCGTCAACCAAAAGCGAGCACACCCACCTATTCAGACAAACAGCAGTCTCACGGGTGCTTGCGCCAAGTCGCGATACCACGGCCCCGTGTGGGGAGTTTTGCCATTTAGGGAGGTGTAAACATGTCGTATGCTGTACAATCAGCTGCAGCAAATTAGACATTAGAAAAGTAATTCACAGGCAAGAGCTTTTCATAGGAAAGCTAGGTGTCGGCCGGGCAAGGTGGGGCAAAAGATTTCGAAATCCAGTTGTGGTTCATTTTAATGAATGTTAGATCGTCAACATTTTGGGTAGCCAGACGAGTCCTTTTTTCGGTTAATATTGAACCTGCAGCACTGAATACTCTTTCTGATAGGACACTTGCTGCCGGGCAAGCAAGCTCCTGCAATGCATATTCTGCCAATTCTGGCCAGGTGTCTAATTTGGAGGCCCAGTAATCAAATGGGAATGACGGTTGAGGGAGAACATCGATAAGGGATGAAAAATAGTTAGTAACCATACTGGACAAATGTTGTCTCCTGTCACTTTCAATTGATGCAGCAGTACCTGTCCTGTCTGCGGTCATAGCAAAATCACTCCACAACCTGGTCAGAAAACCCCTCTGTCCAACGCCACTTCTGATGTGTGCACCCCTAACACTCCTAGTCTGCTGCCCCCTGGAGCTCGTGTGAGAACGATCACGTGCGCTGTGTGCTGGGAATGCCTGAAGCAAACGGTCAACAAGAGTTGATTGTTTGGTTGCTAATATTAGTTCCAAGTTCTCATGTGGCATAATATTTTGCAATTTGCCTTTATAACGTGGATCAAGGAGGCAGGCCAACCAGTAATCGTCATCGTTCATCATTTTCGTAATGCGTGTGTCCCTTTTTAGGATACGTAAGGCATAATCCGCCATGTGGGCCAAAGTTCCAGTTGTCAAATCTCCGGTTGTGATTGGTTGAGGGGCAGTTGCAGGCAAATCTACGTCACTTGTGTCCCTCAAAAAACCAGAACCCGGCCGTGACACGCAACCAATTTCCTGTGCCCCCGGGAAAGGTTCGGCATTAAAAATATACTCATCCCCATCATCCTCCTCGTCCTCCACCTCCTCTTCGCCCGCTACCTCGTCCTGTACACTGCCCTGACCAGACAATGGCTGACTGTCATCAAGGCTTTCCTCTTCCTCTGGTGCAGACGCCTGCTGCTTTATGTGCGTCAAACTTTGCATCAGCAGACGCATTAGGGGGATGCTCATGCTTATTACGGCGTTGTCTGCACTAACCAGCCGTGTGCATTCCTCAAAACACTGAAGGACTTGACACATGTCTTGTATCTTAGACCACTGCACACCTGACAACTCCATGTCTGCCATCCTACTGCCTGCCCGTGTATCCTCCCACAAATAAATAACAGCACGCCTCTGTTCGCACAGTCTCTGAAGCATGTGCAGTGTTGAGTTCCACCTTGTTGCAACGTCTATGATTAGGCGATGCTGGGGAAGGTTCAAAGACCGCTGATAGGTCTGCATACGGCTGGCGTGTACAGGCGAACGTCGGATATGTGAGCAAAGTGCACGCACTTTGAGGAGCAGGTCGGAGAACCCAGGATAAGTTTTCAATAAGCACTGCACCACCAGGTTTAAGGTGTGAGCCAGGCAAGGAATGTGTTTCAGTTGGGAAAGGGAGATGGCAGCCATGAAATTCCTTCCGTTATCACTCACTACCTTGCCTGCCTCAAGATCTACTGTGCCCAGCCACGACTGCGTTTCTTGTTGCAAGAACTCGGATAGAACTTCCGCGGTGTGTCTGTTGTCGCCCAAACACTTCATAGCCAATACAGCCTGCTGACGCTTGGCAGTAGCTGGCCCATAATGGGACAACTGGTGTGCAACAGTGTCATCTGCCGATGGAGTGGTTGGCAGACTGCGTTCTGTGGAAGAGCTGTAGCTTCTGCAGGAGGACGAGGAGGAGGAGGAGGAGGGGGTGCGAACGCCTACAGCCAACTGTTTCCTAGACCGTGGGCTAGGCACAACTGTCCCTAAATTGATGTCGCCTGTGGACCCTGCATCCACCACATTCACCCAGTGTGCCGTGATGGACACATAACGTCCCTGGCCATGCCTACTGGTCCATGCATCTGTAGTCAGGTGCACCTTTGTACTCACAGATTGCCTGAGTGCATGGACGATGCGCTGTTTAACATGCTGGTGCAGGGCTGGGATGGCTTTTCTGGAAAAAAAGTGTCGACTGGGTAGCTCGTATCGTGGTTCAGCGTACTCCATCAGGGCTTTGAAAGCTTCGCTTTCAACTAACCGGTAGGGCATCATCTCTAACGAGATTAGTCTAGCTATGTGGGCGTTAAAACCCTGTGTACGCGGATGCGAGGATAAGTACTTCCTTTTTCTAACCAGAGTCTCATGTAGGGTGAGCTGGACTGGAGAGCTGGAGATCGTGGAACTTTCGGGTGTGCCGGTGTACATGGCAGACTGAGAGACGGTTGGAGACGGTATTGTTTCCGCCGGTGCCCTAGATGCAATATTTCCTCCTACAAAACTGGTGGTTCCCTGACCCTGACTGCTTTTGGCTGGCAAAGAAACCTGCACAGATACTGCCGGTGGTGCGGAAAATGGTGGCCTTACAGTGACGGAAGGGATGTTGCGTTGCTGACTAGCTTCATTGGCCGAGGGTGCTACAACCTTGAGGGACGTTTGGTAGTTAGTCCAGGCTTGAAAATGCATGGTGGTTAAGTGTCTATGCATGCAACTAGTATTTAGACTTTTCAGATTCTGACCTCTGCTTAAGCTAGTTGAACATTTTTGACAGATGACTTTGCGCTGATCAGTTGGATGTTGTTTAAAAAAATGCCAGACTGCACTCTTCCTAGACTCGGATCCCTTTTCAGGGATTGCAGACTGAGCTTTAACCGGATGGCCACGCTGTCCTCCAACAGGTTTTGGCTTTGACACGCGTTTTGGGCCAGATACGGGCCCGGCAGATGGAACCTGTTGCGATGTTGATGCCTGCTGCGGCCCCTCCTCCACCTCCGCTTCTGAACTACTGCCGCCTGCACCCTGTTCCCCCAATGGCTGCCAATCGGGGTCAATAACTGGGTCATCTATTACCTCCTCTTCGAGCTCGTGTGAAACTTCGTCTGTGTCACTGTGTCGGTCGGTGGTATAGCGTTCGTGGCGGGGCAACATAGTCTCATCAGGGTCTGATTGTGGATCTGTACCCTGAGAGGGCAATGTGGTGGTCTGAGTCAAAGGAGCAGCATAGTACTCTGGCTGTGGCTGTGCATCAGTGCACTCCATGTCAGAATCTACTTGTAATGGGCATGGCCTGTTAAATGTTTCACTTTCTAAGCCAGGGACGGTATGTGTAAAGAGCTCCATGGAGTGACCCGTTGTGTCGCCTGCTGCATCCTTCTCTCTTGTTGTAGTTTTTGCTGAGGAGGACAAGGAAGCGACTTGTCCCTGACCGTGAACATCCACAAGCGACGCGCTGCTTTTACATTTACCAGTTTCAGAAGAGGAGGCAAAAGAGCTAGAGGCTGAGTCTGCAATGTAAGCCAAAACTTGCTGTTGCTGCTCCGCCTTTAAAAGCGGTTTTCCTACTCCCAGAAAAGAGAGCGTTCGAGGCCTTGTGTAGCCTGACGACGAAACTGGCTCCACAGCTCCAGACTTAGGTGGAATATTTTTATCCCCACGACCACCTGATGCTCCACTACCACTACCATCATTACCAGCTGACAATGAACGCCCACGACGACCTCTTGCACCAGACTTCCTCATTGTTTTAAAATCTTAACCAAAGTAACTTTATTTGTTGCTGTCAAACAACTTACACGGTGAGCTATAACTTCAGTATGATTTCAATATCCCTTAACAGGTTGGTGAGACCACAAGGAAAATCAGGCACAATGTTACACACTGTTTTCTGTGGCACAAAATCACAGAGATGACACACACGCAGGACTGTCACTCAAGCACTAATGTCAATATTAATCTCCCACCTAATTTATTTATTTTTTTTTTCAGGGAGACTTTAGAAACCAAATAATATTAAAAAAACCAAAAAAATAAATAGGCTTTCTATGGCCCACTGAATGAGAGAGAGGTGGCACACCCAGGAGTCAAGACTGGCACACAAGCTGAAAGGGCAATATTACTCTCCCACTGTTTTTTTTTTTTTTTTTTTTTTTCAGGGAGACTTTAGAAACCAAATAATAAGAAAATAAATAAATAAATAAATAGGCTTTCTATAGCCCACTGAATGAGAGATAGCACACACAGCAGTGGCACACAAGCCCTGACTGAGGCCAATATTTTTCTCCCACTGATTGATGTAGTGTTTTTGTGTTGAGGTAGATTTTAGAACACAAATCAAGGGAAAAAAAAAAAATGCTTTCTATGGCCCACTGAATGAGAGAGGTGGCACACCCAGGAGTCAAGACTGGCACACAAGCTGAAAGGGCAATATTACTCTCCCACTGTTTTTTTATGTATTTTTTGTTTTTTAAGGGAGACTTTAGAATCCCAATAATATTTTAAAAAAAAAATAAATAGACTTTCTATGGCCCACTGAATGAGAGAGGTGGCACACCCAGGAGTCAAGACTGGCACACAAGCTGAAAGGGCAATATTACTCTCCCACTGTTTTTTTATGTATTTTTTGTTTTTTAAGGGAGACTTTAGAAACCCAATAATATTTAAAAAAAAAAATAAATAGGCTTTCTATGGCCCACTGAATGAGAGAGGTGGCACACCCAGGAGTCAAGACTGGCACACAAGCTGAAAGGGCAATATTACTCTCCCACTGTTTTTTTAAGTTTTTTTTTTTTTATTTTCAGGGAGACTTTAGAAACCAAATAATATTAAAAAAACCAAAAAAATAAATAGGCTTTCTATGGCCCACTGAATGAGAGAGAGGTGGCACACCCAGGAGTCAAGACTGGCACACAAGCTGAAAGGGCAATATTACTCTCCCACTGTTTGTTTTTTTTTTTTTTTTTTCAGGGAGACTTTAGAAACCAAATAATAAGAAAAAAAATAAATAAATAAATAGGCTTTCTATAGCCCACTGAATGAGAGATAGCACACACAGCAGTGGCACACAAGCCCTGACTGAGGCCAATATTTTTCTACCACTGATTGATGTAGTGTTTTTGTGTTGAGGTAGAATTTAGAACACAAATCACGGAAAAAATAAATAGGCTTTCTATGGCCCACTCAGTGAGAGATGGCACACACAGGGATGGCACTGTAGCAGAAATGCCAATCTTAATCTCCCACAAAAAAAAAACAAAAAAAAAAAACAGGGACTGTCCTACAATTACTATCTCCCTGCAGTAATCTAAGCCAGGTATGGCAGGCAGCAATAGGAGTGGACTGATGCACAAATTAAATAAAAAGTGTGGACAAACAAAAAAGATAGCTGTGCAGAAAGGAACAAGAGGATATGTGCTTTGAAAAAAGCAGTTGGTTTCCACAGTGGCGTACACACAGCAATACAGCTATCACAGAGCCTTCTAGGGCAGCCCAATGAGCTACAGCGCTGAGGGGAAAAAAAAAAAATAGCTTCCACTGTTCCTGCACACCGAAGGTGGTGTTGGACAGTGGAAATCGCTACAGCACAAGCGGTTTGGTGGTTAGTGGACCCTGCCTAACGCTCTCCCTGCTTCTGACGAAGCGGCAGCAACCTGTCCCTAAGCTCAGATCAGCAGCAGTAAGATGGCGGTCGGCGGGAACGCCCCTTTATAGCCCCTGTGATGCCGCAGACAGCAAGCCAATCACTGCAATGCCCTTCTCTAAGATGGTGGGGACCAGGATCTATGTCATCACGCTGCCCACACTCTGCGTTCACCTTCATTGGCTGAGAAATGGCGCTTTTCGCGTCATTGAAACGCGACTTTGGCGCGAAAGTCGCGTACCGCATGGCCGACAAGCACAGGGGTAGGATCGGGTTTCATGAGACGCCGACTTAGCCAAAAGTCGGCGACTTTTGAAAATGATCGACCCGTTTCGCTCAACCCTAGTGACGAGCATGCAAAAAAATAGAAAATCAGGAAGGGGCAAAGACTTTTTCACACAACTGTACATGGATAGGAAAATTGATAGAACTGAAATCGTCGAAAATGACTAAGCAGCGAGCTCTGCGCTATAAATTGAGCTGACATGTAGATTTGTTAGATTTGTTGCTGTGTTTCTACTCCTATCATGTCAAAAGTTTTATATTTCAATTTCTTTGGATTTTCTAGTTTCCATTTCTTTTTTTCTAAGTAGTTCTGAGGTCCGAAATTTGAGTCCCATAGTAAACAGCATTATCTGTGTATCTAATGGAACCAGTTTCACAGGTTTTTCTTCTTATTACCCACATACATTTTACTAGAGGCCAAAACAATTTATCTACTAGGGAGCTATGTGATCTGGAAGACTCTGAAGAACTAAAGTTGGTCAAACATTTTTTAAAGAGAATCTGTGAGCTCAAAATGACTGTTTAAACCAAGAACATGCGCTTGGTCCACCATTGCCTTGGCTGAGCAGCTCAGTGCACCTTCCCATCTACTTTTTTTTACATCTATCTCCACTTGTTTTTCTTGATTGACAGTTCTGACTTTACAGAAGCCAGAGGAGGGTGGAAATAGATGGAAACCAAGTAAGTCAAATGCACTGGTCTGCTCGGCTATGCCAAGGTTGCACTGAGCTCCTGTATTTGGTTTTGTGTTTTGGTTTCAGTCATTTTTTGCCAATAGACCCCCATTAATAATGATCAACCAACATGTGTTCTGCTGACAGCCATTCAATGTAACTGGGTGTAGCTTAGGTGGCGCATATATTTTCATTGTATCTTTGAGTAAACTTTTTAAATAGTCACTAATTATTTTGGCCAATTACTTTTGCTCGATAGTTGGCTAAAAATGTCTCAATCTCAATTTGCACCAAATGTAACAAATGTCTTGCAATATCTTAATAAATAGGGTGCAAAAATGAAATGGCAAAACAAGTAAGATTAAAGATGCCCTCCTTCTTCTCCTCTTCCTCCCATCAAAATTTTTATCCTCTTAATATATTACAGTCATCATATTATACAGCCCTGCTTACAATTGCTCATTTTTCCTTTCTACCCAGATAATTCTTCTCTTTTCTATTAGGTCTATGACATCACATGATTAAAAACTGACTAGCTGAATCCTTCTAAGCTCTGTGTAGAAACAGGAGGTCAATTTTCCCTGTATGAGTCATGAGTCACTGCAAAAGTCCCTGGTGGGGGGGGGGGAGGAGCAGCTGCGTCAGGACTCTAAAGAGGGGAATGATAAATGCAGGAACAAGACACTTCCTGTTTCTGCATAGATCAAATAAAATAGAAGAATTATCTGTGTAGAAAGGTCAAATGAGCAATTGCAAGTTCACAGTGCTGTGTAATATGATGATTGCAATTTATTAAGAGGATGAAAACTTTGATGGGAGGAGGAGGGGGGCTTCTTAGATAGTCCATTATTGATAATTGGTGGCCATGGGGCCTTTAAAAATGATGCTGTAAGAATAGTGCACTTTTATCAGCAGTCCTGAGCCACAGGTCACAGACTGGGATATATGTGGCTTAGTGCTGCTGCATTTATATCCAAGTGTCATCATTGCACTAAATGTACATCAGTATATGCAATATATGTCTATGTGCTGACACGGATGTTGGAGGAGACGGCAGATTGTGACCTCAGCATCTGACCTTCAATCTTCCCACTTTGAAAGGATAAAATTAGAACACTTGAAAGTTGTGGAAAATAACCTCCAACTTCCTGTGTGGCACGTTTCCCATGTGTAGGGAAAATATATGGGATCTAAAGGAGCGTGCAATTCCACTAGGCATTAGGAACCTCTAACTATTGTTTGAGGCCACTATACATAACACACACTTAAAGGATTTGTCATAGAGCTGAAAAAACTATTTGTAAGAGTTCAGAGTGGTAAAAAAGAGGTGATCCTCACCCTCAATGATCCTTCCATTCCCACTATTCCTGTTCTGGATCCATCTCATCACACTGGTTACAGAGCATTCCCAAAACTCTCTCCCATAGAAATCAATGAACTTCTCTAGTCCACGGGTTCCTATTGACCGTTTGGCTGCCATCTCATCTGAAAGCAGCATGATCTACAGAGATTCTGATGCCAGCAATGTGCCTCATATTTGGCTGCTTGCTCTAGTTTGATAAAGTCATCATTTTATAAGCAGGACATCATCACTAGAGGTCTACTTGTCCTACTGCAAGGTAGTCCAACCACAACCCCACTACTAATTGACAGCTTTCTGCCTATGCACAGTGTATACATAAAGCTGACAATCAATGGTGTGGGCAGGGTTATACAAAGCTCAACATTCAGAGAATTGGCAGAGCTGCAGCACAGCAAACTGTTTTTAAACAAAACTACAGCAACAAGTAAAGTAAGTGATACATGTCTGGAATCAGGATCTCTGCCCCTACATCATGCTGCTCCTAGATAGTGGGCTGCAAACATCTAGTGACAGATTCCCTTTTATTGATTGAACTAGTCTGGTGATTGTGGGTCCAGCTTTCTTAGATGTTTCTGCAATGACCATAAACTTCACTGCTTGGCCAACTCTTCTTCCTAAAAGTGTCTGCCAAGTGTATGATAAATACATCTATATACTGTAGCTTCCTATGGACAGGTGACTGTACAGTCGGGACTCTGTCCTGTTCTTCCCTTTTTCACAGTAAGTTCGGCTGACATAAGGTAAGGTTTTAATAACAGAAGAACAAGTTACCCGGCTCCTCACTTCTTATTGGCCTACAACTTTTACCAGTGACCCTATTCCCTCACATCTCCTACAGTCTCACTCATCGGTTGTCATCACTCACCTAACTAAAATATTTAACCTCTCTCTTTCCTCTGGTATCGTTCCCTCCTCATTTAAACGCGCCTTCAAAACCCTTTTACTTAGAAGAACATCCCTGGACCAGATCTGCACAGCTAAATACAGACTTGCCCCTAATTTTCCCTTCATCTCTATCTCTTCTCAGATCACTGTCTTCTTGACCCTCTACATTCCGGTTTCCGTTGTTTACACTCTACAGAAACTGCCCTCACTAAAGTCTCCAATGATATACAGTATTAACATCTAAATCTAATGGTCAGTGCTCCCTGCTGATTCTCCTGGATCTGTCTGCTGCATTTGAAAGTGTGCTCTGTATATTTTGCTGGCTCTTACTCCTCTCTTTGCCCCCTTAATATCAGGGTTCCTCAGGGTTCGGTCCTAGTTCCCCCTCCTCTTCTCCTTATATACTGCCCCTATGGGACAAACCATCAGCAGATTTGGTTTCCAGCATCATTTCTGTGCTGATGACACCCAATTATACACTTCTTCCCCTGACATCACTCCCACCCTAATACAAAATACCAGGGATTGTCTGTCCGCTGTCTGTAATATCATGTCCTCCCTCTATGTGAATCTGAATATCTCCAAAACTGAATTTCTTGTGTTTCCTCCTTCTATTAACCTAAAGGTACCTTCACACTGAACAACTTAACAACGATAACGATAGCGATCTGTGACGTTGCAGCGTCCTGGATAGCGATATCGTTGTGTTTGACACGCAGCAGCGATCTGGATCCTGCTGTGATATCGTTGGTCGGAGCTAGAAGTCCAGAACTTTATTTGGTCGTCAGATCGGCGTGTATCATCGTGTTTGACAGCAAAAGCAACGATGCCAGCAATGTTTTACAATGGTAACCATAACCAGGGTAAATATCGGGTTACTAAGCGCAGGGCCACGCTTAGTAACCCGATATTTACCCTGGTTACCATTGTAAAAGTAAAAACAAAAACAGTACATACTCACCTTCTGATGTCTGTCACGTCCCCCGGCGTCCACAGGCTTACGCGCTGCTGCTCAGAGCTTCCTGCACTGAATGTGTCAGTGCCGACCGTAAAGCAAAGCACAGCGGTGACGTCACCGCTCTTCTTTAGGGCCGGCGCTTACACAGTGCAGGGAAGCGGACGCCGGGGGACGCGACACACACCGGAATGTAAGTATGTAGTGTTTGTTTTTTTTTACATTTACACTGGTAACCAGGGTAAACATCGGGTTACTAAGCGCGGCCCTGCGCTTAGTAACCCGATGTTTACCCTGGTTACCCGGGGACTTCAGCATCGTTGGTTGCTGGAGAGCTGTCTGTGTGACAGCTCTCCAGCGACCACACAACGACGAAACAGCGATCGGCATCGTTGTCTATATCGCTGCAGCGTCGCTTAATGTGACGATACCTTAACTCTACCTAATGAAATTAGCTTGGATTGTTCAACCATAACTCACAAGCATCGTGCCCACTGCCTTGGGGTTATATTTGACACAGAACTTTCCTTTATTCTTCACACCTGATCACTCATTCGCTCATGTCCTCTGCATCTTAAAACATCTCCAGAATCCAATCTTTTCTTATTTTTTAAATTCCTAAAACTCTTACTGTCACTCTTATTCATTCTCGTCTTGGGTGCTTCAACTCTCTTCTGATCAGTCTCTGTCTAACCAAAGTCTATCCTCTTCAATCCATCCTGAATATGGCAGCCAGGGTCATATTTTGTCCAGTCGCTACCCCGATGCCTCCACCTTGTGCAAGTCATTACACTGGTTGCTCATTTGCTACAGAGTACAACCAAACTAATCTCTCTCACCAGCCGCACCTTGGGCCCACCAGATAAAATTATGCAGCTACATAGAAATAAATACAAAACCACTAATTGTGTGGTAAAACACGCTAGTAGTACGCTGGTAATTTTATAAAGAAAGCTAGCTCCCACATTTTGGTGAAAACTCAATGATAAATGTCCCCTTGTGTTTATTAACCACTAAGCCAAAGTTTTATAGCACCACTACAGTGGATGAGATTTTATGATGTCTGTTAAGACACAGCACCTTAATTAACCAGATTACTACTTTTAGCAAGCCAGAAAGAATAGACTGCTATCTATATGTTGACTTTTGAATTTAAGCATTTTTTTCTGGTTGGTCAAGAAAAGACTTTTGCCTGTGTAAGCCTGTAGTATTGATTTCTAAGTTGATATTTGATATAACATATTGCGCTCTTATCCTTGATGACTAGTGATGTTTACTGATATGCTAATTATGCATTGTGTAGGCCAGATAGTTTGTTGACAACAAATACAGAGGAGGAAAAACTATCCAAGTTGATTAAATATTCAGGTAATGCTACTTGATCTCATCTCCATTCTTACCCTTTATGTAAATACTGGATGAATCATACTTGTTAAGTATAAAAATAGGTTACATCCCTCTGTTCATAGTTTGTAAGCTTGCAAGCAGGGCCCTCACTCCTCTTAGTATCTGTTTTGATCTGTGTTTATTGTTATGCTGTAATGTCTATTGTCTGTACAAGTCCCCTCTATAATGTAAAGCGCTGAGGAATATGTTGGCGCTATATAAATAAAATTATTACTGTTATTACTATTCTGTATAGAGAGACTGAGAGACAGCCAGAGATTCAGCCAAGACATCCAAAGGACCAAAGACAGCAAAGCAGCCAAGACATCATGGCTCCATCATGAGGGACATGGACCTATCATTCTCCAGAATGCTGGCTTAGGGGACCTCAGCCCCAGCTGGTAGAATACAGATTTGCTCCATTGACCATCGCTGAACCATGGATACGTTTGGGGAAGCCAGGTTCTGACCCTCAGGTCAACTGGCTTTGTACCTGAATAGACTGTCATCTTCCTACATTTGTCATTACCTCCTCTCTGTACGCATGCCACAGGTGGGGCAGTTGACCCTGGAAGCTCTGAAGTAACAGCTTCCATTATCCTGGTGAGTCAGCGGAAGGGTGAGACTCTGTAATGCACATTATCTTGGGTATTTGCTGGGACTGTTCTGCCTGTTTTGTGGTTCAATAAAGCATTGCCAGACTGTTTTACCCTCACCCTGTGTTGTCTGAGTAGCATAATGCCCACGTTAAAAGGAGAGTGGGCATGCGGTAGGACAATCTCTTGTCCACGTGGTTTCCGCTAGTGGACCTGGGTGCCCCGCTGACCCCCGTGTCTCCACAATATCTCATCCAAATGTTGAGAAAATCCATGGCGTGAATTGACCAAAGATGCAGATTTGACATGAACAATTGACACAACAATGTGTCAATTTATACTGCGGATATTCACCACCGATTTCATCCTTTGCAACACAAAGGATCAGCTCAGTGGTAAATGTGCACCACTGTGTAGTAATAATTGCAGCAATATCTGCACTTTGTTTGTGTTAATTTGCTGTGTGATTTCCACTGTAGAAATTCTGCAGCAAATAAATTATGCGATTTTACCCACTAATATTGATGGGGACCCTAAATCACTTATGTATGACATTGAAGTGATATCATTTTTGTTTTATTACTATTGTTATTATTATTATTATTATACATTTTTATAGCGCCATTTATTCCACGGTGCTTTACATGTGAAATACGGGGCAAATATAGACAAATACATTAAACATGAGCAAAAAACAAGGCATACGGGTACATATTATGCTTTGTTTATACAACGCTATCACATTCCGCAGTGCTTTACATACGTCATCATCACTGTCCCCATTGGGGCTCACAATCTAAATTTCCTATCAGTATGTCTTTGGAGTGTGGGAAGAAGCCGGAGAATCAGGTGGAAACCCACGGGAACATACAAACTCCTGGCAGATGTTGTCCTTGATAGGATTTTAACTCAGGACCCCTGCGCTGCAAGGCTTGAGTGCAAACCGCTGAGCCACTGCGCTGCCCCATATCAAAAGAGCTTTCCCAAACATCCCCCCCCCATACAGTTTTTACGGAAATCTCTCTGCCACCTATAAGGCCATAACCTTTAATAAAGGGCCTCATTTTGTTAGTAGTGGGGAAGAAAACTTTTAGCAAGTAAGAGTGATAAAGGGAGAGGGGGCTCAGTCAGAGGTAATACAGGGAGAAGGGGTACAATCAGGGGTGATACAGAGGAAGGAGGCATGTACCTCAGGGGTTATACATGGAGAAGGGGCTCAGTCAGTCATGGATGATGGGAGAAGGGGCTCAGTCTGTTAGCGGTGATACAGGGGTAAGGTTTGCAGTCCATCTGAGTGACACATGGAGAAGGGGCGCAGTTAGGGGTGATACAAGGTGAGGGCTGCAGTCAGTTAGGGGTGATACAGGGATAAGGGTCACATTTAGTCAGTGGTTATGCAGGGGGAGGGAGCGCAGTCCATTAGGAGTGATACAAGGTGAGAGGGTGAAGTCAATCTGGGGTAATACAGGGGAGGGGTGCAGACTGTTAGGGGTGATATAGAGGAGGGAAGAACCATCCCCTCCAAAAAATGCCTCCACTCTTTAAAGGCTAATTTGACTGTGAGTAACTTGTGATTCCCAACATCATAATTTTTTCCAGCAGATTAAAATTTTCTAGAGAAAAATACACGTGGCCACAAGTTGGTCAGAGTTTTAGAACACTGAGATTATACAAACCCTACTTCCGACCTCCGAAGCATCTACCTCCACAATGAACGTTTCTTGGAGATGGGGTTGGATTAGTATTGGAGCTGACATGAAGCATTCTTTGAATTTTTTAAAAGCCCCAAGAGCATCCAGTGACCAAACCTTAAGATCTGCCCCTTTACGTGTGAGGTCAGTAAGAGGCTCAACAATCTGAGAAAAATTCCTAGTGAATTTTCTATAATAATTGGTGAATCCTAGAAAACGTTGCAATGCTTTAAGGTCACAAGGTTGGAGCCAATCAATTATAGTCTGCAGCTTCCCACCTTCTGCACCTTTCTTGAACACTAACAATACATTTCTCTAATTTAGCAAACAAAGAATTCTCTCTCAACTTTTGTAATACAAGACAGATATCTTCACGGTGAGAATCCAAATCAATCAAAAAAATTAAATTAAAATATCATCAAGATAAAGCATAATAAATCTTCTAATGCAATTGGAAAAAATATAATTCATAAAGTTGTGAATTACTGCTGACGCGTTGGTTAAACCAAAAGACATGACCAGATTTTCAAATAGACCCTCAGACATTAAAAACGCCGTTTTCCACTCAACATCCTTCCTGATGCATATCAAATTGTAAGCCCCTCTAAGATCAATCTTAGAAAACTTCTTAACCCCTGTAAGATGATCAATCGGGGAAGAGAGGAAGTAGGTATATTATATATTCTTAACTGTGATTTTGTTCAGTTCTCAGAAATCAAGGCAAGGACAGACCACCATCTTTCTTTTTTAGCAAAGAAAAGCTTGAAAGCTACCGGGGAGGAGGAGGATGAATATGACCTTTCTGTAAACTTTCACTCACTTAATTTTTCATGGCGGTACGTTCCGGTCCAGACAAATTGTAAAGACGAGTTTTAGGTAATTTGGCATTAGGGACAAGATTAATAGCACTATCATAGGGATGATGGTGAGGTAGTATCTCCACCTCTTTTTTTGAAAACACATTTCTGAAGTCTTTTGGGTACCCTATCAGACCCTCCAGACTAGAGGAGCATATTTGTGCAAAGCCTAGACATTTCTTATCACAATTGAGGCTCCACTTAACAATATCTTTCTGACACCAATGTTCCTAGGAAAGTGGGCGGCATGTTCATGGCACAAGACTTCTCCCAAGCATCCCCCATTCTCTGGAATTCTGTACCCCAACACATCTGATTTTCCTCCACATTCGGAACTTTCAGATGGAACTTAAAAACCCATCTCTGCTGCCACCTCATCACCACCGAAGCTGCCGCAATTCCTGAACTTACTGTCTTCTTCCTCATTACTCTGTAGAATGTAAACTCTCTCCCCTCTGTACCCATCTGTCATTGTTAGTTTATTCACTGTAACTTATATTTGTATTTTGCATGTAACCCCTTCTCATGTACAGCACCATGGAAATATTATTATTATTATTATTATTTCAGACCACCATTTATTATTTAGGTACTATAGGGTGTATGCTCATTTTGGTTTTTTTCTTGGGTTTTGCATGTGTATAATTAAACAGCATTCAGGCGACCCTCCTTCTCCGATAGGTGGGACCCCAGTGTGTCAGATCTGTGGATATGTCGTACATGTCTGAAGTGGGTAAGCCGTCTTTTCACCGTATTTATCAGCAGGAAATAAGTTGACTGCTGTTTGCTTCTTGTTTATTTTGGCTTGAGTTCAATGTGACTGGGAAGAACATTTCCCACGCAATTAACAATGAGCGACCACAGGTCGCAAAGATTTCTATGAAACCATGTATCCAAATAGAATCATTTCACACAACGTGCAATAACTACCATATGGGACTCGAGATGATGTAGGGACCCAGAAAGTTACCTTACAGCTGTAGGCCACCTTCAACTGAGAGTAATGCTGGGGCTATGTGGACAATAAGGCCATAACATATTCTGCACTGTTCTGAAGTCATGAATCGCGTTATAACATAGTGTGAACAAGGTTTTACGTCTTTTATATATAAGTGTAATATATTTAATATATAATGTATAGAGTGTGAGGAGTGGTATAATGCTTATTATTGTGAAGTAGACTATGATATGGTGTACAAAATAGGGTAAATATAGATTAGAATCTAGGGCAGAGGTCCCCAATGTTTCTGACCTTGAGAGCCACATTCAGCTCTGAGAGAGAGTGTCGCGAGCCACATTCAGCTCCCGTCCCCCTCACAATAATGGTAACCAAAGCTTTTCCACAAAAATCAATCACCCCAAAGCAGTATACAAAGATCCATGGGTTCCTACAATACCCCCTTTCAGTATTCTCCTATAAAGCACTCCCAAGACACTGTCACATCCAGCTTCAAACACCTCCTCTGACAGGTGGTGTCATCTTGTCTCCAGCGTACCATAATTAAATAATCTCAAAACCCCCAAGACCAGTATATGTGCATCCAGATGTGCTCTTCTGTGCAGGGCTGCTCACAAAATTCACCATTTTCAGATGTGCTCTTCATACCTGTTTGGTAGACCTGGAGCTAATGCACCAAGCTGGCAGACAGCTGTGAGCCACAATTCATGGGACCGCGAGCCACATGTGGCTCCCGAGCTACAGGTTTGGGACCCCTGATCTAGAGCATAAGATAAGGGCAATAGGCTTGGGACAAACTGTTATAAAAGAGTAACTGTAGTTAGCTGAAGACATAGGATAAGATACAGTTAGTGTTTGGGACTTGCCCACAGTGGTACGGGATGGCACTAGTAAAAAAAGACAACTTTCTGATGATTGGTCAGATAGGGAAGTACAGCAATTAAGGTCAAGTTCAAGGGCAGTGGACTGTTAGTGGCAGCAAGGACCTATCGTTCATAGCAGTGGGAGGCCTTACTAAAATCCCTTGCGGACATTCCTGCAATGTCTTGAGCACTTGGCTCGGTACAGGTACTATGAAGAGTTATCTCCTGGCGTACTCGGGACAATGGACATGGAACTGTGAGAAGGGAAGATGACTGATCCCGGGTGCACTGCGGGACTGTACGGGAAATCCCTGGGACTGTGAGAACCAGAAAACGTAGGGATAGTCCAGGAGGAACAGATAGTAATTCTGGAAATGTACTGTGCTAATGAAACGGACTGTGCTATGGAAACGTACTATGTTAAGGAAGCAAGGAATAAGAAGTGTTGTGTCTGATACCGCGTGTTACAATCTGACGAACTTGAACTGTCCAGTAAAATTTTGTTGGTTAATGAGATCTGGGTGTCCTCCGAGTTATGTTGGGCCTAGAAGTGGCAGATGCCTGTGGCCTACATGTGAGTGTGCTGCACCCCACACTTAGGAGCACATTGTGAATTGGTAAATGACGTATTGATTAAATCAACTTTTTGTGTTAAAGAAGCCCTGCCATTAAGAATTTTTGTTCATTGCATGTGTTTACACATGCATGTAATGTAGTTTGAAGAATAGGCCATCAATGTAAAAGTAGTGGACAACCTCTTTAATGAATAAAAAACTTTTTTTTACATATCACAATTAAAAATAAAAAAAATAGAAATCTTGCAATTTTCACATTGACCACTGGGGCTTTCTTAGTCAGAGTAGTGGACATGAGCCAATTAGAGACGCTGAGCTCACTGATTAAGCTCTGCGGCTCTGAGCAGCTTGTGATGTCTAAGGCCCCTTTCACACATCAGTTTTTAGCCGTCCTAGTTAAAATGTCATTTATTCGGAATAACATAAAAACATCGTCCATGGACCCGTAGAAGCACACACTAGCGCGAAACGGCCGTCGTCCAATGTGTTTCCACAAAACACACTCTTGCCTCTTTTTTTATGTGATTCCGAATAAAGGACATTTTAACTAGGATGGTGAGTGCCATCCTCATTCTTACATGTGGATACAGACTGTGTCTTTGATTTTTCTTGGTTGGCACCCAAGTTCCCTGGTAAGGTACTTTATTTTAACTCCCATTACATCACAGCTGTGACAATTATTTGTCTCTGACTTCAGTCTACGATTCTGGTCCTACACAATTTATGTCTGGCTAATTAAGATACAATGCTGGGTCTTCACAGTTGCAAAAGCTCAAAGTGGGAAGGTAGCTTTAAACATGTTTGTCCAAGACTCACAAATCACATCACTTTAAGGGCTGTCCCACACGTCCAGATAATTCCGGTACCGGAAAAAATCGGTACCGGAGTTATCCGTGTCCGTGTGCCCGTGAGCTCACGTAGGCCATACGTGTGGCACACGTGTGCCGCCCGTGTGGCGAGTGGGTACCACACGGAGCATGCAGGAGACAGCGCTAAAGTTTAGCGCTGTCCCCTGCATCGTGCTAAAGCCGCGATTCATATCTTCTGTGCAGCAGCGTTTGCTGCATAGAAGATATGAATAATAGTGTTTAAATGAAAGATCTACCTGTCCGCCGCCCCCCCCACCCCCTGTGCACCCCCCCGCTGTTCAGAAAATACTCACCCGCTCCCACGTTGGCTGTCGCTCCTTCCTGGTCTGGCCTCGGCTTCCACTGTATGCGGTCACGTGGGGCCGCTCATTTACAGTCATGAATAGGCGGCTCCACCTCCCATAGGGGCGGAGCCGACTATTCATGATTGTAAATGAGCGGCCCCACGTGACCGCATACAGTAGAAGCCGCGGCCAGACCAGGAAGCAGCGACAGCCAACGTGGGAGCGGGTGAGTATTTTCTGAACAGCGGGGGGCGCACAGGGGGTGGGGGGGCGGCGGACAGGTAGATCTTTCATTTAAACACTATTATTCATATCTTCTATGCAGCAAACGCTGCTGCACAGAAGATATGAATCGCGGCTTCAGCACCGTGTGGGGGGGACAGCGCTTACTGTAGCGCTGTCTCCTGCACACCACAGGGACCGCACATGGAGAACGTCCGTGTGAGGTCCGTGTTTTACACGAACCCATTGACTTTAATGGGTCCGTGTAATACGTGCGCTCCCACGAACACTGACATGTCTCCGTGTTTGGCACACGGAGACACGGTCCGCAAAAAATCAATGACATCTGCACAGATGCATTGATTTTAATGGGTCTACGTGTGTCAGTGGCTCCGGTACGTGAGGAAACTGTCACCTCACGTACTGGAGACACTGACGTGTGAAACCGGCTTCTTCAAGTAGACTACCATTTGAAATGCGATGTGGTCCCTAAGAAAATTGGTTTTTGTAATAAAAGAAATAAAAAATTGCTGGTTAAATTTTAGTCATTCTAACAAAAAAAAATTAAAATGAAGTAAAGTAAACATGTGGTAAATGTTAGTTATTTTCTATTTTGTGTGGTACAACAATTTGGTATAAGGGCATAAAAATTCAAAATTTGAAAATTTGTAAAACTTTCACAGTTTGCCAAATTTTTGATGTTTTAAAAAATAAACGCAAATCATATCGAACAAAATTTACCACTAACATGAAGTACAATGTGTCATGAAAATAACAATCTCAGAATCACTGGTGTATGTGAGAGCGTTCTAGAGTTATTCCCACATAAAGTGACACTGATCAGAATTGCAAAACTTGGCCTGATCAGGAAGGTGAAAACAGGCTCAGTTTGAAGGGGATAAGTCGCCATTTTCTGAGATCTGTTCTAATTTTTATTTTTTGAGGATAAGTTGTTGCTTTCATTCATTCTATTTTGGGGTACAAAAGACGTTTTGATAGCTTTTTATTGGATTTTTTGGAAGAAAGGCAGTGAGGAAAAAACATGAATTGAGATGTTTTTAAGGTGTTTTTTTTCACATTGTTTACCATACTGGTTAAATAAGTTTATATTTTGATTGTTTGAACTTTTACAAAAGTGGCAATAACTGAATGAGTATTATTTTTTAAACTTCCTTAATTATCACTTGGGAAAAGTGGGGTGAGCCCATTTTATATGTTTTTTTTTTTCATATTTTTTTACATTTTCAATGTGTTTTTTAGTCCTTTTAGGGAACCTCTTTTGTTTTATTGCTTCACCTACTGTATATACTCAATACTTTAATGTGGCAGTATATAGTGAATTTCACAATCTATGAAGACCTGCTGGACTTCATGCCTCATGGGAGCACAAAGATAGCGGCGATGGGACCTTCAGTAGGCTCTGATCACATCACGTGGAGGTGGAGGGGAAGATGGGCCCCCAAATTAGCCTGATACCATGATTTTGCCACTTAAAGGGAACCTGTCATGTGATTAACACATCTGTATAACACAACCAGCACTCACCGAGTATGGATCGTGCTCAGTCCATCATGAAAGATGTTCCCGGGTCCTGTATGTGTAGCGCCCCCACTGCCGCAGGGCCGAGGGGTACCCGGTACCGGGCCTCTGAGTCTCTGCTCTGGGGTTGTCACGGTGGCTAGACCCGGTCCGTGACCCTGCTGAGGGGCGCCCAATTAATCGGTGTGGATGATGGTAGTGGTGCGGTGTAGTGCCGGTCGCAGTAAATAACGAGGACACCAGGTTGCAGTCTCTTTACCTCTTTACTGAAGGCTTCTGGGTCCTCAGTCCGGAATACGGTTAACCGGGCTGCGCAAGTCCGGTCGGTCCGATGGCACCTCCAGAGTTCCCGTTGCAGGTGGAAATCTGTGCCTTCCTTCTAGCGCTTGTGTGTTGTGGTCCTCCCCTGCTGTGCTTACGGGATAGTCCCCACAACTGTTGTGTCTGTTCCTCGTGTTCCCTCACAACAACTCGATTCTGATGTACTTCTGAATCTCGTCCCCCAGATCTTATGGTAGGACGCACCCGTATGACGGGAAGGCTCGGAGCTCTTCCGGGACCCTAGAGTCGCCCCTCTCCAAAGGTTGCCCCCTATGTCTGCGTAGGTGATGTAGGTGAGACAGCCAGCCTATAGCTCTCTGTCCTGCCGTTGGTTTGAAGTAATGCCTAGAGCTCTGTACTTCCTCGGCGTTCCGGCCACCGGTTATTTACGCCTCAGTAGGATGTTGCCTCGATCTAACAGCACAACTCCTACTGGTATTTCTCCCTGTTGCGTTGATCTCGTTTCTCACTCAGCACAATAAATCTCGCTTCTTGTCCTTTCTTAGGGTACCGCCGCTATGAAGTGCAGGCGCGGTCCCGTAGCTTTCTCTCTGATTGCCAGGCCTCTGTCAGGATCCCACCCCTGACAGGGACCCTACCGAATCTTCCCCTACAACACCCTTTGCCACAAGGTGTTGCCTGGTTCCAACCCAGTCAGCGTTCTCCCTAACTTCCTGCCTAACCCCCAGTTTTACCAGACTGTGAGGAGTGGCCTAATGAATAGTACCCTTAGCTCCCCCTGGAGGCCAGACTGTGAAATGTATTGGTGTATGTGATACCTGGTCAGATGAAGTCCTTCAGTGCCATCAGACGTACCATAGCCCCCCTTAGCGGCGGAGCCACAGTACTGCAACGACCAGGACTCTGGGGCGCTGCATATGCCTTGGCAGCTATTCTTGATACCTGGAGTCTGCCTGATCTGCACCATGTTCTGGCTCACAGAGGGTGGTCCTGAGTCTCCTATGACATCCATATACTCCATTTGTCTTCAGGAGACCATCACTTTAACTACAATTTAATTCAGATGTCCTTGATACAATCTACACATTTTTCGTATACTAACTTGAGACGATAAAATTCTTTCTGTCTATTAGTAGACTTCATTAAACCATAAAATTAGATCACTCAGGGTAAATTGCTCGGTGATTAAACTATATAAGGTCAAAGTATAATCTCTGCTAAACCTATGTACATTTATAAGCGGTCAAAGGTTAGGACTCAGCACAGACGCCAAGATCTACATATAGTACCGTAGGTGGAAACAAGCAGGCGGTCCCACATCAGGAAACACTACCTAGCTTCTGAAAAGTAGGACACTAACTAACAATAGAACATAGCCGGCCAAAGACCACATGTTACTATACAGCTGAAACGCACGGTCCCGGTCAACTTTTCAAAATATACGTAATCTAAAAAAGCTACAGCACTTCAAAGTAAAACATACCTGCAGGCAATCGCAGAGGCAGCGCCTGATTCATGTTGTCTGTGGTTCGAGCAGTTTGAATACAATGACAGGTTCCCTTTATTCACCTCAAGTTCTGCCCCTTTTTTTTACCTTTTTTGTAATATGTGGGGTCTAATTTTTGTGTTATTTCTACATTTGTATTTTTTGTCATTATTAGCAGAAAATGTAAATGAAAAAAGGAAATCTGTGTCTGTTTTTCAGGGTTCTTTTTTATTTTTTAAGACCACTAAGATGGATTTTAAATAGTGTTCCCCCTTCTCTTATAATTATTTTTATAGAATATGCATGTATTTTTTTTCGGCAGCACTAAAGCTGCAGCTCAATGTGAAATCTCAGCAGTAGGGAGGAGGGACACTGAGGATCAGTGTGAGATCTGAGCAGAAAGGAGGAGGGACAACTAGGATCAGTGTGACCTCTGAAGTAGGGAGGAGGGACACTGAGGATCAGAGAGAGATATCAGAAGTAGGGAGGAGGGACACTGAGGATCAGTGTGGGATCTCAGAAGTAGGGTGTCATGGGTTTATTTGCAGAGAGGAGCCAGAAGACCGCAGCGTCTGATTTCTCCTGCTTCTGCACTAATTAGAAGCACTTCACCCTCATATTTAACAGTTGTACATTTCTTTTGGCCATCCAGGATTTTATCTGCTCTGCTGAGAGCTCATGGAGAGTTTAGGCTCTCAGCTGTGCTGTTAGCCACTCACATCTCTTATATAAAATAGGCCCTGGCTAGCACTCATTGTCAGGGGAATCTTATGCTGCATGGCTGGAGGTTGTTGTTGGTTATTATAGGAGAAGGTATTTGGTGGATTTATCTGTGACTGTTGCTAGGTTGTGAGTGTGTAATAATTCCCTTTCTTTTCCTACTTTTGTTTAACCCCATTCTCCACTCCCTGATGCATTCCACTGTTATATGTGTGAGTATATTTGTATATTTGGTATTTTTCATTATCCATTGTTAGTCCGGTTGGTGTACTACAGTATGCTACTACTCCCCTCTTCCCTGGGTGGGTAAGGGTACTGACTGAGGGCAGATTCATGAGCTAAGGCAAGGCCCCGGCATCTTCACCATCAGAAGTAATCTGGGAAAAAGGGCAAGCTAGGTCGCTCCTAGCATTAGGGACAGGGAAGGAGCCCCTGGTCCCAGGACACGCAGCAACAGAGTCATGACATAGGGAGGATGGACACTGAAGATAAGTGTGAGATCTGAGCAGAAAGAAGGAGGAAAACTAAGGATCAGTGTGAGATCTCAGCATTAGGAAGGACACTGAGGATTAGTGTGAGCTCTCAGCAGTAGGGAGGAGGGACACTGAGGATCAATGTGGGATCTGAGCAGAAAGGAAGAGGGATGTGGAAGATCAGTGTGAGATCTGAGCAGAAAGGAGGAGGGACAACTAGGATCAGGGTGATCTCTGAAGTAGGGATGAGGGACTCTGAGGATCAGAGAGAGATATCAGAAGTAGGGAGGAGGGACACTGAGAATCAGAGTGAGATCTTAGAAGTACAAAAATGTTCTTTTAGACCCAATTTTTTTATTTTCACATTGCACAATTTCTCCTGAATGCTTCAAGACACCCACCTGTGGGGGGGAAAACTACTGTTTGGGCGCATGTCAGGGCTCGGAAGGGAAGGAGCACCATTTGACTTTTTTAATACAAAATTTGCTAATTTGTTTACCATCTAAAATTGTCTGGAATCACATTTAGTGCCACAAGTAACCCTATTTTGGAAATTTGACATCCCAATGAATTTAACTAGACATGTGGTGAGAACCTTGCCACCCACAGGTACTTCGTAGAATTTTCCAACGTTGACCTGCGAAAATGAAAAAAAAATATTTTGAGGGGGAAAATTACCATATTGACTCGAGAATAAGCCTGGTATACATTTTCCCCTCATCCCCATCCTGATATGCACGGCATCCTCATCCCCATCCTTGTATGCATGGCCCGCTCATCCCTATCCTGGTATGCATTGTCCCCTCATCCCTATACTGGTATGCAGTGCCTCCTCATCCCTATCCTGGTATGCATGGCCTCCTCATCCCTATCCTGGTATGCATGGCCCCCTCATCCCTATCCTGGTCTGCATGGCTCCGAGTCCTCATCCCTCTCCTGGTATGCATGTCTTCCTCATCCCTTTCCTCTTATGCATGGCCCCTCATTCCTATCCTGGTATGCATGGTTCCTCATCCCTATCCTGGTATGCATGGCTTCTCATCCCTATCCTGGTATGCATGGCTCCTCGTCCCTATCCTGGTATGCATGGCTCCTCGTCCCTATCCTGGTCTGCATGGATCCTCATCCCTATCCTGATATGCATGGGTCTTCATTCCTATTCTGGTCTGCATGGCTCCTCATCCCTATCCTGGTCTGCATGGCCTCCTCATCCCTATCCTGGTATGCATGGCTCCTCATCCCTCTCCTGGTTTTCATGACCCCAGCAGAAAACCATTATAAAAAAAGAAAACATCCTACTTACTGTCTCTGCGCTGCTTCACAGCATCTTGTTCCGATACCGGCAGCTGCGGTCACTTGTGCCCGCTGCTAAAGAGAAAAGAATATTCACTGCACTTCACGCCCATAGACGTGGAGGGAAGTGCATATTAATTCCCTTAAGTAGAGGGCACACGTGACCGCCCGGCAGCTGTGACTACTGTGCCTGCTATTGAAGAGAAATTAATATTCACTACCAGAGCAGTGAATATTAATTTCTCTTAAGCAACGGGCAAACTTTAGCTGTAGCAGCCTGCTCCTGCCTCCTGCGACCCCCTGCTCCACCACTGCCGCTCCAACTTCTGGGACACTCATTTGAGTATAAGCCGAGGGGGGCATTTTCAGCACAAAAAATGTGCTGAAAAACTCGGATTAAACTCAAGTATATACGGTACTTTTGAGGCACAGTGCAACTCTCAGGAAAGAAAAAGCGCCATGTCGGAGATTAGATTTTGCTGGAATAGTTTCAAGGGGCCATGTCAAATTGGCAGAGCTCCTGAGGTGCCAGAACAGCAGAAATCCCCCATAAGTGACCTCATTTTGTACACTACAATCCCCAATTAATTAATCTAGTGTGTATAATTCATCTAGTGTATAAACACTACATGTGCCTCACAGAATTTTATACCATTGGGTTGTGAAGAACGAATAATTAAATATTTACCACTAAAATGTTGTGTTAGTCCCAAGTTTTTAATTTTTCCAAGGGCTAGAAGAAAAAATGGACCTCAGTTTGTTGTAAAAATTTATCCGGAGTGTGCAAATACCCTCCCTACATGTAGGCAGGAAATACTTTTCAGGCACAGTGCAAAGCTCAGAAGGGAAGGAGCGCCATATTATACTGCACATACTGTTATTGTTTGTGGGTTCCATGACCCACTGGGACACCCCATTTTACAAACTACACCTCTCAATGAATTCATCTAGGGGTGCAATGATCATATTGATGAAATGGGTGTTTCACAGAATTTTATAGCATTGGACAGTGAAGAAAAGATAGTTATCGTATATACTCATATATAAGCCAAGTTTTCAGCACTTTTTTATGCTGAAAAAGCCCCCCTCAGCTTCTACTCGAGTAAGGGTCACTCTTACTGGAGCAGCAGGAGGCTGGAGCCGGCTGCTGCTGCTAACATCTGTGCCCTCTGCTAAAGAGAAATGAATATTCACTGCTCTCCACGCCCATGGGAGTGGAAAGCAGTACCGTATTTGCAGTCCAACTATTTGAGTCCTTTCTGGGGTGTGCACTTTCACCTCTCCCTCCCAGATGCTGAGACTACTAGATCAACTGCTGAGCTGCCATTGGTAGCATATGAGAGAAAGGGATTACAGTGCATGCCTCCACAGAAAACTCTGAAGAAATGCTCAGTTTAACTACAACTAAAGATTTCACATATTGCACTCCGAACAACAAATGTGAATATCTCTGCAATGGAGTTACGCAGCACAAAAAACGTTTTACAAGAAATTAACTCAAATTCTTAGAGCAAATGACAGGTCCTCTTTCAGCATACATGAGGAGGTTGAATTTGGGTCCGGAGACCAACACCAGTATTCAGACCATGAATGTTGGATGTGTAAAACCAGCTTAAAGCCTCATTCACATTTCTGTGTGTCACAGTCCATGTATGGACCGTAATTCACGGATGGGCCTTGGCTCCCCCAATCCAAACTTGACAGCCTAGTATATGCCGCCTATGAGGCTGTCAAATTCTGATAAGGAGACTCGTGGCCAGTCCGGGAATCATGGTCTATACTCAGACAGTGACACACATGCATTTTGCAGATTTGTTTGAAGCCTGTACGACAGATAACATCTAAATAAGAGACACAAGCACCAGAATCTCACACATCGAGGGAAATTGTTTCTCTGCTTCTTTTCTTGCCATCTGTCCCTCTTCTATCCTTTCCGTGTCTCGGGAAACCTTCCTGTGTTACATTAGACGAGAGAGCATTCATTCTACTTGTGACTGCAAGTGTTCTGGAAAGATAACATTTATAAAACAGGAAATTTCTGTTTTCAAGAAGTTGGAAAATATATTTCAAGTTATTAAATGTGGCCAAGTAATGTAATAGTTCCAGGATTAAGTTGCAAAAGCAGATTTTATTTTTTTTATCAATGATGTAATTACTAGGATCAAAAACAATCCATTCTTTATTAAATATTCCCCTTACTAAAGGCGGTGCTGACCCTGACAGAGATCGGCACCAAATGGTGATGAAACCATGGATTAGTGTTCCGTTCTGGTCACTGAGTTATTAAAAAAAAAATAATATTAATTTTAAAAAAAGTCTAAATGTAGAGATGCGTGAATAAATTGGCAGGTCTCTGGTTCAGAGGCCACATGAGAATTCCGTGGTCGCCAGACAGGATCCATGTGGCCTTCTACTTGCTGACATCCCTGACTCCTCTTTTGATTAGCGTGACATGATGTTGTGTGTGTCACACCATGATGATGACATTGCACCAGGCCAGTTTATAAAAAGAGGGGCCAGGAATTCCAGCAAGTAGGAGGCAACATGGATCCCATCAAGCCACAGAATTCTCATGTGACCTCTGGACCATGGTCCAGCAAATTTATTGGCTCATTTCTATCCAACTGCGAAAATAAATTTTTGTTGAAAATTTCCCATAATAATACCCTCATCAAATAAAGTAAAATTTGGCAGTCAACAAAGGGCCACTGAAGTGTTGTAGAAATGATGAAGATGATGATGAAAGTTGGGGGCGATGGTCCTTTACATCTGGCCACTGTTTGGAGCTGCCCAGCAAAAGGAGGCGCCAGGACACTCTTAGAGGTAACTCCTGGGAGCAGACACTGTGCACCGCATCATGGCACTCTAAACTTTGGGAGGAGCTGTGGTCCTAGCCACAACTTAGTTCGAATACGTGTCCATGGTGCACAAAAATGACTGTTGTTGATAGAAATAACAGATTTTCCAGTGTTAAAGATGTGCAAAGATAGGGGTAGATATGGGGAAAATAGATAATAGATAAATAAACATCCGTGAGATATACATTAGCGTCCTGTGTGTGTAGTTTACTGTACATGTATTAGCCTAATAAATAGATGAAAAAAATTAGGTGGGGAACCCGCATTTTTGATGAACTGTCCTCCCACCTCTCCTCCTGCTCCCTCTTTGACTGGTTACAATCGGTCTTTCAACCACATCACTCAACTGAAACTGCCCTAACTAAAGTGACCAACAACCTACTAACCGCCAAGAGCAAGCAACATTACTCTGTCCTCCTCCTCCTGAACTTGTCTTCTACCTTCGACACTGTGGACCCTCCTGTTACAGATTCTCTCATCTCTTGGCATCACAGACTTGTCCCTATCCTGGATCTCATCATATCTAACAGACCGGACATTCAGTGTCTCCCTCTCCCACACCACCTCCTCATTTCGCCCCCTGTCTGTCGGTGTTCCCCAAGGCTCAGTTCTTGGACCCCTATTCTTCTCCATCTACGCCTTCGGCCTGGGACACCTCATAGAATCCTACGGTTTACAATATCATCTCTACGCTGATGACACACAAATCTATCTCTCTGGATCTGACCTCACTTCCTTACTGACCAAAATCCCACAATGTCTATGTGCTATTTCATCCTTCTTTTCTGCTCGCTTTTTAAAACTGAACATGGAAAAAACAGAATGCATCATCTTTCCCCACCTCACTCTACCCCTCCACCCGACCTATCCATCAATGTCAATGGCTTCTCGCTTTCCCCAGTCCCGCAGGCTCGGTGCCTCAGGGTGATACTTGACTCTGCCCTCTCAAGCCACATATCTAAGCCCTTGCCTCCTCCTGCCGATTCCAACTCAAAAATATTTCCCGGATCCATGCATTCCTTGACCATGAAACCACAAAAACATTAGTGCATGTCCTTATCATTTCCCGCCTCGACTACTGCAACCTCCTACTCTCTGGCCTCCTCTCTAGCACTCTGGCACCACTCCAATCCATCCTAAACTCTGCTGCCCATCTAATCCACCTGTCTCCCCGTTACTCCCCAGCCTCTTCTCTCTGCCAGGCCCTTCATTGGCTTCCTATTGCCCAGAGGCTCCAGTTCAAAACACTAACAATGACATACAAAGCCATTCACAACCTGACTCCTCCATACATCTGTGACATGGTCTCCCGGTAGCTACCTACATGCAACCTTTGATCCTCTCATGATCTCCTTCTTTACTCCTCTCTCATCTCTTCCTCCCACCACCGCATAGAAGACTTCTCCCGTGCTTCCACTATACTCTGGAACTCTCTACCCCAACACATCAGGCTCCCGCCTACCACGGAAACCTTCAAAAGGAACCTGAAGACCCACCTCTTCTGACAAGCCTACAACCTACAGTGATCCTCTGTCTGCTGAACCACCGCATGACCAACTCTACCCTCTCCTAGTGTATTCTCACCCATCCCCTGTAGACTGTGAGTGTTGTGAACTCTGTTTTTGGGCTCCCTCTAGTGGTCACAAGCGGTACTGTGTAGTGTTGTCTTTCTGCAGGTTGGCAGCATCAGCTGGTTCGTTATCCTTGGTTGGTTTCCTATTTAGCTCACCTGGATACTCAAGTTCCTTGCCTGCTCTCAATGTATTCAGTGCTCTTCAGATTCCTTGTGACTACCTTGCTCCCAGTCTCTCCAAGACAAGCTAAGTTTTTGTTTGATCATTTTTTGATTATCAGCATTTATTATGTTTTTAGTCCAGCTCGCTAAAATGTGATTTCCTCGCTTGCTGGTTGCTCTAGGGGACTGAGTTTCTCCCCCCACACCGTTAGTTGGTGCGGGGGTTCTTGAAATCTCAGTGTGGATATTTTGTAAGGGTTTTTTACTGACCGCACAGACCCCTTTACTATTTTCTGCTATCTAGTATTAGTGGGCCTCATTTGCTAAATCTGTTTTCACCCCTGTGTATGTGCCTTCCTCTTACCTCACCGTTATTATATGTTGGGGGCTTCTATATCTTTGGGGATTATTTCTCTGGAGGCAAGAGAGGTCTTTCTTTCTCTCTAGGGGTAGTTAGTTCCTCAGGCTGGCTCGAGACGTCTAGGATTTTTAGGCACGTTCACCGGCTACTTCTAGTGTGTTTGGATAGGTTCAGATTTGCGGTCAGTCCAGTTTGCCACCTCCCTAGAGCTTGTCCTATGTATGTTACTTAGCTGGAGTAATTTGTGATCCTCAACCACTAAGGATCATAACAGTAGAGCAGGCCTCAAAAGTGTTTAATGCATCGCAGAAGTGGGATAAAAAGAAGACCTGAGTACATTTTTTTTTTTTTCCTCCTCCCGCTTTTCCTTTGCTGCAGTCTGTTTAGCTTCTTTCATCCCCTTGAACTCCGGGTGGTTTTGAGCTCAGCTGCAGACATGAATGTTCAGTCTCTGACTTCTAGTGTGGATCATCTGACTGCACGGGTGCAAAGTATTCAGGATTTTGTTATTCATAGCCCTATGTCAGAACCAAAGATACCCATTCCTGAGTTGTTTTCTGGTGATAGATCTAGGTTTCTAAACTTTAAGAATAATTGTAAGTTATTTCTATCTCTGAGACCTCGTTCCTCTGGTGATTCCGCTCAGCAAGTTAAAATTGTTATCTCCTTGTTGCGTGGCGACCCTCAAGATTGGGCTTTCTCTCTGGCGCCAGGAGATCCTGCATTGCTTAATGTAGATGCATTTTTTCTGGCTCTTGGACTGCTTTATGAGGAGCCTAATCTTGAGAATCAGGCAGAAAAAGCGTTGCTGGCTATTTCTCAAGGTCAGGATGAAGCAGAGGTGTATTGTCAAAAATTTCGGAAATGGTCGGTGCTTACTCAATGGAATGAGTGTGCCCTGGCTGCAAATTTCAGAGAAGGTCTTTCTGAGGCCGTTAAGAATGTTATGGTGGGGTTTCCCACCCCTACAAGTCTGAGTGATTCTATGGCTTTAGCCATTCAGGTTGATCGGCGTTTGCGGGAGCGCAAATCTGCTCATCCTTTGGCGGTATTTTCTGAACAGAGACCTGAGTCTATGCAATGTGACCGAACTCTGACCAGAATTGAGCGACAAAGTCATAGACGTCAAAATGGGTTGTGCTTTTACTGTGGTGATTCTACTCATGTTATCTCAGCATGCTCTAAACGCTTAAAAAAATCGCTAAACCTGTCACCATTGGTACTATGCAGCCTAAATTTATTTTGTCTGTTACTTTGATTTGTTCTTTGTCATCCTACCCGGTTATGGCTTTTGTGGATTCGGGTGCTGCCCTGAATCTGATGGATTTGTCGTTTGCCAGGCGCTGTGGTTTTGTCCTGGAGCCTTTGGAATTTCCTATTCCTCTGAGGGGAATTGATGCTACGCCATTGGCTGAGAATAAGCCTCAGTATTGGACGCAAATGACCATGTGCATGACTCCCGTACATCAGGAGGTGATTTGCTTCCTTGTTCTGCATAATTTGCATGATGTTGTCGTTTTGGGTCTATAGTAGAAATAAATAAACTGACTGAACAATATATAATAATAATTAATGCTAGTGCATAGCCAAAAAAGACACATATAGAATAGATTATGGCCGCACTTATCTGTGCTAAAATGAGGAAATATGAAATATATAGGAAATAGGAATAGCATACTGGCTTATGAACTTTATGAAAAAACATGAGATTTTTAGCACAAGATTTGGCCAAATATTGTGAGCCCATTCACCAAAACGTCAAGGTAATCTCAGATCGAATGGGTAACTACACTGACTGCCTGGTGTGAACACTTACCTATGGTATCTGAGCTACTGCCCAATGTGAACACATGCTTGTGGCTACTAACATGATAAAGCCTACTTATAAAGGAGGCTCAGAACCAATAGTGTTGAGATGTAATTAAAATCACAGGTATGGTGAAGGGCGGGACGTTCAAGTCAGAAAATAGTATATAGTAGAAATAAATAAACTGACTGAACAATATATAATAATAATTAATGCTAGTCGTTTTGGGTCTGCCATGGCTGCAGGCTCATAATCCAGTTTTAGATTGGAAAGCTATGTCTGTGTCAAGTTGGGGTTGTCAGGGAATTCATGGCGATGCTCCGTTGGTGTCTATTGCTTCTTCCACTCCTTCTGAGGTCCCTGAGTTTTTGTCTGACTACCAGGATGTATTTGATGAACCCAGGTCCAGTGCCCTGCCCCCTCATAGGGATTGTGACTGTGCTATAAATTTAATTCCTGGTAGTAAATTCCCTAAGGGACGACTTTTTAATCTGTCTATACCAGAGCATGCCGCGATGCGGAGTTATATAAAGGAGTCTTTGGAGAAGGGACATATTCGCCCATCCTCTTCCCCTCTTGGTGCAGGATTTTTTTTTGTGGCCAAGAAGGATGGTTCTTTGAGACCTTGTATAGATTATCGTCTTCTGAATAAGATCACAGTCAAATTTCAGTATCCTTTACCACTATTGTCTGATTTGTTTGCTCGGATTAAGGGTGCCAGTTGGTTCACCAAGATAGATCTCCGTGGTGCGTATAACCTTGTGCGCATTAAGCAGGGAGATGAATGGAAAACAGCATTTAATACGCCTGAAGGCCATTTTGAGTACTTGGTGATGCCTTTTGGACTCTCTAATGCTCCTTCTGTGTTTCAGTCTTTCATGCATGACATCTTCCGAGAATATCTGGATAAATTTATGATTGTTTATCTGGATGACATTTTGGTCTTTTCTGATGATTGGGAGTCCCATGTGAAGCAGGTCAGGATGGTGTTTCAGGTCCTGCGTGCTAATGCTTTATTTGTGAAGGGCTCAAAATGCCTCTTCGGAGTACAGAAGGTCTCCTTTTTGGGTTTTATTTTTTCTCCTTCTACTGTGGAGATGGACCCAGTCAAGGTCCAGGCTATTCATGACTGGACTCAACCCACGTCTGTTAAGAGTCTTCAGAAGTTCTTGGGTTTTGCTAATTTTTACCGTCGTTTCATCGCTAATTTTTCTAGCGTGGTTAAACCTTTGACGGATTTGACCAAGAAGGGTTCTGATGTGACTAATTGGTCTCCTGCGGCCGTGGAGGCCTTTCGGGAGCTGAAGCACCGGTTTTCTTCAGCTCCAGTCTTATGTCAGCCAGATGTCTCTCTCCCCTTCCAGGTCGAGGTTGATGCTTCTGAGATTGGAGCAGGGGCTTTTTTGTCGCAGAGAAGCTCTGATGGCTCTGTGATGAAACCATGTGCTTTCTTTTCAAGAAAGTTTTCGCCTGCCGAGCGGAATTATGATGTTGGTAATCGGGAGTTGTTGTGTTGTGAATTTGCTTTTTGCTCCCTCTAGTGGTTACTAGTTTTTTGACCCTGGTTTTTCTGTCATTCCTTTTATCCGCACCTGGGTCGTTAGTTAGGGGTGTTGCTATATAAGCTCCCTGGACCTTCAGTTCTATGCCTGGCAACGTAGTTATCAGAGCTAGTCTGCTGTGCTCTTGTCTACTGATCCTGGTTCCAGTTATATCAGCTAAGTCTGCCTTTTGCTTTTTGCTATTTGTTTTGGTTTTGTATTTTTGTCCAGCTTGTTCCAAATCTATATCCTGACCTTTTCTGGAAGCTCTAGGGGGCTGGTGTTCTCCCCCCGGACCGTTAGACGGTTCGGGGGTTCTTGAATTTCCAGTGTGGATTTTGATAGGGTTTTTGTTGACCATATAAGTTACCTTTCTTTATTCTGCTATCAGTAAGCGGGCCTCTCTGTGCTAAACCTGGTTCATTTCTGTGTTTGTCATTTCCTCTTACCTCACCGTCATTATTTGTGGGGGGCTTCTATCCAGCTTTGGGGTCCCCTTCTCTGGAGGCAAGAAAGGTCTTTTGTTTTCCTCTACTAGGGGTAGCTAGATTCTCCGGCTGGCGCGTGTCATCTAGAATCAACGTAGGAATGATCCCCGGCTACTTCTAGTGTTGGCGTTAGGAGTAGATATATGGTCCACCCAGTTACCACTGCCCTATGAGCTGGATTTTTGTATTCTGCAGACTTCCACGTTCCTCTGAGACCCTCGCCATTGGGGTCATAACAGTTTGCCAGGCCAGTATTAAATGTTTAATGCATTGCAGAAGAGGGATTATAAGAAAGAAGATTCTGAGTTTTTTTTTTTTTTCTTTTTCCCCTTTACCTCAGAGTGGCTATGCTTGCTGCAGACATGAATGTCCAGACCTTGATTACAAGTGTGGACCAGCTGGCTACTCGTGTGCAGGGCATACAAGACTATGTTATCAGAAATCCTAGGTCAGAACCTAAAATACCGATTCCTGAACTGTTTTCCGGAGACAGGTTTAAGTTTAGGAATTTCGTGAATAATTGTAAATTGTTTTTGTCCCTGAGACCCTGTTCATCTGGAGATTCTGCTCAGCAAGTAAAAATTGTTATTTCGTTCTTACGGGGCGACCCTCAGGATTGGGCTTTTTCGCTGGCGCCAGGAGATCCGGCATTGGCTGATCTTGATGCGTTTTTTCTGGCGCTCGGTTTACTTTATGAGGAACCCAATCTTGAGATTCAGGCAGAAAAGGCCTTGCTGGCTATGTCTCAGGGGCAGGACGAGGCTGAAGTGTATTGCCAAAAATTTCGGAAATGGTCCGTGCTGACACATTGGAACGAGTATGCACTGGCCGCTAATTTTAGAAATGGCCTTTCTGAAGCCATTAAGAATGTTATGGTGGGTTTTCCCATTCCCACAGGTCTGAATGATACTATGGCACTGGCTATTCAAATTGACCGGCGGTTGCGGGAGCGCAAAACCGCAAATTCCCTCATGGTGTTGTCTGAACAGACACCTAATTCGGTGCAATGTGATAGTAAAACCGCAAATTCCCTCATGGTGTTGTCTGAACAGACACCTGATTTAATGCAATGTGATAGAATCCTGACTAGAAATGAGCGGAAAATTCATAGACGCCGGAATGGCTTGTGCTACTACTGTGGTGATTCTACACATGTTATCTCAGCATGCTCTAAACGTATAGCTAAGGTTGTTAGTCCTGTCACCGTTGGTAATTTGCAACCTAAATTTATTCTGTCTGTAACTTTGATTTGCTCACTGTCATCTTATCCTGTCATGGCGTTTGTAGATTCAGGTGCTGCCCTGAGTCTCATGGATCTCTCATTTGCTAAGCGCTGTGGTTTTACTCTTGAACCATTGGAAAATCCTATTCCTCTTAGGGGTATTGATGCTACACCATTGGCAGCAAATAAACCGCAGTATTGGACACAGGTTACCATGTGCATGACTCCTGAACACCGCGAGGTGATACGTTTCCTGGTTTTACATAAAATGCATGATTTGGTTGTTTTAGGGCTGCCATGGTTACAGACCCATAATCCAGTCCTGGACTGGAGGGCTATGTCAGTCTCAAGTTGGGGCTGTCGTGGTATTCATGGGGATTCCCTGCCTGTGTCTATTGCTTCTTCTACGCCTTCGGAAGTTCCGGAGTATTTGTCTGATTATCAGGATGTCTTCAGTGAGTCTGAGTCCAGTGCACTGCCTCCTCATAGGGACTGTGACTGTGCTATAGATTTGATCCCAGGCAGTAAATTTCCTAAGGGAAGACTGTTTAATCTGTCGGTACCTGAACATACCGCTATGCGTTCATATATCAAGGAGTCTCTGGAGAAAGGACATATTCGTCCGTCTTCTTCCCCTCTTGGTGCGGGATTCTTTTTTGTGGCAAAAAAGGACGGATCTTTGAGACCTTGTATTGATTATCGGCTTTTAAATAAGATCACTGTCAAATTTCAGTATCCTTTACCGCTGTTGTCTGACTTGTTTGCCCGGATTAAGGGTGCCAAGTGGTTCACCAAGATAGACCTTCGTGGTGCGTACAACCTTGTGCGCATTAAGCAAGGTGATGAATGGAAAACCGCATTCAATACGCCCGAAGGTCATTTTGAGTACTTGGTGATGCCTTTTGGGCTCTCCAATGCGCCTTCAGTTTTTCAGTCCTTTATGCATGACATTTTCCGGAAGTATCTGGATAAATTTTTGATTGTTTATCTGGATGATATTTTGGTTTTTTCTGATAATTGGGATTCGCATGTGGAGCAGGTCAGGTTGGTCTTTAAAATTTTGCGTGAAAATTCTTTGTTTGTCAAGGGCTCAAAGTGTCTCTTTGGTGTACAGAAGGTTCCCTTTTTGGGGTTCATTTTTTCCCCTTCTGCTGTGGAGATGGACCCAGTCAAGGTCCGAGCTATTCTTGATTGGACTCAGCCCTCGTCAGTTAAGAGTCTTCAGAAGTTCTTGGGCTTCGCTAACTTCTACCGTCGTTTTATCGCTAATTTTTCTAGCATTGTGAAACCTTTGACGGATATGACCAAGAAGGGCTCCGATGTAGCTAACTGGGCTCCTGCTGCCGTGGAGGCTTTCCAGGAGTTGAAACGCCGGTTTACTTCGGCGCCTGTTTTGTGCCAGCCTGACGTCTCACTTCCCTTTCAGGTTGAGGTGGATGCTTCGGAGATTGGGGCAGGGGCCGTTTTGTCGCAGAGAGGCCCTGGTTGCTCTGTTATGAAACCTTGTGCCTTTTTCTCTAGGAAGTTTTCGCCTGCCGAGCGAAATTATGATGTGGGCAATCGGGAGTTGTTGGCCATGAAATGGGCATTTGAGGAGTGGCGTCATTGGCTCGAGGGTGCTAAGCATCGTGTGGTGGTCTTGACTGATCACAAAAATCTGATGTATCTCGAGTCTGCTAAACGCCTTAATCCGAGACAGGCCCGCTGGTCATTGTTTTTCTCCCGCTTTGATTTTGTTGTCTCGTATTTACCAGGTTCAAAGAATGTGAAGGCCGATGCTCTTTCTAGGAGCTTTGTGCCTGATGCTCCTGGAGTCACTGATCCTGTTGGTATTCTTAAAGATGGAGTTATCTTGTCAGCTATTTCTCCGGATCTGCGACGTGTGTTGCAGAGATTTCAGGCTGATAGGCCTGAGTCTTGTCCACCTGACAGACTGTTTGTCCCGGATAAGTGGACCAGCAGAGTCATTTCCGAGGTTCATTCCTCGGTGTTGGCAGGTCACCCGGGAATTTTTGGCACCAGAGATCTGGTGGCCAGGTCCTTTTGGTGGCCTTCCTTGTCAAGGGATGTGCGGTCATTTGTGCAGTCCTGTGGGACTTGTGCTCGAGCTAAGCCTTGCTGTTCTCGTGCCAGCGGTTTGCTCTTGCCCTTGCCTGTCCCGAAGAGACCTTGGACACATATCTCCATGGATTTCATTTCTGATCTTCCGCTATCTCAGGGCATGTCCGTTATCTGTGTGATATGTGATCGCTTCTCCAAGATGGTCCATTTGGTTCCTTTGCCTAAGCTGCCTTCCTCTTCCGATCTGGTTCCTGTGTTTTTCCACAACGTGGTTCGTTTGCACGGCATCCCTGAGAATATTGTGTCAGACAGAGGATCCCAGTTCGTTTCCAGGTTCTGGCGATCCTTTTGTAGTAGGATGGGCATTGATTTGTCGTTTTCGTCTGCTTTCCATCCTCAGACTAATGGACAGACGGAGCGAACCAATCAGACTTTGGAGGCTTATTTGAGGTGTTTTGTCTCTGCTGATCAGGACGATTGGGTGACATTCTTGCCGTTGGCTGAGTTTGCCCTTAATAATCGGGCTAGTTCCGCCACCTTGGTTTCACCTTTTTTCTGCAACTCTGGTTTCCATCCTCGCTTTTCTTCGGGTCATGTGGAGCCTTCTGACTGTCCTGGGGTGGATTCTGTGGTGGATAGGTTGCAGCAGATCTGGAATCATGTGGTGGACAACTTGAAGTTGTCACAGGAGAAGGCTCAGCGCTTTGCCAACCGCCGCCGCGGTGTGGGTCCCCGACTACGCGTTGGGGATTTGGTATGGCTTTCTTCCCGCTTTGTTCCTATGAAGGTCTCCTCTCCCAAATTTAAACCTCGTTTTATTGGGCCTTACAAGATATTGGAAATCCTTAATCCTGTATCTTTTCGTCTGGATCTTCCTGTGTCGTTTGCTATTCACAATGTATTTCATAGGTCCTTGTTGCGGCGGTACATTGTGCCTGTAGTTCCTTCTGCTGAGCCTCCTGCTCCAGTGTTGGTTGAGGGCGAGTTGGAGTACGTGGTGGAGAAGATCTTGGATTCTCGCCTCTCCAGGCGGAGGCTTCAGTACCTGGTCAAGTGGAAGGGCTATGGTCAGGAGGATAATTCCTGGGTGGTCGCCTCTGATGTTCATGCGGCCGATTTAGTTCGTGCCTTTCATGCCGCTCATCCTGATCGCCCTGGTGGTCGTGGTGAGGGTTCGGTGACCCCTCACTAAGGGGGGGGGGTACTGTTGTGAATTTGCTTTTTGCTCCCTCTAGTGGTTACTAGTTTTTTGACCCTGGTTTTTCTGTCATTCCTTTTATCCGCACCTGGGTCGTTAGTTAGGGGTGTTGCTATATAAGCTCCCTGGACCTTCAGTTCTATGCCTGGCAACGTAGTTATCAGAGCTAGTCTGCTGTGCTCTTGTCTACTGATCCTGGTTCCAGTTATATCAGCTAAGTCTGCCTTTTGCTTTTTGCTATTTGTTTTGGTTTTGTATTTTTGTCCAGCTTGTTCCAAATCTATATCCTGACCTTTTCTGGAAGCTCTAGGGGGCTGGTGTTCTCCCCCCGGACCGTTAGACGGTTCGGGGGTTCTTGAATTTCCAGTGTGGATTTTGATAGGGTTTTTGTTGACCATATAAGTTACCTTTCTTTATTCTGCTATCAGTAAGCGGGCCTCTCTGTGCTAAACCTGGTTCATTTCTGTGTTTGTCATTTCCTCTTACCTCACCGTCATTATTTGTGGGGGGCTTCTATCCAGCTTTGGGGTCCCCTTCTCTGGAGGCAAGAAAGGTCTTTTGTTTTCCTCTACTAGGGGTAGCTAGATTCTCCGGCTGGCGCGTGTCATCTAGAATCAACGTAGGAATGATCCCCGGCTACTTCTAGTGTTGGCGTTAGGAGTAGATATATGGTCAACCCAGTTACCACTGCCCTATGAGCTGGATTTTTGTATTCTGCAGACTTCCACGTTCCTCTGAGACCCTCGCCATTGGGGTCATAACATTGTTGGCTATGAAGTGGGCATTTGAGGAGTGGCGACATTGGCTCGAAGGAGCTAAACATCGTGTGGTGGTCTTGACTGATCACAAAAATCTGATTTACCTTGAATCTGCCAAGCGCCTGAATCCTAGACAGGCTCGTTGGTCGTTGTTTTTCTCCCGTTTCAACTTCGTGGTCTCATATCTGCCTGGTTCGAAGAACGTGAAAGCTGATGCACTTTCTAGGAGTTTTGTGCCTGACTCTCCGGGAGTTTCTGAGCCGGCTGGTATTCTCAGAGAGGGAGTGATTTTGTCTGCCATTTCCCCAGATTTGCGACGAGTGCTGCAGAAATTTCAGGCAGATAGACCTGACCGTTGTCCACCAGAGAGACTGTTTGTCCCGGATAGATGGACTAGCAGAGTTATTTCCGAGGTTCATTCTTCGGTGTTGGCGGGTCATCCTGGGATTTTCGGTACCAGAGATTTGGTGGCTAGGTCCTTCTGGTGGCCTTCCTTGTCGCGGGATGTGCGTTCCTTTGTGCAGTCTTGTGGGATTTGTGCTCGGGCTAAGCCTTGCTGTTCTCGTGCCAGCGGTTTGCTTTTGCCTTTGCCTATTCCGAAAAGGCCTTGGACGCACATTTCCATGGATTTTATTTCGGATCTTCCGGTATCTCAGAAAATGTCTGTCATCTGGGTGGTGTGTGATCGTTTTTCCAAGATGGTCCATTTGGTGCCCTTGCCTAAGTTGCCTTCTTCCTCCGATTTGGTTCCTCTATTTTTTCAGAATGTGGTTCGCTTGCACGACATTCCTGAAAATATTGTGTCTGATAGAGGATCCCAGTTTGTGTCCAGGTTTTGGCGGACTTTTTGTGCTAAGATGGGCATTGATTTGTCTTTTTCGTCGGCCTTCCATCCTCAGACTAATGGCCAAACCGAGCGAACTAATCAGACGTTGGAAACTTATTTGAGATGTTTTGTTTCTGCTGATCAGGATGATTGGGTGACTTTTTTGCCATTGGCCGAGTTTGCCCTTAATAATCGGGCTAGTTCTGCTACTTTGGTTTCGCCTTTTTTCTGCAATTCTGGTTTCCATCCTCGTTTTTCCTTGGGTCAGGTTGAGCCTTCTGACTGTCCTGGGGTGGATTCTGTGGTGGATAGGTTGCAGCAGATTTGGAACCATGAGGTGGACAATTTGAGGTTGTCACAAGAGAAGGTTCAGCGCTTTGCCAACCGCCGCCGCGGTGTGGGTCCCCGACTTCGTGTTGGGGATTTGGTGTGGCTGTCTTCTCGGTATGTTCCTATGAAGGTCTCCTCTCCTAAATTCAAGCCTCGCTTCATCGGTCCTTATAAGATCTTGGAAATCCTTAACCCGGTGTCTTTTCGTTTGGATCTCCCAGCATCGTTTGCCATTCATAATGTGTTCCATAGGTCTTTGTTGCGGAGGTATGTGGTACCTGTGGTTCCTTCTGTTGAGCCTCCTGCTCCGGTGCTGGTCGAGGGCGAATTGGCGTACGTGGTGGAGAAGATTTTGGATTCTCGTATCTCTAGACGGAGGCTTCAGCATTTGGTGAAGTGGAAGGGCTATGGTCAGGAGGATAATTCCTGGGTTGTCGCCTCTGATGTTCATGCGGCCGATTTGGTTCGTGCCTTCCACGCGGCTCGTCCTGATCACCCTGGGGGTCTTGATGAGGGTTCGGTGACCCCTCCTCAAGGGGGGGGTACTGTTGTGAACTCTGTTTTTGGGCTCCCTCTAGTGGTCACAAGCGGTACTGTGTAGTGTTGTCTTTCTGCAGGTTGGCAGCATCAGCTGGTTCGTTATCCTTTGTTGGTTATCTATTTAGCTCACCTGGATACTCAGTTCCTTGCCTGCTCTCAATGTATTCAGTGCTCTTCAGATTCCTTGTGACTACCTTGCTCCCAGTCTCTCCAAGACAAGCTAAGTTTTTGTTTGATCATTTTTTGATTATCAGCATTTATTATGTTTTTAGTCCAGCTCGCTAAAATGTGATTTCCTCGCTTGCTGGTTGCTCTAGGGGACTGAGTTTCTCCCCCCACACCGTTAGTTGGTGCGGGGGTTCTTGAAATCTCAGTGTGGATATTTTGTAAGGGTTTTTTACTGACCGCACAGACCCTTTTACTATTTTCTGCTATCTAGTATTAGTGGGCCTCATTTGCTAAATCTGTTTTCACCCCTGTGTATGTGCCTTCCTCTTACCTCACCGTTATTATATGTTGGGGGCTTCTATATCTTTGGGGATTATTTCTCTGGAGGCAAGAGAGGTCTTTCTTTCTCTCTAGGGGTAGTTAGTTCCTCAGGCTGGCTCGAGACGTCTAGGATTTTTAGGCACGTTCACCGGCTACTTCTAGTGTGTTTGGATAGGTTCAGATTTGCGGTCAGTCCAGTTTGCCACCTCCCTAGAGCTTGTCCTATGTATGTTACTTAGCTGGAGTAATTTGTGATCCTCAACCACTAAGGATCATAACATGTGAGCCCTCGCAGGCAGGATCCTCTCTCCTCGTGTACTTGTGTGTGCCTTGTTTTACTCATGTTTATTGTACTTTTCTGTATTTGCCCAATTCACATGTAAAGCGCCATGGAATAAATGGCGCTATAAAAATGTATAATAATAATAACCAGCAAAGGTAAAGCAAACAGCTATGAGCCGATATTATCAGGCTGGGAAGGTCCATGGTTATTGGGCCCATCCCAGCCTAAAAAATGCCAACCCGCAGCCGCCCCAGAAGTGGGGCATCACATGAGATGCTCCAGATCTGTTGCTTCACTTTCGCTCTTCCCAATTGCCCTGTTGCTTGGGGTTGATTTCCGCTGTGAATTGTCCAAAACCAGAGCTGACATGAAGCTCTGTTGTTAGTAATGGAGAGGAGTCTATCAGACACCCCATTACTGACCGAGTAATAACACACACACACACACACACACACACACACACACACACACACACACACATACATACTTTATTTAAATAAACACTCCCTAAAACTTTCCCTGGTTCACTACTTTATAAAAAAAAAATTACCACACAGATCCGCCATAGTCCACCAAATTTGATGCAGTCCATCAAATGGAAACCTGAAAGGAACATGCACACAAAATACAGAGAAATAAAACAAAGAAGCTTTCCCTCGTTAAAAAAAAATATGTTCCCATGCAGGTCTGACGTAGTACAATGAATCTAGCATAGTCCAAGTGAATCCAGTGAAGTTAATCGAATCCTCCTTCCAAAGACTATGCAGCCTCGTTCTGAGACCCCATAGTCTTTGCAAACAGCTACTGCTGGGTCACGCTGTGCGAGACTCGGTGATTATGAACAGCGGTGACATCATTAACGTTACAGCTCATCAAAGTAGCAGGGTTGTCACAGAGGGCAGTGTGAACCGGCGACTCTGATGAGTGGTAACGTTACTGATGTCACCGCTGTTCAGAGTTGCTGGGTCTGGCGCAGTGTAGTGTGATCCGACAGTGGCTGTTTCCAAGCACTATGGAGCCTCAAATTAAGGCTCCATAGTCTTCGTAAGGAGGATTCGATGGACTTCGTTGGATTTGTTTGAACTATGTCAGGCCTGCGTGGGATTTTTTTTATAAAGTGCTGAACCAGGGAAAGTGTCAGGAAATGTTTATTTAAAATAAAGCATTTTTGTGTGTGTTTTTTTAATTACTGGGTTAGTAATGGGAGTGTTTGATAGAAACCTCTCCATTACTAATACCAGGGCTGGATGCCATTTGTGTTTTTAGACAATTCACAGCTGACATCAACGCCAAGCCCCATTACCCCAATTGCCAATGCACCAGCTCAATCATGAAGAGGAAAGTGCTAGAACTGGAGCATCTCATGTGATGTGCCACTTCCAGGGTGGCTGCACGCTCGTATTTTAGGTTGGGAATGGCCCAACAACCATGGACTTTCCCAGCCTGATAATATCAGCCCACAGCTGCACAGCTGTCTGCTTTACCTTTGCTGGTTATCAAAAATGGGGGATCCACATCATTTTTTTTGTTTATTTTTTAGGTTAATAAAGTTGTGCTCAAAAGTTTACATACCCCGGCAGAAATTTTGCTTTCTTAGCCTTTTTTCCAAGAATATGAATGATAACAGCAAAAGTTTTTCTCCACTCATGGATAGTGGTTGGGTGAAGCCATTTATTGTCAAACTACTGTGTTTTCTCTTTTTAAATCATAGTGACAACCCAAAACATCCAAATGACCCACACGTGTGCTGTAAGAATTGTCATCCATGCTGCCGTAAACAAAAGCGGACATATCTACGTGTGGGTCATCCATGGTCCATATGAAAATACGGACATATGCGCAACCCCATAGATTACGGTAATAATAATAATAATTTTTATTTATATAGCGCCAACATATTCCGCAGCGCTTTACAACTTATAGAGGGGACTTGTACAGACAATAGACATTACAGCAAAACAGAAATCACAGTTCAAAATAGATACCAGGAGGAATGAGGGCCCTGCTCGCAAGCTTACAAACTATGAGGAAAAGGGGAGACACAAGAGGTGGATGGTAACAATTGCTTTAGTTATTGGGACCAGCCATAGTGTAAGGCTCGGGTGTTCATGTAAAGCTGCATGAACCAGTTAACAGCCTAAGTATGTAGCAGTACAGACACAGAGGGCTATTAACTGTATAAAGTGTATGAGAACATGATGCAAGGAACCTGATTTTTTTTTTTTTTTTTTTTTTTTTATAGGCCACACAGGGATAGTTAGGTTAATGCGTTGAGGCGGTAGGCCAGTCTGAACAAATGCGTTTTTAGGGCATGCTTAAAACTGTGGGGATTGGGGATTAATCGTAGTAACCTAGGTAGTGCATTCCAAAGAATCGGCGCAGCACGTGTAAAGTCTTGGAGACAGGAGTGGGAGGTTTTGATTATTGAGGATGCTAACCTGAGGTCATTAGCGGAGCGGAGGGCACGGGTAGGGTGGTAGACTGAGACCAGAGAGGAGATGTAGGGTGGTGCTGAGCCATGGAGTGCTTTGTGGATGAGAGTAGTAGTTTTGTACTGGATTCTGGAGTGGATGGGTAGCCAGTGTAATGACTGGCACAAGGTAGAGGCATCGGTGTAACGGTTGGTGAGGAATATGATCCTGGCAGCAGCATTCAGGACAGATTGGAGCGGGGAGAGTTTGGTAAGAGGGAGGCCGATTAGTAGAGAGTTACAATAGTCCAGACGAGAATGAATAAGTGAAACAGTAAGAGTTTTTGCAGAGTCGAAAGTAAGAAAAGGGCGAATTCTAGAAATGTTTTTGAGATGCAGATAAGAAGAGCGAGCCAGTGATCGGATGTGGGGGGTGAATGAAAGCTCGGAATCAAGGATGACCCCAAGGCAGCGGGCATGTTGCTTTGGAGTAATGGTGGAACCACACACGGAGATGGCAATGTCAGGCAAAGGTAGGTTAGTAGAGGGAGAGAACACGAGGAGTTCAGTTTTTGACAGGTTCAGTTTCAGATAGAGGGAGGACATGATGTTAGAGACAGCGGTAAGACAATCACTGGTGTTTTCTAAGAAGGTCGGAGTGAAAGCAGGAGAAGAAGTGTATAATTGGGTGTCATCAGCATAGAGATGGTACTGGAACCCAAATCTACTGATTGTTTGTCCAATAGGGGCAGTATACAAAGAGAAGAGGAGGGGGCCTAGGACTGATCCTTGAGGAACCCCAACAGTAAGGGGAAGGTGAGAGGAGGAGGAACCAGCAAAACATACAGTGAAGGATCGGTCAGAGAGATAGGAGGAGAACCAAGCGAGAACGGTGTCCTTGAGGCCGATGGAGCGGAGCATAGTGAGGAGGAGCTGATGATCCACAGTGTTGAATGCTGCGGAGAGATCCAAGAGAATTAGCATGGAGTAGTGACCATTAGATTTAGCTGTTAGTAGGTCATTAGAGACTTTAGTGAGGGCAGTTTCAGTAGAGTGTAAAGAGCGGAAGCCAGATTGAAGAGGGTCGAGAAGAGAGTTATCTGAGAGATAGCGGGTAAGACGGGAGTGGACCAGGCGTTCCAGGAGTTTAGAGATGAAGGGAAGATTAGAGACAGGTCTATAATTAGCGGCACAGTTTTGGTCGAGGGAGGGTTTTTTAAGTAATGGATGTATGATGGCATGCTTAAATGAGGAGGGAAAAATACTGGAAGTGAGGGAAAGGTTGAATATTTTTGTTATGTGAGAGGTGACAGCCGGGGAAAGGGACTGGAGGAGATGTGACGGAATGGGGTCACTGGTGCAAGTGGTCGGGCGAGAAGATGCAAGGAGCCTGCTTACTTCTTCTTCAGTAACTGGTTCAAAGTCAGAGAGTGAACTAGATGCAGTGGGGGAGGGAGGACAGTGCATGGTATGAAGAGATTGGGAGATGATTTCCTGTCGAATGTGGTCAATTTTTTCTTTGAAGTAATTGGCCAGATCGTCAGCGCGGAGATCTGTGGTTGGGGCCTGCTCTCTTGGGTTGAGTAGGGACTGGAAAGTGTCAAAGAGACGTTTAGGGTTATTGGACAGTGAGGTGATGAGGGTGTTGAAATAGGTTTGTTTGGAGAGGTGAAGGGCAGAGTTGTATGTTTTTAGCATGAACTTATAATGGATGAAATCTTCGGGTAGATTAGATTTTCTCCACAGACGTTCGGCGCACCTGGAGCATCGCTGCAGGAAGCGTGTTTGCAGCGTGTGCCACGGTTGTCGCCGTCTGTGTCGAGTTGCTCTATGTATACGGTATAATAGGTGTGTGTGTTTAAGAGAAAATGTACGCCACACGTTTCGGAAACATGGACGCGTGAAGGGGGCTTCAGACTGCTTAGCATGTAGGAACCATAGGCCAGCGACAGCCGCGCAGTGATCCGAGGGATGTATAAGAGCATACAAGTATCTTTTATGACCAAGAGCTGCACAAAGAGTAAGATGAAACTCTAATTACAGTCAAAGATGGCTGACCCACAGAGAGAGTGCACCACGGAGATTGTCGAGCAGAATAATGGTATAAGGAGCTGCCAGTATCCCAGGGAGGCCTGAAGTAAGATGTTGGAAGAGAAACACCGCCGAAGATCCATGGGTCTGCAGGTAAAAAAATACACTAAAAGGGCAAGTAATCCATACATGACGGTATCTATAAAGTTTTGTCAAAGTAGTATCAAAAACCACGCAGCTTTATTTCGCGCACAACATAGCAAGAACAGACAAAAACAGAAGCGTCAAAAATGAGATAAAAGCACAATGAAAAAATGCAAGAAATCTGATTTACCTGATAGGTGCAAAAATTGTGCAGAAAATCTGCATCAAAAACTCCCCAAATACTTATCATGGGAACGGAGCCTCAGGAAAATAAAAACTTCCCCGAAAAATAAGTGGTGTACACCTGAGATACTCAGAATAATTTTTTAACTTAACATTGTGTGAACATCGACTTGCATGTCCAAATTCTGTAACTCTGAAAACACCTGTCCTGTTACCGCCATGTGCAAGGCCTGAGATTACAGATGAGGATTTGTCACCTTCCATGTCACACATTTACTCTGCTGAAATGAAGCATTATAGCTCGGCTTTGTCTGTAACCTTCGCAATCACTGAAACCCCCGACACCAGAAACCTGCCCAAATCCAACTAGAAACGCTCAGTCACGTCTCCTTTAGGGCAGAGTCCAGTTGTGATCTTAGGCTCTCCCTAAGTTGTTTTGGGTGATCCTGATGAGTCAGACTTTTACCAAATATAATCAGCATTCCTGACATACCCGACCCTGTCTATTTAAGCTGCAGGTCAGGAGCAAGTCACACGTTTAGCAGGTTGTACATGGCCTCCCACTTACTACTGCTTGTAGAGTCACCCGACTGGTCAAAAAGTTGTCAAAGCCAGACTCAAAACAGAATTTGTGACAGGAACCAATGACACGACTGGAACTATGTCACGATATAATTAGATATGGGAATATATCACGACATAACTATATACTGAAATATGTCATGAAATAACTATATATGGAAATATATTTCACGACATAACTAGATATGGGAACATACAGTGAGAAAATAAGGATTTGATACACTGCCGATTTTGCAAGTTTCCCCACCTACAAAGAATGGAGAGGTCTGTAATTCTTTTCGTAAGTACACTTCACCTGTGAGAGACAGAATCTTAAAAAAAATCCAGAAAATCACATTGTATGATTTTAACATAATTAATTGGCATACATTGCATGAAATAAGTATTTGATCACCTACCAACCAGCAAGAATTCTGCCTCTTACAGACAGTTTTTCTTTAAGAAGCCTCCTACTCTGCACTCATTACCTGTATTAACAGAAACACAAGATAACTACCAATCTTCCTCGGTATGGAGCTCCATGCAAGAGCTCACCTCTTGGAAAGGTGAGGAATCAGCCCAGAACTACAAGGGAAGACCTGGTCAATGACCTGAAGAAAGTTGGGACCACAGTCTCAAACATTACCGTTAATAACACACTACGCCATCATAGATTAAAATCCTGCCGGGCACTCAAGGTCCTCCTGCTCACGCCAGCACATGTCCAGGCCCGTTTGAAGTTCGTCACTTACCATCTGGATGATCCAGAGGAGGCATGGAAGAAGGTAATGTGTTCAGATTAAACTAAAATAGAACTTTTTGGTATCAACTCCACTCGCCGTGTTTAGAGGAAGGATGAGTACAACCCCAAGAACACCATGAAGCATGGTGGAGGAAACATCATACTTTGCAGGTGCTTTTCTGCAAAGTGGACAAGACGACTGCATCGTATTGAAGGGAGGATGGATGGGGTCATGTATTGTGAGATTTTGGCCAACAATCTCCTTCCCTCAGAGCATTGAAGATGGGTCGTGGCTTGGTCTTCCAGCATGACAATGACCCAAAATACCCAGCCAGGGCAACTAAGGAGTGGCTCCATAAGAAGTATTTCAAGGTCCTGGAGTGGCCTAATCAGTCTCCAGACTTGAACCCAATAGAAAATCTTTGGAGGGAGCTGGAACTCAATGTTGCTCAGAGACTGCCCCGAAACCTGAAAGATCTGGAGAAGATCTGTATGGAGCAGTGGGCCAAAATCTGTGCTGCAGTGTGTGCAAACTTGGTCAAGAACTACAGGAAACCTCTGACCTCTGTAATTGCAATCAAAGGTTTCTGTACCAAATATTAAGTTTTGTTTTTCTATTATATCAAATACATATTTCATGCTATAAAATGCAAATTAATTATGTGAAAATCATACAATGTGATATTCTGCATTTTCTAGGTTCTGTCTCTCACAGGTGAACTGTACCTATGATAAAAATTATAGACGTCTCCATTCTTTGTAGGTGGGAAAACTTGTAAAATTGTCAGTGTATCAAATACTTATTTTCTCCACTGTGTCAAGAGATAACTTAAGGCTATGTGCCCACGTGCAGAAAGTATGCAGAATTTTCCTGACAAAATCCAGACTCTCATTGCAGGAAATCCGCTTATGTTTTTTTAGCGCTTTTATCTAGTTTTTTTCACGTATTTTTTACGTTTTTTCACAGATTTTTAGCTTTTTTTTTTACAATTGTCCAAATACAATTCTATTGCGGGAAAAGCGTGGATTTTCCGAAAAATTAATGAACATGCTGTGTTTTTTTCCGCAATGCTTTTCCTCTGCGGAAAAAAACGCAGCATGGGCACAAAAATTGCGGAATGCATTAAAATAATGGGATGCTTAATGTAAGATTTTTTTAGCGTTTCCACAGTGGAAAACCGCCGCAATAATGCTAAAAATCCGGAACGTGGGCACATAGCCTACATGTTCCAATTATGTGATGTCCCCTAAAAACAAATGTGATATTGTAACACATAAAATAATCAATGTACCTAGGACTATAGGGGGTAACATCTCCTTGTGGAGAGTGACATGCCAGTGTAAGGAGACTTATAGGCCATGCAACGCTCCTCTGGGAAATTAGTAATGAGGAGGGGCCCAACTAACCTGATACTAATGCTGTCTCATAAGGGAAAGTCATCAATACCAGATTGTAGAAGGTAGCGGGGAACGACACCTTGACTGGAGCTACTAACAGCTGACGGGTGAGCGTCAGACCCCCACTGACCTGATACTGATGCCCTCTCCAAAAGGAAAGTTATCAATATCAGATTGTAGGGGGGTCCGGCACTGTGACTGGAGCTCATAATAGCTGACAGGTGAGTGTGCCGAGCGTCGGTCCCCCACTGACGTGATACTGATGCCGTCTCCTAAGGCTGGTTTCACACGTCCTGATATTTCTGGTACCGGTAAACACGGTACTGGAGATATCCATGTCCATGTGTGTCCTACATGCGGCAAACGTGTGGCAACCGTGTGCCGCATCAGTACCACACGGACGGCCGCCGGGAAGCAGCGCTACAGTAACCACTGTTCCCCTGTGTGTGGTGCTGAAGCCGGCTGTCATCCCTTCTCCGCTGCTCTGCCGGCGAGCAGGGGAGAATGAATGAAAGACAAAAACGACGTGGGTTCCCCCTATATTTTAAAACCAGCCAAGCAAAACTCACAGGTGCGGCTGCTATTCTCAGACTGGTGAGGAGCCCCAGCCTAAAAACAGCTCCATTACTTAGCCGGCTTAATGTCACATTACAATAAGAAGGTGACATTATCCCCCCACTACCCCATGTGCCACCACTACAGGGCAAGTGGGAAGAACAGGGCAAAGCTCCAGAATTGGCGCATCTAATATATGCGCCTTTTCTGGGTGGCTGCGGGCTGCTGTTTTTAGGCTGGGGGGCCCATATCCATGGCCCCTTACCAGCCTGAGAATAGCAGCCCGCACCTGTGAGTTTTTCCGGGTTGGATTTAAAATATAGGGAGGACCCCACGTCGGTTTTTCATTTCATTCATTGTCCCCCACTCGCCGGCAGAGCAGGGGTGAATGGATGAATGCCGCATTTAGCACCACATGCAGGGGAACAGCGCCTACAGTAGCGCTGCTTCCCCCGCGGTCAGCTGTGCGCACGGAGGACAGTGTACACTGTTCTCCGTGTGCACGATGTTTGGCGGCCCGTGTGTCCTGGTAAAAACGGACATGACAGCATGTTTTGCACATGGACACACGGTCCGTCAAAACACGCTGACATCTGCACGGACCCATTCATTTCAATGGGTCTATATGTGTCAGTGTCTCCGGTACGTGAGAAAACTGTCCTAAACGTACCGGAGGCACTGACGTTTAAAAGCGGCCTAAGGGAAAGCTATCAATATCAGATTGTAGGGAGGTCCGACACATTCACTGGAGCTAATGACAGCAGATGGGTGAGTGTGCCGAGTGTCGGACCCCCACTGACCTGATACTGATGCCCTCTGCTAAGGGAAAGTCATCACTGCCATGATGTTGGACAATCCCCTTATAGACGCTGTACATCCCCATGTGATTGCTTCCACATGCTGCACAATTTTTCCACACAGAAATTGCCTCGTCGTCAATAGATGATGGTTTTAACCCCTTCCTGACATGTGACATACTTGTAAGTCACAGGTCGGGTGCGGGTTTATAGAGCGGGCTCAGGAGGCGAGCCCGGGCCACATATGGCAGGTGCCGGCTGTGTAGTACAGCAGCGACCGGTGATTAACCACTTATATGCCGCTGACAATCTTTAAGTGGCCTATGGATAGTCATGATGCCCAGGGGACCGCTGAAGACCCCGTCACCGCCATGTTTGCTTGTGCTCCTATAAAGCCTGTATCACAGAGTATAGTAATAGCCAGCACGGGTTCACGTCACCTACTAAGACTAAGGGTATGTGTCCACGTTCAGGGTTGCATCAGGATTTGGTCAGGATTTTTCATCAGGATTTGTAAGCCAAAACCAGGAGTGGGTGATAAATGCAGAAGTGGTGCATATGTTTCTATTATACTTTTCCTCTAATTGTTCCACTCCTGGTTTTGGCTTACAAATACTGATGAAAAATCCTGACCAAATCCTGATGCAATCCTGAACGTGGACACATACCCTAAAAAAGAACTAAAAAGTTAAAAAAAAAAAAAAGTTTTTAAAAAGAATAAGAAATACAAATTTAACATTTTAAATCGCTAATACAAAAACAAAGAAAAAACAGCAAACGCACGAGGCAACTGGAGAGGCGCGATCTATAAGAATACCACATTAATTAACCCCGTACGGTTAAAGAAAAATCTAAATGTCCACAACTCATACGTCTACTACGGGGACGGAAAAGTAAAATAAAAAAGTTATTGCTCTTGGAAAAAGGGAAAAAAAAGGCAAAAGCGGGGGAAAAAATAAATCTGCCTGGTAACTAAGGGGTTAATAATGGATTAAGAGAGCAGCCTGGTAGTGAGAGGGTTAATAGAGCGGGCTGAGCGAGTCCATCCATAGCCTCCGGTCTGCAAATGGTTAAACAACACAAGGCGGTGGCACAAGAAAGTCAGGCCACGTGACTAGTCATGTGATACGTTTTATTTTACGGGCGTGGCCTAGTAATTTTAGTGGGCGTCTGTAGAGATGTTGGGCGTGGCGTTATAGCCTTTGGCCGCACGGTGTGGGCGTGGCTTCGCCGCCTCCTTCCTCCATGCTCGGTGCTGGCAGCCAGGCGTACACAGGAGGGAGGTGGGAGGAGAAGGAAGAGGAGAGAGGGGACAGCTCCGGCACAAGCAGCAACTTCCCCGGGCTTTATCACTGACTCCCAGCGGAGAGCAGCCCTCCTGCATCCCCAGCTGCCAGCACTGCATGAGTCCATGGATTACATGGTATGTGCCCCCCTCCAGTGCTGCCTGTGGGACAGGCCATTCCCGGCCATTAAATGCCTGCAGCCCTATAGGACGCGCTCCAGCGCCTGCACCTGCCTCATTTACCTCTCAATGGCTGCACTAATGGCAGCTAATGAGGGCAGCGCCGGGCACAGGGTGGGCAGTACAGGGTGGTCAGCTCCTGGCGCAGGGTGGTCGGCTCCTGGCACAGGGTGGTCGGCTCCTGGCACAGGGTGGTCGGCTCCTGGCACAGGGTGGTCAGCTCCTGGTGCAGGGTGGTCGGCACAGGGTGGTCGGCTCCTGGCACAGGGTGGTCGGCTCCTGGCGCAGGATGGTCGGCACAGGGTGGTCGGCTCCTGGCGCACGGTGGTCGGCTCCTGGCGCACGGTGGTCGGCTCCTGGCGCACGGTGGTCGGCTCTTGGTGCAGGGTGGCCGGTGCCTTGTACAGGGTGGCCGGCTCCTGGCGCAGGGTGGTCGGCACAGGGTGGTCGGTGCCTTGTACAGGGTGGCCGGCTCCTGGCGCAGGGTGGCTGGCTCCTGGCGCAGGGTGGCCGGTGCCTTGTACAGGGTGGCCGGCTCCTGGCGCAGGGTGGCCGGTGCCTTGTACAGGGTGGCCGGTGCCTTGTACAGGGTGGCTGGCTCCTGGCGCAGGGTGGCCGGTGCCTTGTACAGGGTGGCCGGCTCCTGGCGCAGGGTGGCCGGTGCCTTGTACAGGGTGGCCGGCTCCTGGCGCAGGATGGTCGGCACAGGGTGGTCGGTGCCTTGTACAGGGTGGCCGGCTCCTGGCGCAGGGTGGCTGGCTCCTGGCGCAGGATGTTCGGTGCCTTGTACAGGGTGGCTGGCTCCTGGCGCAGGGTGGCCGGTGCCTTGTACAGGGTGGCCGGCTCCTGGCGCAGGGTGGCCGGTGCCTTGTACAGGGTGGCCGGTGCCTTGTACAGGGTGGCTGGCTCCTGGCGCAGGGTGGCCGTCTCCTGGCGCAGGGTGGCCGGTGCCTTGTACAGGGTGGCCGGCTCCTGGTGCAGGGTGGTTGGCTCCTGGCACATAGAGCCAGCCTGTAAACAGCACCTCCTCTGTCCCCATGGCCTTGAGCTGCAGGTTTTTGGGGACAATGGCCAGTGGCACCGTCCTGGTGGGTTGGGGCCGGTGGGCCATATGTCATGTCGTGTCTTGCCACCATAAGGGGGGGGGGGGGGGATTTATGAAAATATAGGAAAAAGTTCTGCAACTGTCCAATGTACTTTGTGTTTTTCCAAGATCTCTGATTGCTGTCAGTGAATGGCAGTGTACTGGTTTCCAGCTGAGGCATTAGGCTAGCTTCACATTGCGTTAGTGCAGTCTGTTTAGCGCATACGCTAACGGACTGCGTTAACGCAATGTCCAAAAAGGATCGCGTTTAGCGATCGCGCTACCGCAGATGACCGATCTGTGCTAGCGAGAACGGACCCAAAAAACGCTGCAGATGGCGTTCGAGGTCCGTCACAAAATAACGGAACATCGCTAACGCATGCCAAAAATGGCGTTACATACATTGCAGTCAATGGGTGTGCTAACGGATCCGTTACATCGCGTTAGTGCCACTATGAAACGGATTCCGTCAGCGGACACCCACTAACGCAATGTGAACCTAGCCTTACTGGGGGTGTGGTGTGAGCGCTGCCCCCCGGGATGTGACAGACCCCCAGTTGTGGCGGTTCTCATCACTGGGGTATAGGGCTGTGTTCACACAGAATGGATGTAATCGGAAGATGGTAGCGTTCTGTGGGCTGCGTGTCTTCTACCAGCGGACACATAGCGGAGCCCAGACGGACCCCGTAGTAACAGCGCGGACCCTCGGCATCAGTGACAGATTCGGTTTGCACTTGTCTCTTCCTCGTGTGACCGTGGCCTGTGTAACACTTCATTGAGGACCAGCAAGCGGAGCTCCTGACACTGTGGCTCACAAGGCTGGAATGGAGAGAGGGCAGAGAGCTGTGAATTCCTGGCTGAGGGTTGAGTATAGGCCTCGTTCACACGATCAGTATTTTACCTCAATATTTATAAGCCAAAATCGGGACCAACCAGAGGAAATGTAATAGAAACCCATCACCACTTCTGTAATCATCACCCATTGCTGGTTCTGAGGTAAAATACTGACTGAATACTGAACGTGGCCATAAGGTGATATTCATCCACAGGACATGTAATGAGTGTCTGATCTGTGGGGGCTCAGCACTGAGGTCCACAGCCTCCTCCAGAATGGGGGTCCCTGGTCCCCATCCTGCCGTACCACGAGTGTTTGCTCAGCAGCGCCCCTCTGTGCTGGGCCTCTCTCTGCCGCCATCTTGTCTACTGTGAAATATTTCCGTGTAATATAAACTGAAGAGATTTATCAAAACTACAGCAATTGTGATTTGAGCCGTTGTCTCCAGCAGCCGCTTTGGGGACTATACCTGTGGCTGCTGCGGATGGGGGGAAGCTCAGGTAAAAGCTTTGCTCCTCGCAGTCCAGTTCTCCGTGGCAGCTGGACTAGGGTGGTCTCCACGTATGTGGCCGGCGTCCCAGGCATCTCTTGAGTCTGCTTAGGCCCAGTAATTGCATTATATTTTGGGGCCTAGTGAGTGTAAAATGCCAGGATGCCAACCGCAGACGTGGAGACTGCGCTGGTCCTGCGGCCACGGAGGGTTGGACTGACTCCAGGGCAGTGGGAATATTTTTGCTCATCTGTAGGACTAAGGGTACCGTCACACAGTGCCATTTTCATCGCTACGACGGCACGATTCGTGACGTTGCAGCGTCCTATGATTATCGCTCCAGCGTCGTATACTGCGGTCACACGTTGCAATACACAGCGCTGGAGCGATAATTTCATGACGTATTTGCGATGTAGAAGCCGTTGGTTACTGTGCGCACATCGTATACAACCTGTGTCACACAATGCAATCATGCCGCCACAGCGGGACACTAGACGACGAAAGAAAGTTTCAAACGATCTGCTACGACGTACGATTCTCAGCGGGGATCCGGATCGCAGTAGCATGTCAGACACAGCGATATCGTAAATGCATCGCTGGAACGTCACGAATCGTGCCGTTGTAGCGATCAAAATTGCACTGTGTGACGGTACCCTAACCCTCAAACTTTGCAGAGACCTGATTGAGCGGTAAATAGATATATAAAGTCCGCGACGTACCCTGCTCGCTCGGCATAGCAGCACATCGTGTTCACTGCTGCAGCCAATCAGTGAGCTCAGTGTCTAATGGAGCTGGTGTGCTCGCTGATTGGCTGCAGTGCTGTCAACATGACGTCATCAGGCTGCAGACTATAACAGACACTGGGAGCAGTGGCAGAGAATGCAGCCAGGGGACGGGTTTTCTGAAACGGGGATATCCCTTTAAATAACACTTGGTTTCATTTCATAAATCAATAGTACAGGTGAAAATAAGAAAATATATTGCAATGTTTATCAGAGAAGTCTGCTTCTTTCTATTCCAAGACTCTCATTGTCGGTCTCAAAATTCTCAGATCTCGGGTAAAATCTGTATTCAGTGAAGACGGGATTATTACATTCCTGAGATGAAAAGTTGGTGCTGATAAGACTCTATGTAGATGGGAGGAGCTCTGTCTGTAGCCCCTCCTCCCCATCTATATAGATGAGTTAGTGCTGATAAGACTATGCATATGGGAGGAGCTCTGTAGCTCCTCCCTCCATCTATATAGATGACAGTTGGTGCTAAGACTCCGTAGATGGGAGGAGCTCTGTCTGTAGCTCCTCCCTCCTCCCCATCTATATAGATGACAGTTGGTGCTGATAAGACTCTATGTAGATGGGAGGAGCTCTGTCTGTAGCCCCTCCTCCCCATCTATATAGATGAGTTAGTGCTGATAAGACTATGCATATGGGAGGAGCTCTGTAGCTCCTCCCTCCATCTATATAGATGACAGTTGGTGCTAAGACTCCGTAGATGGGAGGAGCTCTGTCTGTAGCCCCTCCTCCCCATCTACATAGATGACAGTTAATGCTGATAAGACTCTAGATGGGAGGGGCTCTCTGTGGCCCCTCCTCGCCATCTACATAGATGACAGTTGGTGCTGATAAGACTCTATGTAGATGGGAGGAGCTGGAGACAGCTCTTCCCTCCCTTTACACACACAGTAGAAAACCTGTAACCTCAGGTAGGCGGCTGGTCGAAGTCCAAGACCTACCTGTCTGACCAGTCTCCCGTGCAGCTCAGTCCACGCCAGCTTTTACAGCAGATGTGTCAAACTGCATTCCTCAAGGGCCGCCAACAGGTCATGTTTTCAGGATTTCCTTAGTATTTCAGAAGGTGCTGGAATCATTCTGTGCAGGTGATTAAATTATCACCTGTGCAATACAAGGAAATCCTGAAAACATGACCTGTTGGTGGCCCTCGAGGAATGCAGTTTGACACCTCTGTTTTACAGTATGTACTCCTGAAATGCTGCTGCGCGTCAGGGTCACACCTACCTGGCTGAGATCATACGGCCATGATGCCACCTGGGTATCGCACGGTAGTTATCAGCTATGCGGTTCCCTTTAAGAATAGGTGAACCACATCTGGCCGTCCCTCCTCGTGGCTCCTCTGGTTTGGACCTTTCACCCTTTTTGTGGTACTCGCTCGGTAGCTGCCAAGATCATGTGAAAAATCTCCATGAGTCGAGCAGCCGGCTTGTATCTGGTTCTGACAAAACTGTTTGATATTTGTACCGTCACATCTGCCAGACCAAGTTGTCAGAAAGCTTTCCCGAATGTGAGCCAATTCCATTATTGGAGGGTAAGCTGCAGTCCCCTAATAGGGCAATAGGGGGCGCTGTTACAGGACATGAGATGATCATCTGTCCAAACCTGTCTCATAGATGGTAACGGCAATCTCCACAGTACATGGGAGCGCTCCTGCGCCGTCACTGTATGTGTCCGCTCTGGTGTCCAGCCCGTGCCACCACTACTTGTGGTTTGAGGTTTCTGCGTTGTCCTATAGATCGGGGGCAATGGGCGACGTGGGGCATCGGTGGCCTCATTTCTGGGTTGTAGTTTTGGCACTGTTCTCCTCGGGAATAACCCTCATCATTTGGGTTTCAGGTTTATTAAGGTTCATCTCTAGGTGGTAGAACAAGTTTGTCCAGGGTTGTAGCGAGAGGTCGGAGGTGCGGGGAGTTCAGCTGACACTCGGGGCATAAATCTTCAGGATTGTCTCACGTTCTGATGCTGCCACCTTCTCACAATAATTCCTCCAGCCCTCATCCTATGTGACATCTTAAAGGGGATTAGGAAACCATGGCTGCTTCCTTCACAATCCTCCTCACACCTGTCCACCTGTTGTCCGTTGACCTCGTTGGAGCTGAGCTGTTCTGTATTTCTGGAAGAAAGCAGCCATATATTTCTAATCCTGTACAATCTATTTCTAAGCTTAGGACACGGACCCTTTTTGTTAGGAGGGTCGCCCAAAGCAATGCCGGTCAGTGATGTTTGCCGTCTGTGCGTGAGGTGGCAGCGTGTGCTCTAATATCCCCTGCAGCGCCCCCGCAGGAGAACTGGGGTATTACATGGCTTATTAGCTGTCTAGGTATCGCCAGGTCCTCCAGAGACCCTCACGTTAGTCCTGATAGTACTTTATCTCAGGGTGTGATGGTATTAAAGCTTCCAAACATAGGTTTTCAAAAGCAGACACCCACTTTAAAGAGAAACAGATTTTTTTTTTCCCAACATGGAAAGCTAGGAAACACTGTAAATAATTACCGTAGATGGATTTGTCTTCATTCCTGTAAAAGGAAAAAAATAGAAAAATATAGTATGTATTTATGTATACATATACACCCACGATCAGGAATGGCAGTGTTCTGGATGTGGTGCTCTTGCGCTGTGTTTAAAGCACTATGTCGTACAGTACAAGCACAATGGATGGGATTTATAGCAATCCAATGCCAACTGTGCTTCTATTTGACGCTGTGTATACTCGCCCGCAGCGCGGGGTTACGAGCCGCAGAATGTCACATTTCCACAATACAATGTATTGGATGCAGTGATTCCGTATGGTTGAGTGAGGAATTACCTGCGTGATTAGATCGCAGCACTTTGGATGCAATGAAAATCCACTGTGACCAAAGTGCTGCTACCTCCTGATCGTGGGAACGTAGCCTAATTCCTAGTGGCTTTCAAACCCCTGTCGTTCCCCAGTCTGTTCGCCTGCCTTCTGCTGCATTGATATCAGAACGTACTCATTTGGAGTACAGCTGATGGCAGTGATGGATCAGCTCAGCACCTGTGTCCTGCACTATGGGTGCGCTGCTGCAGAAGATGATGCTGATAAGGCCGGGTCACACTACCGTATAACACGGTCAAGTGCTATGGGGTAAAACGTGGTGTAGCACTCGGCCCAGGGTTACTCTATGGGGCCGCTTAGATCTGCGATTATTGGCTCATGCTGATACGAAAGAGAGAACAATCTCAGCATGCAAGTCTGAGTGTGAGCGAGACCTTGCACCACAGGCGGATATCACCCAGGTGCAGTGCATTTCCCGCTGGAAGCACAGGAGATGGAGAAATTACTTTTTCCATCTCCTCCACAGCTGAGCTCCGATCTGGTCATGTGAGAGGATCAGAGCACTGGCACTTGGATCACGATCGCAGAAGAGCAGGAGATGAGCGGTCATTAGCATCTCGCGTCCGACACTCCCCCCGCGTCCGACACTCCCCCCGCGTCCGACACTCCCCCCGCGTCCGACACTCCCCCCGCGTCCGACACTCCCCCCGCGTCCGACACTCCCCCCGCGTCCGACACCATACGCTAGTGTGACTTTGGCCTAAGTGGAAGACTCAGGAGAGGGCATATGCTGACCCCTCACTGCCATCATCTGTACTCCAAATAAGCATATTCTGCTATCCATGCAGTTGAAGGCAGGATAATAGACAGAGGAAATGTAGAGATTTGAAGCTACTTAAACACGTATTTTTTTTTTTTTTTATACAGGAATTAAGAAAATTCCCCTAATGAGTGACTTGTAGACTATCATAAATTTTCCATACTGGTCCAAATGATAGTTACTCTTGGGTTTCTGGAGCTGTAATATTGATGGTTGTGACGATCTGGCATTCCAGATGGGGCTGATCTTATGTAATGGCTCATGCAGGTCCGTGCAAATTGGTCCGAGCACGGACCGCTAATGTATGGACCGGCCGCGGCTCTCTGACTCGATCAGCACAACCAAATGTACGGAGCTTTACCTGCCGCTGATAACCACAGATCACATATTGATGGACGTTTTGTATTCTATTCCATCAATGATACAAAGCCAGAAAACCCCTCTTATGGCTAGTTGTAACCCCCATCATGGCTAGCATTACATTTTCCACGACTATATCTCACCTGGATTTCCCAGACACTTATGATTTTCTCACCAATAATATTTAGCAATTTATATAAACGAACCGCACGCACCGTCAGGTTATCGTTCCCAGGGTTACTGTCCGGTAACCACAGATTACTGACCACGTCCTGTGAATAGATTTGCACATCCCTAGTGGTCACACATGCGCACCGCTTCTCCATTCACACAATATCATGGGATGTTTGGGGGATTACTTGGAAGAGCCGAGATCAGACTCGCAGCCATCATTGGTGATCAATGTGTTGGTATAACCCCTATTTAATATTTTGACTTGTGCAGCGATGCCTTCCCTCAATTCCCGATTTATACAATTCCGTTTTCTAATGCATTGGTGCGCACTGCCTTATGCCCCTTTTGTGCTGCATTCATGGTCCCGTTTGCTTTTCAAGTCCGAGCCTCGAAGGACGGCATCTGATCTCCACGCCCTACGTGCCGTGTAGGAATATGTTCCTATAAAACAAACCCAATTGGCCATTGGCTACAGACTGCATATTTATTTTATTTTTTAATGGCCTAATTCTCTATCCCGATCCATGGCGACTTCATGGATGAACACTCTTTTAGGAAGATCAATCTTTTGCAAGCCTAGATAGGTCCACCATGGTCTTCTCCACCGTTATCTTGATAGTATCAAGCCTTTGAGTTGCGGGTCTTCCTCTTCGCCTTGTTCCTTCTAGTCTTCCAACCATGATGTCCTTCTCCAGTGGTTGCTCTCTTCATATGTGTCTGATGTAGTCAAGGCGTAGCTTGGTGATCCTCGCTACCAGTGACATGTCTGACTAGCTTTAAGTTCCTCTTTGGTGGTATGGGCCGTAAACTCAAGTGAAAGCTAAAAATTGGCATTACTTGTGATTGTATAGTAATGGTCATATCTGCTCCTGTGGATCTCTGGTGTCTGTCAGCCCGCCGCACACAGGGTTCACAATTCCGTCTCTGTAATCATGGCTGACTTCTCTCTCCACTTATCAAATCTTTGTGTGACATGACTATTTGACCTGATGCCTGAAGCTCTTGGAGATGGCTGCTTCTGGCAAGGTTTGCTGGGGAAAAAGCATGCAAATGGCCTCTTCCGAAAGACAAAATCTCTGCAGTGCCCCCAGAGTTTCTGGTCCACGTGTTACGAAAAAAGGCGTACCTTTTCTCCAGCCGAAAAGGTGGACCGGAGGAGGGTGTGTGATACGTCCTCGGAAACAGAACATTTTGGCACATTACCGGAGTGGCAATACTCAGTAAATTTTACTAAATTATAAAGTTGCTTGAAATGTAAAAATAACTACTTTACCTGTGCGGTCCCTGAAGTCTTCTTTGACTCTCTAAATCTCTTTGATGTTAGGGGACAATAGCTTTTTACACATAGCAGCACGTATAGGGTGCAGTTCACACTCTGAAAAGGCATTGTCCACGACTTAAATATTGATGGAGCATAAATTAAATCCGAAATTTCCTGGTTTCTGAAATCCTCTGATCCGAGCTAGATCTCTTGTCACTGTTGCAGCGCCACCTCCTCCTTCATCCAGTCGGGATCTGCGTTACTTCCCCAATATTTTTTTTTTTTATTGATCACACGGCCAGATCTGAATCTACTTCAGCGTATAATACCGCTATGTAGCTAACTAGTAATACTGTATTCTGTAATGGAAACAATAGCTGTGGGAAATCCGGTGCTGTTATTTCCTGTGTATTCACGTTCTCTTCACTTTAGATTTGTTCTGCCAGTTTCTTCTTGAATTCCAGGGTTTGGAGCTATAGCAACCATGGCTGCCGTGTGTGAAGGACGACATTACTGTGTGACAGGATTACTCAGAGTGGACAATGGATGTCTCTTCAGTGGTTCATGGCCACTGTGAAGATTATATGTGTATTTACGTATGTGAGTCTTAGCCGAGCCGAGTAGGACAGGGTTAAGTCCTATCTCTGCAGGATTCTTTCAGATATACCTTCATAGCTTTTTACTAGATCCAGGACCTGTGTTCACCAGGTGCGTCAGTCTGCTGGGTGAAGCAGATTCGAGTGTGCTGCTGGTGAGTGACCAGCCAAAATGTGAGCTGTAGCTGAGAGAGAGACGTGCCGGAGTCTCTCTCTGAATAGAGACAGCACGAGTCAGCTAGGAAAGCTGAGCAGTCTGTGTGGAAGCTGCAGCCTGTTCAGTGTGACCTGGAAGTTGCTGGAGCTCACTCTGAAGGTGATACTGAGACTGGTGGGATTGTGCTTCTTCTTTGTATGACGTTTGCTTTGGGAGAATGGACTGTAATCTGTTTGGGTGAGCTCGCACTGACGTTTATGTGCCTGCTGAATGAACTGTTTATTTGCGGTGATACCTCTTTGTGACCAAAAGAGGCAGCTTTTCGTTGTGAATCCCTTGGAGTTTTATGAAAGTTATGAAACTGCACCGCATTGTCTGTGTGAACGCTGCCTAATGCCTATGACAGAGGCAATCCCTACAGTGTATGTAATATATTATACCATTCTCTTTACAGATACAAACATTATTTATGTAATTATATCTATTTTCTTTTATTCTGTTGCTTATGTCTCTTGCAGACTGAATTCTATCAACCTCTCATTTTTACGTTTGCCATGTAGGCCGGGAGAGTTCCCTGACCAAATACTGAACATATCTACTGGCTCCCATGCACCAAGTGTATATGCCCATGAAGTGCTCTGTATCCAGGGGCTTGCATTGCTCTGACATGGGTTGATTGCGGCTGCGCTTACTGGACAAGTGTTGGAAAGTAGTGTGGACAAGTCTGCTGTGACTTCTAGGGAACTTGGGCAAGAGTTTTTCGATGACTACCAGGACTAGTGATCAGTGAAGGACTGGCAATGGAAATCTGGTGGAAGTTACTCCTGGCTACTGGGAGGATTGAACGGGGGGAACCGCTGTGACTACTGGGGGAGCAAAATGTCTTCTATAACCTGCATGTGGAGCCCAAAACATTTTACTGCTAAAGTGGGTGAGGACACAACATATTAGGAGGAGAAACCCTGTCCTTATGCGCTTTTAGGTAATTTATGGCTAAACATGTTTTCATCACTGCTGATAACTGGGGATTAGACAAGACAGACTTGTGGCAAACTTCTGATTACTGCAGCAGGTTTTTTTATCTTATTTTTTTTTTTTTATTTATCCTGAAAACATATTCTTAAAGGGGTTGTCTTGATTTTATAAATGGGTTAAAAATGCAAAGTTGCAATTTTGCAATCCACCCCTTATTAAAAATTCTCTCCATTCTCAAGAACAAAGGGATTTTTTTCTTAACGTGTATTGCTCATTGCCAAGTTGATCACCCTGTAGGCCAAGCCTGGCCGGTTACCTAGGTAAGGAGCGAGCAAGCTCTAACAGCCTAGGAGAGAGCACACATTGGAGACGTTGGTTGGAACTGACAATCTTAAAGACTGCACTGCCCTCAACAAAGCGGAAAGCCAGGAGTGGTTAGCTCCAGAAAATGCAATTTGTGAAACCCTTTAATGAGTCCTGCCCTTTAACACTGTTCTTCTAAGAGCAGATCATATACTGAGTAATGAGTGATTCCATGCCAGCACATCCCTAGTTACTGTGTGGTCCTGGCCTTAAAGCAGGGGTGGACACAGTCCAAAGAGGGCCCCTGTGTAAGAGCAGTGTATGGGCCCTTTGCAGTCCAATAGGTCCTCGTGTATGTGGCTGCTTGGGGCTTCGGGGTTGGAAGTGGGGACCCCTTCTTCTTACGCCCATGTGCGACTGCATCATTTGCATCAGTGTTATCTCCGTCCCTGTTTTAAAGCATCTTGTTACTGGCTTCTAAGTCTGACTAAAAGTGGCCGTCCTAGTGACTTCTGGTTGCCATTTTGGATGACTGTGCCACTCGTTGGTGACCGGTGCCTGCCTTGATCTGTCCCATTTTCATGGGATGCAGAACGGTCTTCCTCTCCGAGGACTACACCTGAGACCCAAATAAGATCCACATTCGTGTCATTGTTAGGATATGTGCACAAAGGTCCCGTCATGGATCCTCCACTGGCATTCACGTCAGCAAAAAACCCTTCGCCCGGGAGCATAATGGGGTAGGATATCCTGGCCGATCAGCTACGTCCAAGCCTTAGAACACTAAGTACAATGTCAAGCGTCGGATGTAGTTGTGTACAGTGTGACTTTCTGTTGAGTGATGGATCACATTTCTCCATCTGGCGTCTAATGCATGAGTCTTGGTTTGGCGAATGCCAGGAGAATGTTACCTCCCGGACTGCGTTGTGCCACTTGTAAGGGTTGATGGTGGAGGGATACTGCTATGGGCTTGTTTTTCAAGTGTCTTCCTTGGTCTTAGTTACTGTGAAGGGAAATTTGACATTTCGGACAATCGTGCTTTCCAACTTTGTGGGAACAGGCCCATGTCTGTTCCCCATGACTGTGCCCAATGCATAAAGCAAGGTAAATGAAGCCATGGTTGGGGGAGATAAGTCATGTTCTTCTAGACCGATCGGCTTCATCCAACTCCTTTGTGTTGCAATTGTGAGCTAGGCCTTCTCCTCCAACCAGTGAGAGATCCTCTTCTGGATGAATGGTCAAAAGTTCCCACAAATGCCTCCAAAATCTTGTTGAAAGTCTTCCCAGAAGAAAGGAAGAGTCATGGCTGCAAAAGTTGGATCTGCTCTGTAGATGTAGAATGGAAGGTCATTAAAGGCTCCTGTAGGTGTAATGTGAAGGTGTCTCAATACTTTTGTCAATACATTGTGTATATTAAGTACCGTATATTTGATGTGCATACATGATAGATATAAAAAAAACTGCCCACCACCTACTAACAGAATGAATCCAAGTGTGAACAGGTGCAAGCTGCTATGCCTGCATGCTTTATAATCAAAAGAATACAGCAGTCTCTGTAAGTGCTAAAATGTGCAAACATTGAATATAGAAATTTGGACGGCATTACTGCTTTATAGAATATGCGTATATAGGTACGTTACTTATGGCCTATCCATGAGAGCCCACCAGCTACAACAAGGCGACCTTTCTTTGATGGGACCCTAAGAGCCAGTGGCGTAACTAGAAACTAATGGGCCCTGATGCGAAAGCTCCAACGGGGCCCCCAAATATTTTAAATCTTTAATAGCAATGGTCTTTCTATAGGCCAAAGGGACTTTTAGGGCCCCCTAGGCTCCAGGGCCTGGGTGCGATTGCTACCCCTGAACTTGTTGTAGTTACACCCCTGCTAAGAGCTCATTCAGACGAATGTGTTAAATGTCCATGTACTGCCTGTATGCAAAAGTGATGGCGTACCGAGCAAGACAAGTCAGTGTGGTAGTTTACGTGAATGTTTTAACACCGGGTACGATGGACTGTGCAGCGTGCACCACTATTCTGGGTCCTGCTCGCCCATTATAAATCAATGGGTGCAGAAAAAACTCATGTGCGACTTATCATCCGTACGTCATGCGTTTCTGACGGATACAATACAATTAGAAACATGGGATACTGCATTTGTCCTTTATTGTTTAACTTGTGCAAGTAAAAACACAGATGTACAAAATGAGCCTCCAAATTGAATATGGAAGTTAAAAAAAAAAAAAAAAAAAAGCCGGGTCCCTGAGATCACCGCTATCACAGTGAGACTTTTCTCACTGCTGGTGGTGTGCAGAACCCGAAGGGTAAAACTGACTTCCCGGTAAAGTCCTCTCTCGGGGTCTATGCCGAACAGTAGGTTTTCGGTACTGACCCCAACCTTTACTGCTCAGGTTCGCCCATCTCTACTGATGATTTTTCACTTGTATTGTCATCTCTATGCCATCATTCCACCTGTATGCCCGTTTTGTACATCTGTATGGCATCTGCTTTTACATGAACAATTTAATAAAAAAGGACAAATATCTTGGTTTCGGAATTCTAATGTATCCACCCATTGACTTATAATGGACGAGTCTGATCCAGAATCACGATAATGCACCCTGTGCAGACCATCGCTTCATGTGTAAAAATTATCACATGAACTACCACTTTGATGTGGGCTGGTCCCCGTGGGCTAGTCTTTGTGGGCTGGTCCCCATGGGCTGATCTTTGTGGACTGTTCCCAGTGGGCTAGTCTTTGTGGGCTGGTCCCCGTGTGTTTTGTCTTGATTGCCTACGAATGTTTAATACGTTTGTCTGAACCTGTCCTCGAGTGGATGGCAGGAGTTCTGGTGGGATTTCATGAATTTGCCGATTTGTACACGAAGTTCCTACATTTTCTAAATCTATTCTTTATGGCAGCATCCAGTCCAGATGTCACATATTCCATGTTCTCTTCATATATTGCAGGGAGCGGTTCACACTCCAGTACTTTCCCACGCTCCTTGCTGAGCTATCTGCTAATCTGAGCGTGCAGACGTCTTTCACGAGTCGTTCTGCCCATTCTGTAGTGTAAATGAATGGTGCTTTTAGATTTTACAGGACAATAATTCCTTTTTAATCACATTCATTCTAAATGGGGCATTGCCTCGCTGAACGATTTCTCATCTTGAGGCGCTTCAATACATTACTGCTAAGTGGATGTTCGGCTTCCCATGTTCTCCTCTTCTCAGCACTTTGCTAAACATCTGTGCCATGGTATTCCTATAGCTAAATGGCTTTTAGAGCGATGCCGCCTCATGTCGGGTGCTGCAGCGTTCACTTGAATGGGGCTGAGCTGCAATACCGGACACAACCTATAGACCTGAGTGGCGCTGTCTCTGGTGGCGGAAGACTGCGTTGCACAGATTATCCAGCTTGGCTCTCCTGCCACGGCTCGCACTGGATTGCAGATATATCCCCTTCTTATATAACATTTATGTGGCCGCTCCAAGCTTTTCCTATTCTACTGAAAATAAAAGCAAAAACATGCTCCCTGGGATAGAAAAACATGATTTTTTTATTTGATAAGATCCATGTCTCATGGTCTCGCAGGATAAATAAACAGGAGACTCCAGGAGAGAGAAGAACATTAAGATTCCCTGCATTTAAATGTTCCGTATCGGAATGTTAGTGTTTACGAGGGGGGGGGAATTATTTTGGGAAGCATTCTGTCATCACACCCCAGCGGGTACCCATTGATTCAGGAATTGGAGATTATCAATATCTCATTTTTAGTTATCCGCTATGCTTCAGAGCTGTAATTGCGGCCACCTCTGGTATAAGGGGCCTAATGACATGCTACTAAGGGGTTAATCCACATTCGATGCCATCGGATAATATAGGCCACTAGCTTTTATATTGTGATCCATCTACTATCAAATGTCTGATGGGACACAAAGAAGGGAGCTTGGCTGCTTGGTTTGACTACACAGCTTGTTTGTAGTCTGTTACTATGGAAACGCATAGGGCTGTGCACACACAACAATATATTAATCAGCCGATTCCCTGTGCTTCCATTGTCAATATAAGAGGAACTTTAAAGCTGGGAAGATTAAAGGAGGATTCCTCTAGTTAAGTAATGGCATATCGCTAGTGGGTATCGTTCCCGATTACCGGCCTGTCTAAATAGGCTGCCAATTACCTGACGACTGTGCAAGCAGCTTAATTATTCACCCGCTGAAATGAAGTCTGCTTCAAAATATTTCTTCTCGGCAGCACGTTATCCTGTGTAAATTGAACGTGCTGCCGAAAAACAATGGTTTTCTATGCACACAACTGTTGTGTTAATAAAGTGCAGTAGGTGAAGAAATGCAGCCTTAATAATTGCTGGAGTTTCGCCATCTAGAATCCTCCCCTGGCAGAGCAATCTGTCCTGCCATAAAAAAGGATCAGTCGCAGTAAAATGTAGCATGTCCAAACTTTGTTTCTGTGACGACCCTGCTTTGAACAGTGTTATGCCCCCATTTTTTATGCATCTGCCAAGGAGGGCAAAGGTTGGACATGTTGGAAATTATTAGGCCTGATCCTTTGTACTAATAAAATAAACCGCAGCGTTTCCTCGTGGAATTTTCCGCAGCATGTGCACTGCAGATTTGGTTTCCATAGGTTTACATGGTACTGTGCAACGCATGGAAAACTGCTGCAGATCTGCAGCCAAATCCGCGACGTGTGCACAAGGCCTCATTACTCGCTCACACAAGCATATAGCGAGTGCTGTGCAATGCAAGCTCCAACATGACCTGAGAATTTATAGGTTCTTTTTTTTTTTTTTTGTCTTGATCTCATATTGGTCTGGGATTTTACGCATTGACCGAGTCCTCGTCCTTACGGCCGGCCTGTGTGTGATGGCTGCGTTTTATTATGACTCTAGGCAAAGTCATGCACCTAAATGTTTGCTCCTGGTGTCTCATGTCACAGCTCAGGAGTGTTTGCTTTCCCCTGCTATTATGCTTTTACTTGGTGGATAGAAGAGAGATTTAGGGGAGTTATCAGACCTTTTCACTTTGATGTCTCTAAAGTGCTGTGGAATTAATGGTGCTATATAAGCAAGTAGAATAAATAAAATCAACCTTGATCTCATAGATTACGGGTAGAACCTGCTATCTGTGCAATTTTGCGTTTTGAAAAGCGCATCTGTTGTAAAATTTGTGCAAATGGTGGCATTTTTGGGTTATCACCCACCACGACACATGCTCCCCTGGCACCATCTCTTATCTTCCCTTCCTTTTGAGGTCCACACTGTCAGACTGTACCGGCCCTTCTCCCTGGGAGTGGTGGTTGTGTATCACCCTTCGGGCCCCTCCCTTCAATTCCTGGATCATTTTTTTCCACCTGGCTTCCACAGTTTCTATCCTGTGACATACCCACACTCATCATGGGGGATTTAAAAATCCCTGTTGGTGATCCCCTTTCCCCATTTGCCACTCAACTTTTATCTCTAATGTTCTACGGCCTTTCACAGCTTACTAACTCTCCTACTCATGAAGATGGCGTTACGCTGGACCTGGTCTTCTGCCGCTTCTGCTCAGTGCTTGATTTTACTATCTCCCCTCTCCCGCTCTGACAACAACCTTGATTCTTTCTCTATTAAGAACTGTCATCCTGCTTAGGGCAGCCCCACTTACTACAAATATAGGAATACACGTGTCATTAATATCCAGAAACTTAAGAATTTGCAGTTGTCATTGGCCCCAATCTCCTCCCTCTCATGTCCTTACTCTGCAATGTTTCATAATATTTCAGTGCAAAGTGCCCTGGATGAAGCTGCACCTCCTATACACAGAACAGCTCGGCACGGACGACGACAACCCTGGGACACGCTGGAAGCATGTTTTCTCCAGCTGTGCCCCAGGTATGCCAAACATCTGTGGAGAAAATCCAGTCTAGCTGAAGATTTCATCCATTAGAAGTTTGTTTAAAACATACAACTCTGCCTCCCATCTCTCCAAACAATCATATTTCAGCACTCATCACCGCACTATCCAACAATCCTAAACGACTCTTTGATACTTTTCATTCTCTCCTCAATCTAAGAGTGCAGACCCCGACCACTGACCTCAGCACTGATGATCTGGCCATTTATTTCAAAGAAAGAATTGACCATATCCGACAGGAAATGTTCTCCCAATCTCCTAGTGCTATGCATTCACCTCCATCCTGCACTGCATCTACAGGTGCTTCTCACAAAATTAGAATATCATCAAAAAGTTAATTTATTTCAGTTCTTCAATACAAAAAGTGAAACTCATATATTATATAATCAATGCAAACAGTGGTTTATTTCTGTTAATGTTGATGATTATGCCTTCAGCCAATGAAAACTCAAAAGTCATTATCTCAGTAAATTAGAATACTTTATAACAGCTTGAAAGATGATTTTAAAATCTGAAATGTTGGCCTACTGAAATGTATGTTCAGTAAATGCACTCAGTACTTGGTCGAGGCTCCTTTTGAATCAATTACTGCATTAATGCGGCGTGGCATGGAGGCGATCAGCCTGTAGCACTGCTGAGGGGTTATGGAAGCCCAGGTTGCTTTGATAGAAGCATTTGGCTTTTTTGCATTGTTGGATCTGGTGTCTCATCTTCCTTTTGACAATACTCCATAGATTCTCTATAGGGTTAAGGTCAGGCGAGTTTGCTGCCAATCAAGCACAATGATACTGTTGTTTGTAAACCAGGTATTGGTAATTTTGGCAGTGTGGACAGGGGCCAAGTCCTGCTGGAGAATGAAATTTCCAATTCCAAAAAGCTTGTCGGCAGAGGGAAGAATGAAGTGCTCTAAAATTTCCTCGCAGACGGCTGCACTGACTTTGGTCTTGATAAAACACAGTGGACCTACACCAGCAGATATCATGGCTGCCAAAACCATCACTGATTGTGGAAACTTCACACTGAGATAATGACTTTTGGGTTATCATTGTCTGTAAGCCATAATTATTATTATAATTATTATTATTATTTATTTATATAGCACCATTGATGCCATGGTGCTGTACATGAGAAGGGGTTACATACAAATTACAGATATCACTTACAGTAAGCAAACTAACAATTAGACTGATACAGAGGGGAGAGGATCCTGCCCTTCCGGGCTTACATTCTACAGGATTATGGGGAAGGAAACAGTAGGTCGAGGGATGCAGGAGCTCCAGTGTTAGTGAAGCGGTAGCTCCGGTAGTGGTGAGGAGGCAGCGGGGTCAGTGCAGGCTGTAGGCTTTCCTGAAGAGATGAGTTTTCAGGTTCCGTCTGTAGGATCCGAATGTGGTTGATAGTCGGACGTGTTGGGGCAGAGAGTTCCAGAGGATGGGGGATATTCGGGAGAAGTCTTGGAGGCGGTTGCGTGAGGAGCAAATAAGTGTGGAGGAGAGAAGGAGGTCTTGGAAGGAACGGAGATTACGTGAGGGAAGATATCGGGAGATTAGTTCAGAGATATATGGAGGAGACAGGTTATGGATGGCTTTGTAGGTCAGTATTAGTAATTTGAACTGGATCATCAACATAATATGAGAGTTTCACTTTTTTGTATTGAAGAACTGAAATAAAGTAACTTTTTGATGATATTCTAATTTTGGGAGATGTTGCTCACTCTCTGACTTTGAACCGTCACTGAAGAAGTAAACGGGCTCCTTGCATCTTCTTGCCCTACTACCTGCAGCAGCGACCCTATTTCCTCACATCTCCTCCAGTCCCTTTCTCTGGCTGTCACCCCTCACCTCACTAAAATATTTAATTTTGCACTCTCTTCTGGCAGCTTTCCCTCATTTAAACACGCCAGCATACACCCATTACTTACAAAAAACATCCCTCAAACAGAACTGCACTACTAACTACAGACCTGCCGCTAATCTTCCCTTCATATCTAAGGCTAGGTTCACATTGCGTTAGCGCAATCCGCAAGCGCTAGCGCTAAACGGATTGCCCTAACGCAATGTTTTTGTAGGGGCCGCGTTTAGGGGTCGCGCTAACGTCCCCGCTCTCGCAGATCCCCGATCTGCGAGAGCGGGGAACGGACCTCGGGCGCGCCGCGGACGCTGCTTGCGCGCTACAAAAGAACGGCACATCGCTAGCGCGAGCCGAAAAAGGCACGCGCTAGTGATGCGCTACAGGCAAAATTTACATTGCTGTCAATGGGTGCGCTAATGGACCCGTTGCACGGCGTTAATTGCGACATTTTCGCCGTGCAACGCTGTCCGTTAGCGATCACCCACTAACGCAATGTGAACCTAGCCTAAACTCCTGGAACACTTGGTCCACTCCCATCTGATCTGCTTTCTCTCAGATCACTCTTCTTGACCTATTGCAATCTGGTTTCTGCTCTTTACTCTGTACTGATATTGCTATCACTAAGGTCTCTAATGATCTACTAACAACTAAAGGTACCTTCACATTGAGCAACTTTACAACGAGAACGACAGCGATCCGTGACGTTGCAGCGTCCTGGATAGCGATCTCGTTGTGTTTGACATGCAGCAGCGATCTGGATCTTGCTGTGATATCGCTGGTCGGAGCTAGCAGTCCAGAACTTTATTTGGTTGTCAGATCGGCGTGTATCGTCGTGTTTGACATCAAAAGCAACAATGTCAGCAATGTTTTACAATTGTAACCAGGGTAAATATCGGGTTACTAAGCGCAGGGCCGCGCTTAGTAACCTGATATTTACCCTGGTTACTACTGTAAAAGTAAAAAAAAAACCAGTACATACTCGCCTTCTGATGTCTGTCACGTCCCCAGGCGTCCACAGGGTTAAACTGCTTTCGGCAGGAGCGCTGCTAAATGCACGCGCTGCTGCCGAGAGCTTCCCTGCACTGACTGTCAGTGCCGGCCGTAAAGCAGAGCACAGCGGTGACGCCACCGCTGTTACTGCCGGGTGCCGGTGCTGACACATTCAGTGCAGGGAAGCCGCCGGCGGGGGACGTGACAGACATCAGAAGGTGAGTATGTACTGTTTTTTTTTTTTTTTACTTTTACAATGGTAACCAGGGTAAATATCAAGTTACTAAGCGCGGCCCTGCACTTAGTAACCCGATGTTTACCCTGGTTACCCGGGTGCTGCAGGGGGACTTCGGCATAGTTCAAGACAGTTTCAACGATGCCGAAGTCGTTCCCCTGACCGTTGGTCGCTGGAGAGAGCTGTCTGTGTGACAGCTCCCCAGCGACCTAAACAGCGACGCTGCAGCGATCGGCTCGTTGTCTATATCGCTGCAGCGTCGCTGAGTGTGACGGTACCTTAAATCTAATGGTCACTGCTCCCTGCTGATTCTCCTTGATCTGTCTGCTGCATTTTATACTGTGAATCACCAGCTCCTACTCATTATGCTCTGCTCTGTCTCATAGATACCATTCTCTTGGTTCTCCTACTACCTCTCTGACCGCTTTTTCACGATCTTCTGCTGGCTCGTCCTCCTCTCCTCTTCCCCTTTCTTTTGGGGTTCCTCAAGCATCAGTCCTAGGCCCCCTCCTCCTCTTATACACTGCCCATATTAACCCATTTCTGCCATCGGACAGAATAGTACGTCCGATGGCAGTAACCCCGCTTTGATGTGGGCTCCGGTGGTGAGCCTGCATCAAAAGCCAGGAAATGTTTTGAACAGCTGACATGTGCCCACTATTAACTAGTTAAATGCCGCTGTCAAACTGACAGTGGCATTTAACAAGCGCTTCCGGCCATCTGGATGAAAATGCGTGCACCGGTGACCCCCGTCACGTGTTCGGGGGTCATCAGCGCATCGGCATGACAACCAGAGGTCTCCTTGAGACCTCTGGTTGTTGATGCCGGATTGCTATGAGCGCCACCCTGTGGTCGGCGCTCATAGCAATGCTGTAATTCTGCTACATAGAGGCGATCTGACCATCGCCTCTATGTAGCAGAACCGATCAAGTTGTCAGCTTCTAGCCTCCCATGGAGACTATTGAAGCATGCCAAAATTATTTTTTTTTTTATTTTTTTTTTAAATATGAAAAAAATAAAAAAAAAATAAAAATCACCCCCCTTTCGCCCCATTTAAAATAATAATAAAAAAAATCAAACCCACACATATTTGGTATTGCCGCTTCAGAATCGCCCGATCTATCACTGAAGAAAAGGATTAACCTGATTGCTAAATGGCGTAGTGATAAAAAAAACAAACAAACAAAAAAGTCAAATCGCCAGTTACACTTTTTTTTTTTTGGTCGCCGCGACATTGCATTAAAAGTAAAAAAAAAAAAAAAAAAATAAGCAGTCACCCAACCCCCAGATTATGATAAATGGAGACGCTACGGGCATCTGAAAATTGCGCAAATTTTTTTTTTTTTTTTAGCAGTTTGGAATTTTTTTTCATCACTTAGATAAAAAAGAACCTAGACATGTTTGGTGTCTATGAACTCGTAATGACCTGGAGAATCATAATATCAGGTCACTTTTAGGATTTAGTGAACCTAGCAAAAAAGTCAAACAAAAAACAAGTGTGGGATTGCACTATTTCTGCAATTTCACCGCACTTGGAATTTTTTTCCGTTTTCTAGTACACAAAATGATAAAACCAATGGTGTCGTTCAAATGTACAACCCGTCCCGCAAAAAATAAGCCCTCATATGGCTATAGAATACTGGTTATGAATGTCCAGATATTGCTGATGGCATATGCGTTAAGGTCGCTATACAAATGGCTTCACAGTGTCCGAGTGACTTCAGGACCACCTGCGTGTCTACTCATCTGAGCTTTAGGCTATGTGCACACGTTGCGGATTGGGGTGCAGAATTTTCTGCACAAAATCCGCATCTCCTGGCAGAAAACGCAGGTGCGGATTTGACACTTTTTTTTTTTTTTATGCGGATTTTGTGCGTTTTTGTTGCGGATTTGATGCGTTTTTTACCCCTGCGGATTTCTATAATGGAAGGGTTCAGAAACTCTGCAGTTCTGCACAAAATTGACATGCTACTTCTTTTGATCCGCAGCGGTTTTCATGCAGATTTTTCTGGACCATTAGCACAGCATTTTTTTTTTCTATTGATTTACATTGCACTATAAATCACTTTGCGGAACTGCAGCGTTTCTGTGTGGGGAAAAAACCGCTGCAGATCCACATTAAATCCGCATCATGTGCACGCAGCCTAAAGTAATATTATGAAGCTACCTATAGCAGTTATTTCCCCTGATTTGGCATCTCGGGCGACGCTCAGATTGTTGTCCTACTCTTTGGCATGGAACGGAACGTTGTATTATCTCGATGTTACTGTATTTGGAGATGTAGTGATTCTGCAGGAGGTAGCCCAATCCTGTACGACACCTCCGCAGGGGATTCTCCATGTAAGCTGAAGACACCATGATGAACAAGGGCTCGTTGTCATTTCGCTGTGTTTATAGATGGCATTCCGATTTTGCAGGAACAGAACAATACAGTGATTTGTCTCCCCCAGTGTTAGGCCGTGTGCAGGCAGGTGTTGACTAGTCTGTCCGCCCACTATCCTGATTCTCATAGATGTCAGTGATGTGTATGGAGAGACACATAGCACTGCAGAAAGGTTCCCCAGTAGACCCCCAGTCGGAGGCCTCACACCTTTCCAAATCAGATCTCTTGCTTTGCAGTGCGGAGGGTAAACACCCTGAAATGGTAAAAGGTAAACACCCTCCTTATGCTAAGTCACGTGACAAGGCTTGTTAACCCCTTCGCGCCGTACTAGTACTGCGCTGCGGGTACTGCATTTGTGCCAGCTGCAGTACTAGTACGGCGCCGCCATTTTCCGGTCACCGCGTGGCATCGCGCGGTGATCGGGTTCCGATGGCTGCTGTCCCTGACAGCAGACCATCTCTGCACGTAGCTCCGGGGGGCTGCACCGCCCCCCCGCATCAGCGATCGCTGTGATTGGCTGGTCAATTCTGACCAGCCAATCACAGTGACATGACAATAAAGTTTAAAAAAAAAAAATAAATAAAATAAAAGGAATGTGACAGGCTGTGATTGGTGCTGTGACGTCGCACCAATCACAGCCGTCACAGTAGGTGGGGTGATTCGCACGTCACCTCACCTGATTAACCCCTATGGCGCTGATTGGCTAGAAGCTATTGTTCAGCCAATCAGCGCCAAAGGGGTTAATATAAAATACCGATCACCGCCCTGCACGCCATCTTGCTCTCAGATTTGGCGTGCAGAGTGGTGGTCTAAGCCCCTCTGTGTCACCTGAGTGAAGGAATCCATTGATGGCCAGTGCGATCGTCCCTGCGATCTCCTGCTCCAGCTTGTGCTCCGTGCTGTGTACTCTCTGCTGCCATCTGCTGCTGTGTGAGGCCTGTGATCGCAGCAGCACCTCCCCCACCCCTTTCCCATCCCCCCATCCCTGTTCCAGTACCCCCTCCCTCTCCCTCCCCCACCCTCCAATTGAAATTTTTTGCTCTTTTTTCCTGTGCGCGGCGTCCCGCGCAGAGCATTCGTGCTCTTCCTGTGTCCGCAGCGCTCTGATCGGTATCGCTGCTGATCAGAGACTGCACCACAGGACCTTTTTTTTAGCTAGTTAGCGTAGCGGACATTGCAGTCTGAGCGACATCTGTTTTTTTTTTTTTAGAAAAAAAATAGTAGTACAGTGTAGTTTTAGACGTAACAAGGTAGCGTAGCCGGCGTCACTGTTTGGTGACGTCCCCCATCCCTGTTCCAGTACCCCCCTCCCCCCCTCCAATTCAATTTTTAGCGCACTGTTTTGCGCTTTTTTTCCTGTGCGCGGCGTCCCGTGCAGAGCATTCGTGCTCTTCCTGTGTTCGCAGCGCTTTGATCAGTATCACTGCTGATCAGAGACTGCGCCACAGGACTTTTTCTTTTTTTAGCTAGTTAGCGTAGCGGACATTGCAGTCTAAGCGACGTCCGATTTTTTTATTTTTTTTTTATTATTTTTACAAAAATATAATAATAGTACAGTGTGGTTTTAGACGTAGATTAGCTGGTGTCACGGCGTTAGTGACGACCGGTCCTTTTTTTTAGAGAAAAAAAAAAAAATGTACAGAGTAGTTTAGTGGTAGCTTGTTAGTGTAGCCGGCGTCACAGCGTTAGTGACGACCGATCATCTTTTAGAAAAAAAAAATCGTAGAGTAGTTTTATAGGTAGGGAGGTTGCGTCTTTTTTTGCATTAAAAAAATCTGCTATCGCCGGATAATCTCTAGTGCATTAGGGGAGCGTACGTCACACTGTTAGTGGCGTTCGCTTTTTTTTTTTTTTTTGTAAAAAGAATAATTAGTTGCGTTGCCTAATTTTTAGCGCGTTCATTGGGGGAGCGTATGTCACACTGTTAGTGGCGTTTGTTTTTTTCTTTTGCAAAAAAAAGATTTAGTTGCGTAGGGTAAATTTATACTTTTTTTTTTATACTAACTTATTTATTTTACATCTGATTTTTCTTTTCATCTTTTTTTTTCTTGTTTCTTCTACATTTTTTCTCACTACTTGTTTTTTTTCTATCTGATTGGTTATAATAAAGAGTACCCTATACACAAGCCCCACACATTACACGTGTAAAAGCACCACTTACACACACATCCCCAGGGTTTGGGAAAAAAAATGGCCCATTCGTCAACAAGGCGCTATTCACCAGAGGAGGCTTACGCCATCCTTGCGTCCGACACGGATACAGCCAGTGAGGAAGATCCCACATTCCTCTTCTCTTCCACCTCCTCCTCCAACTCCACCTCCAGGACCCAGGCAACTCCTGCAGCAATCGATCCCGTATGGATTGCACCCCCTGAAAATTTTCAGCCCGTCATTCCGGATTTCAGCAGCAGCTCAGGAATCCAGTTTGACACGACTGGCCTCACTGAAATTGACTTCTTCAAATTCTTTTTCAGTGATGAAATAATAAATCTTATGGTGGCCCAGACGAACCTTTATGCCCAGCAATTTTTCACCCAAAATCCCACGTCATCTTACGCCAGATGGACCCCCGTAAATGCAGCAGAGATGATGACATTTTGGGGAATTGTGCTGCATATGGGCATAATCAAAAAGCCAAAGCTTCGGCAATACTGGAGTACTGACATTCTCTACAGTACACCGGTATTCCGCATGGCCATGAAAAGGACACGATTTGAAGGGATCCAAAAATTTTTGCATTTCAGTGATAATGCGCAGTGTCCTCTCCGAGACGATCCAAACTTTGATCGTCTATATAAAATTCGGCCAGTGATTGAACACTTCAGCAGAAAAATGTGCTGGGGCGTACACACCCCAGAGGGACATCGCTATTGATGAATCTCTCGTTCATTTCAAAGGGAGGCTAAAATTCCGACAATACCTGCCCAGTAAGAGGTCCAGGTACGGAATAAAGCTGTACAAACTGTGCGAGAGTACCTCAGGGTACACCCACAGATTTAGGGTCTACGAGGGTAAGGACACCCAGATTAACCCCCCTGAATGCCCCCCCCCATCCTGGGGGTGAGTGGGAAAATTGTGTGGGAATTGCTGCACCCACTGCTGGATAAGGGTTATCACCTCTACATTGACAACTTTTACTCCAGCATCCCACTCTTTAAGGCCCTCTCTGCCAGAGGTACAGCTGCATGTGGTACCGTGCGAAAAAATCAGCGAGGCCTCCCTAAGCCGCTAATTGGGCAAATGCTGAGAAAAGGGGAAAGCCGAGCCAAATGCAGCGACAACATGCTGGTGGTCAAGTATAAGGACAAAAGGGATGTCCTTATCCTGACCACCATACACCGTGACAACAGCAACTTTGTCACTGTTCGTGGGACCACAACACAAGTCCCAAAGCCAGATTGTAACCAGGATTACAATCGGTACATGGGGGGTGTGGATCTCTCAGATCAGGTCCTCCAACCATACAGTGCCATGCGAAAAGCTTACGTATGGTACAAAAAATTGGCCGTGCACATTGTACAGATGGCACTGTACAATGCTTTTGTGCTGTTCCGATCTACAAGCAATACGGGGGGGGACCTTCCTTCAGTTTCAGGAGGTGGTCATCAAGGCCCTAATGTTTGGCACTCAGGGAGGTGAGGGCCCCAGTACTTCTGAATCTGATAGTGCCTGTATTGTCCCAGGTCAACATTTCCCAGGACAGGTTCCCCAAACAGCGAGGACAGGACGATCACAAAAACGGTGCAGAGTGTGTTCCAAGAGGAGAATCTGAAAGGACACAATTTATCATTGTGAAACCTTCCCTGAGAAACCTGGCCTTTGCATTAAGGATTGCTTCAAAGCATACCACACGTTCACAAATTAATAAAATTAGTTTATACCCTGTTGACACAACACTTTTATTATCTGATGTACCCCACACATCTTACACATTCTGCCACATTATAAATACATACACCAGTAAAACCAAAAGAATTATAATCAATACTATAAAACTATGCCTCTAGATATATTCCTTCAGGGGTGTAGTTTCCAAAATGGGGTCACTTGTGGGGGGTTTCTTCTGTTTAGGCACATCAGGGGCTCTGCAAACACAACATGACGCCCGCAGACCATTCCATCATCGTCTGCAATCCAAAACGTCACTTATTCCATTCCAAGCCCCGACGTGCGCCCAAACAGTGGTTTTTCCCCACATATGGGGTATCGGCGTACGCGTGAAAAATTGCACAACATCTTTTTCTGTCTATTTTGTCCTATAACCCTTGGGAAAATAAAAAAAATCGTAGCTAAAAGATCATTTTTGTGGAAAAAATGTGTTATTTTTTTTTTACGACTCGTTATAATTTTTGGTGAGGCACTTGGAGGTTCACGGTGCTCATCACATAGCTAGATAAGTTCCTTGAAGGGTCTAGTTTCCAAAATGGGGTCACTTGTGGCAGTTTTCCACTGTTTAGGTACATCCAGGGGCTCTCCAAACGCAACATGGCGTTTCAATCTCAATTCCAGCCAATTTTGGTTTGAAAAAGTCAAACGGTGCTCCTTCCCTTCCGAGCCCTGCCGTGCGCCCAAACAGTGGTTTTCCCCCACATATGGGGTATCGGTGTATTCAGGAGAAATTGCACAACAACTTTAGTGGTCCATTTTCTCCTTTTACCCTTGTGAAAATAAAAAAAAAATGTTGCTAAAAGATCATTATATGGGAAAAAAAAAAGTTAAATGTTAATTTTTTCCTTCCACATTCCGTTAATTCCTGTGAAGCACCTGAAGGGTTAATAAACTTCTTGAATGTGGTTTTGAGTACCTCGAGGGGTGTAGTTTTTAGAATGGTGTCACTTTTGGGTATTTTAAATCCTATAAGCCCCTCAAAGTGACTTCAAATGTGATATTGTCCCTCTAAAAATTGGTTTTGTAAAGGTTGTTGAAAAAATTAGAAATCGCTGTTTAACTTTTAACCCTTATAACTCCCTAACAAAAAAAAAATTTGGTTCCAAAATTTTGCTGATGTAAAGTAGACATGTGGGAAATGTTATTTATTAACTAATTTGTGCGATATGAGTCTCTAATGCAAGGGTATAAAAATTCAAAGTTTGAAAATTGCAAAATTTTCACCAAATTTCTGTTTTTTTTCACAAATAAACGCAAGTAATATCAAAGAAATTTTGCCACTATCATAAAATACAATATCTCACGAGAAAACAGTCTCAGAATCACCAGGATCCTTATTACCTCATAAAGTGACAATGGTCAGAATTGTAAAAATTGGCCCTGTCACTTAGGTGAAAACAGGCTTCGGGGTGAAGGGGTTAAAGGAGCAATAGTGACCTTTAGGATTGCTACATCCAATAGGTGCCTGAGATGGCACTGCATGGCCTAGAAGTCTCCTTACGCTGGCTGGACTCTTTTTGCAAGGAGAAAGTGCAAAAAACCAACAAATAGTTCAGAGAAGTGGCACTTCATTGTTGGCATCCACTCTTCCCCTCTAGTACAATACTGGAAAAATGAAATTAACCAAAAAAAAAAAGAGATGACAACAAGAAATAAAACCTAACAAGGAGGACACCGAAGACGGCAAACAACTGAAAATCAAGATGGCTTTATAAAAATATTAAATAGCCATCTTGATTTTCACTTTGCTGTTTTCCATGTCCTTCTTGTTTTTGTGTTTTGTTGTCCTCTCCTCATTTTTATTTTTTTTTTCTGTGGTTATTTTCATTTTTCCGATATTCGGGTTTATTACATATCCATTTAGTGCAGTGACATAAATAAAAAATAATTATGTAGGAGGTTTAGAAGGGTTAAAATATGACCAGTGATTTTTAATTTTTCCGACAAAATTTACAAAGCCATTTTTTTAGGGACCACCTCACATTTGAAGTGATTTTGATTTTGCCTATTTGACAGAAAATACCCAAAAGTGAGATCATTCTAAAAACTGCACCCCTCAAGGTGCTCAAAACCACATTCAAGAAGTTTATTAACCCTCTAGGTGCTTCACAGGAACTAAAGCAATGTGGAAGTAAAAAAGAACAGTTTTTAGTTTGTTTTTTTTTTTTTTACACAAATTTTACTTTATTTTTTATTTTTGCAAGGGTAACAGTATAAAATAGACTACATAAATTGGTTGTGCAATTTCTCCTGAGTATACCAATACCCCATATATGGGGGAAAACTACTGTTGGGGCGCATGGCATTAATTGGAAAGGAAGGTGTGGCGTTTTGGAACGCAGACTTTGATAGAATGGTCTGTGGGCATCACATCGTGTTTGAAGAGCCCCTGATATGCGAAAACAGCAGAAACCCTCTACAAGTGACCCCATTTTGGAAACCTGACCCCTCAAGGAATTTTTAACCTATGGGTGATTCACAAAGCTTATATAACATTTTAGATGTTGCGAGCAAAAAAGTAATTATTTTTTTCAACTAAAACACTGTTAATGTTGTTAACAAGTCCGTGTTCGGTGTCTGTGCCCGAACAGTAGGTGTTCATTACAGATGTCGAACTTTACTGTTCGGGTGACGTCAGCGCGATCGCCGTTAGAAATTTTCCCACAGCACTCGCTCTGATGTCAGATAGGGGAAGTGAGTTCATTAGCTGTGAACTCCCAGGACCTTCCTGATGGCAGCTTATAACTGGATCTCACAGGCCATCGTACCATGGTAATCATCAGCACCCGAGATTCTCATCGTGGGAATCCGATGCTTACAAAGGGTTTTTTAACCACTTAAATACCGCTGTCGCTATCGATAGCGGTATATAAGTGGTTAGTCGGCCACGATCGCCTGCAGAACCGTCTAGGGCTGATACTGCAGGGTGTCAGCTGTCATATACAGCTGACACCCGTGAGAATTGAGGCCGCTGGGCAGCGCTATTCCCTTATTCCTCAACAGCGACGAGGGATTAAGGCCCCTTAATGACCACCGTGTTAATGCATATCAGCAGTTGTTAAGGGGCTAAATAAAAGGTTTTTACCAGTAGGAGTCATGTAGATCAGAAGAGCAGACTGTCGGTCATTAAATGTCTCACACTGGTAACTCCCCTGTCATTTTAAAATTAATTTCCGACGCAGTCTCTCGGGGAGATCTATGTCCGGCTCATAGATCTTAACAGCTCATTAACTAATAAGGAAAACATGGATTTCTTTGGAATAAAGCATCGGATTGCAGATGGCAATGTATTTTATTCAGCTCCATATGACCTACATGCCCATATAGACTGCTTAGGAGGGTTGATCATACTGACTTTAAAGGGAATCGGTCACAATGGAGCTAGGTAAATCGTTAATACGGGCATAGATGTCATAGAGTGAATGAAAGTGATACTTATCTGTCTCACACCTCATGTCTTATTGTAGAGAAATTATCCTTTCTGACTGTTAATGAGCTCTTCCAGGCTATGGGCTGGTTGCTGTTGGGATGAACATGTGGCTCCACACTTAGCATAGATTTCTCCTTATCATTAACACGTTCCTAAGGGTACTGTCTCACTATACGATTTACCAACGATCACGACCTGCGATACGACCTGGCCGTGATCGTTGGTAAGTCGTTGTGTGGTCGCTGGGGAGCTGTCACACAGACCGCTCTCCAGCGACCAACGATGCCGAGGTTCGCTGGTAACCAGGGTAAACATCGGGTTACTAAGCGCAGGGCCGCGCTTAGTAACCCGATATTTACCCTGGTTACCAGCGTAAAAGTAAAAAAAAACAAAACCGTACATACTCACCATCTGATGTCCGTCAGGTCCCTTGCCGTCTGCTTCCCGCTCTGACTGAGTGCCGCCGTGCAGTGAGAGCACAGCACAGCAGTGACGTCACCGCTGCGCTCTGCTCTCACTTTCCGGCCGGCAGACAGTCAGAGCGGGAAGCAGACGGCAAGGGACCTGACAGACATCAGATGGTGAGTATGTACGTTTTTTTTTTTTTACTTTTACGCTGGTAACCAGTGTAAACATCGGGTTACTAAGCGCGGCCCTGTGCTTAGTAACCCGATGTTTACCCTGGTTACAAGCGAACGCATCGCTGGATCGCTGTCACACACAACGATCCAGCGATGACAGCGGGAGATCCAGCGACGAAAGAAAGTTTCAAACGATCTGCTACGACGTACGATTCTCAGCAGGGTGTCTGATCGCAGTAGCGTGTCAGACACTGCGAGATCGTAACGATATCGCTAGAACGTCACGAATCGTGCCGTCGTAGCGATAAAAATGCCACTGTGTGACGGTACCCTAAGTCGTCTGGTGCTTGAGGTGAAATCTGGCACCTGCGCATTCCATCTCCCGTCGTTCCTCCTCAGTGTTCCGTCCATCTAAGGGCACTTACTGCGCAGGTGCCGCAAAGTCACCGGTACCCCCGCTCTGATCTCCAACGTGCAGAAAAGGTGCAGGAGCGGAAGTATCGGTGACTCGCCGGCAATGGCGCAGGAGTCACATACATGTCAGGCCACATGCTCCGCCATATTGAGAAGAGATGTTCAGCCTGAGGGAGGCAGGGGCTAACAACTGTAGGAGAACCTGTCATGTGGCGGCAATTATTACATCCTGATTGTAAATTTTGCTAATAAATCTAATCTGCAATGTAAATGACTCAACAAATCTAAAATAACAAGTGGTTTTTCCAAATTCGCCACAAAATGCCACTTTTACGGACTACTGCAGTCTCTGGATTGATCAGTCTTCATGACTAGCGTCTTTAGCACTTGGTAGAGCACTTCTGGCTGTTATGACCTGCTACAAATGTGCTACATATCCATAAACCAGCTTCTGGCAGAGTCTCTGAGGAATTTTAGAAGCCCACGGTCATCGTTCTTTGGTACGCTCTTATCCCGATAATCGTGCAGTGTATTAAAAATATGTCCTGAGGTGCATTTTCTTCCATGTTCTTGGCTTTATCTGGCTATTGACATTAGAGATAATTATTATTTTTTTTGCCGAATATAAACATACGGTAATCTAAAATATTTTGGATAATGTATAAGTTAACGTTGCGTTTCTCTGTTGCACAGGTTCCTTCAGACTTGTCTTATGTCTTAGGCCTCATTCAGACGTCGCACCATTTTTGTGTATGTCTATTTTTCATACGATTTTCATTAGTGTTTTGCCCGTTAGTTTTCACCATCAGTGTTTCATCATTGATTTTCACATATGGACAAAAAATTAAGCTTCTCGTATGCTTTGCAATGTTAATTACAGACAACACATGGATTGCTCGTTGATACGATCCTTGAGATGTCTGTAATTTTCGTAGTCCCATAGACTTGTACGGGTGATTTTGATAGTGACGTAAATGAAAAACAGTAATGTGTCCATGATTTTTTTTTCTGGAACACAGTCTGCCAAAAAATCACTGACGTGAATAGCTCCATAGATATGTGTCCGTGTTCTATTTGTGGATAGAACACGGACGTGAAAAAGGGATGTCTGCATGAGGCCTTTAAAGGGAGTCTATCAGCCCAAAATGACAGTATTAACCAAGTACATGTGACAAAAAAAACAATTTTCAAGAAACACTGTAAGGCTACGTTCACATTTGCATTGTGCGCCGCAGCGCACAACGCAAACAAAAACGCAGCAAAACGCATGCACAACGCTGCGTTTTGCGCCGCATGCGTTCTTTTTTTAATTGATTTTGGACGCAGCAAAAATGCAACTTGCTGCGTCCTCTGCGCCCGGACGCGGGCGCCGCAGCGACGCATGCGGCGCAAAACGCAAGTGCGACGCATGTCCATGCGCCCCCATGTTAAATATAGGGGAGCATGACGCATGCGGCGACGCTGCGGCGCCCGACGCTGCGGCGCAGACCGCAAATGTGAACGTAGCCTAAAATCGCTGAATTTTTTAACAAATGCAGACAATAAAAACCCTTGCAAATGCATTATGTAAAAATGGCCTTAACTCCGGCCATGCATGCTAAATGTCGATCAATCAATGCTCCGGTCGTTTTTCCCATACACAGGACACTAGCTTGGCCGAACGCTCCTGTGTTCTCTGGGAAGCAGCCAACAGACATCTCTGCTGGGTGCTGATCTCTGGGAGAACAAAGTACTCGGCAATCCGAAATGGAACATGCCTGATCGACGTCACCAATGATCATTCGACTGGTGCCCCATACACATTAGAGTGTTGGCTGAACTTATCGATGTTGTGGTTTTGGCTGACAGTGTATTTTGTATGGGGCATTTTATTTAATCAATTGCCTCTATTCTGGAGAAGTTTAATTAGGAGACTCTGCGCACGCTGGGTGTGGCCGGGAGACTCTGCGCACGCTGGGTGTGGCCGGGAGACTCTGCGCACGCTGGGTGTGGCCGGGAGACACTGCGCACGCTGGGTGTGGCCGGGAGACACTGCGCACGCTGGGTGTGGCCGGGAGACACTGCGCACGCTGGGTGTGGCCGGGAGACACTGCGCACGCTGGGTGTGGCCGGGAGACACTGCGCACGCTGGGTGTGGCCGGGAGACACTGCGCACGCTGGGTGTGGCCGGGAGACACTGCGCACGCTGGGTGTGGCCGGGAGACACTGCGCACGCTGGGTGTGGCCGGGAGACACTGCGCACGCTGGGTGTGGCCGGGAGACACTGCGCACGCTGGGTGTGGCCGGGAGACACTGCGCACGCTGGGTGTGGCCGGGAGACACTGCGCACGCTGGGTGTGGCCGGGAGACACTGGTGATGGAGGCGAGGGCGTGTGTGGAATGGTGCCAGGAGTCTCTTGGGCACACCGAGGGTGCACCGAGCAGTCAAATCAGCATATTTAATCTTCAGTTTCTGGAGAACGAAGACAATGATTAGAATACTGAAGGGAATTTTTTTTAATAACATAGGGACCTTCTCCCTACAAGGCTGCATGCTTAGTTTATACTATGAGTTTGGGCTGACCACCTCCATTTACAATGAATGGTGTTCTTATATATGTGACTGTGTGTTCTACAAAGAACAATTTGCCCGGATCGGGATGACCCTATCTTGTCTTTTGGTTTTAGACAGTGTCAGAATGCCTCCAGATCTCTTATGCAATTTGTAGAATTGCCATTTACACGGTAAGGCGTCTGTGACTGCAGCCCGCTTGTATCAGTGGTCATACAACATACCATCATAGTAATATCCACCACCCACCCATCCAGCAAGCATGCAAACCTCTGTATCCAGTGACTCTGGCTGTTCCATTTGTCAGACCCCTGTGTTTCAGTCATTAGCCTTTTTGTTTTCTTTTGTGTAGAGATGGGCGAACCTGAGCAGGTTACCTCTAGTGATGAGCGAGTATATTCGTTGCTCAGGTGTCCTCCGAGTATTTGTTTGTGTTCGGAGATTTAGTTTTCATGGCCTCAGCTGAATGATTTACAGCTATTAGCCAGCCTGAGTACATGTGGGGGTTGCCTGGTTGCTAGTGAATCCCCACATGCAATCAAGTAGGCTAGTAGCTGTAAATCATTCAGCTGAGGCGATGAAAACTAAATCTCCGAACACTAACAAATACTCGGAGACCACCCGAGTAAGCTGGGGAAAACCCGAGCAATGAGTATATTTGCTCATCACTAGTTACCTCCGGTCACTGGTGTCAGCTGATGGGACTACAGCTCCCATCATCCGACGCCTGCTGCCACTAATAACAGCGAAAGCAGGAGCGGCTAATGGGTGTATTCATTAGCCATCTCCTGTGCTGTAAATAAATAGCTAAAAAAAAAACCCTGGCGTGGGTTCCCCTGTATTTTTGATAACCAGCTAGGCAAACTCACAGCTGGGGGCTGCAACCCTCTGCTGTCCACTTCAGCATTGCTGTTTATCAAGAATAGAGGGGTCCCCATGCCGTATTTTTTAATTATTTAAATTAATAATTAAAAAAACAGCATGTGGTCGCTCCCCATTTTTGACAACCAGCTTTGCTAAAGCAGATAGCTGGGGGCTGGTATTGTCAGACTGATAAAGAGCCATGGATATAAAAATAAAAAAAATAGCAGCCTGCAGCCGCCCAGAAAAGGCACATCTATTAGATGCGCCAATTCTCGTGCTTTGCCCGCCTCTTCCCACTTGCCCTGTAGCGTTGGCAAGTGGGGTTAATAATTGTGGGGTTGATGTCACCTTTGTATTATCTGGTGACATCAAGTCCACGGCTTAGTAATCAAGAGGCATCTATAAGACACTTATCCATTGCTAATCCTATAGGTTTATGATAAATAAAGACACCGCCAGACTAATGTCTTTTATTTGGTATAAAACAAAACACGCTTTTACTATTTTATTTAAAAATAACAGTTATACTCACCTAACGCTTAATTCCACTGAATCCCTCATCTCCTAAGAAAAAGAAACAATATCCCTCACCTATCTGTTGCTCTGTGCCTAGCCATAATTCATGTCTGGGGGTAAATAGTTTTGAACCTGGATGATGCCAAGATGTGACCGTCCAGGCTGAGAGCCGCTGGTGACTGAACTGCTGCAAGTGCAGCCTCAGTGATGTCATCGAGGTTACCTCTGGTCACCGAGGCTACGTTCCCAGAAGGGCTGAATTGACGTGACCTCGGTGAGATCCCCACTTTCACCGTAAGAAAAACTCACGCTGCTAGCTGGGATTTCACCAAGGTCACGGCAGATCAGCCCGGCTGGGAGCATAGCTTCGATGACTTCACTGATGATGCACTTGCAGAAGTTCAGCCACCAGTGGTTCTCGGCCTGGACGGTTGCATCTTGGCATCATCCAGATTCAAAACTATTTATCCCCCAGGCATGGATTATGGCATAGGACAGAACGTACAGGTGAGGGATATTATTGTTTTTTTATTTTTGTTTTATTACAGGAGACAAGGGATTCACTGGAATTAGGTGTTAGGTGGGTATAGCTGTGTGTTTATTTTTAAATAAAAAGTGTGTTTTGTTTCTAATAAAATACTTTATTCTGGCTTCTCTTTATTTACCATACAACTATAGGACTAGCAATGGATAACTGTCTTATAGATGCCTCTCCATTACTAATCCGTGGGGGACAATACAAAGGTGACATCAACCCCACAAATATGAACCCCACTTGCCACCGCAACAGGGCAAGTGGGAAGAGCTGGGCAATGCACCAAAATTCGCATCTCATAGATGTGCCTTTTCTTGGCAGCTGTAGGCTGCTATTTTTAGGCTGGAGGGGGTCAATATCCATGGCCCCTTACCAGCCTGAGAATACCAGCCACCAGATGTCTGCTTTAGCAAGGTTGGTTGTCAAAAATGGGAGGGACCCCACTCTCTTTTTAAAAAAAAAAAAAATTATTTAAATGTTTAAAAAAATACGGCGTGGGGACCCCTCTATTCTTGATAACCAGCCTTGCTGAAGCTGACAGCTGAGGGGGTTGCAGCCCCAGGTGTGAGTTTTACCTGGCTGGTTATCAAAAATACAGGGGAAACCACGCCCTTTTTTTTTTTTTTTTTTTTTTTACATCGCAGGAGCCGGCTAATGAATACACCCATCAACCGCTCCTGCTCTCGCTGTTATTAGCGGCAGCAAGCGTCAGATGATGGGAGCTGTAGTACCATCAGCTGACACCAGTGACCGGAGGTAAACTTTGTAACTCCGATCACAGCTGAGCACTCGCGCTGTCTTTTGACAGCATGGGAACCGCGGGTCTCTGACCGAGGATGATTTAACCGCCGATCAGGAGCAGTGTTTGCACATGACAGCGTGGCAAACACTGGATGTTCGGGCCCCCCATTCAAGTGAATGGGGTCTGGGTATTTGTTCTGGTACCCAAACCCGAACTTTTTGTAACTGTTCGGCCGGACCCGAACATCCAGGTCTCCTCCCATCTCTATTCTTGTGCACAAAAAAGGATGATAAAGCTTAAAAAGGATTAAAAATGCCACAAAATCTGCTAATCTTTATTGGGCCGTTAGTTATACCTGTCTCTTTTAGGACCTGGGTAAGATCCGGCATGGTTGCCTTAGCTCATGTGCACATAAGCTTCATCTGCAGCTTGTTTTCTGTTCGGATTTTCCCAGACATAAAATCAGCCGTGTTTTACAGTAGGAACGTTGTGAATGAGATTTCCCGCATTGCAATTCCCGCAACCCCAGCTAATTTTGCATGTTGATTGACAGCGCGATTTCTCCGCCCGAACGCATCGGATTATTACCCAGCAGGTGATTTCTTCATTGTTGTACTGTCACCTCTGCAGCCACACACCTCTAATTTCGGTAATAAAATTTGTCCTTACCAATTTTCTTTTAGGTTGTGGGGGCTACACGGCAAACATGTCGGCAATTTTCAGAGGAGTCAAAAACACTTGTGCATCTTGTCAGCGACTTGCTATTGTAGTGCTGTAATTTGCCAAGTTGCAATCCATGTGACTTCCTTGACGTCCATAGTAAGTGATCCGCGCGTTTGGAAACATTTCTGACGGTGTTGCAGGTCGCAATCCGGCAAAATAGAAAATCATTAGATGCGATGTTGCAATGCAACACTCCGATTTCGGAGTTGCGTAACATGTCGCCATGTAGCTATTACCCTAGCCTTTCATTGGGCATTTTGTCAACAAATGTGACCCTTTGTCGCTGTGTCTTGATTGTTTTAGTTTTTCATTGGCCGTGTAGAGCCCCACACACTCTTAAGTTGGTTTGTTTGGCCAGCAGCTTTCTCTCCCATACAAAGAGACAGCCGTCACCGACAGACATCACTGATGGCGGCTCGTCTGTTGGAGAATGATACTTTTCTCATGTGTCGGGGTGCCATACACATTAGACTGCCGGCTGAACTCTGTAGGGGCCTTAACCACTCATTTCTTATTCAATAAGCAGGGCATCTGCCATTGATGGGCGTTCATAAGACCGCTGATCTGTCAGTTTACCGATCCGTGGTCATATCGTGCCTCCGGTTGGTTAGTGAAAACGGACCCTTAGAGCAATAAAACATCTATGGCCCCTTGGGAGCAAAAGAGATATATCAATTACTGTACTCATTACGCTGGGTAAATCTACAGGGTTGCTTGCTGTAGCTTTTGATGAAATCACTTTTACTTTCTGCGGCTCTGCTAGTCTTCTTATTGAGGCTTCTCTGCTATTTAGTTCTTTATATTTGAGCTCTGCCTATCCTTGCCATCACCTTTTGACAGCTTTATACTTACCGTATTTTTCGGACTATAAGACGCACTTTTTACCCCAAAAATTTGGGGGAAAATGGGTGCGCGTCTTATAGTCGGAATATACTTACAAATGCTGCGGCAGTGGTGCTCTGGGCGGCGCTCTGTGCTCCACCGGCATTTTGTCAAAGCTCAGAGGCCCCCGCAGCTCCATTGCTGCAATGCGGTGGCCTCCGGAAAATGGCAGCTGGGGGCGGCACATGCTCAGATTCAGATCTCAGCAACGAGATCACATTGCCGAGATCTGAATCTGAGCATGCGCTGCCCCCAGCGGCCATATTCCCGGAGGCCACCGCATCACAACAATGGAGCTTCGGGGACCTCTGGGCTATGACAAAATGCCGGCGGAGCACTGTCGCAGCACAGAGCACCACATCAGCCTGGACCACAGAACAACCCCTGACCACTCCTTCACCTGTGCCTATTTCCCCCCCCCCCCCCCCCCAGTAAGATTACTTCGGACTGTAAGGCAGAGGCCCATTTGACATTTTTTTCCCCTATTTTCCTTTTGAAAATTTGGGGTGCGTCTTATAGTCTGAAAAATACGGTATGTACAAAGTACACAGAAAGCCGTCAATCAGAGGACACCCAGCAGACTGAGTTTATCAAAACGACAGCAAAAAGCCAACTAACGGACACATTTGTAGGGTTTGGTGTCTGTCCCAATTTTCTGCTGTCCTGTGATTGGGAAGCATAAATCTGCTGACAAGTTCTTTTTTTTTTAAAGGGTAGTCACTACTAGGGAACCTTCACAATAAATGGAGGCCCACTGGAGATCAGCTGCTGGTCTGACGGCTAAAACCTGAACTGATGCATCTTTGCCCCATCTTGGCTGCAGCAGGAGAAATGTGGAATTACATGGTAAATGAATGGGTGACAACATAACGCATAGTTGTGTGTCCTCCTAGGACATATGGACACAGTTTCTCCTAATGGACAACTACTTTTTTAGCTTCAGGTGTCCATGCACAGTAGATGAACTTGAGCAGAAGCAACCATCTAATGTATGTGAAAATGGCCACTCTCTCTTCCAACGGCACATGCCTAAACGTTTTGTCCTCACAGATGAAAACCCTCTTTTTTTTTTTTTTTTTTCCTATTTGGAGAAATTCAAATTAAAAATCTAAAAACAAGCTTCTCTACCTTCTCCATTTTGACAGTCTGTGAAAATTTAAGTGCGATCAGATATTTTCACGGACCCATTGACTTGCATCGATGATTTTGATCTGACCCTCTGATCAAAATTGGACATGTCTCCGAACTTTTCTGCACACCCCTCGGTCTGAGAAATTGGAGCTGTGCATATCTCCATAGCATATCATGGGCACGAGTCCTAGTCGTGAAAACCACAGGTAGGGGCAGCACTCGTATGCCAAAATTGGATGTGTGAACGAGCTCTAAGGGCATGTTCACACAGTTTTTGTCTTCAAAATTGGAATCTGATCCACTTTAAAATCTACATCCAAAAAATGTTTCATATACTCTTTAAATATGATTCCTATTGCGTTCTCTGGGAAATCCACATTGGTGTTCATACGGCAAGTTTGTTTTTTTTTCCTGCCAGTTTTAAAAATGTTTTGCCTTGGAAGAATCTGCTCAAACTTTACTCTATGAAGCCAAAAGGCTACAAAAACAAACAAAAAATAACACGCTAGATTTGTAAACCTTGAAAATCACATTGGAGTTTTCCACCTCAAACATGATCATAATTCCCTACTATGTCATCACAATATTAAGGCTGCCCGTCCATTCAATAAACGATCGTAGGATGGGTTGTGTATGGCGGCAGATGTTAGAGGGAAACAAGGATCGGCCCTTTTATACCCATAGGGGCCGTTTTCATTATTGACAATGGGCAGCTATCCCACCAGTGCTATGGGAGGACGACCGTTAGTGATGGCACCAGTTAGTGATGGCACCTGCAGCTTCTGGGCCATGACTTGCCGTTTAGTGGTGTGTACTATTACGTCAGCGTGCGGCCGGGATAGTCGTCAGAGATGGTCAAGTGAGCATACTTTTATTAAGATGGCTAAGGCCAGTTTCACACATCCAGCATTGATTGTGTGCATAGACCACAATGTCTGGACCAGTCGGCCGGTCATATATGGCTAAGGCTACTTTCACACTAGCGTCGGGAACAACCCGTCGCCGTGCGTCGGGCCGACGTTCCCGACGCTAGCGTGGTCTCCGCCGCACAACGGGGGCAGCGGATGCATTTTTCCCACGCATCCGCTGCCCCATTGTGAGGTGCGGGGAAGTGCGGGGAGGTGGGGGCGGAGTTCCGGCCGCGCATGCGCGGTCGGAAAAAGCGGACCGTCGGGAGCAAAAAACGTTACATGTAACGTTTTTTTCTCCCGACGGTCCGCTACCACACGCCCAAGCGTCGCAAAACGGACGCACCGTTTGGCAATGCGTCGCAAATGCGTCGCTAATGTTAGTCTATGACGAAAAAACGTATCCAGCAAGAACTTTTGCTGGATGCGTAGTTTCGGCAAAACGACGCATTTGCGACGTATTGCAGTTAACGCTAGTGTGAAAGTAGCCTTACATATGGCTGTTGAGTTCACGTCAGGAGACCCATGACCGACCCAGCACTGGACCATGAATGTCGGACGTGTCAAACCGACCTGTCTGACTCTTACCTTCCTTGTCAATAACAGATTAGGCATAATAAAATCCAACATGTCTGATTCCTCTTTCCCTCAAAACTCTTGTCAGAGAAGTCAATCTAGGGCTGAAATCGTTGCATTTGGTAAAGCGTTAACCTTTTGGATCTAATGGAATGGCCAACCAAGTCCAACTTTTGTTTCATTTTTCTGCTGCATTTTTGCCTTTGAATCCTTTTGATCTGTGTATGTTTTGCCTTTTTTTTTTCAAGATTTTGTATTTAATTTATTAGTATTCTCTATTTTCCTCTCCTGACTTGAAAAAGTTTCTACTTCAGGTCACCACTACTAGTTACATAACTAAAAAAATGTATCTAGAATTTCTTCAAGAAAAGCGTCCCCTTATCACGGCAGCACGCCGGCTTTATTTCGGTCCCTGTTTATCCTCTTGTTTTCGCACCTTTTTTAGGTTTTTCATAAAACTGGCTTGTGCGTTTCCCATCTTTGGGGCAGATGTGTCCTCTATTGGCGCGGGGTTAAAAACAAGAGAATGTATGAAAATAAATGAAAATAAAAGTTAATAGATCACAATATTTAGATGGGAACCTGTTTGGTCTGTGCGGATACAAAACAAGCGGGCCGTGCCATATGCCTTGTGGGAATAGTGTGTTGTGAAACTCTACTGCAGCCTAAAGAAAGGACGTATGAATCATAAAGTCTGTTAAAGAATAACACAAGGCTCCGCTGGCGGTCCTGTGCGCCTTCACGGGATTTATAGTACCCAGCCTACATTATTATACTCTGGTACTTTCCCTAGGCTGAAGGAAAGTGTGCGAAACGGTAATGTCAGTAGTGACAGGGCTCCTTAGCAGCCAGCATGTTTGCCATATGATTGCACTTTTTTATTACACGGTTACATCCCCTCTTATACTGCAGACAGACTGATGATCAGATGATCGCACATGGTCTGCCTTCGGATTCCACAATGACAAGCCGCCATTGCAATAGGAAATTTTGACCACATGTCTCTGCCCAGGACCGTACACGTATGGAGACACTGGGCAGCAAGTAAGCGACTTTTCTGAATCATTCACTTCCATCAAATTTAAAGTTGTTGTATTATTATTACGGTAGTTCGCTTATTTTTCCTTTTTTTATAGTAAATATATGTTCAAATTTTAGCAATATTTTTTTTTTCTGCTCCTTATCTTAAAAATCATCATATATAAAAAAAAATAAAAATTAGGAATCTTGCAATTTTCACACCAGCCACTGGGGCTACTTTAGACTAACGTCCTATTTCCAAAAATGCACCTGTAATTTTGGAAGCAATATTTTGATTCAGAGCCGATCTTTTGTGTTGAAGCATCTTGTGAGCGTGTGCAAAAATCCTTGGCAGCAGGGTCTTTTTTTTTTTTTTTTTTTTTAATACAGATTGTGCTCTGAAAAAAAATTACATAGAACACAAAAAAAATATCAGCTTAAACAATAGGTGTAATTTTCTGATGACACTTTCTCTTTAATCTAATGTGTGTCTAATAGGGGACGCTGTCCCCAGGTTTGGCCGATATGAGTTTCGGCCATCACCTTTCAGGGCTGATATATAGCATTCTATAATGCTGTATCTCTGCCCCCAACCAGACCCGGAAGAGAAGAAAAATAAGTTTTATTATAGTCACCTGCGGGGCAATCCAAGGGGTGTCGCTGGTCTTTGTCCGGCGCCTCCCATCTTATGATCGCCGCCCTCCTGCTTGCTTTGTGTGGATGACACATCCTTGCGTCATCCACACAGTCTCCTCGGCACAGCGCTCCAGCCCAGGCGTACTTATCTGCCCCGTAGAGGGCAGAGCAAAGTCCTGCAGTTCGCAAGCACTGGGCCTCTGACCTTCACTGAAGTACTTTTCTCTGCCCTCAAGAAGGCAGCGAAGTACGCCTGCGCATGAGCACGACACAAAGCAAGCAGGAGGACGGCATCGCATGAAGAAAGGAGGCGCCGGACAGAAGAGCGACACCCCTCGGACCGCCCTGCCCCGCAGGTGAGAATAATAAGTTAATTTTCTACTCTTACAGGTCTGGTTGGGGGCTTATATCCAGCATTATAGAATGCTGTAGATAAGCCCTGAAGGGTGATGGCCGTATCTTATATCAGCCATACATGATGACAGCTTCCCTTTAAGGAAAGTGATGACCAAAAAACCCTGATACTGATGTATATGTTGTGACTCGAATCCATACAAGGTCAACATGAGTCTGAGTGGTCTCCAGTTGTAGAGTCCGTCTATAGGTCATCCCCAGGTTTTGGCCTATATTTTTGAGTCGGCCCAGAAAATGTTTTGGTAACGGTTTTTCAGCGCCTCTGACTACGGTTTGCCACACGACTTGGTTAACTGTCGGTCAAGCGCTCATTAACTGGAAGCTACCTCTCTGTCGCGAGGGTAACTGGAAGCTACCTCTGTCATGAGGGTGTTGCATCCCCCTGGAAGACCTGGAATTAGACGGTTACGTCGAGTAATGAATCGCAGGTTGCAGGTGTGATTTGTGTCTCATATTAAATGGATTTAGTTTCTTTTCAGAAAAAACGCAGCTCCATTTCAGCTGCTTCTGATCTGGTCATTACTACTTCCTATATAAACTGATCAGACCTTGCCCCTACCGGTGAAAGATTTGTCTTCCTGTGCTGTGTGCTGTAACTAAGTGGTTGAAGTGGAGTTGTTGAAGTGTTCTTTGGTTTGCTCTAGTGCGTATTTGTCTATCTCATGGTCCCTGTTTCCATGTAGTTTTTTCTCCCTGTACTTATCCTACTCTCTATTGTTGGTTAGTGCTTTTGTATGATAGAGGTTTTCTGTTATCCCTGTTTTGTCTTTGTATTGTTTACATTTGTCCCATGCCTCATGGGGTGAGGGAGGGGACAGGTCAGGGTTTAACAAAAGCATAGTAAAGGTACCTTCACACGAAACGACTTTACAACGAGAACGACAACGATCCGTGACGTTGCAGCGTCCTGGTTAGCGATATCGTTGTGTTTGACACGCAGCAGCGATCTGGATCCTGCTGTGATATCGCTGGTCGTTGATTAAAGTTCAGAACTTTATTTGGTCGTCAGGTCGGCGTGTATCGTCGTGTTTGAAAGCAAAAGCAACGATGCCAGCGATGTTAAACATGGAGCTAACGACCTGTGAGAACGAGAAGTGAGTCACCGCTACGTCACAGGATCGCTCCTGCATCGTTCTGGAGCTGCTGTGTTTGACATCTCTACAGCGATGTAAACAGCGACGCTGCAGCGATCGGATCGTTGTCGTTCTCGTTGTAAAGTCGTTTCGTGTGAAGGTACCTTTAGGTCGGAGACTCCTGGGTCTCTACATTCAAGAGTACCCCCAGGATATGGATAGTTCAGGTCGCAGTTCAAGGGACAGTTTGAGGCCCCTTCCTTTCCCACACTCTCTCATACACTTGAATGCTCGGCTGAGTGTTAATGTGCTCTCTATGGGGAGAGTGGAGTAAGTTGCTTAAGACTTTTCTGGAAGTGGCTTATTTGGCTTTGAACAAAATTAGATGATGAAATAATCTGTCAGCCGGGAGGCCCCCATACTCATTAGGTGGTCCTCCAGTCCCATTGGTGTCTTCAGTTGACTTCAGTCTCATGTTTTATGAGGATTTATGCCCTCTCGGCAGAGTGAAGGCCCGTATGTTAACCCTCTGTGCCAGGCATCTGTCACCTGTGGCTCTGGACCTGTTGAGAAACTACAACTGGCATCATGCCCTTCAAATTGCAGGCCGCCAGATCAGCTGGACAGCCAACTGATGAGGAACACTGTTTTTGGAGGCAGCTTAGTAGATGCTATTGTGCTAGAACATTAATAGTTATGGACGGGTATAAAACTGCCCAGTAACTTGAGGGAGCCAAAACTAAGCGATGAGATCGCTAGTAATGGCTGGCAGTAGTTTTTTTTATTTTTAGGTATATTGGCAACTAGAGTTTTTATCGATTTTTGCATGTGGACCCCAATCAATAAGCTGGGACAGTAGTCTGTGACCTCTGCGTGGGAGAGGGATCCTGCCACTGCTGATGTCTTCTTTTGATTAGCTGGCCCGGCATAATGTTGCAGGTGCGTCCACTCCGCCACGATGACCTCACTCCCGGCTAATCAAAAGAAGACCTGTGGATGTCAGCGGGTAAGAGACGGGATCCCTCTCCCATGCAGAAGCCACAGGCCGCTGTTCCAGGCGGGATCCCTCTCCCATACATAGGCCGCAGACCACTGTCCCAGGCGGGATCCCTCTCCCATACAGAGGCTACAGACCACTGTCCCAGGCGGGATCCCTCTCTCATGCAGAAGCCACAAGCCACTGTCCCAGACGGGTTCCCTCTCCCATGCAGAGGCCACAGGCCACTGTCCCAGACGGGTTCCCTCTCCCATGCAGAGGCCACAGACCACTGTCCCAGACGGGTTCCCTCTCCCATGCAGAAGCCACAGGCCACTGTTCCAAACGGGTTCCCTCTCCCATGCAGAGGCCACTGTCCCAGACGGGATCCCTCTCCCATGCAGAAGCCACAGGCCACTGTCCCAGACGGGTTCCCTCTCCCATGCAGAGGCCACAGGCCACTGTCCCAGACGGGTTCCCTCTCCCATACAGAGGCCACAGACCACTGTCCCAGGCGGGATCCCTCTCTCATGCAGAAGCCACAAGCCACTGTCCCAGACGGGTTCCCTCTCCCATGCAGAGGCCACAGGCCACTGTCCCAGACGGGTTCCCTCTCCCATGCAGAGGCCACAGACCACTGTCCCAGACGGGTTCCCTCTCCCATGCAGAGGCCACAGGCCACTGTCCCAGATGGGTTCCCTCTCCCATGCAGAGGCCACAGACCACTGTCCCAGACGGGTTCCCTCTCCCATGCAGAAGCCACAGGCCACTGTCCCAAACGGGTTCCCTCTCCCATGCAGAGGCCACTGTCCCAGACGGGTTCCCTCTCCCATGCAGAAGCCACAGGCCACTGTCCCAGACGGGTTCCCTCTCCCATGCAGAGGCCACAGACCACTGTCCCAGATGGGTTCCCTCTCCCATGCAGAAGCCACAGGCCACTGTCCCAGACGGGTTCCCTCTCCCATGCAGAGGCCACCGACCACTGTCCCAGGCGGGTTCCCTCTCCCATGCAGAGGCCACAGACCACTGTCCCAGACGGGATCCCTTTCCCGTAGCCGATGGAATGGGGTGTGCAAATCGATTTGCAAGTATTTATAACTAAATTCTATCTAATGTATATGGATGTATTTACACTGGAAACTAGTTGGGCAAATTGGTCCTTGGGTAATAACATTTTTTTAAAAACTTTTTTGTTCTTATCTTAAATAGAAACTATGGTTAGAGAATGATTCATTGCTGTAATTAAGGTTTTTTTTTTTTTGTTTTTTTTTTCTAGTTAACACAGCACATTTTTATTCTTTAGTTTAATAAAAAATTCTGTGGTCTTGCAGTTTTCACACTGACCTAAATAAGCAGACACTAACTATTTTGTAGAGATCACTTCTTATCACAGGCAGCATTACAAGGAAAGGTAACACCACAATGCACAATATGTCACAGCTCACCATCTCCCCCTCCCTGCACAATTCCCAGGACATGGTAGTAGAATTTGTAGCATGTGACACGACCTCTGCATTCAGGAGAAACTCTGTGTATTATTTAGGATAATCACTTAATTTTTTTAAATATTCACTTTCACTACATTTCTCCTATTCTTCGCTTCTTGTTAATTATCATACTGAATGTCATTAATGGAGACTGCTATTTTCCCCTTTTTTTCTATGTTTTTATGTCTAGGCATTGTCAAATAACACTGATTACAGTCTGCACTTGTCACTTTGCTACTTCTTGCACTTAGCACTTTATTTGATTATTGTATTATGAACAATTTGAATTGTTCTGGTACTTGCCATCTTTCCTCCTTGTTCCCCTTCTTCTTCGCCATCCCCCCTCACCCTATCTGCTTCCCTCCATGTCGGTTAACCTATAGTTGGTTCAGTGATGGTCTTACAAATGGCTGCTAACTGTGGACGTCCCAAATATGACCGCCAATGTGCACTGCTGCCCTTCCTCTGTCCGGTCATCTACTGGGCACTCACTCGTGTTTGATATCCTCGGGCTTAATTAGCGCAGCACGTGTTGATGGCGGGCGGTAGTTATCTAATGGCGTGAGCATCAGTGTCCATACGCTGTTTTAATTGGCATATGTGGCCGCAGCATTAAGTGGATAGGACACAATCACATTATACCTCCCCTTAAAAAGGCTACACGCGAAACGCGCGTCGGGGCAGTGCTGGTGGGCTCAACTAATCCTCCCTCACTATGGGTAACACCTTATCTAACCCATCTTGTGTCTCACCCTGTGTTTATGGCTACTTGGCCCCCTTTATAACTTAGGATTCCTTGAAACTCGGTGTTAAGGTGTTTTTGCACACTGTGCGTTGCTTTATGTATAGGATTTTTGTTCCTTTTTGGACTCATTTTGTACCTAATGGTAATAATTTTTAATGTGAATTCTTTCAATAAATGATCCTTTTTAACTCAATTGGTGGCTTATGGTTACTCTATTTTTTTCTTGTCCTCAAATGATCATATTTTGGAGTTCTCAACCGCTCACTAATGATGTACTGAAGGGAGACGTTATACTGTAGTCCCATACCTTTAATTATGGTTCTGTGCTATATGAATATCGTCCTATGGATTCTGTAGAAACTCTACTAGCGAGAGGCTTGAACTCCAGGCGTGGTTCTTGAACCATCAGATGCTTATGTCCTATCCTGTGGATATGTCATAAATGCCTAAGATGGAAGGACCCTTGAAGCCATGCATATCAGAGTGGCCTCATCCAGCTGCAGGCAATGTACAGAGGGGGCCACTTGAAAAAATGCCTCGATCCTTTAGAAAAACCATCTAAATAGCTATTCACAAAATGGTGGTGTTCCTTTTCCATAGAATAGCAGAGAAGTTACCGATCAATGGGGTGCTCTCTCATCGGGACCCCCATTGAAACCGAGAACTAGATTCTGCAGCGCATGTGCGACCCGTGCTCCATTCATTGTCTATGGGAATGGCAGAACTAGCGAGGTGCTATACCCGGCTTTCTCCTGGAGTCCCGTAGACAGTGAATGGAGCTGAGGTACAGGTTTGGATGCTGTCAGGGTAAAACAGGAACTTTTCCCAAATGTTTCTCTGAGAATATGATCCTTAATATGCAGCTTCTATATACCGCCCCCTACATTTTCTTTCCCATATGGTCTACTTCTAAAGGTTCTCCGCTTGCATTGCTTCCATGTAATAACCAGTGAGTTTTTGTTTAATCTGCCGTATTGCGCATGGTGGAGTTTTTTGTTTATTTTTTAATACTTTGTTTTGTTTTTATGTATCAGTTTCCTCATGATACAGATTACTGACTTGATCGGTACTGGAGAAATAAACTGCAGAAAGTGGAGGCAGTGAACACCGTTAGTGGAGGTCACCAGATTGACTTGTCCAAAAATATAACTCCTGGGAAACTATAAAACCGCATCGGTTCTGTTTGTTTTGTTTCTGGTTCCTCTTTCTGTGTCGCTGGTCTTGTGTCTTATTTTCACAGCTTTATTTCCTTTTATCTCGGTGTTTGTTGTTCCGTGAACTCCTCGGACCTCATATTTGTAAGACCAGAAACCTCTCACTTATGGCAGTCAACCAGATTATCTGGTTATTGTTTTTAATAGTTAGAAAATCCCAGAATAAATCCACACTTTGTTCTTCTGACTCGCACTTCAGCATGGATTGCTTTTGTCTTGCTTATTTTCATATTTCTAGGCAATCCAAGACGGCCTTGATGATGTTGACATCTGCGTTTTTTTTAAGGAGGCCCTAACATCTGATGTGCAGAACTTTGGGTCAGTATTCTGGCATAAAAAAGCTTTGAAAAGTTGCATAATTTTGGTGTAACGCGACTCTGCCCTAAAATTTTGCGACTTTTAGCATTTTTCCTCCATATTCGCCCAGCTCTGACAGAGTGGGCAGAGCTGTGTCAAGATGGGGTTTAATGACCCCGCTCATCAAATTCATGACAAGTGGTGGTGTTTAGAGTTGAGCGAATTTTTCAAAATTCGGTTCAGATTCCGATCGGCGGCGAATATTGTATTTACAGTATTTGCCAAATGTCATTGGAGTCAGTGGGAGTAGAAATGACCGAATATGTTCGGAATCGATCATCAAATATGAATTTGGTACAAATATGGCACGAATATGGCAAATTCTGATTCAGCGCGAAAGATTCCGAACATATTCGCTCAACTCTAGTGTTGTTCACTACTCCGCAAATCTTACTCCAGCCGGGACTAGAGAAGGATTTGTGGCAAGAAGCATGATGCTATTAATTGTACACGTAGGCCTTCATGAATCAGGAGCATCTGACTTCTTCACAGCTCCTCATCAAGACCAGTGTGAACAACGCCGGGGTGGTTGATACCTTGGGCCTTTGTGTTTTTGTTGAGCTACAGTAGGTTCTTTAGGGTGATGATTGTGCGGTTATTATCCGGCTGTGGGATGAGTCTGTGACATCGGACACCTCGCCGAGGAGCCAAATATCTGCTTATTTGTTCAGGATTTTAATTTTGACCACCGCACAAATTGAAAATGCTTAAATCGAAGATCGTCCGCCCTCTGTCCATTGCCGCCCGCCCTCCGCCCATTGCCGCCCGCCCTCCGTCCATTGCTTGCCGCCCGCCCCCCGTCCATTGCTTGCCGCCCGCCCCCCGTCCATTGCTTGCCGCCCGCCCTCCGTCCATTGCTTGCCGCTGCCCCCCGTCCATTGCTTGCCGCCCGCCCCCCGTCCATTGCTTGCCGCCCGCCCCCCGTCCATTGCTTGCCGCCCGCCCTCCGTCCATTGCTTGCGGCCCGCCCTCCGTCCATTGCCCCCCGCCCATCGCTGCCCTAATCTTGACTTTTTAGTTTTTTGCAATATCCCTTATGACCCATAGGTGAGCCACTGGAATGGTTATTTTGAGCTATACAAACTTTTGTTCAGTCTTTACATCCGCTAGAGAACTTAGATGACTAAAAGATAGATTTGACAAGCGTGACAAATGCCGGCTGAAGTACAAATTCTTCCATATTTATGCAGATCCACTTAGACTTTAATGGCCTTGTCTGATCCACAAAAAATTAGACTAGGACATGTTCTTAGTCTCATGGACGGGTGACCAGTTTTTAAAACCTGTCTGTATGGATTAATGAAACTATCGGTCCGAGGAAAAAAAAACAGAGGACAACACTATGATGTTTCACATGGATGTGCGAAGACATTGATGGTTGAACACAGGAAGAACTTCTGGTGAATGTTTGCTGGTAAATTTCACCCAGCAGTCATTTGTTATGGTAGAAATGTTCCGTTTTCAGCTACTTTAGGCTATTGACATGTGCCGATTTCTGCATATAACAAGGGGCATGGGACTATACAGTGGTATGTAAAAGCTTGGGAACTCCTGGTCAAAAGTACTGTTATTTGGGCTCCCCTGGATGACCAGGGGTGCCCAAACTTACACACCACTGTATACTAGTTGATCTAAACTCATTTAAAGTCTCATTCGCTCAGGCGGATACAAATGGTATGGGAACAGAGTGATTGTTAATACAAACCTCGGTCCCATAGAGCATGCCTGCCAGGCGAGGAACAGCTATGAAATTACGCTTGCGAATGAGTCTTTTTCTGACTCCTAGATAACCCGTCATCGGCCCTTTTTTTATTTTTGGGGATCATCTTGGTTTTTCTTTAACTTTTTGAAACTTTTTTTTTTTTATTTTCTTGACGACAAATAATGAATCATTACGAACACTCTGCTTAGAGCTCCAACTTTGTGAATTCCTGTTGGCTTGTCATGTAAATTGTTTCTTCAGAGACGAAGAGGACTTGAACTCTAGCACCACCTATTAGAAGTAGCAATCCCAAAAGTCAATATCGACTCTGTTAACGAGACTTGCCAGATGACTTGGAACCAAAGCCAAACCAGAGCCTCAATTTGCAGACACGTGTTTCGGGATGTTGCCCCTCCTCAGTGCAAAGCATGAGATCTGATTTTGCTTTATGGGAGGATTGGGTTCTAAGGGGTAATGTCGCTCTATTTTCTCGACGGAGCATTGCATGGCCTATAAGTCTCTTTACGCTCCACAAGGAGAGACTTTACCTTTTAGACTATTGTCTTTTCAATCACTTTACTTATTGGGTCTTAATTTTCCCAGAAGTTTACAACAGAAAACTTCATCTTTTTTATTGTCTGAAATAAAACCTTTTTGTCCTAATTACGCCATTATTAGGAGAAGAATGCTTAGCACTTGGTGAGAATTGCAGGATATGAGGCGTGGGAACCTCCCAGCTTCAAATTCAATGGATTTAGCACTTGTAGGCAGACATACAATTCTGGGACAGGATACAGATCCTCCTATAGCCGAGGACGTGCCCGGAGATGGAAAGGCCACAGCTTATGTGTAGGTTATTATTCACATTGCTGGGATCCATACTTTACAAACATCATTCTGTAAAAGAGAAAATAACTTTCAATATACAGTGAATAAGGCTCTCGGAGGACATTCATGAATTTCTATAAGGAATAACAAAGAAACTGCACAATTACCAACTATTAAAGGGAATCGGTCACTACATTTTTGCTGTTCAATCTAAGAGTAGCATGACGTAGAGACAGGAACCCTGATTCCACAGATTGATCACTTACCGGTACTCAGCTGCTTGCTGCAGTTATGATAAATCCACTTTCTCTGCTGCATATCTAGCGGTTCTCTGAATGCGGAGCTCTGTATAACCCCGCCCACACCACTGATTGGCTGCTTTCGTGTACACTGTGCATAGGCAGCTAGCTGCCAATCTATAGTGAGGGTGTAGTTATACAGACTATGGAGGACTACCGGGCAGCAGGTTTGCTACTCCTCCAGTGATAATCTCCTGCTGATAAAACTGATTTATTAAAACTTCAGCAATGAGCCCAGTAAGCGACGTATCACTGCAGTTAGGGTCTTAGTCTCTGCATTATGTTTCTCTCAGATTTGGCAAAAAATGGTGACAGATTTCCTGTTTAAATCAGCCTTAAAAGGGTTGCTTACTTTATCATTCTTTTAACAAATGGTTTGGGGTTATGACTGACTTTTACATAAGTGTTACATTACAGGTTTCCGCGCTCGTGTTCTCAGTATGGCGGCTGGTGGAGGAGCATGTGACCAGACCAGTCCACTATCCTCCTCCAAATAAAAAAACACTGCATGAGAAAGCTGCTTTACAGTTGGAGGCAGGCTTGGACTGGCCCACAGGACAAATGGAGAATCCTCCGGTGGGCCACCACCCTGTTATATGAGCAGTACGTGGCACAGTATACCATGCCAGTATGTCTCCCATACACTGCACACCCAGACCTGAGCACTTCCTGCTGCCCTTTCTCTGTGGATCTCCTATTCGGAAGCAGCAGTATTAGGCTTCTTTTACACATACCGCTGTTTTGCAGCCCCAATAGATTTCTATGGGGCCGCAATAATTTCACGGTGCGCCGTATGGCCGTGAGGGCCGTGTTTACGGCCGTGAAAAAAGATCGAGCTTGCCGTAAAAGAAGCCTTAAAGGACCAGAGCACTGAGCAGTGCAGCTCGATGTAAACCTAGGACTGGGTTAAGATTAACACTTAATGGGAATCTGTCGCCAGGTTTTTGCTTTGTAATCTGAGAGCAGTATGATGTAGTGGCAATAACCCTGATTCCAGTAATACGTCACTTACTGGGCTGTGTTTTGCTGTTTCAATATAATCAAAGTTTTATGAACAGACGATTATCACTACAGGACAAGGTACCTGGTGCCGGTTAGTCCAACCAGCCTCCAGCATTGATCGGCAGCTTTCTATGAATGGCAGCTTTTTGTGTACAATTCACAATCAGTGGTATGGATGGGGTTATGCAGCGCTCAGCATTTGAGCTCTGCTAGATCTGCAGCAGAGAAAACTGATTCTACCATAAGTGCGGCATCCAGTATGCTAAGTGACACCACAGGAATCAGCGTCTCAGCCCCTTCACTGTGCTAATAGCAGATTACATAGCAAAAACCTTCTGACACATTCAGTATAATAGAGGGCACAATCTTTTTCTCTTTTACTCCTCTCCCATCGCTGTAGACTTCAATAGACCACTGTAATCTGACCCCTCAGTGAGCTCTTGGTCTGTCTGGTCTTGAACAGAAGGATGCAATCTGTCAATCAGAACAGTGAGTCAGAGGCCGAATGTGTCTCATAAGTGGGGGGGGAGGGAGCAAATTTCTACCAGAAGATAAATTAGAGTTTCATATACTTTGAAAGTGCTTATGCCTCCACATCATCTTATGCACAACACAAAAAAACACTGCGTGTATGCGTTTAAACGCGTCTTGGCATGCGGTTGCGTTTTTTATGCGCATGGTGGAGTTGGTGACGTCATTTCCGGGACATGCGCAGTCTAAAGTATGCTTGCTAATTGAACGCATGCTTACACATCTCCTTTCCTACTAATGCATTTCCATAGACAGTAATGCGTTTTTTTGACGCACTCATCCGCATGCGGACGATGGCGCAATATTTGACGCCTCAAAAATGTGCAACATGTTGTGTTCTCTGGAAACCACCGCACACCGCGAAACGACGAATGCGTACACCATGTTAAAGATATGTACGCGAGACGCATGCGGATCATACGCTGCGCACAGAAACGCTAATGTGAACCCGGCCTAAGTGATCCTAAAGGAATTTTCCACCCTAGAGCCAATTTTCTATCCCAGGGCCAAAATGATAGAAAATTTAGCGCAGTATATTGTGTCAGACTATAAGATGGCCTTTTATTGTCGATTTTAATAGCGTAATAAATATTTGCGATTAAGTTGGAGGTTTATATACACAAATGCGTTGTGTTTTTTTTGTTTTTTTTTTACCCTCTGAGAGTCTGATCTTGGTACTTTGTTGTTTAAGTAGAACTTTATACCCTTTATTCTTTCCTATGCTATCTCAATAACTGTGCTTTTCTTGTATTTTTCAGGGGCTGCTGTATCTTAGCCTTTATCTAGTCCTAATTAGGGGTGGGCGAACCAGAACCATAAAGTTTGAGGTCCATACCGAATATTTGGTGTCCGTGCTTCTCATTGGGTTTGGCAGCTCGAACAAAGTTTTTTGAAAGGCTGTGCTGTGCCGGTGTAGGGCACTTCCAGCTCATTCAAAGCCATAAAAGTATTGATGTGTGATTGAGTGTGATGGCTGGGGCACACTGTGTTAAAAAACACAAAAAATGACTCGCAGTCTGCTCTATGTATGCTAACCAGCACAAGTAAGGCTGACAGCTGGGGGCTTTATATTGCCTGGTTATCAGCCCCATTGCTAACCCAATTGTCTAAATGTTATCAAAACATACACAGAGTAAAGTCCTTTAATTGGAGGTAAAAAAAGATGCTTTTTTTTTTAAACACTCCCCACTTTTATTACTGAAAAATAAAAACACCATATACCTTACCGGTCTGACAATAATCCATTTGTCTCCTGACATGCTCCATTTCTGCTGCTGGCTGAGCGGTGACATGATGCCACCGCTCAGCCCTGAATCCTGGAGACACGGAGCTGAGTTTGAGAACTCTTCTTCAGTGCCGAGCGCTAACATCGGAAAGGTGACTGAAGTTCGTAGTCGATACACTCCACTCACCTTATCGATGTCACCGCAGGTCACTGAAGCGACGTTCTCGGGCTCAGCTCAGTGTCTCCTGGATTCATGACTGAACACTCGCATCATGTCACCACTCAGCCATGCAATCCCTATGTAGCAGAGTTGGAGCACGTTGTGGGACTAATGGATTATTGTCGGACAGGTGAGGAATATATGGTGGTGTTATTAATTTTACAGTAATGGATGAAAGTGGTTGGGAAGTATGTTTTTTACTACATTTAGACTATGGGGTTAGTAATGGGGGCTACCTTTCCATCACTAACCTGTGGGCTTTATGTCAGCTGACATTACAAAGGTGACATCAACCCCACAAAGATTACCTCACTAGCCACTGCACCAGGGCAAGTGGATAGAGCTGGGAAAAGTGTAACAATTGGTGCATCTAATAGATGCGCCTTTTCTGGGGCATCTGCGGGCTGCTATTTTTAGGCTGGGGGGGGAGCAATATCCATGGCACCTTCCCAGTCTGAATACCAGCCCCCAGATGTCTGCTTTAGCAAGGCTGGTTGTCAAAAATGGGGGGGAACCCATGCCGGTTTTCATTAAATTAAATAATTATAAAATACGGCATGGAGACCCCTGTATTTTTGATAACCAGCCAATATAAAGTTTACAGCTGGGAACTGCAGCTGTCAGCTGTACCTGCACTTGTCAAAAATAGATTTATTGCACAGGGGCCGACTGCTAAATACTCTTCTCAGCGTACGCCTATCTATCTATTGTCCTCTTATCAGCCGCCGCCTGTGACCGGCGATAACGTTTTGAGCTGTGTGGCAGCGTGTGAACCGCAGCGCTCTGACCAGCGGTGATGCCAGTCAGAGCAGGTGTTTCTTGTGCTGTCACGCTTAGTGTAGGAAACACTGGCTGTTTGGTCCCACCATTCATTTGAACTGGGTCCGGGTACCGTTTTGGTACCCGAACAAAAGTTGTTTTTTAAGAAAGTTTGGCCAAACTCTATGTATCCGAACATCATCGGGTCCTCCCATCACTAGTCCTAATCTCATACGCAGTGGTGGATATCCTAGTAGTGAAAGCCCCACGGATGAGACATGGATTTGCTATCAATGCAGATAAAAAAGCATTGCTCTATATACGGATAGATTAATCTGTCTCTAAAATGACTCAGAATCTAGACCTTTTTCCAAAATTGCTCCTACCCCAGATCAGGTTTGTCTATATTTTTTAGGACATGTTATCATAATAGGAGAGGGTCCTAAGCCTCAAACCCCAAATATAAGCCAAAACGGAGCGCTTCCCTGTGACCCACTGACAGCCATTCATTTAAAATATATCGCCAGCCAGCGCTTTACCACCGATAACAGCTGGTCATTGGGGCTAGGCAAAAAGAACTCCATGTGAACGCTCCAAAAACCTGTCCCAGTACTGTAACACTCATGTAGTAGAGCAGGGAAGCCATCAGGGCCGTCTCAGAAGCAGCAGGACAGCCGGATACAGACAGCGACTGGCTCCTTCTTTTTGCTGTTACTGTGTTTTTTTTTTTTGTTTGTTTGTTTTTCTCCCCTCCCAAATTACAAAAAAAAAAAAAAAATCAATGTGTGATTAAGTCTTTATAAGGCAGGGAATCCTGGGGATAAAAAAAGTATGCAAATGAGCGATGATCAGGCAGAAACCTGGCTCTCTAGTGCCACCTAGTGGAAGCATCTATCTTATAAGTCAGTGTCTGAATCTATCACGTTTTTGCTGCTCAATCTGTCAACAGAACAACTCCTAAATCTGCCCTGCAAGTCACTTTCCTTGTTGGAAAATTCTGTATAATACTGTAGATCCCTACACCAAAATAATGTAAAATCACAGTAAATTAAGAAAATATTATTTTGAGGAGGCGGTTGATGACTATGCTCCTGTGAAAGCTGGCGTTTATAGGAGATAGCAGGGCTTCAGAGAAAATCACGATCTGTAACACAAGCGATCGGAGGACCGCAGCTTCAAGTCCTTTTTTAAATACAGTAATATGTGAAGACATTTTTTTTTTTTTTAAATATGAAAAAATAAAAATTCAAATCCCCTTTTTAGCATCATTATAAGCCTATTAATAACAATTAGTGATGAGCGAATATACTCGTTACTCGAGATTTCCCAAGCACGCTCGGGGGTCCTCCGAGTATTTTTTAGTTCTCGGAGATTTAGTTTTCATCGCCTCAGCTGAATGATTTACATCTGTTAGCCAGCTTGATTACATGTGGGGGTTCCCTAGCAACCAGGCAACCCCCACATGTACTTATGCTGGCTAACAGATGTAAATCATTCAGCTGCGGCGATGAAAACTAAATCTCCGAGCACTAAAAAACACTCGGAGGACCCCCGAGCATGCTCGGGAAATCTCAAGTAACGAGTATATTCGCTCATCAGATTAAAAAATCTCTGCATTCATAAGTCTGATATAACAAATATATAAAGTAAACTAATCCAATCAGTAAACGGCTTAATGAGACAAAAAAAAAATTAAATCACCAGAATTGTTTTTTTTTTGGCCTGTGCAACGTTGCAATAACGGGCAAGTAAAGCATCATGTCTACCATAAATGGTGTCAGTAAAAAACGCCAGCTCAGGGCGCAAAAAATAAACCCTCACCCGACCCCATATCCCCAAGATATGACAACATTAAAACCTTACAAGTCTCGGAAAATGGCAACAAAAGCTATTTATTTATTTTGGTTTCACAAATTTCCATTTTTTTTTTTTTTTTACACCACTTAAAATAAAAAAAAAATACAGGTTTGACGTCTTTGTACTAAATAAAAAAAACAAACAAAAAAAAACAGTTATGGAATAATTTTTTTTTTTTTAAACTTGGAAGGAATTGGATTTTTTTATAAAATGAATCATGTCATTCAAAACTAAAACTTCAAAAAAACAAGCCTGGCTATGTGGACGGAAAAGTGAAATTATGGCTTTTAGAATAGAGGAAAAATTTGGAAAATTGTCCGGGGGTGAAAGGGTTAATTAAATATTTTTTTAAATTTTTTTTATAGGTTCCCTTTAAGATCTATGGGCCGGACATAGATCTCCCTGAGAATCTGTCTCCAAAGCTCATTTTAAATGAAAGGAGGCGTTACCAGTGTGAGACATGTGATGACTGACCGTCTGCTCTCATAATCACACACCGCTCTTCAGTGAGATCAGAATTAACACCGTGCAGCAGAGCTGAACTTTGTCTCCTTACAAACACATTTGCAGTTCTCCTTTTGCTTTACTTTCCATCTCCCAGGCAGCCAGTTTTGGGGAAGGGGCAGTACAGCAGAGCTGACAGCACTGAGAGGACTGCTGCACATGCTTGTAATGAGACACAGTTCAGCTCTGCTGTACCGTGTTCATTGTAATCGCTCTCCACTCTGCAGTGAGATCAGGAACCGTGAGAGGACTGCTGCACATGCTTGTAATGAGACACAGTTCAGCTCTGCTGTACCGTGTTCATTGTAATCACTCTCCGCTCTGCAGTGAGATAGGAACCGTGAGAGGACTGCTGCTCATGCTTGTAATGAGACACAGTTCAGCTCTGCTGTACCGTGTTCATTGTAATCGCTCTCCACTCTGCAGTGAGATCAGGAACCGTGAGAGGACTGCTGCACATGCTTGTAATGAGACACAGTTCAGCTCTGCTGTACCGTGTTCATTGTAATCACTCTCCGCTCTGCAGTGAGATAGGAACCGTGAGAGGACAGCTGCTCATGCTTGTAATGAGACACAGTTCAGCTCTGCTGTACCATGTTCATTGTAATCGCTCTCCACTCTGCAGTGAGATCAGGAACCGTGAGAGGACTGCTGCACATGCTTGTAATGAGACACAGCTCAGCTCTGCTGTACCGTGTTCATTGTAATCACCCTCCGCTCTGCAGTGAGATCAGGAGAGCAGACTCGGTCATCACATGTCTCACACTGCTAACACCTCCTTTCCTTTAACGTTAGCTCTGGAGGCAGATTCTCAGGGAGATCTGTGTCCGGCACATAGATCTTAACAGCTCATTTACAAATAAGAAAAAAACATGTATTCCTCTGGAATAAAACATCGGATCACAGATATCAAGGTGTCACTTTATTCAGCTTCCTATGACCTACATGCCTATGTAGACGGCTTAGGAAGGGCGATCCTACTGACAGGGTCCAGAGACATTGTGCTTGTGTGTTTTACATTATAATCAGTGCACATTTTCAAGCCTATACTGCCCTCTAGTGGTGGTTTTCTTATATTGCATAATAATGCTTTAGTTTGAGCACGAATCTCCTCACTATTTGTTTTTAATTATCTGCCCTTTTTTTTCTTTGTTAAATATTTTCTCATATTTTGTGTCGCTACCTTTTTTTTTGATGTGCGGATGATATGATGTAGGGATCTTCATTTGTGGTGATGCCTTACTATACTTAGGTCCTATTTGGTGTGTGGGTAGTAATTCATTGCCGCCCAGTAAATCTGCGTCTCTGTCCCACGTGAGCGACGAGTGAATTCAGATGTGATGGATTCGCTGTAGATTTTACTTGCGACTGCGATGAATTGTCGGGTAAATCTGATTTTATAAATCTCCTCCTCTTGCTGCAAACATTTCCCATGGGGATTTTCTATTGTGGAAGTGATGCAGAATACACGACTTTATTGCAGCACAGTTACATAATTGCCGTGAATCTGCATCTTAATCCGCATGTAACGTGTGCTAACAGAGTCTTCGGCGTGTTCTGTCCCCGCGGCTGTTGGACGGCCTCAACACATGCGGGGATTGTCTAACAGCCGCGAGACTTGCAGGCGCGGGGATTCGAAGATTGTTCAGGGTTATCTCCAATGCAAATTTATTTATTTTATTTTTTTTCAGGGAAGCACTCCTCCCATCAAAGTTTTTATCCTCCTCTATTGCAGTCATCATTATAGTTCGGCATCCATACCAGAACACCTACTGCTCGGGCATAGACACCGAAAACTGACTTCACCAGGAAGTCCGTGTTACTCTTCGGGTTCGCCACCCCCCACCCCAAACAACGGGTGTGTGTCGCGCTGACGGTGCAGCAGACAGTGCCTCTGATCGGAGGTAAAATCAGACAGCCACGGTTCCCAATGACAGCGTGAGCCTGCAGCTGCGATCGGAGGTAAAAAAGTTTACCTCTGGTCACTGGCATCGGCTGCTGGGACTACTGCTCCCATGAGCCGACGCCTGATGCCGCTAATAACCGTGAGAGCAGGTGACGTGTGAGGGGAGTATTCATCAGCCTCTGCTCTAAATAAAGTTAAAAAACAAAGCAAAAAAAAAATGTCACTGTATTTTTGATAACCAACCAGGCAAAACTGACAGGGGCGGGCTGCAACCCTCAGCTGTCAGCTTCAGCAAGGCTGGTTATCAAGAATGGAGGAGTCCCCACGTTGTTTTTATAAATTATTTAAAGTAAATTTAAAAAAAAAAACGCAAGGGATCTCGCGCATTTTTGACAATCAGTCAAGCTAAAGCAGACAGCTGGTGGCTGGTTTTGGTCATTGATATAAGCCCCCCCCCCAGCCTAAAAAATAGCAGCCCGCAGCCATCCAGAAAAGGCACATCTATTAGGCCGGAGTGACACTAGACCGTAATACAGACGAGTGCTATGCGATAAAAAATCGCTTAGCGCTCGGCCCAATGTTAATCTATGGTGCAGCTCCCATCATCCAATATTTTCTCGGCCGTATTCAGGATCCGAGTAAAATCGCAGCATGCTGCTATTGTCAGCGTATCTCAGCCGAGACTCGCCAATGCAAGTCTATGGGTGCGAGAAAAAAACGGATTACACACGGACCATGCTTGTGACTTGCGAGAAATACGCAGCAGTGTTCTATAGAAAAGCCGGTAATTCAATTGCCGGCTTTTCATTTCTCCTTCACAAACCCGACAGGATATGAGACATGGTTTACATACAGTAAACCATCTCATATCCCTTTTTTTTTTTTTTTTGCATATTTCACATTACTAATGTTAGTAGTGTGTATGTGCAAAATGTGGGCGCTGTAGCTGTAAAATAAAGGGTTAAGTTGCGGACAAAATTGGCGTGGGCTCCCGCACTATTTTCTCCGCCAGAGTGGTGACTGAGGACAGATATTAATAGCCTGGAGAGGGTCCATGGTTATTGGCCCCCCTGGCTAACAACATCTGCGCCTATTCTGGCACTTGGCCTCTCTCTTCCCACTCCCGTGTAGTGGTGGGATATGAGGTAATGAAGGGTTAATGTCACCTTGCTATTGTAAGGTGACATTAAGCCAGATTAATAATGGAGAGGCGTCAATTATGACACCTATCCATTATTAATCCAACAGTACGAAATGGTTAATAAAACACACACATTATTTAAAAGTATTTTAATGAAATAAAGACACAGGGTGTTGTAATATTTTATTATACTCTTAATCCACCTGAAGACCCTTGTCACCTGAAGTAAAGTAAAAAAAAAACAAACAACAATATCCCATACCTTCCGTCATTCCGTCAGTCCCACGATGTAAATCCATCTGAAGGGGTTAAATCATTTTACAGCCAGGAGCTGTGCTAATGCACCCGCTCCTGTCTGTAAAATGATGTGAATGAATGGAGTGCAGGGGAATGTCCTTTAGTTACCTTGATTCGCGGTGATGCACCCCCTGCTGGATGTCCTCATATGAACTCGAGCCTGGGAAAAATCCATTAGATGTCGGTTTTGCAAGCCTGCGAGAAAATATCGCAGTACGGATGCCATACGGATTACATACGGAGGATGCCATGCGCAAAATACGCTGACACACCCTGACTACGGATCACTATTTTGGGATCATTTCTGCGTATTACGGCCGTAAAAAACGGACCGTATTTTCATACGCTGAGTGTGACGCCGGCCTTAGACGTGCCATTTCTTGTGCTTTGCTCGGCCTTTCCTATTTGCCATTTATTTATTTAAATAATTTAAAAAAAACAGCATAGAGACCCCTCTATTCTTCATAACCAGCCTTGATGATGCAGTTTTCTCCGTCCCCCATGACAGCACTACCAGAGAGGGGATTCGCCCTTAAGGGACAGGAAACCTATAGGATAAAAGGGCGGTACCTCTCTCCTGCATCAGTTTGGTTTCCTGTCCCTGACTGGGAACCTACTAGGATCGGTACCGATCCTTGGGTTCTTCCGGATCTTCCGGACCTTGTATCACAGGGACCGGTGCTCCACCCCCCAGTCAGAGAGTCTCCACTTGACAGGGTGAAATTTGAGCGGCAGCAGGCGTAGCCTGATGGGAATAGTAGTCCCATCAGCCTAACGCCGGTGACCGGAAGTAAACTTTTTATCTCTGACCATAGCTGCGAGCTTAGGCTACTTTCACACTAGCGTCGGGCCCGGCCCGTCGCAGTGCGTCGGGCCGAGGTTACAGACGCTAGCGTTCTCTGTGCCGCACAACGGGGGCAGCGGATGCATTTTTCCAGCGCATCCGCTGCCCCATTGTGAGGTGCGGGGAGGTGGGGGCCGAGTTCCGGCCGCGCATGCGCGGTCGGAAAAAGTGGACCGTCGACGGCAAAAAACGTTACATGTAGTGTTTTTTTGTGCCGACGGTCCGCCACAACACGGCGCAACCGTCGACCGTTGATGTGTGTCAATCCGTCGCAATACGTCGCTTAATGTTAGTCTATGGGGAAAAAACGCATCCTGCAAGTACTTTTGCAGGATGTGTTTTTTCGGCCAAACGACGCATTGTGACGGATTGCAAAAAACGCTAGTGTGAAAGTAGCCTTACGCTGTCGTTTGACAGTGTGGTAACTGTGACTCTCTGACCGGCAGTAATGATCTTTTCGCCGATCAGAAGCCGTATTTTCTGTGCTCTCATGCACATGATCGCGTGGCAAACGCTGGATGTCCGGGTACTGTTCTGGTAACCAAACTTTTTTTTTTTTTTTTTCTTTTTAACTGTTCAGCCAGACCAAAACATCCAGGGGTCCGCCCATCTCTAATCATCATAGTATATAACACTGTGTACTTACAATTGCTCATTTTGCTTTTCTACCCAGTTTATTCTTCACTTTTTTTCTCTACTTTATGTAGAAACGGGAAGTTTCTTGTCCATGCAGAAATAAATCCCCTCTTTAACTCCTGAACCAACAGCAACGCTTATCCACCTGCCAGTGATTATTGCAGTGACTTGTGCAGGGAAAATTGACCTCCTGTTTCTACACAGAGCTTAGAAGGATTCATCTAGTCAGTGTTTAATCACGTGATGTCATAGACCTAATGGAAAACAGAAGAATTATCTGTGTAGAAAGGCAAAATGAGCAATTGTAAGTGCACAGTGCTGTATAATATAATGACTGCAATTTATTAAGAGGATAAAAACTTTGATAAGAGGAGGAAGAGGAGGAGGGCTTCTTTACTGTATGTAACATTGATAATCTGGTCTGAGGATGTTTAGTATCTGAAATATCTCATGTTTTAGGGATATTTCCATATTCTACTGTAGATCCTTTAACTATACAGCTGCACTGTTACATTAACAAATATATATACCGTACTTTTTCCTTTATTAAATGTTATTTCTTATTGCAGGATACACATCTCCATGTCTGTACTTTTTTACTGAAAAGTTTTCGAAAACTTTTATCAGGTCAGGCATATCTTCAGATTAGTTCTGGATGAGCAGGGAAGCTGCAAAACCAAACATATGGCGCATCCAGGGGTGTACTCGTGGCCTTAAAGGGGTTGTCCAGCCGTAGCCTACAAGTCTGCATTCACTCTGTGACTTCCTGAAAGGACGCATACTTCTGTCCTTTCAGAAGGCGTTTTCAGCAGACTCCTTATTAGATGCAGGATTATAATGACGGATCACCTCTATACACCGCTTATAATACAGAGACACCCAATCACAATGTGATGTCACAGCTCCCTGCTCCCCCTTCCTTCTCAATGACCTTTGCACACACTCACTAGATGCTTCAATACAAAAGATAGGGTCAGAGTTTGGCTATTATGTACAGGTCAGTTTTCCTAAAGCCTTAGAAGTTGCAGTCTAAAAATAACCCTATAGCCACTGTTAAAATTGCAAGATTTCTATTTTTTATTTTTAATGCAAATTGTGATTTAGGAAAAAAAAAAATTAAACAAAATCGCCAGACTTAATAAAAAAAAAATAATTTTTTTTATATAGACTTATATATGTCTTCCTTTTAAAGATGAAAAGGAGATTGCTAAAAACACATCGGATGTAAAAAGAACTTGATGTGCATTCTGTCTTTCAGCCACTAGATGGCAGTGCAGCTTAACAGTAGGAAGCTTGGCCCTGCGCCGAGGATCGCAGCAGCTCGCCCCGTTTTCTCACTTGTATAATCGCAGTATCACGCTGTTTGACATTATCCTTAAATAAAACTCGTGCCAAAGGTGGATATTTAAATTATTCAGCTCTTTTTATAGCGCGATGACTTTTCTTCATGAGTAAACATCTGAAGAATGAGAGATTTCTGCATATGGAAACTCCCCCTACTGCCCCTGCACTTCTGGGAAGCTTTTGAAGATGTCCATATTGATATAGATAAATAATTTTTTTTATCATCGGCTATAAGACAGATCAGAAGTTGGCTGGAAGTGACCTGTTCCCTTGGTACTCAAAATTGGGGTTCCCTGTTTCAGGCCCAGGCAGTGGCCTATAATGCCTTGGGTTACCCCCAATCTCTGAGATATCTCAACCCAGACCAAGCTTCGGAGCATGTAGCTGTAAGAGGAGAAAATGCAGTGTGACATCAAGTCCACTTCTCGGCTGAGGCCACAGGTGCAATGCATAAGTCCGTGCAAGTAAATCTCCCCGGATCTAGGGATGTTTAGTAATATTAATTAACCCACTTGATATGCCAGAATTGTAAATTGACCTTATTAAAGAATAACTAAACTTTCCCTCCCCCCGGGGTTGCAGATTTTTGTAATATACAGTACAGACCAAAAGTTTGGAGACACCTTCTCATTTAAAGATTTTTCTGTATTTTCAGGACTATGAAAATTGTAAATTCACACTGAAGGCATCAAAACTATGAATTAACACATGTGGAATTATATACTTAACAAAAAAGTGTGAAACAACTGAAAATATGTCTTATATTCTAGGTTCTTCAAAGTAGCCACCTTTTGCTTTGATGACTGCTTTGCACACTCTTGGCATTCTCTTGATAAGCTTCAAGAGGTAGTCACCGGGAATGGTCTTCCAACAATCTTGAAGGAGTTCCCAGAGATGCTTAGCACTTGTTGGCCCTTTTGCCTTCACTCTTTGGTCCAGCTCACCCCAAACCATCTCGATTGGGTTCAGGTCTGGTCACTGTGGAGGCCAGGTCATCTGGCGTAGCACCCCATCACTCTCGTTCTTGGTCAAATTGCCCTTACACAGCCTGGAGGTGTGTTTGGGGTCATTGTCCTGTTGAAAAATAAATGATGGTCCAACTGCTGTGAAGCTGCAAGATGCTGTGGTAGCCATGCTGGTTCAGTATGCCTTCAATTTTGAATAAATCCCCAACACTGTCACCAGTAAAGCACCCCACAACATCACATCTCCTCCTCCATGCTTCACGGTGGGAACCAGGCATGTAGAGTCCATCCGTTCACCTTTTCTGCGTCGCACAAAGACACGGTGGTTGGAACCAGATATCTCAAATTTGGACTCATTAGACCAAAGCACAGATTTCCACTGGTCTAATGTCCATTCCTTGTGTTCTTTAGCCCAAACAAGTCTCTTCTGCTTGTTGCCTGTCCTTAGCAGTGGTTTCCTAGCAGCTATTTTACCATGAAGGCCTGCTGCACAAAGTCTCCTCTTAACAGTTGTTGTAGAGATGTGTCTGCTGCTAGAACTCTGTGTGGCATTGACCTGGTCTCTAATCTGAGCTGCTGTTAACCTGCGATTTCTGAGGCTGGTGACTCGGATAAACTTATCCTCAGAAGCAGAGGTGACTCTTGGTCTTCCTTTCCTGGGGCGATCCTCATGTCAGCCAGTTTCTTTGTGGCGCTTGATGGTTTTTGCAACTGCACTTGGGGACACTTTCAACGTTTTCCCAATTTTTCGTACTGACTGACCTTCATTTCTTAAAGTAATGATGGCCACTCGTTTATCTTTACTTAGCTGCTTTTTTCTTGCCATATTACAAATTCTAACAGTCTATTCAGTAGGACTATCAGCTGTGTATCCACCAGACTTCTGCACAACACAACTGATGGTCCCAACCCCATTTATAAGGCAAGAAATCCCACTTATTAAACCTGACAGGGCACACCTGTGAAGTGAAAACCATTCCCGGTGACTACCTCTTGAAGCTCATCAAGAGAATGCCAAGAGTGTGCAAAGCAGTCATGAAAGCAGAAGGTGGCTACTTTGAAGAACCTAGAATATGACATAATTTCATTTTCACACTTTTTTGTTAAGTGTATAATTCCACATGTGTTAATTCATAGTCTTGATGCCTTCAATGTAAATGTACAATTTTCATAGTTATGAAAATACAAAAAAATCTTTAAATGAGGTTTGTCCAAACTTTTGGTCTGTACTGTACTTATGCTGCAGTGCTATTTCTTATGCACAGATAATGCTCTTTTAGAAGATGCTTCAAACTACTGCTCAGGCAAGATCAGTAATCCAGTTGCAAACAGAATACTGGACTTTCCCAATCTGAGTCTTTCTACTTTCCACTCCTGTAGTCACAGAACAGGGGATTCCCAGTGCTCTATAAAAAAAAAAAAAAAAAGTGAGGATTTTGGCTGAGCAGCAGATGAAAGCAGCTTCTAAAGAAGCATGAACTGGGCATTAAAACAAAAATAATGCAGCATAATGTCTAGAAGAGAAAAAAAAAAAGCAAAATAAAGTAATGAAGTATATTACAAAAAAATTATAATTTGTCTGGTCAGTTGGCACTTCTGGTAATAAAGTGGGTTAATAGTATTGGTGGTCTAGAATTAATAAATTATAATCAAGGTCTTGCTACTAAACGTGCAGTGCAGGAATCCACTTGCTCAGATTCCTGTAAGATGAATAAATATTAAAAAGGTTACACTTCTTTGCGAAGACTCTCACCCATCACTGGAACGGATGGGCAGAAATGCTGCGACAATGATGATGGGCTCCATGAGTCTCTCTTCAGTGTCACAGGAGAGAAGCTCCCGCCTGTTCTAATGATTGAGAAGGAACCGATCAAAACACTAACAAATTTTATGATGCCTTTGATAATATTCTTAATGTTTCTGGAATTATTTACTCCTGTCCTCTTGAGATCATTTTAAAAGGTGGTGTTATGATTTCCAGATCTTGTGGCCATGCCTTAAATGTCAAAGTTGACCATAGGTTCCAATTAGTATTCACCTCTATACTTTACACTGATGAGGGGTAACACCCCGACACACGTGTCTGCAAATTAAGATTCTGGTTTGACTTCTATCCTAAGGCTCATTAAAGGGTTTATATTGATTTTATAGGTGACACTAGAGTTGAGTCCTCTTCCTCTCTCAAGGAGGCAATTTGTATTTCATTTCCAAGAAGAGCATTGCATGGACTAAAAGTCTCCTTAGTGTCATGTCACTGTCCCCAAGGATTAACATTACCCCTTAGCGTGTGGCAATATCCGTGTGAGAAGGCATACATGGCTTCCATGTGAACGGTCATCTTAAAGCTAATTTAAAGGCTTTTTCCCAAAATAGTAGTTTGTATATTTCATTTCCCAAAAGAGCATTGCATGGCCTAAAAGTCTCCTTACACTAGCATGTCATTCTCCACTAGGAAAGATGTTACCCCCTATTCACTTTTATGGGTGTCAAATATATTGGAGATCGTTCTCCATAAATGTCCGTTAGTTTTTATACACTATTCTTGATTAATTTTTAAGGGAGTTCCAAAAATTATCCACGCTTCTTCTCTCCTCAGAATACAACATTAATGTCAATGGAAATACCGCTTTATATTATGTTCCGTGTGTTTTCTCTATGATATAGAGATCTAGATGGATTCTTGCCATCTGAGGGTGAGCTTCACAAGTTGCTGTGCCCGTGGTACGCGGCCTGTTCCTTTCTCAGCTGACTGTGATTGCTGGGAGTTGTAGTCTCACAACAGCTGTAGCGGCACAGGTTGCAGACTGTGATGGTAACGGAGCCCTATTAGGTTTCAGAGGCCGGTGCCCTGTCGCTGGCAGATTTCCCTGTCTGCGGGGGTCTCCTCTCGTGTCATAATTCAGCCTGGGAGATGACATGGCTTCTCTACAGTCTGCAGCTCCCTCGCTGCTTTACACATGACCAAGATGGATTTCACTTTGAAGTGTCTGACACCAGGACTCGGCTCATTATGTCTTTATGGGGATTTTTTCCCTGTTTTTCTGCGAGTTACATTACATTGAGGGGTGGGCAGTGCGGCGGGGAGGGGGGTCATTCGTTAATATGGACGGCATAACAGGGTCTCAATAGCCCGCCGCTTTTTCTTCCTAGAGCCATTTACTCATCTGCGTCTGGCAAGGCCTCTCTTTTGTGAAACAAATCACTCATTTGTTTAGTGTTACAAAGATAAGACGATGTGCGGAGTTGTCTGCCGTGATTTCCCAGTAAAAGGAGGAAAATCCTCTCCACTTAATTAGGAATGAGCTACTGGAAATCACGCCGCTCCTGCAGATGCCCTCCGCTTCTCAAAAGTGACTGTCGGTCAAAAAATGAAAAATCCAGACTAGAAGGTCAAGTGTAGGCAAAGCCTGTGCACGACAGATCCTCGGAAAATGAAGGGTGTCCGGGGTATGTTTTACGTATAGGTAGTGGGGTTGGGAGCAGAACGTGGCCTCGCTGCAGAACTAGCAACAAAACATGTTCAGAGAATTGACAACGTCACTTTGTCCATTTTGACGAGCCTGCAAATGGCGAGCGAGCATTTGGAAGACGCTCGTTCCTCTGATTATTGGGTTGTGTAAATGTATCAGGCATCACGTTTTTTTGTTGGGTGATCGTATCGTTTATGCCGGCATAGAAATCAGTCTGGGTCCTCGGCAGCACACCGCTTCGTGGTAACAGGACATGTGCGGCCTATAGGTTTTCAACTTCATCTTAGGACGCATTCACACTTCTATGTGAAATGTCCCGAGTGCAGTCCGATTTTTCTTCTAGTTGGACCGCACTCTAACCCATAGAGTTTCACAGATCCATTCACATAGCCGCGAAAATCGAGGCTCCGAGATAGGGAAGCTCTCAGAGCATGTCCTGTCCTGAGCCGATGTTGGGGATCAGAATAGGATGAAATCAGCGAGTCTGGGCACTGTCCGAGTAAAAGAAAATTAACATGGATGTGTGAATGCATTTACAAGGCAAGAGAAGCATGCGCGAGCGTTGTTAAACAGTCTCTTTTCATGATTGCCTTGCTGTATAACCAGCCTGCCAATCGTCTGGTGAAAGAGCAAAACGCTCGCTCGTCGGGTGAAATGATCTTTTGTGCAGCACAAGAGTGTAAAAGGACTTGCACTGCCTAGCGCTATGGCGGCCTATGTGCACTGATGTAGCCTCTGATTGGTAAAACGTTACCGATCTGCCATTGTATTGTGCTGCCGGTGGTTGGTTTGTCTAAATGGTCCTTCATTCTTTCTTTTTCATTTTAGTTTTTCATTAAAATTGAGTAGTCGAGAAGTGAATCCAACAAGAGGGAGAAGTATGGATGAAACGGCAATGGTCCTTCCTTTTTCTTTCCTTTTTTTTTTTTTTTTCTTCTTATTTCCTATTCCTTTTTTGTATTGTATGTATGTATGTATGTATGTATGTATGTACAGTGGGGCAAAAAAGTATTTAGTCAGTCAGCAATAGTGCAAGTTCCACCACTTAAAAAGATTAGAGGTGTCTGTAATTTACATCATAGGTAGACCTCAACTATGGGAGACAAACTGAGAAAAAAAAATCCAGAAAATCACATTGTCTGTTTTTTTATCATTTTATTTGCATATTATGGTGGAATATAAGTATTTGGTCAGAAACAAACAATCAAGATTTCTGGCTCTCACAGACCTGTAACTTCTTCTTTAAGAGTCTCCTCTTTCCTCCACTCATTACCTGTAGTAATGGCACCTGTTTGAACTTGTTATCAGAATAAAAGACACCTGTGCACAGCCTCAAACAGTCTGACTCCAAACTCCACTATGGTGAAGACCAAAGAGCTGTCAAAGGACACCAGAAACAAAATTGTAGCCCTGCACCAGGCTGGGAAGACTGAATCGGCAATAGCCAACCAGCTTGGAGTGAAGAAATCAACAGTGGGAGCAATAATTAGAAAATGGAAGACATTCAAGACCACTGATAATCTCCCTCGATCTGGGGCTCCACGCAAAATCCCACCCCGTGGGGTCAGAATGATCACAAGAACGGTGAGCAAAAATCCCAGAACCACGCGGGGGGACCTAGTGAATGAACTGCAGAGAGCTGGGACCAATGTAACAAGGCCTACCATAAGTAACACACTACGCCACCATGGACTCAGATCCTGCAGTGCCAGACGTGTCCCACTGCTTAAGCCAGTACATGTCCGGGCCCGTCTGAAGTTTGCTAGAGAGCATTTGGATGATCCAGAGGAGTTTTGGGAGAATGTCCTATGGTCTGATGAAACCAAACTGGAACTGTTTGGTAGAAACACAACTTGTCGTGTTTGGAGGAAAAAGAATACTGAGTTGCATCCATCAAACACCATACCTACTGTAAAGCATGGTGGTGGAAACATCATGCTTTGGGGCTTTCTCTCTGCAAAGGGGCCAGGACGACTGATCCGGGTACATGAAAGAATGAATGGGGCCATGTATCGTGAGATTTTGAGTGCAAACCTCCTTCCATCAGCAAGGGCATTGAAGATGAAACGTGGCTGGGTCTTTCAACATGACAATGATCCAAAGCACACCGCCAGGGCAACGAAGGAGTGGCTTCGTAAGAAGCATTTCAAGGTCCTGGAGTGGCCTAGCCAGTCTCCAGATCTCAACCCTATAAAAGGGTTGAAAGCCAAAAACATCACTGCTCTAGAGGAGATCTGCATGGAGGAATGGGCCAACATACCAACAACAGTGTGTGGCAACCTTGTGAAGACTTACAGAAAACGTTTGACCTCTGTCATTGCCAACAAAGGATATATTACAAAGTATTGAGATGAAATTTTGTTTCTGACCAAATACTTATTTTCCACCATAATATGGAAATAAAATGATAAAAAAACAGACAATGTGATTTTCTGGATTTTTATTTCTCAGTTTGTCTCCCATAGTTGAGGTCTACCTATGATGTAAATTACAGACGCCTCTCATCTTTTTAAGTGGTGGAACTTGCACTATTGCTGACTGACTAAATACTTTTTTGCCCCACTGTATGTATGTATGTATATATTATATATGATGTATGTATCTGAAACTAAATAGATCAGGCCATTTCATGTGTGTAAGATAGCCAAACTGTGCAACCATGGTCTTTGTTAGGGTTAATACTCATCTGCGTGAACAATGGACAAGTTCAATCTTGATTATATATATATATATATATATATATATATATATATATATATATATATATATATATATATATATATATATATATATATATATATATATATTTAGATATATATATATATATAAAAAAAAAAATCAAATTGCACTTACTGTTATTCAATGATTCAGTGTTCATCTGCAATTTTTTTTCTCAGCCCAGATCAGACTGAAAAAAATCACGTCTTGCTGCGACTGGCCGCGTACATCAGATGAGACTTGCCAATGCAAGTCAATGGGTAAAAAAAAAAACAGATGACACACGGACCACATGCATGTGCTGTGCGATTTTTTTTTTTTTTTTTTTTTTTTTTTTTTAACGCACCCACCTCATAGGAAACCCGACACTTGATCAGTGGAGTACAGTAAATTCACACCCAGTACTGTCAGAATAGAAGAGATGTGTATTATTTTACAGTTAGATATAGGAGAGAGAGATTACTGTAAGATAGAAAATAATAAATCACCATATTACTCATCTGTCCACCGAGATTCCTGTGTGATGCTGTCCAAAGGAGGACTCCAGCCCTACTATATGGGGATGGTTTGTTGAGCAGTGGCATGATGTGACTGCTCAGCAAGCCAGCTAGAATACACCGACACTGGAACACTTTCTTCATTGGACAGCATCACATAGGGATTCTTGGTGGACAGGTGAGGAATATGGTTATTTTTTTATTTTACAGTAATGATCAAAAAAGAGGGATGGGGGAGTATATAAAGGAGTCTCTTTCAATTAATGGACTTTATTCTGGCTGTGTATTATTATTATTTTTTTTTTAACAATATAACTGGGGTTAGTAATGGAGTTGTCTTATAGACTCCTCTCCATTACTAACTCCTGGACTTGATGTCAGCTGACCATACAAAGCTGACCTCAACCCCAGCCCTATTACCCCACTTGTCACTGCACCAGGACAAATGGGAAGAGCTAGGCTAAGCGCCATTTCTGGGGTGGCTGAGGGCTAATGTTCTTAGTCTGGGAGGTGGCCAATATCCATGGCCCCTTCCTAGCCTATTAATATCAGCCTGCAACTGTCTGCCTAGCCGTTGCTGGTTATTATATGGGGCGCCCCCATGGTAATTGTATTTATTTTATTTTTTGGGGGGGCCCCCATTTTAATAACCAGTAAGTGCTAAATAGACAACAATAAGCTGATATTGATAGCCTGGGAAGCTCCACGTTTATTACCCACTTCCAAGGCTATAGACATCAGCCCCCAGCTATAGCCTTTTCCTTCACTTGGTTATTAAAAATTTGGGGAACAACTACCACTTTCTTTTTTTTCTTTTTAAATTTGAGTTATACATGTACAGTAAGCTGCACCGATTATACTATCTATCTATAGAAGAAATGGAAGCAGCACACCATCGTAGTGCAAAAACAAGGCTTAAAGAACATAGTGCAAAAACATAGCTTAAAGAAGGCTCACACAGAGCTGAAACGTCGCATGATGGGCTATTAAAGCTACTTGTTTTTGCACTGTGGTGGTGTACTGCTTCCAGTTTTTCTATACATTACAAGGACTGGTATGTGCTATTTTTATAAAGTGCTGTTCTTTGTTTTCTCTATCTATCTATCTCTGTATCTAAGATAATTTTTTAACAAAACAAACTTGAAATGACAGAGAATTCCGGAATGTATAAGTTGATGTGAAAAATGCATTGCATTTGCCATATGGATGCTAGGTGGGAGAAAAACTGCATTGAACCCACATGATTTTGAGACCGACATCTTAATAGCGGTCTACAAATATCTGAAGGGCTGTCACAGTGTAGAAGGATCTTATTCTCATTTGCACATGAAAACATGAGAAGCAATGGAATAAAACTGAAAGGAAGAATATACAGATTAGACATTAGAATAAACGTTTTGACAGGGTGATCAATGAGTGGAACAGGCTGCCACGAGAGGTGGTGAGTTCTCCTTCAATGAAAGCCTTCAACCAGAGGCTGGACAGATATCTGTATGAGATGGTTTAGTGAATCCTGCATTGAGCAGGGGGTTGGACACGATGACCCTGGAGGAGGTCTCATCTAACTTAATAATAATAATAATAATAATAATAATAATAATAATAATAATATAATAATATTATTATTATTTAATATAGCACCATTAATTCCATGGTGCTGTACATGAGAAGGGGTTACATACTAAGTTATAGATATCGTTTACAGTAAACAAATTTACGATGACAGACTGGTACAGAGGGGAGAGGACCCTGTCCTTCCGTACTTACTTTCTACAGGATAATGGGGAAGAGACAGAAGGTCGGGGGTGCAGCAGCTCGGGTGGTGGTGAGGCTGCTGAATGGGTATTGCAGGCTGTAGGCTTTCCTGAAGAGATGGGTTTTCAGGTTCCGTCTGAAGGATCCGAGGGTGGTGGATAATCGGACATGTTGAGGCGTGGAATTCCAGAGGATGGGGGATATTCGGGAGAAATCTTGGAGGTGGTTGTGTGAGAAACGAATAAGTGTGGAGGAAAGTAGGAGGTCTTGTGAGAATCGAAGATTACGTGAGGGAAGATATTGCGAGATTAGTTCAGAGATATTGGGAGGGGACAGGTTGTGGATGGTTTTGTAGGTCAGTGTTAGTAGTTTGAACTGGAATCGTTGGGGTATTGGGAGCCAGTGGGGACAAAGTGGAGGGATTTGCAGAGGGGAGAAACTGGAGGAGAGAGGTGGATTAGCCGGGCAGCAGAGTTGAGGACAGACTGGAGTGGTGCAAGAGAGGTAGCGGGGAGGCCACAGAGGAGGGTGTTGCAGTAATCGAGGCGTGAGATGATGAGGGCATGCACAAGAGTTTTAGTAGATTGAGGGCTGAGGAAGGGATGAATTCTGGAAATTGAGAGTTGGAGGTGGCAAGAGTTTGGACATTCTAGGAGTCTATGATCTAAATGATTTTCTAAACACAGATGAGTATGAACCCTTGGGGGGAAGAAACAGTCAGACCCCTTGGTCCATCTGGGAAATGTAGCACCAAAGGTGTGCTGCAGCCTCTGTTATGTTCTCTTCCTAAACTACTGGGATCTTAGGCTGAGAAACGTTTGTGTGGTATGTGTATGTATGGTTTGTATGTGTATGTATGGTGTGTGTGTGTGGTATGTGTATGTATGGTGTGTGTGGTGTGTGTGTGGGGCCAGCTTTTACACTAACCCTCAGGCCGAGTAGTGTTATATTTTTTTTCTGATTTCCTCTCTTTTTTTAGTCTATTTACTTATTAGGTACAAATATAATTCAGGTGACCTCATATACTTACATTTTGCATCCATACAAATAAAAGTGGCTTGCCATTCTTTGTCTGATTGAGAAAAAAATAATAGAGAATTGGGGAAAGCTGTGCTTCTTGATGAGACCTTTCTGTTTGCTGTACGTAAAGCCGTTCAATAGGAGGCCCCCACTGCTTTGATGTAATGCTGGAGTGGAGTTTAATGGAAGAGCGAGCAAGAGAAATATACTTAACTATGAAGTGCTCTGAATGCCAATGGGGTTGTCTGGATTTTTGGGCCTCTGACGGGTTAAAGCTCCGGAGACGAGCAGGTTCCTATGGGTTCTATAGCAGGTATTGGCCAGCTCTATCCATTAACAGCCATGGCGCCCCCTCCTCCTTTCTCCCCAATCTTTCAGTTCACGCTTTGCTAAGTGTTTACAAAGTCGGCCATTTCTTCGTTAAGGTCTACAGAAAATTGCCGGGCGAGCCGAGATTGAATTTTCTGTGTGTAGGACTTCATGAAGGAATTAGCATGTGCTTTGATCCCGGTTGTGAATGGCGCTGGGTAGGCTCTTATTGCTGTTTCCAGATGGTGTTACAGGGGACAAACAGTTGTGTTTCAGCATTTCTCAATAGGCTGTCTAGACGGGCCTGGCAGCAGACAGATACAGCCACCCATCAAATTAGCGTTTGTCAGATTTATGTTAATAGTCTACCCAAGCCCCTTCCTGTCATTGACATGAAGATTTATGTGCACAGATTTCTGCTGTAAAGAACCATTTTCCCAAAAAAATAATCATAACGATATGACACATTAGAACTTATTAAATTGTGCGCCACAGCGTAAACCGTCACAAAAAGTTTGTCTAATTTTTTTTTTCTTAAATTCAAAAAAAACTTTTTTTTTTTTTTCTTTTTTTGGATAACTCTTGGAAAAATAGCTTTTTTTTCATGCTATGTTGAGTAACTTGAACCTTTCTGTGCAGTGGGAATCACCTTTTGACAGGCACTATCATCATTGTTTTTCCAAGTCTGACCCCGACAACTTTGATCATGTTCTCGTTTACAGACTTGTCTGCGTGCATATATTAAAACCTAGATAGCAACAAGTGTGAGAACAGTCTGGTCAGGTTTTCGCACCGTGAAAATGAGAATTCATTCAACCCGCTTTCTGATGTAAATGCCAGTAAAACAGTTTATATAATAAATAAAATATACTAATGTAAAATGTGTAAAAAAAAAAAATAAAAAATAAAAAAAATATATATATTTTTAGATATATATTTAAATAAATTTATTAATGCTCTCTCGGAGCGTGATAATTTAAAATGTTATTTACGCTGTGTCTTTGTTAGCTAACATTCCAATTTTATTTGTAACACAAAAATCTTGATTAATTTTTAGTGTTGATGTCCAGGGCTTTGCTACTGAAATCCGTCAGTATGAGATCAGTAGAGGTCCCGCACCAGCCACTGCCACTGATCGGCAGTTTCCATGTCCCACATTGGCAGTAAAGTGTATGGCGCCGGCACAAAACTGCGCCATTCTCGAGTACTGCTGCTCAGCTTCCCATTGTAGGATGATGGACGTATTAGTTGTTGGAAGAAGCCATCATACACATTAGATAAAGGTTGGCCGATGGTTGAGTAATCGTTTGGTGAAGTTATTTTTCTACACCATAATAGGATCACTGGAAACCATTTTAACTGGTAATTTGAACTAAAATGTCTGTTTTCGATGACACTGGATGAGTAAAGGCCGAATGCCTTGTATAGAGGGCCGCCAACTTTCTCGCTTCACCATACACATGCCTGCTTAGTTTGTCCGAGTGTGCAGATGTCTTCAGTAGATAGAATGGAGTAAGCCAGAGCTCTGGCAGCAGCTTCTTTTGTTGGAAAACGAGGAAATTCAGCAAGCCTGATCCATTTTACACCCAATATCATCGGGCAGGAGACATACTGGGCCCAGTGCACATTAGATGGCCCACCGATACAGACGAAATAAAATGGCCAGTTCTCTAGCTCTGTCATTTTGGTAGAACCTACACCACACAGTCATTTCAGTTCTCTTCTTCCCCCCCAAAAAAGTTTAGAAATCCAAGCCCTTCCTAAAAAATCTCATTATAAATCTGCATAACTAGGGTACATGGAGAGAATAGATCTCCCTTTTTATTTGGGTGTGCTCAATCCCACTCATGAAGTGTGGCTCCAGGAATCTTTGTTTTTTTCCTTCTTTTTTTTGTTGTTGATGAATTTGGATTGGGTCTGTTTCAAAGAATCACCTGAAAATGCTGAGAAGAATGAGCAATATGCATTTCTATATAAATACAACTTGCTGCTCATGGTTTTAGGCGCAGGAGCGTCTTTTAACCGCTTCAGTATTTTAAAGACTGCGAGTGATTAGAAGAGCGAACCGTTCTTCAGGTTAAGGCTCGCCATACTTACAGCACAAGGCAAAGGGAAGGCTCAAAAGTGCATCTTTTTGGAGCTCTTCTGCATGAAAAACTGGCTGTTTCTTCATTGATGAAATGGCAAAAAAACGCTAGTTAAAAAAAAAAAGCCATAAAAATCTCAAAGAACCCTGCCGGCCGCCCAAAACACGGCAAACAGGCGTCCGGGAAACAACATAGTCTGCGTTTCCTGAATTGGTTTTTGCTCGAAAACCACCAGTTCGCCCGACTGGAATAGGTGGTGTGTGCATTGTCTATGGGTCTGTGCACACCTTCAGTATTTGGGCTCATTCCCAATCGGATTGCAGTCGCCCCAATGTTTCCCTATGGGGCAGATCACATCTGCCATTATTTTCTCATGCCGATTCGGCAGCATGCTGCGATTGCACCCGACAATCAGATCACACGCCCCAATATAAGTCTATGGGTGAGTGTGAAACATCGCAGTGCTCTCTTTCACCCAAGTGCAGTGCGATTCCTGTCGACAGCAGAGGAGATGGAGAACCGTCTACTCCTCATCTGCGCTCCGATCCGGTCATGCGAGAGGTTCGGAGCACACAGCACTGACACTCGGCTCCCGCTCGCAGCACACTCACATGAGTCATCACATTAGTCATCGGATGCCAGACGCTAATGGGATCCTGGCCTTTGGGTGCAGAAATTTCTGCACCATTTCTGCATCTCTTGGCAGGAAAAACGCAGCTGCCAATACTCTTGTTTTTTTTAGACGTTTTTCTAGCATTTTGGGGTGGAAAGACGTTGAGAGAATTGCAGATTTTTTTTTCTGCACCATATCTACAAGGCAGAAATAAGCAAAGTGTGTGTGATATTTAAGGATTCTCATTGACTGCAGTCATCAGGATTTTCATCAGATTTTGTAGCAAATCTGCAATCAAAAACCAGGCAAAAACGTGCCAAAAACGCAACGTGTGCACATACCCTTATTCTTTACATTGTAGGTTGTATGCAAGTTTTATTCATGCAATACTAGGCTTCCTAGACGACTGTGTAACTGGCCTTGGGCCGTCTTTCTGAGACCACTGATTTAATGTTCTCTTCTAGCTTGATCATATTTGGTTTCCTTTACTATAAAAACTTTGAGAATTATTTGTAGGTTTACTGTTCCTTTAGGTGAAGTTCCCGCAATGAGTTTATGGTGAGGTTTTTCTCAGCGTCTTGGTTACAGCAAAGTGGATGGGATCTATAGAAATCTCACGCCCATTGTGCTTTTTCTTTTATGCTTCATAACCTGACTTGTGGGGTTGTCCTCTACTCGGGCAAAATAATAAAACTCGTACTCTCCTCTGGTGGCGGCATCATTCCAGTGGGGTGAGCACTGACTCTCCCAGTGATCACGTGACTGTTAAATCACTCGATCCCTTCTGCCAATCAGGTGTCGCTTCTCCTCTCCCTTCCTTTGGACAAATCACATACATCTGGAGAAAGTGAGAAAGCAGTAGTTCGCTGGGTTTTATGTGTGAATTTTTCCCATAGAATTGCATTAAATGCTGAACATTTTCAGATAAAAACCTGCATGTAATCCGCACATGACTGTATCAAAAAAGTTTTGTTAAATAAAAGGAAGTATCAAAAACAAAGTAGCTTTATTTAAAAAAAATAAGTTGCACTAAAAAGAAGCAAATTGCAGTAGCAAAAACTAGAAAAAAACAAACAAGGTGCAGAAAATCTGCAGCATCAAAACCTCACCATTATGGGAACTTAGCCTAAAAAATGTCTTCAATGATTTCTTTGTTTGACAGGTGTCGGGAAGATATAGTCCCTGTATGTCAGAACTGCCAAAGATCAGATGGTAAATTAACTCATGGCGGACCACCCTTGAGATGAATACAATTTAGAAGAAGCCTCCATACCCAAAGAAATATTTCCCCTGTCATCCCCTCCGCCCCCAAGCTTTGAGGTCCTCCACCCCGTAGCCTTGAGGTCCTCCGCTCCCTGGCTTTATATCCATTTTGGCTCGCCTTGTTCACCTCTTAGTGGATTTACTGTAGAAGAACGTGTAATCTTTTCAGTTGTGTTACAGGTGTGATGCTGAATAACGCAGAGGTTCATGAGATCCATAAAATTAGCTGGCAGGACTGACTGTTTCTTCCTCGCTCCATTCCGACACAACTTTTACCTCCTTGCGTCAAGCTCACAAATGGATTATGCATCCTCGAAAACCAATAAAAGGACGCCAGCCTGATCCAATGAACTGCGTTTTATACAGTTCCCACTTGTCTCTCGGTAGTAGATGAATGTAAGACGCGGCTCGACACTTTCACCATGTGTGTTAAGCATTAGAGCGCTCGGCTACAGGGCCTCGTTCAGTGCAGAAAGCCAACGTCAGCAGAACAAATCCTAATCACCTCTCTGCAGGCTCGGACACATTCCTCAGACTCGGTGGGTTCCAGCCGTTTGAGTAAAGGGTCTGTGGAGATTATTATGAAGCACAGATAGGCAAAATGATGCTAAATTACACCAAGGACATTGGTTTTGGGTGAGGTTGGCTCTATGAAGACTGGTTTCAGGCTGCTGTAATGAATGCTAGTGTTCTTGTTATGGTTTATATCCTACAAGAGCAACGGAGTTGTAGTCCAGAAAAGTATTTAAAAAAAATAATTTTTTTTTAAAATAATCAGGCATAAAAAAATGACAAGACAATATATACGATACAGGTCAGGCAGATACAAAGGCTCAGGTGTGAGGACCAAACCACATCACTAAATGTAAGCAGGATCAGGGAAAGACTGTTCTACCAACGTTACAATATAAAATATATGGTGCAAATGAGATACGACCGCCAATATCAAGTGTATCAATGTAAAGTCAATTGGCACCCTGTGATCTTAATAATTGCACGTACGTCCCAGACCAAAGAGGGTATCATATACAGCCCTGCCACACTACATGGCCAAAATATTCAAATGAGACACCAAGCAGACAGGTAGAGGAACAGCTTACTCATGAATGTACCTGCGTGATGTGCAGCCCCGACGCGCGTTTGTTGTATTCTTACAATTTGTATTTGCAATATTGTATATAGACTTAGTGGCTATAACATTTGTTTAACACTCAGGTTGGGCAGGGTGTGTGTCTTTGTCCAGTGACATGTATTGTGATTGGTTGTAGCCTTTTGTTATGTGCCTTTTATATATTGTGTTGTAATGTGTTTTTATTATGCTGTGACTAAGGGCAGTATTGCCTGAAACGCCAATTTGTGATGATGGGGATAACCGTTTAATCTCAGAACGTCCACCTAGTATGTCCTGTGCCGGCATCCACTTGTAGTTTACCGATTCTTATTGTCTTTCGAGTAGCAGGAACCAACCCACATCCAAGGATCAGGGATCGAGCTCTGGAGCATATGGGACCACCAGCACCAGACACATTACTAATGTACTGACAGGGACTTAAAAAACAACATAAAACAACCAGCAGGCGTCTTGTTCTTCGGCACGGTTGTGTTCATGCTCGATCTTCACAATCTGTTGGAGCCATGTTCACACATGCGCACTACTGCTCCTAATGACCTATAGAAGATACTCAGGCGCACATCCCCTCCGTAGTCACAGTGGTCACTTCTGTGCTATAATGCCCTGTTCACATGGTGAGTATTTGGTCAGTATTGGTAAGCCAAAGGAGTGGGTAAAAAAATGCAGAAGTGGTGACGTGTTTCTATTATACTTTTCCTCAGATTGCTCCACTCCTGGTTCTGGCTTACAAATACTGAGGTAAAAATCTCACCAAATACTCAATGAACGGTCTTAGCAGTGGACATTGTGTTCATTCTGGTGCCACAAAGGCAGGAAGCCTACAGCAGAAGCGTAACCTGCTTGTTTTAGATGGCCTTGATCTGGCAGTCATTGCTAGTGGAGGCAGGAAGTACATTGAGGAGGGCTGAGGTCTGGAGACCATTCTGGAAAGTAAATGACGGGTTAAAAATTGTAGACCACAAATAAATGTGTATTTCCTTGGTCTTGGTTGTGTCTTTTGTTTTGTCAATTTTATGACCTGATCTTTAAAAATCAATTACCTTTTTACGGATTTATCGGACTCCATTATGTTTTGTTCCTAAAAGTCATATAAAGTGCAATGTTTCCCTGATGCGTCTGCGAATTTCTGATATTTGCTTGGGGCAGTTTTCTTGGTGACATGACACACGTGCGCTGAACATGCTCCATATGAAGCTTTTGTTATTGCTCATGTCTTTTCTGATTGTTTTTACAGTGTTTTCGAGCCCTCTGTTGTAAGGGTCCTCCACCTCCTCGGCCTGAATATGATATAGTTTGTGTAGGACTCTCGGGATCGGGGAAGACGAGTCTCCTAACACAACTGTGCTGTGAAAGCCAAGACAATATTGTGCCTACCACAGGTAACGGAAACCGCTCTTCTACAGTCCGATGTATGTATTATGTCTCTGGTCTGCTAATGACAGCCAGTGGTATCCATCACCTGCCGAATTTGGCGCTGCATCACTGACTCATTATTGGAAATTCATAAAAAAAATGTTTCCATAGCCTTAAAGCTTTTGTCTGTCAGGCGCACACAGCTCCTCTGCCTTCCTGCTTCCTCCTTGGCACGAGGATGGTGCTCTCTTGGTTCAAAGTTCGGCATGGTTGTGCTCTTTCCAATTCTGCAAGCAGAGACCACTTTGCCTCTGTAGTATCAAGGGAGAGCAGGGGCAGTGATGCCAGCCAGAGGTAACGAACCGGACAGCTGTAGAGCAGCGCTTACAACCTCTTGGAAAGAGCTTGTAAGCGCTGCACTCATTGCTTAAGAGATCTGTACCAGTCTGTCATTGTTAGTTTTGTTTACTGTAAGTGATATTTGTATTTTGATGTAACCCCTTCTCATGTACAGCACCATGGAATTAATGGTGCTATATAAATAAACAATAATAATAATAATAATAATAATAATCTGCTATCATTATTGGACTAAAGCAGTCGCCAGTACACTATACAGTACAATTGAAGGCCCCCGTGGAGGCCATCTTTGTCCTCTGGTGAAGCCCAGGCTCAGGCTGAGCTTCATAGTAGACACTGATTTTCACTATATACAGCATTACTGTGGTATTGCAGTAAATAGTACAAACAATCAAACTATTGCAGGTTAAAATATCATGAGAGGACTAAAAAAAAAGTAAAAAAAAAATACAGTAAATAATTACCATAATTAAAAATAAAATCAAGAACTTAAGAATAAAAAAATTGCATCGCCTCTTTCATACAATTCCGATCTGTCAAAATAAAAAATTGACCCATACAGAGAAACCAAGATCAAAACATCTTATGCGCCTCACTGTGGTATCAATGAAAACATCAGCTCATAACACAGAAACAAGTTGGCTTGCAGCTCCATTGACAGAAAAATAGACGTTATGCAGTAGGAAAATGGAATGGTTTTTAAAGGGGTTGTCCACTACTATGACAACCCCTTCTTGATCACCATGTTTGCCCCCCATAAAATAATAAAACTGATACTCCCCTTCTGTGTCGGTGCCGCTCCTGTGGTGTCGGCATTTGCTCTCCTCGGGGCTCTCGTGCGGTGTCGTAACACCAGCGCACAATCCGCACTGGCTTCACTGTCCGCGCCTTTGGACAAATCGAACATGAAGAGGAAGTCCGAGCTGCGAATGATCTCTGACTTCCTCTTCATGTTTTGTCCAAAGGCGCGGACAGTGACGCCAGGGCTGATTGGATGCCGGCATCATGTGACACAACATTGCACGAGTGGTGGCGGCACAGGAGATAAGTTTAAGCTTTTTTATCTTATCAGGGCCACGCACGGGGGTGTAACAAGAAGCTGTCCAAGTAGTGGACAATTCGCCGTATTCGTACTAATCTGGAGAATGTTACCAAGTCATTTTTACCATGCAATCAATGGCCTAAAAGCAGAACCCATGAAAACAATGTTAGAATTTCAGTTTGTGGTTTTTTTTGTTTTTTTTTCCAACCCACGTGGAATCTTTTTTTTTTTTTAACATCTTCCAGTATATTCTAAAGCTAAATGAATGATATCATAAGTCTCTGGACGGAAAAATAAAAGATATGTCGGAGGGTGCTAAAATGAAACATTTCCCGATCCCTTGGGAGTTAATATTCTCTTTGTAGCTGGAGGATTTATTTTCTAAATTTGATTAATTCTCTCAGACAATGAATGTAGAATGGATGTGAGCTAGGGGAGGTCTGTGACTTCTGCTCGGCGTTGTTGGTGTGTTACCTGCTCCTCATTGTATGTTCTCCTTATATTTCAGGTTTCAGTATAAAAGCCGTTCCATTCCAGAGTGCCATTCTCAATGTGAAAGAGCTCGGAGGTACGGGGACATTTCTCCTGGGTGTTGTGTGGGAATTCTCAGCTTTGTGTACATTTGTCGTATCACTCCATGGAGAGCTTTGACACACTGACCATCTATAGTCTTGGAATATTTCATGTTCCCCTTTTTCCAAAAACTCATCTACTTGTATCCTTGTATTTTTTTCATTAATTTTTTTTTCTTGTATTGCTCGTCAGCTGCCTTGCCCTAAAGACCCAATGATCTAACTGTGTCTGCATATTTTGAGCCTTGGACTTAAAATTCCACTATAATTTATTCCACAATTAAAGCTGGGGCTACATGACGAATTTGACTGCGACACTTGGCATGTGGTCAGAGATCGTGCAGGCGGATGGGGTCACAGTGCGACCCCCGAAGGTGCTGCGACTTTGAGAAGCAAGTCACAAAAATTCCACTTGGCATAACTTTGTGACTTAAAAAAAAAAAAAAAAAAAAAAAAAAAGGCATGTAGTTGCTCACAGTGGCAACTACCTGCCTGTTGTACCCGGCGTCAGTCATTGAGACCGCTCCTGCCAGAGATTCAGCTGCTCCCCGTGAACAGAGCAGCAGTTTGTCTTCCTGTTGACAGAGCAGAACTACTGGTGTTATTCTGATTGGCAGCCAGCTTCCCCCGTCTGCTGTCAGTCAGCATGACACCTGTAGTCCTGCCCTGTCAACAGGAAGAGAAACCGCTGCTCTGTTCACGGGGAACAGCTGAATCTCTGGCAGGAGCAGTCAATGACTGACGCCAGGTACAACAGTCAGGATGTTGCCTATATTTATTTTTTTTAAAGTCCTGGATATCTCCATTAATTGTCACAGTTGTTGTTCCTTGAGGTTCACAGCATGAACAACTTCACTGCGCTATTCTGTGTCATACCGAGATCTTTATCCGTATAACCAGTGTCGCTATCAAAGCTGCATTGGTGCCCCAGCCTAAATCTCTGTGGCAGGTCTCAGGACAATCCTCCTGTAATGCAGGTCAGTGAGATTTTCATGTACATCATGAAAAAACTCCGCTCAGATTTTTGTCCTTAATAATTGGGAGCATGGTATTATTATTATTATAAATATTTTTTTCTTTGTTTTCCCACCAAGAAGCAGGTAGATTAATTTGTGGAAAAATCTGGTGTCGGCCTCAAATTTCTGCTGTTGATCCTATATTAACCCCTTACTGACCTCGGACGTACTATACCGTCCGAGGTCAGCTCCCCTGCTTTGATGCAGGGCTCCGCGGTGAGCCCGCATCAAAGCCGGGACATGTCAGCTGTTTTGAACAGCTGACATGTGCCCGCAATAGGCGCGGGCAGAATCGCGATCTGCCCGCGCCTATTAACTAGTTAAATGCCGCTGTCAATCGCAGACAGCGGCATTTAACTACCGCATCCGGCCGGGCGGCCGGATATGACGTCATCGCCGACCCCCGTCACATGATCGGGGGTCGGCGATGCTTCTGAATGGTAACCATAGAGGTCCTTGAGACCTCTATGGTTACTGATCGCCGGTGGCTGTGAGCGCCACCATGTGGTCGGCGCTCACAGCACACCTGCAATTCTCCTACATAACAGCGATCTGATGATCGCTGTTATGTAGCAGAGCCGATCGGGCTGTGCCTGCTTCTAGCCTCCCATGGAGGCTATAGAAGCATGGCAAAAGTGAAAAAAAAAAGTTTTTAAAAATGTGAAAAAAATAAAAAAAACATAAAAGTTTAAATCACCCCCCTTTCGCCCCATCCTAAATAAATCAATAAAAAAAAAATCAAACCTACACATATTTGGTATCGCCGCGTTCAGAATCGCCCGATCTATCAATAAAAAAAAAGCATTAACCTGATCGCTAAATGGCGTAATGAGAAAAAAAATCGAAACGCCAGAAATACGTTTTTTTGGTCGCCGCGACATTGCATTAAAATGTAATAACGGGCGATCAAAAGAACGTATCTGCACCAAAATGCTATAATTAAAAACGCCAGCTCGGCACGCAAAAAATAAGCCCTCACCTGACCCCAGATCACGAAAAATGGAGACGCTACGAGTATCGGAAAATGGCGCAATTTTTTTTTTTTTTTTTTTTTGCAAAGTTTGGAATTTTTTTTCACCACTTAGGTAAAACATAACCTAGACATGTGAGGTGTCTATGAACTCGTACTGACCTGGAGAATCATAATGGCAGGTCAGTTTTAGCATTTAGTGAACCTAGCAAAATAGGCAAGCAAAAAACAAGTGTGGGATTGCACTTTTTTTGCAATTTCACTGCACTTGGAATTATTTTCCCGTTTTCTAGTACACGACATGGTAAAACCAATGATGTCGTTCAAAAGTACAACTCGTCCCGCAAAAAATAAGCCCTCACATGTCCAAATTGACGGAAAAATAAAAAAGTTATGGCTCTGTGAAGGAGGGGAGCGAAAAACGAAAACGGAAAAACGAAAAATCCCAAGGTCATGAAGGGGTTAAATTCATGATGACTTTGCCAAATTATTACAATCTATATTTTTTTCTTTTGCTCTCAAAAAGACCAATTTTCTACATTGTTCTGTATCGGGTTCATGTTTTAGGTACATGTCTGCTTTTAGCATCCACGTGTCATATGTTTTTCTCATAAGAAAAAAACAAAAACAAAAGCTGTTCAAAGAAGCTTGGGAAAGCTCCATCAATCAGTCAGTGGAAAAGTGTCAGCACAGGGATGCATCAAGGATGGCAGGATTGCACTGTCCTGTATTTTATTTTTTATTTTTGCAGATCTTTTCAGTTAAATTTGTATGATTTGAAAATCAGACGTGTCTCCATATTTCATTTGCATATTTGTTTTTGGTTAGGGATGGACCAGCGGGTTTGTAAAAAACAAACAAACAAAAAAACTAATATATAATATAATGTATAATATAATATTTTGCTCCCTGGTGTTGCATCCAGTCCTGGCAAATCTCTCAGGAAAGAGCTGTTCCTCCTGTTCCAGGCTGAGACATACGTCAGGTCCTTCTTCCCATACATCTTTATTGGACGTGGGGGCTGTGTCCACTAGAAATAACACTGGGGGTCCGAGGGGCACGTATCACTTGTCACTACACGGCTACTGGTCTCTTAGAGAGAGGAAGTTATCAGGTCATGTGCTGACAGATCCCACCAGACCACAAGGGAATTATTAACACCGTCCTGTTCTGGAGAAGCTGCCACACCAGAGGAAATGGTGTGAACGAGTCGGACTCCTGGGAGGGTCCTGTGCAAAAGGCCGAAAAGAAAATGATGGTATCGTTAGAAGAAATGCAAAAATAAAGAAAGTTAATGGTTTCATGATTCCTAATAAATCATTTGGATTGTTTTCTTTTTTGTATGCTTTTCATAACTCTCAAATTTAATTGATATTGATAAAAAAAAATCTTCAACTTTGCTCTTTAGATTTGTATTCATTATTATATATTTTTTATAAATTTACTTTAATTTATTTCTTTAATTGAGACTGTCCATTGTACAAAATCTGTAAAGGATGGTTTCTCAAAGACAACCCTTGTCCCTATTCTCAGTTAGAAAACTGGGGGTTTAACAAAACCCTTAAGTGATAAGAAATCATACTACCAGATTACCTAGAGAGTAAATGGCCCCAACTTAAGGGATAAGGTGATTAAAACTTAGAGACCGCTAAGTCATCTGGGTAATTTCGCAATGCATCACTGGGAATGGAAGCTGGCGGCAGCATCGCGCTCATCGGGACCGCTTCGGTGGATGCTGGAGGGTGAGTATATAACTTCTTTTTTTTTTAACAGGGATATGGTGCCCACACTGCTATATACTGCGTGGGCGGTGTTATATACTGCGTGGGCGCTATATACTACTTGGCTGTCTGTGTTTTGTGGCCTGTGCTATGTACTACGTGGCTGCTATGTACTACTTGGCTGTCTGTGTTACGTGGGCTGTGCTATATACTACGTGGCTGTGCTATATACTACGTGGCTGTCTGTGTTATTTACTACGTGACTGTGTTATATACTACGTGGCTGCTATATACTACCTGGCTGTCTGTGTTATGTGGCCTGTGCTATATCCTACGTGGCTGTGCTATATCCTACGTGGCTGTGCTATATCCTACGTGGCTGTGCTATATCCTACGTGGCTGTGCTATATCCTACGTGGCTGTGCTATATCCTACGTGGCTGTGCTATATCCTACGTGGCTGTGCTATATCCTACGTGGCTGTGCTATATCCTACGTGGCTGTGCTATATCCTACGTGGCCGGCTGTGGGAATGTACGTGTGTGCACGCACACACACGCACACACACGCACACACACGCACACACACGCACACACACGCACACACACGCACACACACGCACACACACGCACACACACGCACACACACGCACACACACGCACACACACGCACACACACGCACACACACGCACACACACGCACACACACGCACACACACGCACACACACACACCTATGTATATATATATACAGTATATTACTAGATGGTGGCCGGATTCTAATGCATCGGGTAGAATATGCATGTAGTGTATTTATGAAGATTTAAGAATAATGCAATGAATACACAGGATTTCCGGGTAAAATGGCGACCAATCAGCGAAGCGTGGTTCAAATCCCGTGCCAATTCGCGGCCGAACTACGCCTGTCGCTGATTGGTCACGCCAGCTGCCCGCGACCAAATCAGTGACGGGGGATTTCCTTTTCAGGCAAACAGACAGAATTCGACGATTATATAGTAGATGCATATATCTAATTATAATAAATATTGAATATGATTTCTATTTACCCCCTCTTAACCTCAATAAAGACCTCAGCACCTAAAGACTTTGACATTGGGACAGTGCTCCTTATGTCAGCCCATTAGTGTCAATGGCAGGTGATGTTAGGGTGACAGATGGGTGCTATGGCAGCCTGAGGCCTAGTAAAAACCCCTTTTGACCAGCCATTACTAAATGCCTATTAGCCTATCCAAGAGGCCAATCATTATAACACCTAACAGGCATTATTGTCTCCGAATACCAAGTCTCCTACTGGGACTAAAAAATATTTGCTTATAATGAATAGAATAATATCCAGGATGACCTAAATAAAATTAATTTTGAAAATTTCCAGTTGCATCTCTCTGAACACCGCAGAGAGAGAGAGAGAAAAGCAGTGCATCTCTTAGGAGTTTTTACGGTGTTCTTGCTGTACTTGAGGGACAATATAAAAAAAATTGAAATAATTGAAAACCAGTCTGATAAAGTATTGATCTCTTTATGTAGTTCCATCAGAGGTTTACATGGGTGTCCGGACACGTGTCTTGACACATGAAGTCTCTGGTTAAAACTGTTAAGCCCCTCACACTGGGGTGGCTGAAATATTTGTGAGGAGAACTATTCCACCGTGTGTGCAGACGCCATAATGAAGGATGACATGCTGAAGTATTCAGAAATCATTTGTAACTGTCTGGAAATGTGCCACCAATGGCTCTTCTGAGCCGTACGTATTGGGTTACTCTTTGATCTTACGGCATGGAGGCCTGTATTTTGACTAAATACTTTTCTCTTGAGCCACTTTCTGAGAGAAAATGTGGACACACTTATAATAGTGTCCATGATGAGCCTTTCAGCTCTGCTGCCAAGAGCTTTATAAACTGGTGTGGTTAAGACCATGTCCGCTGTGGAATCACTACATATCCTGAAGTGATCGTAGGAAAGTATTGTTGCTGTACACCCACCAAACATGAGGGAGAGAACTTTACCAAAAATGAGTCTAATTCTACTTATAGTAGGACTATGACAACATTTTGGTCTAGATTAGTGGGTTTCTGAGGCCGAGGTGCCATATGCAGCATATGATGTAATTTTTTTTCTTTAAAAAAAAAAAAAAAAAAAAAAAAAGCTATGAACACTATTGATTTTTCTTTTACATATGTTGGTGCTTTCCTCTAGTTATAGTTAAAAAAAAAAAAAAAATTGCCCAGGTTCATCTTGCATTCTTTATCCATTCCTTCATTCATTTTCAGACCCCTGATATGCAGTCTGATCCAAGTTTCACATTGTGAGATCTGCGTTTTATCCAGGGGCCTGATTCTGAAGCTTGTTTATCAGCACAACTGCTATCCTGCTCCTATTTCCTTTCCCTCCCTGAGACTTTAGCTGCTGTCTCTTCTCTCCACACTGTGGAGGATGATGGAGCGCTATCGAGCAGTAGCTTTGACAGATTTGTTTCAGTTTTGCAAAAAGCTCTTGGCTAAATAAAATACTTGGTCACTATGCCAAGACAAAAAAAAATATATATAAATAAAAAAAAAAAATAAATAAATAAATAATAAAAAAAAAATATATATATATATACACATATTAATTATAGTGTGTGTATATATGGAAAAAAAACACTTTGTAAAAACAAGCAACTTACTTATTAAAAATTAGCTCCTTACCCGGTATCCCGTAGGCACAGAGAGCACACTTGGAGTATCTGTGGTTTGGAGACTGCGTGTGCCGCTCTGAAACTGGCCGGACTGCTGAATTCACCCCCTCTCTCCCAGCTTCAGTGCCCCTGCTGCAGAGGCAAAGCTACCTGTGCTTGCAAGTTGTGAAAGTGCACAGTTTGGACCAGTGGCGTGTCCATACTGCCAATCTGAACCGTCAATCTTCACAAGTGCTCTGCCCCTCCCCGCAAAGCACTTTCCAGAAAATAAGCCCTAGCGCATGAGTTTTCTGGATTTTAAGGCTATGTGCACACGTCAGGATTCTTTGCAGAAATTTCCTGAACAAAACCGGACTTTTTCTGCAGGAAATCCGCATGCGTTTTTTGCGTGGGTTTTTTTTTTTTTGCGGATTTTTCGCATTTTTTTCCGGAGCTTCCCCAATTCAGTAATAGTGACAAAAACGCAAAAAAACCGCAAAATTAATGAACATGCTGCGTCTTTTTCCGCGGTGTGTTTTTTTTGCAGGAAAAAAAAGCAACATGTGCACAAAAATTGCAGATTGCTTTCTAATAGGATGCTTAACCCCTTCATGACCCAGCCTATTTTGACCTTAATGACCTGGCCGTTTTTTGCAATTCTGACCAGTGTCCCTTTATGAGGTAATAACTCAGGAACGCTTCAACGGATCCTAGCGGTTCTGAGACTGTTTTTTCGTGACATATTGGGCTTCATGTTAGTGGTAAATTTAGGTCGATAATTTCTGAGTTTATTTGTGAAAAAAACGGAAATTTGGTGAAAATTTTGAAAATTTCGCAATTTTCACATTTTGAATTTTTATTCTGTTAAACCAGAGAGTTATGTGACACAAAATAGTTAATAAATAACATTTCCCACATGTCTACTTTACATCAGCACAATTTTGGAAACAAAATTTTTTTTTGCTAGGAAGTTATAAGGGTTAAAATTTGACCAGTGATTTCTCATTTTTACAACAAAATTTACAAAACCATTTTTTTTAGGGACCACATTTGAAGTCAGTTTGAGGGGTCTATGTGGCTGAAAATACCCAAAAGTGACACCATTCTAAAAACTGCAACCCTCAAGGTGATCAAAACCACATTCAAGAAGTTTATTAACCCTTCAGGTGTTTCACAACGGCAAAAGCAACATGGAAGGAAAAAATGAACAATTAACTTTTTAGTCTCAAAAATGATTTTTTAACAACAATTTTTTTTATTTTCCCAAGGGTAAAAGGAGAAACTGGACCACGAACGTTGTTGTCCAATTTGTCCTGAGTACGCTGATACCTCATATGTGGGGGTAAACCACTGTTTGGGCGCACGGCAGGGCTTGGAAGCGAAGGAGCGCCATTTGACTTTTTGAATGAAAAATTGGCTCCAATCTTTAGCGGACACCATGTCGCGTTTGGAGAGCCCCCGTGTGCCTAAACATTGGAGCTCCCCCACAAGTGACCCCATTTTGGAAACTAGACCCCCCCAAGGAACTAATCTAGCAGCATAGTGAGCACTTTAAACCCTCAGGTGCTTCACAAATTGATCCGTAAAAATGAAAAAGTACTTTTTTTCCACACAAAATTTCTTTTAGCCTCAATTTTTTCATTTTTACATGGGCAACAGGATAAAATGGATCCTAAAATTTGTTGGGCAATTTCTCCTGAGTACGCAGATACTTCATATGTGGGGGTAAACCACTGTTTAAGTGCACGGCAAGGCTCGGAAGGGAAGGCGCGCCATTTGACTTTTTGAATGGAAAATTAGCTCCAATCGTTAGCGGACACCATGTCGCGTTTGGAGAGCCCCTGTGTGCCTAAACATTGGAGCTCCCCTACAAGTGACCCCATTTTGGAAACTAGACCCCCCGAGGAACTTATCTAGATGCATGGTGAGTACTTTAAACCCCCAGGTGCTTCACAGAAGTTTATACCGCAGAGCCGTGAAAATAAAAAATAATTTTTCTTTTCTCAAAAATGATTTTTTAGCCCACAATTTTTTATTTTCCCAAGGGTAACAGGAGAAATTGGACCCTAATAGTTGTTGTCCAGTTTGTCCTGAGTACGCTGGTACCCCATATGTGGGGGTAAACCACTGTTTGGGCACACATCGGGGCTCGGAAGGGAAGCAGTGACGTTTTGAAATGCAGATTTTGATGGAATGGTCTGCGGGTGTCACATTGCATTTGCAGAGCCCCTGATGTGCCTAAACAGTAGAAACCCCCCACAAGTGACCCCATTTTGGAAACTAGACCCCCCAAGGAACTTATCTAGATGTGTGGTGAGCACTTTGAACCCCCAAGTGCTTCACAGAAGTTTATAACGCAGAGCTGTGAAAATATAAAATAATTTTTCATTCCTCTAAAATTATGTTTTAGCAAGAAATTTTTTATTTTCGCAAGGGTAACAGGAGAAATTGGACCCCAATAATTGTTGCCCAGTTTGTCCTGAGTATGCTGGTACCCCATATGTGGGGGAAAACCACTGTTTGGGCGCACGTCGGGGCTCGGAAGGGAGGGAGCACCATTTGACTTTTGGAACGCAAGATTGGCTGGAATCAATGGTGGCGCCATGTTGCGTTTGGAGACTTCTGATGTGCCTAAACAGTGGAAACCCCTCAATTCTAACTCCAACACTAACCCCAACACACCCCTAACCCTAATCCCAACTCTAGCCATAACCCTAATCACAACCCTAACCCCAACACACCCCTAACCACAACCCTAATCCCTAACCCTAATCCCTAACCCCAACCCTAATCCCTAACCCCAACCCTAACCACAACTTTAACCCCAACACACCCCTAACCATAACCCTAACCACAAGCCTATTCTTAACCCTATTTCCAACCCTAGCCTTAATTCCAACCCTAAGGCTATGTGCCCATGTTGCGGATTCGTGTGAGATTTTTCCGCACCATTTTTGAAAAATCCGCAGGTAAAAGGCACTGCGTTTTACCTGCGGATTTACCGCGGATTTCCAGTGTTTTTTATGCGGATTTCACCTGCGGATTCCTATTGAGGAACAGGTGTAAAACGCTGCGAAATCTGCACAAAGAATTGACATGCTGCGGAAAATACAACGCAGCATTTCCGTGCGGTATTTTCCGCACCATGGGCACAGCGTATTTGGTTTTCCATAGGTTTACATGGTACTGTAAACCTGATGGAACACTGCTACGAATCCGCAGCGGCCAATCCGCTGCGGATCCGCAGCCAAATCCGCACCGTGTGCACATAGCCTAATTCTAACGATAACCCTACCCCTAACCCTAACCCTAGTTCTAACCCTAGTTCTAACCCTAGTGGAAAAAAAATATATTTTCTTTATTTTATTATTGTCCCTACCTATGGAGGTGATAAAGGGGGGGTTTCATTTACTATTTTTTTTTATTTTGATCACTGTGATAGGTTTTATCACAGTGATCAAAATGTACATGGAACGAATCTGCCGGCCGGCAGATTCGGCGGGCGCACTGCGCATGCGCCCGCCATTTTGGAAGATGGCGGCGCCCAGGGAGAAGACGGACGGACTCCGGGAGGATCGGTAAGTATGAGGGGGTGGGGGGGGGGTGGATCGGAGCACAGGGGGGGTGGATCGGAGCACGGGGGGAGCGGACAGGCGGACGGAGGGGAGTACGGGACAGAACGGAGGACTGGGGAGGAGATCGGTGGCGGTGGGGGGGGGGCAGATCTGGATTTCCAGCCATGGCCGATGATATTGCAGCATCGGCCATGGCTGGATTGCAATATTTCACCATTTTCATAGGTGAAATATTGCAAATTGCTCTGATTGGCTGTTGAAAGTGCAACAGCCAATCAGAGCGATCGTAGTCACGTGGGGGCAAAGCCGCCCCCCCTGGGCTAAAGTACTACTCCCCCTGTCCCTGCAGATCGGGTGAAATTGGAGTTAACCCTTTCACCCGATCTGCAGGGACGCGATCATTCCATGACGCCAGATAGGCGTCATGGGTCGGATTGGCACCGACTTTCATGACGCCTACGTGGCGTCAAAGGTCGGGAAGGGGTTAATGTAAGCGTTTTTTAAGCGGTTTTATCGCGTTTTTATAGCGGAAAACTGCTGAAAAATGCGAAAAATCCTGAACGTGTGCACACAGCCTTAGCTCTACTCCAGCAATAAGCCCTAGTCACAGTTCATAAAAAAGCCAATTTAAATAGTCCAGGCAGCTATACATGTAAAATCAAGTGGCAATAGAATGCAGCAGGACAGATGGACCCTTCACCAGGGAAAGCAGACACCCCCAAAACAATCATATGCATAAGACCCAAAACAATAAGGGTTGGCAAGTGCTAGGCTCTCGCACAGATCGGGTAGTCCCTCTAGCATCATTCCACTCACAAGCCCATTATATTACAGCATTGTGGCTGCTTCCAGATCACCAAGAGGGGCCAACCACCATACTTGGCTGCAGTGGAACGTCAAGGGACCAGACGGCAAGTAACGCGCCTTGGACAGGGCTAGCCGATCTGTGTGAGAGCCTGCCACTTGCTAACCCTTATTGTTTTAGATCTCGTGGGGTCTTTTGAGGGCAATTCCTTAGGGAGTGACTACTTCTTTTGGTGAAGGTTCTGTCCACCATTTACTATGATACAGTACCGTATGTAACAACAAATATGTGAATTTAAACCTAGAATTTGGGCTTTGCTTCCAGTATTGGTTCAGCGAGCTGCTGAAAATTTGTCTTTTGCCTATTTCTATTGCATAACATAATCTTTCTTTCTTTTTTTTTTTTTTTTCTCTCGAGCCTTCACATACTTCTGAACAATTTGTCACCCATATCAGTGGTTTAATGAGCATATAAAGGGTCTGGACTGAGCATTGAGCTTCTCCTGTGTCAGGGAGGTTATACTGAAATTGGGTTTGTTGATCAAAGAGAATTGTCATGGAACCATCTTTTTTTTTTTTTAATATATAATTTCTTCTCCTTTTGAACTGTCCATAGTTTAATTGAGAAAATTACTTATCAAATTCCGACTGTCTTGAAGATCTGTGCTTAAATCTCACAATTCATGTTACCGTAATACTAGTGATAAGTGAACGTGCTCGGATAATGTGGTTTAGTTTGGCGCACATTTTGGTTTTCACAAAGTTTGCTGCTTCAGTATTTCTAGACCTTTTTTTTTTTTTTTTTTTTTTAGTTGAATGTTTCTGTAATTTCTGATTTACAATTGTCGTCATTTCATAATTTTTATTGACAAATACATAAAAAATTTACGTAAAGACTAATTTTTTCCAGTGTAGACCCTTATTTTTCAGGACTTATGCAATTCCCCCTGGCAGATGGATATCGGCATCTGGAAAAAATCCTGACTGATCATAACCCACTCTTACCCAATCAATGCTTGGAGTTTGTCACAATTTGTGTTTGTCTTCTCGCTTTTTGAAGTTTGACCACAGGTTCTCAAGGGGTTTGAGATCTGGGGAGTTTCCTGGCCATGGACCAAAATTTCAATTAATTTTTTTGTTCAGGGTCATAGTTATCACTTTTGCTTTCTGATATGGTTTTTATCATTCCGGATAAAGCATTGTTCATCTCCACATCTCTCTTGGCTCCTTGGGAGAAGTTGTTTTTGGAGGAGGTTTAGATCCCATTCTATATTTATGGTACAATCCTAGGCAGACGTATGAGTGAGCCCACTCCCATGGATGAAAATCCCCCACACATGAATGGTCTCTGGATGCATGAATGTTGGCATGATACTGAACTCATGGGCGTTCTCACCTGTACCAAACAGTCAGAAGGGGGCATCATCCAAGAATATAACTTTACCGTGGTCTCCTGCAGTCCAATCCCTGTATTTTCTGCAAACTTATTTACCATATATCAGACTAAAAGATCTTAAAATACTAAAGCAAACTTTGTGAAAACCAAAATTTGTCAGTCTCCACTTTTTATCACAACTGTATGTTGGTATAAAGGCGTATACTAGCTACTTTGATCACCCATCTTATAGGGAATCTGTGAACCACTACCCCATCTGGAAAATCGCTCTATGCCCGCTGCCTTGGGGTCATCCTTGATTCCGAGCTTTCATTCACCCCCCACATCCGATCACTGGCTCGCTCGCTCTTATCTGCATCTCAAAAACATTTCTAGAATTTGCCCTTTTCTTACTTTCGACTCTGCAAAAACTTTTACTGTCTCACTTATTCATTCTCGTCTGGACTATTGTAACTCTCTACTAATCGGCCTCCCTCTTACCAAACTCTCCCCGCTCCAATCTGTCCTGAATGCTGCAGCCAGGATCATATTCCTCACCAACCTTTACACCGATGCCTCTACCTTGTGCCAGTCATTACACTGGTTACCCATCCACTCCAGAATCCAGTACAAAACTACTACCCTCATCCACAAAGCACTCCATGGCTCAGCACCACCCTACATCTCCTCTCTGGTCTCAGTCTACCACCCTACCCATGCCCTCCGCTCCGCTAATGACCTGAGGTTAGCATCCTCAATATTCAGAACCTCCCACTTCCATCTCCAAGACTTTACACGTGCTGCGCCGATTCTTTGGAATGCACTACCTAGGTTAATACGATTAATCCCCAATCCCCACAGTTTTAAGTGTGCCCTAAAAACTCATTTGTTCAGACCGGCCTACCGCATCAACGCATTAACCTAACTATCCCTGTGTGGCCCATTCAAAAAAACAAAAAAAACCATAATCAGGTTCCTCTCATCATGTTCTCATACACTTTATGCAGTTAATAGCACTCTGTGTCTGTACTGCTACATACTTAGGCAGTTAACTGGTTCATGCAGCTTTACATGAACACCCGAGCCTTACACTATGGCTGGTCCAAATAACTAAAGCAATTGTTACCATCCACCTCTCGTGTCTCCCCTTTTCCTCATAGTTTGTAAGCCTGCGAGCAGGGCCCTCATTCCTCCTGGTATCTGTTTTGAACTGTGATTTCTGTTATGCTGTAATGTCTATTGTCTGTACAAGTCCCCTCTATAATTTGTAAAGCGCTGCGGAATATGTTGGCGCTATATAAATAAAATTATTATTATTATTATTTAATCCGCTGCCGATTTAGCAGTTCTCTCTTCTCACATCACTGAGTGAATATCCCAAACCTTGCGCTAATAAAGCACCTTCCAGGATGAATTGAAACAAAAACTGGCCCAATTAGCCCACAATATTGTACCTGACGTTCCATCTATCCCAATATATTTCTCACCTTTCTTCCCCCATATTAAATCCACCGAAAAGAAAAGCCCGCATCAGAATGTTCCAAATTATTAACGTGTATTAATTTCATGTTTTAATTGACTCCCCAACAATTTGTACGGGACTTCTAATGTTGACGGCATGTTCTAAAGACGTATACGAACATCTGCCCAATCCACCGACATCTGCAGCAAATGTGTATGGGAGCCCTGGACAATTTGTCGGGGGAGACATTGATATATTAAATGGAATATACATATGTACATAGATATATTACATGCTGGATTGTCCTGTTAAACAGCTGGGGTACACCGTTAAGAGCAGTAGATCTGGCTGTATATGTGGAGACCTCAATTCTAGAACCTCCACTGAGGAGGGTTATGAATGCTTCACAGAAGCCTACAGTACTACGTTCAACTACTTGTATGGACAACACCTAAACTTTGAACATGTCAGACGCACAGCTATCATACATGATGACTTGTCCCGTTAAACAGCTGGGGTACACCGTAAGTGCCACTATTCAGACACAACCTCACTGTGTTACCGTTAATCTTACATGTGCCATTGGCAAGGACGGGAAACTCTGTGCTTGAGGGTGCCAGGCTATGGTTCCTTCAAAAAGTAAAGGCGTGACTGTAAGTTGCCAGCACGAGAGATATATGTGTGTGTGTGTGTGTATGTGTGCATGTGTGTATATATATATATATATATATATATATATATATATAATTTATTTAGACGGTAGGCCGATTCTAACGCATCGGGTACTCTCGAATATGTATATAGTTTATTTATGAAGATTTTAGAATAATACATTGAATAGACAGGATTCGGCCAACCACGACCAGTTAGTGAAGCGTGGTTCAAATCCCGCGCCAATTCGCGTCCGGACTGCGCCTGTCGCTGATTGTTCGTGGCCAGTCACATAGTATATAACACAGCCATGTAGTATATAACAGCCCACGTAGTAAATAGCACAGCCACGTAGTACATAGCACAGCCACATAGTATATAGCACAGCCCACGGAGTATAGAGCACAGCCATGTAGTATATAACACAGCCCATGGAGTATATAGCACAGTCCACGGAGTGTATAACAGCCCACATAGCATATAACACAGCTCACGTAGTATGTAACAGCCCACACACGTAGTGTATAGCACAGCCCACACACGTAGTGTATAGCACAACCCACACACGTAGTGTATAGCACAACCCACACACGTAGTGTATAGCACAGCCCACACACGTAGTGTATAGCACAGCCCACACACGTAGTGTATAGCACAGCCCACACACGTAGTGTATAGCACAGCCCACACACGTAGTGTATAGCACAGGCCACACACGTAGTGTATAGCACAGCCCACACACGTAGTGTATAGCACAGCCCACACACGTAGTGTATAGCACAGCCCACACACGTAGTGTATAGCAATGTGGGCATCATATCCCTGTTAAAAAAAAAAAAAAAAAATTAAAATAAAAAAGTTACGGTATATACTCACCTTCCGTTGGCCCCCGGATCCAGGCGAAGCATTTACCGATGCTCCTTGCTTGCTCCGGTCCGAAGAGTGCATTGCGGTCTCGCGAGATGATAACTTAGCGGGCTCGTGAGACCGCTACATCATCATCTCGCGAGATCGCAATGCTTGGAGCGGTCATCGGAATGTCGCGAGGAGCGGGAAAGGCCTGTTCTGGATCTGAGGGGCCGACGGACGGTGAGTATATAACGGTTTTTTTTAAAAATTTTTTTTTATTTTTAACATTAGATCTTTTTACTATTGTTGCTGCATAGGCAGCATCAATAGTAAAAAGTTGGTCACACAGGGTTAATAGCAGCGTTAACGGAGTGCGTTGCACCGCGGCATAACTCGGTCCATTAATGCTGCCATTAACCCTGTGTGAGCGGTGACTGGAGGGGAGTATGGAGCGTCCATTTTGCCACCGGACTGTGCCCGTCGCTGATTGGTCATGGCTGTTTTGCCGCGACCAATCAGCGACTTGGGATTTCCGTGACACAGACAGAAGGACAGACAGACGGAAGTGACCCTTAGACTTAGACTTTTTTTAAGTTTTGTCTATTAGTTCATTCTGTGTCACCTTTTCTAATATGCGGTGAGGAATCCTGACGTGTGCAGTTGTTTATGATCTGGCATTAACGTCTTTTTTTTGTAAATGCCAAATGTCTTGACACGTTCTGATGCCAAACGCCTAGATGACACAGGGGTTTTGGGTGTCTCTTTAATATTTTGTGGTTGAAATAGGAAATACTTAAAATAAATGTATTTCGTTTTGAAATTGAAGAGAAAATAAATAGAAACCAGACTTGGGAAGCCGACAGTATTTTTTATTGGGTTGTTGACTACAAGGCATTCATGAAATAGATTTTGGCAATCTGGCAGAATATTACAGACTGACCACACACACACTACGGTTTCCAAAGAATGCGATTCAGAATTCTGGAGTGTTTTCCCCTAAAATACAAAAACACTTAACAAATAGCCCAAGTTCTTTCCTTCTACCCAGTTTTTCTCACCGTCACCATTCTTTTGCCTAGACTCCTGAAAGGAATATAGTAAATTCCGATTTGTGGCACATTCATTTGTTCAGGATTTTGAGAAAGTTGGGTGACATCTGCTATGAGAGGTACATGAACCAGTCAGTGCCCTCCACTATGCTGTAACTTCTGGACGCTGCGTGTTTGATGCTGCGTCAAACACGCAGCGTTTCCTGAACGTGGAAACATACCCTGATGGTGCCGCTGTCAGTCTGACAGCGGCATTTAATGTAAATCGAACTGGAAGCGCATCACTAATCCAGCCAGGTGTTGGGTGCTTGTAGCAAGTGAGCATTTCTGCTACTCACAGGCGATCTGATCTGAGACTATTGAAGCAAGTGAAAAATAAGAAAAATAAAATGCTTTTCAAAATATTAAAACAATTAAAAAATTTCAAATCACCCCCCCCCCCTCCAAAATATATAGCAATTTAACCCCTTTATCCCCAAGGGTGATTTGCACGTTAATGACCGGACCAATTTTTACAATTCTGACCACTGTGCTTTTGAGGTTATAACTCTGGAACGCTTCAAAGGATCCTGGTGATTCTGACACTGTTTTCTCATGACATATTGTACTTCATGATAGTGGTAACATTTATTTGATATGACTTGCGTTTATTTGTGAAAAAAATGGAAATTTGGCCAAAATTCTGAAAAGTTCGCAATTTTCCTACAAAATACTTAATAAGTAACATTTCCCACATGTCTACTTTACATCAGCACAATTTTGGAACCAACATTTTTTTGTTAGGGAGTTTTAAGGGTTAAAATTTGACCAGCAATTTCTCATTTTTACACCATTTTTTTTTTTTGTAGGGACCACATCACATTTGAAGTCACTTTTAGGGGTCTATGTGATAGAAAGTACCCAAGTGTGACACCATTCTAAAAACTGCACCCCTCAAGGTGCTCAAAACCACATTCAAGAAGTTTATTAACCCTTTAGGTGTTTCACAGGAATTTTTGGAATGTTTAAAAAAAAAAAGTGAACTTTTAACTTTTTTTCACAAAAAATTTACTTCAGCTCCAATTTGTTTTATTTTACCATGGGTAACAGGAGAAATTGAATGCCAAAAGTTGTTGTACAATTTGTTCTGAGTACGATGATACCCCATATGTGGGTGTAAACCACTGTTTAGGCGCATGGCAGAGTTTGTAAGGGAAGGAGTGCCGTTTTACTTTTCAATGCAGAATTGGCTGGAATTGATAGGACTCCATGTCATGTTTGGAGAGTCCCTGATGTGCCTAAACAGTGGAAACCCCCCACAAGTGACACCATTTTGGAAAGTATAACCCATAAGGAACTTATCTAGCTGTGTTGTGAGAGCTTTGATCCCCCAGGTGCTTCACAGAAGTTTATAACGCTGAGCCGTGAAATATTTTTTCCACAAAAATGATTTTTAAGCCCCCAATTTTGTATTTTTCCAAGGGTAACAGGCGACATTGGACCCCAAAAGTTGTTTGTCCAATTTGTCCTAAGTACGCTGATACCCCATATGTGGGGGTAAACCCCTGTTTAGGCGCACGGCAGAGCTCAGAAGGGAAGGAGCACCGTTTTACTTTTTCAATGCAGAATTGGCTGGAATTGAGATTGGCCTCCATGTCGCGTTTGGAGAGCCCCTGATGTGCCTGGACAGTGGAAACCTCCCAATTCTAACTCCAACCCTAACCCCGACACACCCCTAACCCTATTCTCAGCCGTAAACGTAATCCAAACCCTAACCCTAATTGGAAAATGGAAATAAATATATATTTTTTTAATTTTATTATTTTTCCCTAACTAAAGGGGTGATAAAGGGGGGTTGATTTACTATTTATAGGGGGATTTTATATCAGGTTTTTATGTTTGGCAGCTGTCACACGCTAAAAGACACTTTTTATTGTAAAAAAATAGTTTTTGCATGACCACATTTTGAGAGCTATAATTTTTCCATATTTTGGGCCACGGAGTCATGTGAGGTCTTGTTTTTTGCGGGACGAGTTGACTTTTTTATTGGTACCATTTTCGGGCATGACATTTTTTGATCACTTTTTATTACAATTTTCGTCAGGCAGAATGAATAAAAACCTATTCATGAATTTCTTTGGGGTGGGGCGTTTATACCATTCCACGTGTGGTGGAATTGATAAAGCAGTTTTAGGGTATGTGCACACGTTGCGGATTCTGCTGCGGATTTTTCCGCAGCGGATTTGGAAAATCCACAGTGCAAAACCACTGCGGTTTTCACTGCGGATTTTATTGCGGTTTCTTCTGCGGATTCCTCTGCGGGTTTTCAACTGCACTTTCCTACTGGTGAATGTTGAAAACCGCTGCGGAATCCGCAGAAAGAATTGTCATGCTGCGAAAAATAATCCGCTGCGTTTCCGCGCGGATTTTTCCGCAGCATGTGCACAGCGTTTTTTTTCCCCCATAGGTTTACATGGTACTGTAAACTTTGGGAAAACTGCTGCGGATCCGCAGCGTCAAATCCGCTGCGGATCCGCAGCAAAATCCGCAGCGTGTGCGCATACCCTTATTCTTCTGGTCAGTACGATTACGGCGATACCTCATTTATATAATTTTTTTTTAATGTTTTGGCGCTTTTATACAATAATAATTTTATATAAAAAATAATTGCTTTTGCATCGCTTTGTTCTGAGAGCTATAACTTCTTTATTTTTTCGCTGATGACGCTGTATGGCGGCTCATTTTTTGTGGGACTAGATGACGTTTTTATCTGTACCATGTTTATTTATATGTCTTTTTGATCGCGTTATTCTGCCTTTTGTTATGATAAATCATTGTGTTTTGCTTCATTTTTAATTTTATATTTTTTTTACGGTGTTCACTTAAGGGGTTAACTAGTGGGACAGTTTTATTGGACGTGTCGTTAAGGCGATACTAAATATGTGTACTTTTATTGTTTTTTTATTTACATAAAGAAATATATTTATTGGAACAATTTTTTTTTTTTTTCTTTATTTAGAAATTTAAAAAAAAATAAAAAAATATTTTTACACATGTTTAGTTTTTTTTTACATTGTCTCAGGGTGGGACATCACTACATATTGTCAGATCGCTGATCTGACACTTTGCACAGCACTGTGTCAGTTCAGCAATCTGACAGGCAGTGCAGGAGGCTTGCCGGTGCCTGCTCTCAGCAGGCGCTGACAAGCCACCTCCCTGCAGGACCCAGATGCAGCCCCGCCGCCATCTTGGATCTGGGGCCTGCAGGAAGGAGGACGGAGGAGACGCTCGGAACAATGCAATCACATCGCATTGTTCTGAGGGTCTCAGGGAAGCACACAGGGAGCCCCCTCCCTGCGTGATGCTTCCCTATGCCGCCGGAACGCTGCAATCTTGTTTGAGCACAGTGTTCCGGGGGTTAAAGTGCCGGGAGCGGTCCAAGACATCTCCTGGCTCATAGCGCCGGAGGCCAGCTGTGATAATCTGCTGACACCCGTCCGCGCTCCCCCCGCGAGCGCGGCTGATCGCATATGACTTACTATCCCGTTGAGGGTCAGATAGGCCCAGGTCACCTCGACGGGATAGTACGTCTAAGGCTGCTTTCACACTTGCGTTTTTGTCTGCAGCGTTTTTTGCACAAAAAACGCATGCGTTTTTTTTTCCTATATTTAACATTGAAAACGCATGCGTTTTTTTGCACATGCGTTTGGTCGCGTTTTCAAACGCATGCGTTTTTTGACTGCATGCGTTCATTTTCAAAAATGCTACCTGCAGTATTTTCTTGCGCGTTTTTTTGCCGCGAAAAAACGCATGCGTTTTTTCGCGGCAAAAAAATGCATTGCTGTCTATGTAAACGCATGCGTTTTTAAGCACATGCGTTTGTTTGCGCTAAAAACGCATGCGTTTTTATAGAAAAAAACCAGAAAACACACTGAAAAGTCACCCACCACCATCAAGGTGATAAAGGGATCCAAACCCTAACCCTAACTCTACCCCTAACCTCACCCCTAACCGTTTAATGAACATTTTCTGACAGTCATATTGCCACGTATTTAAGTGCCACGTATCACGTATTTCAGTGCCACGTATGCCACGTGCCACGTATTTAAGTGCCACGTGCCACATATATAAGTGCCACGTGCCACATATATAAGTGCCACGTGCCACGTATTTAAGTGCCACGTGCCACGTATTTAAGTGCCACGTGCCACGTATTTAAGTGCCACGTGCCACGTATTTAAGTGCCACGTATTAAAGTGCCACGTGCCACGTATTAAAGTGCCACGTGCCACGTATTAAAGTGCCACGTATTTAAGTACCACGTATTTCAGTTGCACGTATTTCAGTGCCACGTATTTCAGTGCCACGTATTTCAGTCACGTTTAGGGTTAGGGTTAGGGGTAGGGTTAGGGTTAGGGTTTTCTTGTTTTTTCTTGTGTTTTCTTGTGTTTTCTTGTGTTTTTCTATAAAAACGCATGCGTCTAAAAAACGCATGCGTTTTACCGCGTTTACATGCGTTTTTCACACATGCGTTTTTTTTTAAAAACGCATGCAGACAAAAACGCAAGTGTGAAACTAGCCTAAGGTCAGAAAGGGGTTAAAAAAAAAATTGTACACCTATTTGGTATTGCCGTTTTCAGAATCACCCGATTTATCAAGTTATGAAAAGAATTGGTCCGATCGGTAAATGACGTCGTAAAAAAAGTAAAAACGCCACAATTAAGTTTTTTTTTTTTTTTTTGGTCACTGCAACATTGCATTACAATGCAATAACGGATTATCAAAAGATCGTATCCACGCACACCAATATGGTATCATTAAAAACGTCAGCTCGGCACGCAAAAAATAAGCCCTCACCAAGCCCAGGATCACGAAAAGTGGAGACTCTACGGATCTTGGAAAATGACACAATTCTTTTTATTCTTTTAATAAAATTTTGATTTTTTTCACCATTTTGTTTATTTAATCTATACATGTTTGCTATCGACTAACTCGTAATGACCTTGGAGAATCAATGGCAAGTCCGTTTTAGCATTTGGTGAACATGGTAGAAAAAAGGCAAAAAAGTTCTGAAATTGCACTTTTATTGCAATTTTACCACTCTTGTAGTTTTTTTTTTTTTTCCCATTTTCGAGTACACGACATGGAAAAAAACAATGGCATTGTTCAAAAGTATAACTCGTCCCGCAAAAAAACAAGCCCTCACATGGCCATATTGACGTAATAATAAAAAAGTTATGGCTCTGGGAAGAAGGGGAGTGAAAAACAAACGCAAAAAGAAAAAGTGGGCTGCGGCGTGAACGGGTTAAAAATTAAAAAAAGGAAAATGTGCCTATGCAAATGTTTGGGCACCCTGCATGGTTACTACCTAGTAGCACTCCTTTTTGCAAGTATCACAGCTTGGAAACTTTTTGCAGCCAGCCAATAGTCTTTCAATTCTTGTTTGAGGGAGTTTCATCTATTCTTCCTTGGAAAATGCTTCCAGTTCTGAGAGATTCCTGGGTCGTATTGCATACTTGTTTTGAGGTCTAGCCAGAGATTTTCAATGATGTTCAAATGAGGGGACTGTGAGGGCTACTGTAAAACCTTCAGCTTGTGCCTTTTTGTGGTAGTCTATTGTGGATTTTGATGTTTAGGATCTTTAATCCGTATGTAGAAGCCATACTCTTTTCAACTTCAGCTTTTTTTTTTTACAGATGTTGTGTTTGCATCAAGAATTTGTTGAAGTTTCATTAAATCCATTCTTCCCCTTACTCGTGAAATGTTCCCCGTGCCATTAGCTGCAACACAATCTCAAAGCATGATTGATCAACCCCCATGCTTAATGGTTGGCTAGATGTTTTTTTTCTTGAAATTCTGTGCCCTTTTTTGTCCACACATACCTTTTGATCATTGTGGCGAACGAGTTCAATTTTAACTAGTAATAGTAGACACGGCACTCTAGGCTTCTTGGAGGTGCTCAAGTTAGGTATCCAACCCGTCAATCATCAGTAATAATATACTTGGCACTCAGGAGAAATTTTTTTGCAAGATAAAAAACTTCATTTATTTAGTGCATCCAGTTCAACATAAACGTTTTCGGTCTAATCACAAGAACTTCATCAGATAGTGTGTTTGAATACTGGAAGTCACAAATTGTCTGTATGGGCCCACAGTGGTGCCAGTGTCAGACAGGGTTCAGGAGACAAGAGGCCGCCTTAAATGGCCTGAGGGTGTAGGGGATGTGCGCCGCAGAGAGGCGAGGTACTCGCTAGGGCAAAAGCGCTGTTATCGCTGGAGACATCGGCGCCGTGCTGCAGGGGTCACGTTGGTGAGCCAGCAGTTCCGGGTATAACGTGACCCCTGCAGCACGGCGCCGATGTCTCCAGCGATAACAGCGCTTTTGCCCTAGCGAGTACCTCGCCTCTCTGCGGCGCACATCCCCTACACCCTCAGGCCATTTAAGGCGGCCTCTTGTCTCCTGAACCCTGTCTGACACTGGCACCACTGTGGGCCCATACAGACAATTTGTGACTTCCAGTATTCAAACACACTATCTGATGAAGGTCTTGTGATTAGACCGAAAACGTTTATGTTGAACTGGATGCCAAGTATATTATTACTGATCAATTTTAACTAGTGATTAGCAAACATGCTCTGATAACGTGTTAGGCCTCTTCCACACTTCCGTCTTTCAGCTCCCGTCACAATCCGTCGTTTTTTGAGAATGCAGGATCCTGCATTTTCTCATAGACTTGTATTAGCGACGTATTGTGACGGATGGCCATCCGTTTCATCCTTCTTTCACTGGATCCTGCATAAAAAAAAGTCCGTCGGGCAGAGAAAACGTTCAGAAGAACGTTTTTCTGCACGTCGGAATATCGGTCAGCGACGCATCCTGCGCTGCCTGTCACTGGCTACAATGGAAGCCTATGGGCACAGGATGCGTCGCTGCCTGTGAAGAGCAGGAATCCAGCGACGGGTCCCGTTTTTGCAAAGAGAGCATGCGTGGAAGAATTTCCCGTCAGGGAAATTCTTTCTCTTTTTACTATTGATGCTGCCTATGCAGCATCAAAAGTAACAAGATATAATGTTAAAAATAATAATAAAAAAAAAAAAATCGCAATATTCTCACCTACCGGCGTTCCCGCGCAGCGTCACCGATGCTCCCGGCAGCTAGCGTTACTTCCTAGTAATACATTGCGAAATCTCGCGAGAAGTCGTGGTCTCGCGAGATTTTGCAATGTATTCCTAGGAAAGCTAGCTGCCGGGAGCATCGCTGCGCGGGAACGCCGCTAGGTGAGAATACTGCGATTTTTTAATTTTATTTTATTTAACCTAGGTTGTGTTGTGTATGGGTTTTTCGCAGCGGAATCTGCACAGGATCCGTCATTTCAACGTCTTGACGGAACCTGTGCAGATTTGGAAGACGGAAGTGTGAAAGATTCCTTATCCGAGCATTTTTTGGTGTTATCAGAGCACGTTCGCGGATCACTAATTTTAACCTCATTGGTCCACAGGACTTATTTCCAAAATGCATCAGACTTGTTTAGTTGTTCTTTTGCATACTTCTGACTCTGAATTTGATGGTGAGGACGCAGGAGAAGTTTTCTTCTTATGACATTTAAAATGTAAAATATATATCATCTTTTATCTTTAGGCTTTTTAGAGATCATTTCATCTTAAAATTGGTTACCTGCTCACAAAGTTATTTTGACCAGGGATGCCCAAACTTTTACATGCCACTGTACTTGGGCCTAAATTACTCATAATTAGGGATCATTGAATAGCTTCAGATAAGAGCTTATCCGAATAGCCATAACGCTTCCTGAATTAGCTGCATCGGGAACCCGAATACTTGGAGTGCTCCTGATAATCAGCTGTCCGGCACCGCAGCTGCATGTGTCGCGGCTGTGTGACAGTCACAACACATGCATGGAAAGCCCAACAAACAGGCTCCCATGCATGTCTACTTTACATCACCATTTGTAAAATGTCGTTTTTAATTTTTTTTAGCGTTATAAGTTTTAAAAATGTAATTTAATTTTTTAGAAACCTATTAAGTTTTGAAGTGACTTTGGGTGTCGTATATATTGAAAAACTGCCCCCCCCCCAACTTACTCAAAATTGCTTTCAGGTAGTTTATTAACCCTACAGGTGCTTTCCAGGAATTAATGCAAAATGTCATAACAGGAATGAAGAAATTTAATTTTTACCACCTAAATGTTGATATCTTCTGAACAGGCCGCTGCAGTCGGCAGACTCTAAGGCCATTATTTGTCCATGAATTGCCATCAAAAACATCCGGACCACACGATCAAGATCTCTCGGTACCAACACTGGCCGTGGTTGATGCAGCAGGTTGTCAGCTATAGTGTACAGCTTATAGCTGCTGGACTGTCACCGGTCAGTGGATGCTATTCTCTTATGTCGCGGGTCAGTAAAAAGATATATTAGTGGTCATTAAGGGGTTAAGTAACATGAACAATAAATAAAATCCTTTAAAAAACCACATATATAGCTCTAACACCGAACCCCCTAGGGCATCAATATCCGAAACATGTAATCCACAGTGTATAATGGCAAATACCCTAACAAATGCGAAAAAAGAAGAAATGCAGTTCTATATAACAAAGGACAGGGGAAATTAGTGCCACAGTCCTGTATATATCAGAAGACTGTGATTTGCTTAAATATAAGGAGACGTCAAAAACTGGTGAAAAAATTAATGCCACATCAAGGCCACATGCAATACAGATAAAATATCCTATAAAAAAAAAATTATATATATATATATATATATATATATATATATATATATATATATATATACACACTAGATGGTGGCCCGATTCTAACACATCAGGCATTCTAGAATATGTATGTATGTATATAGCAGCCACATAGTATATAGCACAGGCCACGTAGTATATAGGAGGCATGTGGTATATAGCAGACAAATACTACGTGGCCTGTGCTATATACTATGTGGCTGCGATATACATACATACATATTCTAGAATGCCTGATGTGTTAATACAGGCCACCCAGTACATAACACAGCCCACATACTATATAACACAGCCCACAGAGTATATAACACAGGCGACATAGTATATAACACAGGCCACGCAGTATATAACACAGGGAACGTAGTATATAGCACAGCCCATGCAGCATATAACACAGCCCACGCAGTATATTACACAGCCCACGCAGTATATTACACAGCCCACGTAGTATATTACACAGCCCACGTAGTATATAACACTGCCCATGTAGTATATCGCACAGCCCACGCAGTATATCACACTGCCCATGTAGTATATAGCACAGCCCCCGCAGCATATATCACACTACCCATGTAGTATATAGCACAGCCCACGCAGTACATCACACAGCCCACGCAGTATTTAGCAGTGTGGGCACCATATCCCTGCTTAAAAAAAAATAATTAAAATAAAAAATAGTGATATACTCACCCACCGGGATCCACCGAAGCTCTGGCGATGGCGCGCGGCTGCCGCCATCTTCCGTTCCCAAGATGCATTGCGAAATTACCCAGAAGACTTAGCGGTCTCGCGAGACCGCTAAGTCTTCTGGGTAATTTCGCAATGCATCTCTGGGAACGGAAGACGGCGGCAGCCGCATGGAGCTCGGCGGACTACGGAGGGTGAGAATAGCAGGGGTTTTTTTTATTATTATTTTTAACATTACATTTTTTTTACTATTGATGCTGCATAGGAAACGGAGTGCGTTACCCGCAGCATAACGCGGTCTGTTACCACTGCCATTAACCCTGTGTGAGCGCTGACTGGAGGGGAGTAAGGAGCGGGCGCCGGGCACTGACTGCAGGGAGTAAGGAGTGGCCATATTGCCGCCGGACTGTGCCCGTCGCTGATTGGTCGCGGCCGTTTTGCCGCGACCAATCAGCGACTTGGATTTCCATGACAGACAGAGGCCACGACCAATGAATATCCGAGACAGATAGACAGACGGAAGTGACCCTTAGACAATTGTATAGTGTATCTGCATGTGTATATGTATATATGTATATATGTGTATATATATATATATATATATATATATATATATATATATATATATATATATATATATATATATATATATATATATATATATATCAATCCAGAAAAATGAAGGCAGCACTCCAATAGAAAAAATAAAGGTGGTTTATTGGCCCATGTGCGACGTTTCAGTCCAGGATGTGGACCTTTCTCAAGAGGGCATGAAAGCGCAGAAGGCAGATGTTCCCATTGATATGATATGTAATGCGGCAATTTGGTCATCACCTTCCACCTTTTATAAGCACTATCGGCTTGATCTATCTGCTAATTCCAGCTTACACTTTGGCCGTTCAGTACTTGGTGCTGTGGTCCCTCCCAGTTAAATAGTCTTTGAAAGTCCCTTGTAGTGGGTGCTGTCGTGGCGATAGGAAAACCGTTTTTTACTTACCGGTAATAGGATTTCAGAGTCCACGACAGCACCCGTACATTCCCCCCCTGTATTTAATTACTTATTCTTGCACTCTATTGGAAGGTGTGCTTTTAGAGATCACTCTATTAGAGGTGATGGTATTTAGTATTGTTTAAGATATTATTATCATGTACTGATTCATTGGCGGTATCCCTTGTACTCTGGAACACAAACTGGAGGGCGAGGGGGACCGCCCCTTTTTAACCTGTAGGTTCCTGTCCTGATGGTGGGCGGATCCCCTCTCTCGTAGTGGGTGCTGTCGTGGACTCTGTAAAATCCTATTACCGGTAAGTAAAAACCGGTTTTAAAATGCAGTTGATGTACTTATACAATCATAAAGGCTTTGAAGAAAGTAGAAAGCCAGACAGAAATTGAGGAGGGTCATCCATAGACCCCTGAAACGCAACAACTGGTGCACTTCATTAAAATATTGAATATTACAAACACTTTGTGCTGCTGTCATCTGGTGGTGTGAAAGTGTGTGGGCTAATTCAGGCTTTGCTCATTTTTATGAGTGAACCTGTCTTCACTCTCTGACAGCGCCTGTCTGTTACTTTGCAGTGCTGCAGAGCTTCTGGCTGATGTGGACAACGTGCTCTGAGATAGCACATCGGAGATGGAGGATGAGGAGCAGCAGGATAGGTTGCAGTAACTGCTGTATGAGGTGGAGGAAACCTTGATAGAAGTAATAATATAATATAATAATTTTTATTTATATAGCGCCAACATATTCCGCAGCGCTTTACAAATTATAGAGGGGACTTGTACAGACAATAGACATTACAGCATAACAGAAATCACAGTTCAAAATAGATACCAGGAGGAATGAGGGCCCTGCTCGCAAGCTTACAAACTGAGGAAAAGGGGAGACACGAGAGGTGGATGGTAACAATTGCTTTAATTATTTGGACCAGCCATAGTGTAAGGCTCGGGTGTTCATGTAAAGCTGCATGAACCAGTTAACAGCCTAAGTGTGTAGCAGTACAGACACAGAGGGCTATTAACTGCATAAAGTGTATGAGAACATGATGTGAGGAACCTGATTGTTTTTTTGTTTTTTTTTAATAGGCCACACAGGGATAGTTAGGTTAATGCGTTGAGGTGGTAGGCCAATCTGAACAAATGAGATTTTAGGGCACGCTTAAAACTGTGGGGATTGGGGATTAATCGTATTAACCTGGGTAGTGCATTCCAAAGAATCGGCGCAGCACGTGTAAAGTCTTGGAGACGGGAGTGGGAGGTTCTGATTATTGAGGATGCTAACCTGAGGTCATTAGCGGAGCGGAGGGCACTGGTAGGGTGGTAGACTGAGACCAGAGAGGAGATGTAGGGTGGTGCTGAGCCATGGAGTGCTTTGTGGATGAGGGTAGTAGTTTTGTACTGGATTCTGGAGTGGATGGGTAGCCAGTGTAATGACTGGCACAAGGTAGAGGCATCGGTGTTACGTTTGGTGAGGAATATGATCCTGGCTGCAGCATTCAGGACAGATTGGAGCGGGGAGAGTTTGGTAAGAGAGGCCGATTAGTAGAGAGTTACAATAGTCCAGACGAGAATGAATAATTGAAACAGTAAGAGTTTTTGCAGAGTCGAAAGTAAGAAAAGGGCGAATTCCAGAAATGTTTTTGAGATGCAGATAAGAGAAGAGCGAGCCAGTGATCGGATGTGGGGGGTGAATGAAAGCTTTTAATCAAGGATGACCCCAAGGCAGCGGGCATGTTGCTTTGGAGTAATGATGGAACTGCACACGGAGATGGCAATGTCAGGCAAAGGTAGGTTAGTAGAGGGAGAGAACACGAGGAGTTCAGTTTTTGACAGGTTCAGTTTCAGATAGAGGGAGGACATGATGTTAGAGACAGCGGTAAGACAATCACTGGTGTTTTCTAAAAAGGTCGGCGTGATAACAGGAGAATAGGTGTATAATTGGGTGTCGTCAGCATAGAGAAGGTACTGGAAACCAAATCTACTGATTGTTTGTCCAATAGGGGCAGTATACAAAGAGAAGAGGAGGGGGCCTAGGACTGATCCTTCAGGAACCCCAACAGTAAGGGGAAGGTGAGAGGAGGAGGAACCAGCAAAACATACAGTGAAGGAGCGGTCCGAGAGATAGGAGGAGAACCAGGAGAGAACGGTGTCCTTGAGGCCGATGGAGCGGAGCATAGTGAGGAGGAGCTGATGATCCACAGTATCGAATGCTGCGGAGAGATCCAAGAGAATTAGCATGGAGTAATGACCATTAGATTTAGCTGTTAGTAGGTCATTAGAGAATTTAGTGAGGGCAGTTTCAGTAGAGTGTAAAGAGCGGAAGCCATATTGAAGAGGGTCGAGAAGAGAGTTATCTGAGAGATAGCGGGTAAGACTGGAGTGGACCAGGCGTTCCAGGAGTTTGGAGATGAAGGGAAGGTTAGAGACAGGTCTATAATTAGCGGCACAGTTTTGGTCGAGGGAGGGTTTTTTAAGTAATGGATGTATGATGGCATGCTTAAATGAGGAGGGAAAAATACCGGAAGTGAGAGAAAGGTTGAATATTTTTGTTGGGTGAGAGGTGACAGCCGGGGAAAGGGACTGGAGGAGGTGTGACGGAATGGGGTCACTGGTGCAAGTGGTCGGGCGAGAAGATGCAAGGAGCCTGATTACTTCTTCTGTAACTGGTTCAAAGTCAGAGAGTGAACTAGATGCAGTGGGGGAGGGAGGACAGTGCATGGTATGAAGAGATTGGGAGATGATTTCCTGTCGAATGTGGTCAATTCTTTCTTTGAAGTTATTGGCCAGATCGTCAGCGCGGAGATCCGTGGTTGGGGCCTGCTCTCTTGGGCTGAGTAGGGACTGGAAAGTGTCAGAGATGTTTAGGGTTATTTGACAGTGAGGTGATGAGGGTGTTGAAATAGGTTTGTTTGGAGAGGTGAAGGGCAGAGTTGTATGTTTTAAGAATGAACTTATAATGGATGAAATCTTTGGGTAGATTAGATTTTCTCCACAGACGTTCGGCGCACCTGGAGCACCGCTGCAGGAAACGTGTTTGCAGCGTGTGCCACGGTTGTCGCCGTCTGTGCTGAGTTGTTCTATGTATAGGAGGTGCAGCTTCATCCAGGGCACTTTGCAGGGTTTCATTGTAATGCTTCAGAGCAGAATCAGGACATGAGATGGAGGAGATTGGGGCCAATGAGGACTGCAAGTTCTTCATAAGTTTCTGGGTGTTAATGGCCTTTATGTTTCTATAAGTGTGGAAAGTGGGGGTGACCTGAGCGGGATGGCAGTTCTTGATAGAGAATGAAAGAAGGTTGTGGTCAGAGAGCGGGAGAGGGGAGTTTGTGAAATCGTCCACTGAGCAAAGCCGGGAGAAGACCAAGTCAAGGGAGTTTCCATCTTCATGCGTTGGAGAGTTAGTATGCTGCGAGAGGCCGAAAGAGGAGGTTAGAGATAAAAGGTGAGAAGCAGATGGGGAGAGGGGAGAAGCAATGGGGATGTTGAAATCACCCATGATAAGGGTGGGGGTGTCACAGGAGAGAAGGTGTGGAAGCCAGGTGGCAAAGTGATCCAGGAACTGATGAGGGGCCAGGAGGACGATACACCACCGCTACTCGCATGGAGAAGGGGACGTAGAGTCTGACAGCATGGACCTCAAAGGAAGGGAATACAAGTGAGGGTACTTGGAGGATAACTTGGAAGGTACATTTGGGTGAAAGGAGCAGACCAATGCCTCCACCTGCTCTGTTGTCTGATCTTGGGGTATGAGAAAAGTGTAGTCCACCATATGAAAGAGCAGCAGCAGCAGCGGTGGTGTCTGACTGCTGGATCCAGGTTTCAGTAAGAGCCAGGAGATTGAGAGAGTTAGAAATGAAAAAGTCATGACTGAAGGAGAGTTTATTACACACAGAGCGAGAATTCCAAAGGGCACAATTGAAAGAGACAGAAGGCATGCATGGAATATTAATAAGGTTAGAGGGGTTTCTGGGTGTAGCAATTGGGAGGTTTGACTGGTTATAACATGGGGGGCCGGGGTTTGGAGAGATGTCTCCAGCAACTAGGAGAAGGAGGATAGAAAGAGTGAGCAGATGGTTAAGTGATTTGTGAGAGCGTCTCTTGTGTTGGATGGTGGGATTGAATGGATCTGTACTGTTAAGCCATGTGAACAGAGCATGAGTGCTATACATAGGAGAGGCAAGAACAGAGGGGCCGAAATGGATGGAGTGTAAAGAGTTTATGCAAGGGCGGTGAATGAGTGAATGCAGGGCCAGCAATCCTCTGCGTCGGGAGCACATGCGCAATGCCAGGGTGTGACTCGGCCCCAGTCTCCACAATGTTCACCCAGTATGTTGTCAGGGAAATGTAGCATCCCTGCCACAAGTTCTTGTCCATGTGTCGACCGTTAGTGGACAATGCCAAAAAGTGCGTTGGTAAGGGCACTTGTGATGTTTCTGGACATGTGCTGGTATAAAGCTGGGATGCCACAGCGGGAGAAAAAGTGGTGGCTGGGGACCAAGCTGCCGCCATGAGTAGGCAGAAGTCCTCTGTCTACCAGCCTGAATGGCAACAATTCTACGTCAAGGAGGGACAAGGATTTGGAAGTGCCTGATGATGGCAAGTCAGAATGTACAAGGATGAGTGCAGGGCACCTGTTCACACTTCTCTGGCTTCAGAAGTGGTGCACTGTGCCTCCCTGCAAAGTGGGGCAGGAACCTATGTGTCGCGGATAGGTGTGTTTCTTGTGCTCCAGCAACAGGCGTAGTCACACCTTCCCCACGTCCTCGGCATCTGTGTGCACCATCAGCGCTTCCACTTCCCCATCCCTTCATGCACGCCTTAAACCTTTTGTAATTGCTAGGTCTCTTGAAAAAGTTTATTTTTAATGAAAGAAAAAAATCGGCAATCAAAGTGGTTTTTGTGAGTTTACTCCACCATAGTGTAACAAAAAGAACACAGAAGTGTATGGATGACCATCAAATTCAATCCAGAAAAATGTTTCAATGTTTTTTCTTTTTTATAGATCACAGAAATGTACCCAGACCATGTAATGCTGTATGGCTGAGAAATGAAACCCTACAACACTTTTAAAAGTTTTCCCCGTTTTAGAGATCACAGAAATGTAGCCCAGGATAATGTTTCTAAAAAAAACCTCAAAGCAGACGGCCAAGTACAGAGACATCCTGGATGAAATGACCATGTGATATTTCAGTTTTTCTTTTTTAATAAATTTCTATTTTTTTTTTTTTCAATCAAGATGGGGTTCAGAGTGTACATTAATGAGAAAAAAATGAACCTTATTGAATTTACCAAATAGCTGCAATGAAAGAGAGTGAAATTTAAAGGGGTCTGAATACTTTCTGTACCCACTGTACTTCAAGGAGATAAAAATGTTTTTCAATCTACATTGTCTAACATTTTAAAGACTCATACTGCCTGTCCTTAGATGTAACATCATGTGATTTTACTAGTTCTCACTGTGACCACTGACCTCACATCACATTACTGCTGCTGCTTCTGAGTGCTCCTCCTCCCTTCTAGGATGCTATGTCAGAGATCAGAGGGTGTTGCTTGTCTTTCTGCTCATTACATTCTGTCTGCCGGATTGATGTCTCCTCCCCATCACTTTTCGCTCTGGCCTGTCTGACTGGACTTTTACAGCTTGTACGTGATCTCTCAAGAAGCGTGGAGTAGGAGCTGGAGAAGCCAGGAAAGGAAAATAGCAGGTCATGAACAAGCTGTAAAGGTGCAGGCAGTACAGAACGAGAGTGAAGCGGAGGACGGACATCAAACCGGCAGATGGGCATTGAAGGGGGGGCTGGCTTGTATGAGCAGCAACACACAAGCCATATCCCCATATGCCCAGATCCTTGATGGTAGCATCCCAAAAAGAAGGTAGAGCACTCGGCAACTGCAACAATGATGTGACTTCAGGTCACAGCTGAAGTAGTAGAATCACAGGAAGTTGCATATAAGAACAGGAAGAGGGATACACAGACTGTAGATAGTTATACAATGGGGGAAATAAGTATTTGATCCCTTGCTGATTTTGTATGTTTTCCCACTGACAAAGACATGAAGAGTCTATAATTAAGGGTAGGTTAATTTTAACATTGAGAGATAGAACATCAAAAATAAAATTCAGAAAATCATTGTATAAATTATATAAATTTGGTATACAAATGAATAAAAAGTGGTGCAAGGTGTCAAATCCCTTTCCTGCAGCCAATAAAAACAACCACCATAAAGATTGTCAGAGTAAAAAAAAATACCAAAAAGGATGTATTTGCGCTGAAAAAAGCAACGGCAAATGGGTAGTTTGATGGAAAATGCTAAGGCTCGTGTAGTGTAGCCCCAATAAACAAAGAACTAGTTAGATGATTGTAGTCCACTATTAAGGTTTAATCAGCTAGATAGATGTAGCCTGCAGGTATTACCTGCACTCGGTACATTACACTTGCGGTGAGGATTATAAGATCTTAGTGGTAAGAAATTTACAAATTTTATTGTAACCGAGAAGATAACCAGTCTTGTCCGTAGTGTCCAGGTTGTCCTTTGCAGGATAAGATGAGCAAGATAGTTTTGTAGAGTAATACCTGAGAGCTGCCCCGGCCAGTGACAGCTGCTTCGTCTTCGGACTCCAGTAAACAGCGAGGTTCCGGGTCCTGGTAATCAGACGCCGCATAGTGTGAGAGCGGTGAGTGCGGCTAGTCTGGAGGACCAGCGTGACTCGGTGAATCACATGATGACCCCCGTGACTGGAGTGTGAGTACGAATCGCGGTAAGAACCATAAACCGTCACGTTTCAGAAACATCTGTTTCCTTCCTCAGGGATGGTCCTTACCCCGGTTGGCGGTCCTTATATATCTTCCTACGCTTTGGTCATCAATAGAAACCAAAAAGCTCCACCTCACTGTTAAGTCCTCTGGGCATCAGAGTATCCAACAGAAAAATCCATTTAGTCTTTGCGTGCGACATGGATTTAATGTAGTTGCCTTTTCTCCAGTGGGGATGTACAATTTCAATGCCAGTGACCTTCATACTATGTACCAGTCCACTATGATGTTCTGCAAAATGTTTAGAAAACGCATATACGAAATATAAAGAAATTTGTTGGACAGCGGCTTTCTACATGGGCATGGGTCGTGGCTGGGTCTTCCAGCATGACAATGACCCAAAACATACAGCTAAGGCAACAAAGGAGAGGCTCACAAAGAAGCACATTAAGGTCATTGAGTAGCCTAGCCAGTCTCCTGACCTTAATCCCATAGAAAACTTATGGAGGGAGTTGAAGCTCTTGAGTTGCTAAACGGCAGCCTCAAAATCTTAATGATTTAGAGATGATCTACAAAGAGGATTGGACCAAAATTCCTCCTGACAAGTGCGCAAACCTCATCATCAACTACAAAAAACCTCTCACCGCTGTGCTTGCCAACAACGGTTTTGCCACCAAGTATTAAGTCGTTTTTGCCAGAGTGATCAAATACTTATTTCTCACTACAGAATGCAAATACATTTTATATAATTTATACAATGTGATTTTCTGGATTTTATTTTTGATATTCTTTCTCTCAATGTTAGAATTAACCTGCCCTTAAAATTATAGACTGTTCATGTCTTTATCAGTGGGCAAACTTACAAAATCAGCAAGGGATCAAATACTTATTTCCTCCACTGTACATGCTTATTTCTCCAGAGTGTAAAATAGTAAATATTATTTTTTTTAAATAGTAAAAACACCCTGCATTTTAAAAATTTTTTGCATTGCCATAATTTACACGATCCTAAAGAATTAAATTGCCGGCTCATTGTTACCGCATAATTGACAACATAAAAGCGATGACCGAATTGCATTTTTTCCCCATTTGTTAGTACATTTATATGGTAAAATGAAGGGTGTCAAACAAAAGTGCAACTCGAGCCACAAAAAGAAAACCTTGTTGGTCAACGGAAAAATAAAAATGTTATGGCTTTTTAACCCCTTAACGACCGCCGATACATCTTTTAACGGTGCCAGTTAAGGGTACTTATTCCTCAGTGCCCCTTTTTAAGGGTTATAGCGCCCCCAGCGTTGGAAAATCTCCTGGGTCTCAGCTACTGGGGGTAGCTGAGACCCCGGGGAACATAATTCAGGTCAGTTTCTACCATCTCCAGTCTTGTGATCACTGTATATTTACCGAATAACGGCTATAGCAAAAAAAAAAAAAGTCAGATTTCCCATTAATTTCTCTCTCCTCTGATATGATCTAACATACCAGAGAAGAGAGAAATGGGGTTCCCCGAGCCCCTACCTGCACCTCAGTGGGAGACTCAGGGGTCCCTCCGGCTCTGTCTTCCGGCCCTCGGCGTCTTCTTTCTGGAAGAAAATGACAGGCGCATGCGCAGTGCGCCCGCCGAGATCGGCCGGCAACAATAGGAGATTTTTCCTATTGGTTCATTTTGATCACTGTGATAGCCCCTATCGCAGTGTTCAAAATAAAGAAAAATAGTAAATCAACCCCCCCCCCCCTTAGTTAGGTAAAAATAATAAAGTAAAAAAATGTATTTTTTTTTCCATTCTTTGCAGTTAAGGTTGGAGCTAGGGTTAGTGTTGGGGCTGGGGATGGGCGAGGGTTAGGGTTGGGGTTAGTGTTGTGATGGGGTTACGGTTGGGGTTACGATTGTAGTGTTGGGGATAGGGTTGGGATTATAGTTGGGTTTAGGGTCAGAAGTAGGGCTGTTAGGTCGGAGTTAGAATTTGGGGGGTCTCCAAACGCAACATAGCGCTCGCCTTTGATTCCAGCGAATTTTATGTTCAAAAAGTCAAACGGTGCTCCTTCCCTTCTGAGCCCTCCTGTGCGCCCAAACAGTGGCTTTCCCCAAAATACGGGGTATCTGCGTACTCAGGAGAAAATGGAATACAAAATTTGTTGCGCAATTTCTCCTGAGACCCCTGTGAAAATAAGTTTGGTTCCAAAGTACCCTTTTTTGTGAAAATAGTAAAATGTTCACGAAATGCTGAAACTGACCTGCAATTATGATTCTCCAGGTCTTTACGAGTTCATAGACACCAAACATGTCTAGATTCTTTATTTGTGGTGGAAAAAAAAATCAAAAGTTTGTTAAAAAAATAAATAAATACATTGTGTCATTTTCTGAGATCTGTAGCATCTCCATTTTTCGTGATCTCTGGTTGGGTGAGGGCTTATTTTTTGCATGCAGAGCTGATGTTTTTAACGATACCATTTAGGTGCAGATACGATCTTTTGATCGCCCGTTATTGCACTTTAATGCAATGTTGTAGCGGCCCAAAAAATTCTGGCATTTTGACTTTTTTTCTCGTTACGCCGTTTAGCGATCGGGTTAATTTTTTTTTTTTTATATATATTGATCGGGCTATACCAAATATGTGTTTTATTTATTTTTTTTAATTTTGAATGAGGCAAAAGTGGGTTGGTTTGAACTTTTTATATACAGTGTGTATATATGTGTATATATATATATATATATATATATATATATATATATATATATATATATATATATATATATATATATATATATATATATATATACACATATATATACACATATATATATACACATATATATATATATATATATATACACATATATATTTATATACACATATATATATATATATATTTATATACACATATATATATATATATTTATATACACATATATATATATATATATATATATATATATATATATATATATATATATATATATATATATATATATATATACACATATATATATATATTTATATACACATATATATATATATTTATATACATATATATATATATATATATATATTTATATACACATATATATATATATTTATATATATATATATATATATATATATATATATATATATATATATATATATATATATATATACACACATATATATATAATTTTTTTTTTCTTCATTTTTTTAAAAACATTATTATTTTATTTTTATAATTTTTGGCATGCTTCAATAGTGTCCATGGGAGACTAGAAGCTGCCATAAGCCGATTGGCCCTGCTACATACAGGTGATCTGATTTGCTGACTTGCTATGAGCGCCGACCACCGGCCAGCGCTCATGGCAATCTGGCAGTGACAACCATAGATGTCTGCTGGAGACATCGTTGAGCTGTGATCACGTGACTGGGTCACCGATAGGCGGGATTTACAGCGGGCTTGCTGGAAGCACTCGTTAAATGCTTCTGTCAGTTTGACAGCGGCATTAAACAGGTTAACAGCCGCGGGTGGATAGCGATTCCAGCCTCGGCTGTTGCGGGCACATGTCAGCTGTTCAAAACATCTGACGTGCCGGAGAAGATGTGGGCTTAGCACCGGAGCCACATCAAAGGAGTAGACATGACATGCGCCGTACTAGTACGGCGCATGTCGTGAAGGACTTAAGGACAAAATTGGCTCTTACAAAGGGGTTAAAGAACAGGAGGAAATAAGAAAAGTTCCCTTCCTCACAGGATTAAACGATAACATTCCAACTATGACTTTGAGTAGTTGATGAGTTGCTAAATGATCATACTGATAGACATCCAGCCATCTTCTTACCGGTGGCATTATTAAGAGTCTGGCTTCTGCCAACTATGATGGTCCAAGTATAGCCCCTCTTGTAACCTTTATGCAAAGTAGTGTGCATCAAGAATTGCCCATTTAAGATCGGATTAATTTAGCTAAACATGTAATTAAATATTTTCTACTGAGATATTTAAATTAATAAAAATGGCAACTGGGAAGAGGAAGAAAAAAAACAACTTTCTCGGTATCGACAAGTTTAACTTTCTGAAGACTCCCCTTTGACAGCTGTATTTATCATTGGTAACAGTATATAACAATATAAGCAGCCAGAGCTGAATATGTTGTTTGATTAATGGCTTCCTTTTTTGACTTTGAGTATTTGTGTTGTTTTTATTTGACCTTTTGTGTAATTGTGCGGTAACATGGACCATCTGCATGACACGGCTGTATTGTGGTTTTTAATTCTTTGTGTATTCGGCAGTCTGTAAAGCTCGTGTATGCGAGTGCCGGGATGGGGGGCGCTCTGCAGGAGAGTGGGGTCAATGTCTACTCCCAACTTAAATTCAGAAACAAATTTTTCCTAGGGACAATTATGGGAACGGAGAAAGCTGTGCATTCTATGCGGAAATATGTTCTGTACACTTCAGTTTGTTTGGCAGATTTCAACACACTGCTCTCTTCATATGGCTGTTCTGTCTCCAGGATAAAGAGGACATTGTTGGTTTATACCACTGACTGTGTCCATCATTGTGGACTGAAAAAATGGAATTCTCACTTGCTAAAATTTATATTTCGTTACTAAAAACGATATCTCTGTAACGATATGATGTAAAGTTATGAAAAAGGAGTAGGGCTACCCAGTTCCTCTTGTTCTCTAAGTGGTAACGTTTCTCCTTACGGAGAGTGACATGCCAGGGTAAGGAGGCTTATAGGCCATGCATGCTCCTGTGGGAAATTAGATATGCAAATTGTCTCGAGAGAGGACGAGCACTTGAGCTCTAGTGGAAGTAGCAATTCAAAAGGTCATTATCAATCCTTTTAACAAGCCTTGCCACATGACTTAGGATAAAAGCCAAACCAAAATCTCAATTTGTAGACCCTAGTGATGAGCTCTGGTGCTAACCGAGTATGTTCAAGTCCTTGTAGCTGTTCGACAGCTTTTCAAACAGGTAATCCCTGCATGTGTTGCGACTGTCGAACAGCCGTGAGGCATGCAGGTGCACTGACTTGAACACCGTTTTCGAGCACACCGAAGACCCTTCAATTATACCAAAATACTTGAACAGAAAATATTGTGGAAGGATAAACATCACCAAATAGACAGTGCTGACCCAGACTTCCAAAAACGAGCATCGTTGACTTTTGTTTTTGCACAACCACCTAGATGGGGTGCCCTGTTGTTCTATCTACCGCACCTTGAGGTTCTCCGGTTTGAGCTTTCTTCTGCACTCTGTATGGCCTGAAAGGAGTGTGATGTTTTTACGGCTGTTTTTTTCAGTATTTTTGTTCTTATTGAGCTTACTTATTAAGTGTTTGTCCAGTATTAGAATAGCGTGTGCTGTCTGGGATGAACAGCGCCACACCTGTCCTCAAGTTGTACGCAGTATTGCGGCTTAGTTCCATGCTGTGCAATGACGTTGAGCTGCAGTGCTTGACAGAACCCGTAGACAACTGGGTTGTACAAAACCACCATATTTTACCAATCCTTTACAGCCTTGTTGAAACTAGTTCTATAGAAACCCCTCACATATCTGTAGGAAGGGGTTAGCGTGGCGTACATCACAAGAGGGTGTTTCTTCACTTTTTCTTTTTTATATAGATCTCCCTCTTGGGCATAATTACGAACAAGATGGATATCGAACACATGTAAGATACAGATGCCAGAATGGACGTCCTGCTGACTCCGTGATCAGCCGAGGATCTACGTCCCAGCATCTGCTTTGTGTCAGGAGAGGAGTTTTGTCCATTGTGGAGAAGGTGAAAAGGTTCTCGTGTACATGGCTCTAGCCCGAATAGGTGAAATATACGGTAACTGTTTGCATTGTTTTATATAGTCAGGAGCATAAATCATGGAAAAAACAAAGTATGAGAAGCTTAAAAAACATAAAAGAAATTAATATTTCCGGTTTTCTTATCCACGGTGCTTGAAATATTAAATTGGCGATTGTGCCAATTGTGTACTACATAGCGGTGAAACGCGTGGAGGAGGAGCTGAATCTGCATTCCATGTTTTCTCCTAAGGCTGAACCTGATGATATGCTAATTGGCTAAATGAGCATTCATTGGATTGCTTGTTCCCCATAATTGGCTGAAATTCTGTATATAAATTCATCGTTGTAAACAGGACATCCGCTTGAGTTAACCGGGGGACACGCTGCTAACAGTAATATGCAAAAAGCCGCTTCAGAGACAAGGGCAGGAAATCTAATGCCACTTAGTGGAAGTAGCAGTCCCGAAACTCAATATCGATATTTTTATAGGGACTTTCTAAGTGATTTGGGATAAGAAGCCAAACCAGGAACTCTATTTGCAGACACATGTTTCTGGTCGTTTGCCCATCATCGGTGCAAAGCACGAGAACTGGTTTGGCTGGGTGAGAGGCCTCTGACAGGGAGTCTTAAGGGATTACGTTTCTCTTTGTGGAGAGCAGCAGTAGACATAGGAAGCCTTTTATAGGCCATGCACTTTTTTCTTGGCTATAGATGGTGTTAGGTTTTGGTTTGGGTTTTCACTTGCTTTATTGGCCTTTATATTCTATATTGTCCTACCTGTCCATTCCTCCTTTTCGTTACCCATTATAGAGTATTTTTATTTCATTAATTTAGCATTAAATGGGTATTCCCATCTCCAAGACCCTCTCCCCCTCTCCCAGTGGTGAGGAACCTCAGGCTCCAGGGCCATTTACGGCCCTCTGACCTTTTATCAGGCCCCCTAGCAGATTCTCGGGGACCACATTCTTGGGTAGAGAGCTGTATTTTGATTGCAACCAGCTCATTAACTTCTTCTTGCTCTGTTAGCACACACATAGTGTTCACTACTGAACACTGAAGGGCATGCAATGAAAGATTACGTCCTGACATCAGTGCCAGAGTCAGGATGTAGTATGTGGGCAGAGTCTGTATGGCCCCCGAAGGACGGTATAAATATCCAAATGGCCCTTGGCAGAAAAAAAGGATTCCCCACCCCTGCCCTATCCCAATATGTAGTAGTGTGTAATAATATTCGCAAATACCTCCAATAAGAAATGAAGTATAGTTTTTCTGATTCACCGTCTTTCCTCACGTGCAGGCATTGCTGGACCTTAAGTATCCATGGTGACGACCACTGATGATATAGTGACAGCTAGTGGTCGTAACCATTGACACCGAAGGTCCTGCAATGCCTGCTCATGAAGAAAGCGACCTAGGGAATCCGAAAAAATATGCTACATTCCTAATTGGAGGTATTTGCTAATATTATGTCACCTACTACATAATGGGGTAGGATCTCGGAGATGGAAATACCCCTGTAAGCTTCGGCCGGCTCTGAGAACAGCAGATTAGTGTGTGCCACTAGTCTGATCCCCACCTATCAAATATAGAATGGGTTATCAATTTCAAAGTTGTGGAGATTAGCCTTTAATTATATCTTAGACTTGATGTGACTGGTGTACTTGCTTTTAAAATCATGTCATCATGGCTGCCTAACCCCTTTTTTTTTTTTAAACGGTACACTTGCTGTTATTAAGGTGAACTGAGCTCATAAAATGCTTAATTACTTTTTAAAAATTTAAGAACCGTTCTGACAAGGCTTTCAAAGAAAGTGCCCCAGCCTCATCAGGTCTAAGAGATCTATTTAAAGGGAACCTGTCACCACGTTTTTGGAAGATGGGATAAAAATAGCGTTAAATAGGGGCAGAGGTGGGCGTTACATTAGTGTGTGTGTTATGCGTTTATTACCCACCTAAGTTGCCGAAATAACTTTGCAAAGTCTCCGTTTTCGCCTGTCAATCAGGCTGGTCAGGTCGCATGGGCGTTGTCTTCCCCCAGATTTGGCGTAGTTTTCCGTTGGTGGCGTAGTGGTGTGCGCATGCCCAAAGTCCGGAATCCTCTTCCAGGGGATTTAAAATAGCGCGGTGTTCGTTATTGCATTGGTGATCGGTGGGCGCGGCCATCTTCCTTTGGCCGCGCGTGCGCAGAAGCGGCGCTCTGCTGGCCGCGGCTTCAGGAAAATGGCCGCCGCGATATCCATCTGCGCACGCGCGGCATCCCGCGGCCATTTTCCTGAAGCCGCGGCCAGCAGAGCGCCGCTTCTGCGCACGCGCGGCCAAAGGAAGATGGCCGCGCCCACCGACCACCAATGCAATAACGAACACCGCGCTATTTTAAATCCCCTGGAAGAGGATTCCGGACTTTGGGCATGCGCACACCACTACGCCACCAACGGAAAACTACGCCAAATCTGGGGGAAGACACCACGCCCATGTGACCTGACCAGCCTGATTGACAGGCGAAAACGGAGACTTTGCAAAGGTATTTCGGCAACTTAGGTGGGTAATAAACGCATAACACACACACTAATGTAATGCCCACCTCTGCCCCTATTTAACGCTATTTTTATCCCATCTTCCAAAAACGTGGTGACAGGTTCCCTTTAATAGTGTATGTAGTTTGTATTGTAAAATCCGATGACAGGTCTGCTCTAAGTGCTGGATTTGGGGAGGTTTTTGCAGTCTAAACTTCTCCACCTCTCTATGGGAGGTCCACGGAAATTCAGATAATAGACTGCAAAAACTGACCGTTATTTTTTTTTTCCTCATCTACTAACGCAGTTGTCCTTCATTTAATTTGGTATCTACTATGTAAAAAAAAAAAAAAAATTAATTATGGTAAATTAAAAAATATTGCAAAAAATGATCCTCTGGTCCTGTCACGGCCATCTGGGGGTGAATAAAGGAGGCCCCCAAGCCTTAGTGATGTCATTATTTAAGACTGGCCTTTTCTAAACAGCCATTAATTCCGATGTGCGCACGTGTAAATGGCAACCTTTAAGTTATATAATGAGACATAAACAGATTTGGTTACACATATTAATCACGCTGACATATTCAGCATTACTATTTATTTTTATATTTACGCATTAACAGGAAACAACTAATGATTAATTTTAGCTAAAAGGTTCCCAGAATGGAAATCCTGAGTATTTCTGCTATAAATCAGCCTCGTATGCGCAATATTCCTTTTTGGCATTTTATAAATTTAACAAAAAAAATGAGCAAAAATTATATTTTAATAGTACAAAATAAAATAATAAATCCGATTTATTTATTACAATAGTTTTTTCACTTAATCAGGTTCACATGAAATTAATCCTGTCGAACAGCCGACCTTAGGAGGAACTGTCTATGGTTTCAAAAAAAGCGCAGATGTGTTCCTTGCTCTGACTTGGTCCTCTCCAGAAGGAGAACATTTACTCCTTAAACCCCCCCTTGTCAGAGAACTCTCGCCCAGCCAAAGTAGATCTCCAGCTTTGCACTGATGATGGGCAAATACCCAGAAACAAGTGTCTGATTTGTGTTCTTATCCGAAGTCCTTTGATAAGGCCTTTTTTTTTTTTTAAAGGGTCATTGTTGCTTTTTATCATTGTTACTACTTTTTTATTTTTTTTTCGACAATTTTTTTTTTTTTTACTATTTTATCACTAGAGGTTGCAGAAGTGGTGTGGGGGTGTTAGAGATGTTTTTGTGCTGGCATTAGTGAGTGCAAATTATAGAAATCAAACATAGGCCAAGATGGGGGGCAAATCTGCAGCTACAATAGGTCAGGGACAACATCGGATAATTGTACAAAGTACATTTGTACGTATTTCCAGGAGACTTCTGCAACTTTGCGTGATAAAGCTTTTCAGGACTTTCCTAATGTATTTAATAATCTTTTACCATGAGATGCGCGGTAATTTTAAAAATAATTTGTCGGCAGGATTTTACCGCCCCCCCCAAACTATTTATATGCGCATGTAATTCTTTAAAACAGAAGTCCATGGTCTGTCCATTCATGTATTAGGAGAAATCGTCGTTTGAATGGACATTGAAATGAGGCTGATGGAAGATCTGAAGCCTCTGTCGCTTATTTGACAGGAACTACGATGTGACTTCCGACAAAGGAGCTGTCAGTCAAACTGGAGGGCGGCGCTGGATGGGGTATAGAGCTGGAGTGACAGAGGCTTCAGATCTATCCTAGCTCTTCAGCCTCTTTTACATATCCATTTAAACGCTGATTTCTCTGTAGCTGAGGAACGGACTGGCCATGGATAGGTGTTGCCGGACTTGTCTTTTTGAAGAGCTGCTTGCACATATAGATAGTTTTGGAGGTGATGGATTCCCTTTAAGACATTTTAATACTGACCATGGTCACATTAGTCAAACAACATGGCGGCACAAGCAACACTAGCTTTTTAATCAGCTCAGTGCCACATAGAAAATAAAAGCAATATATACTGCCCTCCTGCAGCGGCGCTGTTCAAGGCACATGATGTGACATTGGCTACAGCAGTCACGTAACACAACCATCAGGAGCCATTGATCGGCTGCAGATCACCAATATTTTGTCCAAGCGGACCACTGACCGACAACTGCCTCATGTATGTCCAGTTTAAAGGGGTTGTTCACTGCTATCTTTTCTTTTACTTTGAGCCTAAAAAATAAGAGGCAGGGAGTTGGTAACCAAGGCAGCTACCTCTCTGTTGCACCAAGCGGTGTCTCAAAGCAGTTACCGAACGCTCCTTCCGGCGATTTAGCTGCTTCATATCAACAGAGCAGCTCCTCTATAGGGTTTATCTGTCAACAGGGTGGCACTGCTGACGTCATGCTGATTGACAGTCTGCTCTCCGCAGTTTGACAGCAGACTCTTCACTGCCTATCAGCATGTCTTCCACTGCCTAGCCCCATTAAACAGAGCAGAGCGGGCAGAGAAGCTGCTGCTTTCTTGACGTGACATCAGCGGAAGCCGATGGGGACCACTCTGCCGGCAAGGATCGGAGCCAGGTAGAACAGGCAGGTAGTTAGGAATTACTAGACTGTTCTTAGGCTTGTAGTTTAAAAAAAAAAAAAAGGGGTGTAATCCTGGATAACCTTCCTAACAATGATGTTGACTTCTCCAAATGCAGAGATGAATAATTCACAGTAAGGTGCTCATGCTATTAATAGGGGTGTTGTACATCTGGTGTGCTGCCAGTGTAGAACTTGCGTTGGGGCGAATAGATTCACAGGACCCGTGAAGCACATGTGATGTCTCGTCAAGCCTGCTAAAGAAATGAAGACCCACCAATTATAGGAGGTAGGAGGTGGTCCTTCCAGTGGCTACAGAATATTGACATACATGGTCCGGCAAATCGATTCACAGGACCCAATCCATCAGTCACGTCAATAACTTGTGGCCACTGGACAGGAACCCTGAGAATGGCCTCCTACCTCTTTGGCATCCACGGCTTTGCTTCTGATTAGCCGGAGTCTTGCAGTGTGATCGTTGTGGTGTGAAGCACGTGATGTCTCGTCAAGCCTGCTAAAGAAATGAAGACCCTCCAATGATGGGAGGTAGGAGGTAGTCCTTCTAGTGGCCATAGAATGTTGTCATACATGGCCCATGGTCCTGCAAATCGATTCGCACCAACTGTAGATAAAAGTAATTCCAAAATTCCCACAGATTTTGAATATTTCAGCTTTTTCTGAGGAGCGTTACTTTCCAGTCTTCATGTTGGCTGATCTCCACGTACACAGTGATGTTTATTCTCGTTTTCAGCGATTCATCCCCCGATGGACCGTGAATCAGGTGTTGCCTTCGTTTTATTGTCTGGACAGTGTCCAAATGATTGCATCCCAGCTCACACTGAGTATGTGGTCCCGAGGTAGCGGGTGTTATGGGATGAGTAAGGTGCTTTGTACTTCTCTTCGGGACTTCAAGGGGGTTCTTGGCATTCTTAAACCTTTACCTGCTTAGTCATAATATAAGGCGACATCGCTCCGTTATTGTGGCTTTTACTTTGTATGCTTTTTCTAGTTCTCTGAATGTATCCATGCAATCAGTTGGTGTTGTAATCCACATAGCCATGGCTATATCCAGGGCCGTGTAGGAATCGCTGACCTCTGGATCCTAATTACATGCTAAAATGGATTGTCAGGTTCAGAAAATTAATTTCCAAGAAATATGAAGGGAGGTCCCTGTTCAGGACCTTTTCTGGTACAGCGGCTTGAAGGAGAATCTGACGCATTCATGTTTTCAATGGACAAACTATTTCTCATCGGGCACTTAGTAATTCTTCGTTTGCCCTGTGGAGGCGCTGCAGAGAATTTGAACACTTACTAATTACAGAAAAGCGTTGGGACAATCTGTGATCAAGTTCTCTTAAGGAGACCCTACTAAAAATATGTATTCTTCAAACCACAACAACCCATTTGATCTCTAACGATTATCAGTGTCTTTTTATTGCAACTTTAAACCCTTTGACAGCACCATAAAGAGTGACCGCATCATGATAATTAATGGTCCCTCCTTTCCTCGGATCACTAAATGACACAGATCAGAATATATTAACACGCAGGACTATACCAGTACATTATTGCTTTATTACATTATTAGATCCCTTTAAATATTTTTTTTAACATCTCTATTTTAAAGTTTGTAAAAAAAAATAAAGCAAACCTGATCTTGTACAAAATATATTGCATTAAAACAAAAATCTAAAATTAATAGGTATTCACGCTGCCATAAAAATCAAACACGTTAAAGGGAATCTGTCAATAGGATCAACCCTCCTAATCCGTGTATACGGGCATGTAGGTCATAGCATGCTGAATCAAATGATACCTTGATACCTGCGACCTGATGTCTTATTAATGAGAAATTCATGTTTTTCTTAATATGTAAATGAGCTGTTAAGATCTATAGGCCGGACATAGATCTCCCATGAGAATCTGCCTCCAGAGATCATTTTAAATGAAAGTGAGTTACCGGTGTGAGACATGTAGCTCAAGAGAGCAGACTGTCCGTCATTACATGTCTCACACTGGTAATGCCCCTTTTATTTATAAACTCTGGAGACAGATTCTCAGGGAGAGCCATGTCCGGCCCATAGATCTTAACAGCTAATTTACATATTAAGAAAAAATGTGTTTTTTTCTGGAATGTGACATCAGAATGCACGCATCAAGGTGTCATTTTATTCTGTTTCCCATGACCTACATGCCCATATAGACGGCTTAGAAGGTCTGATCCTACTGACGGATTCCCTTTAAGGCTACTGACATGCAGTGAGGAAATGAAGAAAAATCTAACTAGTCTTTAAAGGATTTGTCCAACACTTGCAATCCTCTGCTTAAAGAGAAGCTATTATTAGAAAATGACTTACTGACTAAATCCAATGTGTTTTAACCCCTTAAAAAGTTAGCGACATTTAGGTGGTAAAAAATCAACTTTTTCATTCCCATCATGCCACTTTGTATTCATTCCTGAAAGTCACCTGAAGGGTTAATAAACTACCTGACTGCAGTTTTCAGTATGTCAGGAGGTGTTGTTTTTATAATGGTATTACTTTTGGGGTTTTTCAAATATATAGGACCCCCAGAGTCACTTCAAACCCGGATAGGCCCCTAAAAAAATAATTTTGTAAATTTCCTTGAAAAAAAAAAAAAAAAATTACTGCTACATTTGTAAACCTCCTAAAATGCTTCCAAAATAAAATAACATTTTACAAATGGTGCCGATGTCAAGCAGACATGTGGGAAATGTTATTTATTACTGCTTTGCTTTGGTATGCCCATCTGAATTAAAGAGATAATCATTCAAAGTTTGAAAATTGCTATTTTTTTTTTTTTTACAATTTTGTCAAATGTCTGATATTTTTTGTAAATGAACACAAAACATATCGACCTAAATTTACCGTTATCATAAAGTATAATGTGTCACGAAAAAACGATCTCGGAATAACTGGAATTTGTCAAAGCGTTCCAGAGTTATTACCACATAAAGTGACACTGGTCTGATTTTTAAAATATTTTTAAGATTTGTCTCTGTCACTAAGGGGTTAAATTATTTATTTATTGTTGGCGTATAACAATCTGGTTTAAAAATGGAAATCTTTCAGTTTTTCCTCTGACCACTGTACTTTTTCTTAGACTCTAACTTCCGGAGATCCACATGTATATTATTCACATTGGTCAGATCTTGACCCCGTCTTTTGTATTGACGTGTCTAATGAGCGTGTGCAAAGGTCATTGTGACGGGAGAGAGCAGAGTGATCGCCTATTGTGATTGGTGGATCCTATGTTGGTGTATAGAGGTGTTACCTGCCGCTGTAATCCTGCCTCTAATGATTAGAATCCTTGCTGAAAGCTCTTCCTGAAAGGCCAGGAGGTAGGAGTCTAAAAATCCCCAATGTCCAGTGTGAAAATTGCAAGATTACTTATTGTATTTATTAATACAGGTTGTGATATGAAAATAGTCTTTTTTTTTTTTTTCAAAATACTTATACCACCGATTTAAACATTAAAAAAATAAAAATAAATAGGTCCGTATCTGTTTGCTTCTTTTTAATTTGACAGACGAGTTAATTTTTCTCTCTCTTTATTCTATCACTTACACGCGTAATGCTGTGTCTACTACTCTCCTCGATATCAACATCCAGCAGGAGGCGCCGCAGCTGCTGATTGTCTGCAGCCTTCACTTTGTGTCCGAGTGCGCTCCTTCCGAACAGAATGTGACAGGTGCAGCCTATCAGATCTGCTCGGATCTAAAGGTCTCATCTAAGGGTTTCAAAAACATAAATATAATATAAACTTTTTGTAAAAGAGTCAATGAGTAAAGAAATGTCCATCAGGTTGCTTTACTTCCCAGTGCCCTGTCTATCCATCCTGTAAGCTCCATAATTTGTTTCCTCCTTGGTGCTGCAATATCAGTGTTTAAGTGTATAATGTGTGTGTTGTATTTAATGTGTTGTATTTAATGTGTGTTCGTGTTCAGTGTGCGTGTGTTGTATTTAGTGTGTGCTGTATTTAATGTGTGTATACATACTGTACATATAGAAGTATATTTATTACAATACAATATTTATTGAGATAATTGCTTTTCTTTACACAGGAGCAGCCAACATCCGAAAATACTGGAGTCGTTATTACCAGGGATCTCAAGGAGTCGTGTTTGTCCTTGATAGTGCCTCGTCTGAAGAAGACTTAGAAACTGCCAGGAATGAGCTCCATTCCGCCCTGCAGCATCCACAACTATGCACTTTACCTTTTTTAATACTGGCCAATCACCAAGACAAGCCAGCGGCCCGGTCCGTACAAGAGGTAGGTGATGTCCTCTGCCTTCTGGAATATCCATTAGCACTTGGTGCGGTAAGAAGGAAGGTGACCTAGTGTCAGTGTCTTGTGTGTAGGACATTTAGGGGCGATCATAAGGTGTGTCGCCTGAAAGAGGAGGCGAAACTGGGACGTTTCCCTTATTTCCAGTTCCCATTACTCCATTGGAGTCATCGACTTACTCGCCATGAAGACTATATACAAGCCGATCGGCGCATTTACTCGTCTGTGACACAGGCTGGCGGAACAATGGTGGAGACAGATCAATCGCCAACATGATTGTTCGGTCCCTGTGCAGTGTCAAGTTATCAGCGGCACATGTTCTGAATACAATTTATTGATACGCTGCGTAAAAATCATTGTACCAGAGGAACAAGTCTTGTTGGTCTGTTTAGTTGGGCCAATAATCCAGAACAAGCGTTTCTGCTGACAGCCATTTGTCGATTATTGCTTCGTCTAAATAACCAAAAGTTATTTTGTATTTGGTTTTTCCTGAAAGGCCAAGGGTCATACATACAGAATACTCGTCTTATTGAAGGGTTGTCCAAGCTTGGGATGAAAGTCTCTGGTCATTCTATGTGACTCCTGACTTGTGTGAGCAGTGTGCACACTGCCGGGATTCCCCCGATATCGCCGCTGCAAGCAGCTGCTGGTGCCTTGCCTGCTGGTATACAATTTGCATATTGTCAGTCACATACTGACTAGACGTGCTCGCCCTCTCTGTGCACTTCTGTTAAGAGAAGACGAGCACGTCTAGTTGGTATGTGACTGCCTACTTGCATTGGCATTACCAGGGAATCCTGACAGCGCACATTCTGGTAAATAAAGTCTCCAGTCTCCAATCTTCATTGCTTCCTTAATTTCCAGTTTGCAGCCGGATTCAAGTTCCCAATTTTTCTCTCCCAGTAATATAGGCTGGTTGTGAGGTCTGTGTATACCTCATTTGCTGCTGTCTTAAGTAGCTCAGCACAGCTCACTTTGTGCTTTCTTATAAGCGTTTTTTTTTCTGCCCTCCCTGAGACTGTTCATGCTTTATCCCCCTCCCACGTTGTGTAAGTGTCGTAAAAACACCACTCCCTTCCTGCTGTTATCTGTAACACTGAGAGAACAGGAGAAGAACTGAGAAAGTCGTCAATCTGAACAGAAGCACTGCCGGACTTGAAACATTTTTACGGAGCGCTCTGCTTGATAAAGGACAGGATGTGGATGAAGTGGCACGGGCCTCTGTTATACAGCGTACATGTCTCTGCCCTGGTTCTGTATTTTAGGTAACAGACAGAACGATGTAATCTGATCATGTCATTTTATTCCGCTAATATCCATCAGTTTGGAGACCGAGAAATCTAGTTTCCCCCTGCAACGCTGTCACCCAATAAATCCTTGCTATAAATCAGAGTAGTCTTTCAAGCATTGTTAAAGACGACATTTGGCAGCAGTGTGCGGTGCTATTTATACTTGTATCATGCGGTATATAGGGTAGCATACATTCCTATTGTATGAATGGTGGGACAACTCCCTTTTGTGGGTTTAGTTGTATCAAGAGAAATCGCATTGAGTTTTTTGCTTTTAGGCTATGTGCACAAGTTCAGGATTTCTTGCAGAAGTTTCCTGACAAAAACCAGACATTTCTGCCAGAAATCCACATGCTTTTTTTTTCGCTTTTTTTACGCGGTTTTTACACTTTTTTTGCGTTTTTTCCCAATGCATTAAATAGCAGGAAAAACGCGAAAAATCCGCAAAATTAATGAACATGCTGCTTTTTTTATCGCGGAAAAAAAACGCATCATGTGCACAAAAATTGCAGAATGCATTCTAAATGATAGGATGCATATGTATGCGTTTTTTATGTGTTATCCTGAAAAAAAAACACGAAAAATCCTGAATGTGTGCACATGTCCTTAAGGTTAAAATTTAATTCTATTACCAATTCCAGGTTTTTTTCTTTTCATTTTTTTTATGTAATCTGTTGTAAAGTTGAAATCCTAATAATAGGGAGAATTTTAGCATCTGATACCCTGGGTTGTGCCCTCTTGAAAAATGACAGCCAGTTATGGCTGCCATGATGGCGCTTTTAGTGTTGTCGCTCCGTCATCCACTGGTAGCCTATAAATCTGCATGATGGCATATGACTGTGTGAACTAGGTCTAAGGACAGCATCAGGATTATTGTCAGTTTTGAACTAATGTAGTCTAGAAGCATTCCAATCATCGTATCATATAGCTCTGCGTACTGACAATTGCTCATTTTGCTTTTCTATCCTGTTAAATCTTCTTCTCTTCTCCATTAGGTCTATGACATGATGTGATTAAAAACAGACTAGCTGAATCCTAAGCCACATGAAGAAACAGGAAGTCTTTTTCCCTGTACGAGTCATCATTGGAACTAAAATTCTATATCCCTGCAGAGTCACTGGCAGCCCAGCTCTACTTCCTCTTCAACTCCTAACCCACCTGCTCTACTCTCCCACACCACCTTTCCAGGGACTTGGCAGTGAAGTAGAATTGTAGTTCTAATGATGACTCATACAGGCGAAAGAATTCCCATTTCTTCATAGAGCTTAGAAGGATTTGTGAGGGAATCGGTATCAAAAACCACTTCAAATACTCTTCGAATGCTGATCTAGAAGCAGAGCTGGTTTAGTAGTAGTATGTGCGCTTGTTAAGTAATTAATGCAGAAATTTTTGCACCATTTCTGCATTTATTGGCTGGAAAACGCTGTTTAAAATAGGCTTTTTTTTTTTTTTTTTTACATGCTTTTTTTGGTGCTGATTTTTCCCCCACTCCATATGATGGAAATCTGAAGCAAAAAACGCTGAAAGAATTGACAAAGCTGCAAGCCAAAAAAGCAACCCGTGCATTGCACTTCAGGATTCTCATTCACTTGACTAAATCTGCTCAGAAAGAAAACTGCAACAAGTCTGCAACGTGCGCACAGGCCCCTAGTGTTGGTTTTTTTTCTTTCCCCAAATTCTTCATCACTTTCGATTTTCACTTTTTAGCGACAGTAAATAAAGTCCGTTCTGAGGATCCGTGCAGTAGGAAGCACTCGCGGTGAACTTTTTGCCATCTTTGATTCTCTTTTTCTATTCATCCTTTTTAAAAGACGCAATCCATTTTCTTTTTTTTTTTTCCTCTCCCCTTGGGTCTTGCAAAGGTTAGCTTTGTAGAGCAGTGAGAATGTCAACTCGTGCGTACGAGCCAGGCGCGATAAAGGTAATGTTGAGGGCAGTCTCTGTCTATTATATCTTCCGAAAACGAGTCTGTGTGGTCTTCTAGGGGAACAAATGGCACGTCAGTCTGCACAATGAATAGTGGTATCGGAGAAGCCCTGCGCCCTAAATTATGGCCGGAATTGACGGTCACACATTCTGTCTGCATTCACCTCCACACATGCGGAGCACATGCCTGCTGGACTTCTGCAGCTTGTTGGTGTTGTCGTGCGGAGTCTTTTTTTTTTTTTTTACATGTTCTTTTATGTTTTTATTTCCACTCTGGTCTATTATTACCATGCCACATGCAGGCTTATCAAGGATGACATTTCTGGCCAAGGAGTAAATACCAGCATCTAAATGTTTGCACATGATGCAATGGGGGACGGTAATGTCTGTCCACCTTTGGGTCAAACTTTTTGCATATCTGTTTTCCAAAAGGCAACATTCAATTAGTCTCGGGTAAAAATGTCAGGATCGGTATATTACATGTAGTAGAACCACTTGGCACCATTCATGGTGATGATTCTGGTACTCTGCAGTACTAAGAGCTCGTACAGACGGAGGTATGAAGTCAGTACTGACAAATCTACTGTAATCTTCCATAGTGCCTCTTAATATTAGCAAAAAAACTAACTTGAAGTTGCCTAAAACAGGTTAGGAGTTTGCGGAGATCTTAGGCTGTGGTAGAAAGGAACCTGTCACCTTGCACATGGAGTCCGATCTGTGGATCGTATGTGAAGGAGAAACTGAGCAAAATTATATATAGGTTTGTTGGAAAAGATTTGGGCTCGTATGGGTGACGTTTTCCCTTGCGGAGAGTGACATGCCGAGGTGAGGAGACTTTTAAGCCACAATGCTTCTCTGGGAAATGTGCAAATTGTCTCTTCGGAGAGCAAGAGGACTAGAACTCTAGTGCCACCTATAGGAAGTAGCAATCCTAAAAAGTCAATATCGACTCTCTAACGAGCCTTAGGATAAAAGTCAAAAAGCAAAATCTCTGTTTGCAGATGCTGTGTTTTGGGGTACTGCCCCTCGTCAGTGCAGAGTGTGAGATCTGGTTTGCCTGGGTGAGAGGCGTCAAACCAGGATTGGAAAAGATTTGCTATATAACTTGTTTCTTTATTAGTGGTGAGTGAATGTGCTCAGATAAGGTGTTATTGCTCGGGTGCAACCGAGTGTCTTCGGCGTGCTCGAATAATATGTTGGAGTCCCTGCGGCTGCATGTTTTGCGGCTGTTTGACTGCCACAACACATGTAGGGATTGCCTAACAAACAGGCAATGCCTGCATGTGCTTCAGCTGTCGAACAGCCGCGAAACCTGCAGCCACACATGAGCATGCTGGGGTAACACCTTATCCGAGCACGTTCGCTCATCGCCATTTTTTATTAATTTAGTTTGTATGTAAGAGTCCGGTGGACGGTTCTACTAGTGATTGACTATCTACATGCAGTGTCATACAGGGAAGCCTGTCAATCACTGAATAGGACCGCCACCGGACTCGCATGCATACAGACGCTAGGGATTTCAATGAATAAAATGCAAGGTTTACTGAAAATCTTCCCACAAAAAGTATCAGTCTGGTCAACTCCTCCTGGTCCATAACCCCCCTACCTGAAGATTAGGTACCATTTTCAGTGTCGCAAACATCTTCAACTTTTTTGGGATTAGAAAGGAATTTACTTTTTGTCCAACATCATTAATAATACCTTCCAGGTACAATCCAAACAATGATTATAGTATTTCTTACGTGTTTCAGACAAAAGCGTGGTCAATTTTCAATGTGACAGGTTCACTTTAAGTAAAGCAATGGATTAATGCTTTGATCATTAGTAATGATGAGCGAATATACTCGTTACTCGAGATTTCCTGAGCACGCTCGGGTGACCTCCGAGTATTTTTTAGTGCTCGGAGATTTAGTTTTCATTGCCGCAGCTGAATGATTTACAGCTGTTAGCCAGTATAAGTACATGTGGGGATTCCCTAGCAACCTGGCAACCCCCACATGTACTTATGCTGGCTAACCGATGTAAATCATTCAGCTGCGGCAAGAAAAACTAAATCTCCGAGCACTAAAAAATACTCGGAGGACCCCCGAGCGTGCTCAGGAAATCTCGAATAACGAGTATATTCGCTCATCACTAATCATTAGCCTTCAGTTCTTGTGCCTCGGTCCCAACATCACCCATTGACACGTTCTACAGATTCCAAAGCCTTGATGAATAGGACATTATTTTTTTCCACAGTAGGCTAGATATGGATAATTGAGAATCACTGATCTCAAGATTAGTAGGTTTCCTGAGGTTGGACCTCTAACAGAAATATTGGTCAACCGTGGTTGGAGAACCCTTGAAGAACAGGCTTTGTGAAAAATCTACCTGGCTAGCACTAATCCCATGTGGACCTGAAGCTCCTTTCTAACCACAAACACATCTGGGATTTTCTTTTGGGATGTTCTGAACTCTGTTTCCCGTTGAGTACTATTGGGTTCTAGATTTGATGATTTTCACTTTATCTGATAAACTATGCTAATTCTTTGCTTATATTTTTCTTCCATTCTCACTTTCCTTTGATCATTGATCCGAAAGACCCTACTCTCCAAAATGTTTCCTCTTTCTTTTGACATGGCTTATGTTTTGAAACCTTCCTTGAGGAACCACAAGCCGTTCCACTTGACTAACTTGTGATCTAATGAGCACTGAGACAGGGTTTTAGAGACCATTTTTGTTGCCGTTGAGGAAGGCTGGCTAGACAAGGTAGGACAGAGGCTAGGTCATTAAAGAATAGCGTGAAAGGCTCATTAGCCTACATTAGTTTTGCTAATTCACTTCACCTCGGGTCACCATGGGCCAAAGATTTGGGTGCCATTAAATCTCAAGCTCTGGAAATCCTAGTGTTGCGTGCATTCAGATAGCAGAATGTTGTAAATTCAACTGTTTGCAACTTTTTTTGTTGTTTTTTTTTTTTCATGGGGATGTAGAGTCAAACCGGGATTACATTGTTATTTAAGATATTACTAGATGTATTAACAACAGACTTTACTTAAGGATTATCTTTAAACAGACCGGAGTGAGGTTCTGAGAGAGGGAGATGCTTATTCTTTGTAATTGTTACCATGTTCCATTATTTACTTATGTTGCCCATGGTGCGACCAATCAGCGCCGTTCTCCTCGGGGCTTTTGTGCGACGGCGCTGTTTAGAGGAATAACATTTTCTTGTTTATGCAAAACATTCAGGACAATATTTATAGGATTAGTTCAAGTCATTGTAGGTGTTGAAATAACTACGCACGCTAAACCCAAAGCCGTGACCGTTTAGAGAGCCTCGGCTTCAGCACAGCCTCTTCTGCTCCATCAACATCTTGTGTAAATAGTTAATTTACTTTTTTTTTTTTTTTTGAGAACTATAAGCTGGAGCTATAATGCTGTTCAGAATAGTTTTCCAAAACCCACCGATGGCCCTCCTATATACCTATGGTGAGGGATCTTCGTAACTCTGGTAGGCACTGGTGGGCATACTCTACAAACTCTAGCTCCACCAACGCGGCCTCATTGATAAGGGTGTTACCATATAACACAGAAACGATAAAATATTTTTGACTGTAATAATTGCATCATTTCATCTGTTTATCGGGAATATCTTGAAACAACCCCCTCATAAATGATCCTTTATATAAATTACTAAAGAAATGAAGGAAACTTTCATATCACAGTACTACCCCAAGTGATTTTATCTTCACGGATCTCAATCAGTTTTATTAGGAAGCAGAAGAGATTGTGAATCAATTTCGCCTTTGGTACAAATGTAATGGGCAACAGCAAGTCAATCCCCGAAAGGGAAGAGTTGTGTAGTTGGTGGCCCCAGAACTGACTGATTCTTCTCTAGTATTGCGTTTTGCTAGTGTCCTTGATATGATCGGTAGCATGAGGTGCCCATTTATGTAGCACATGTTTCCAGCTGCTCCAGGATAGCACATCCATACATGCAGTTGTATGAAGGTTTGCTGATCCTCCCACCAGTTACAGGAGCATGGAGCAGATACTTAAACATGGGACATTAAGCGAGGAGAGCAGGACAGGGTTGGAGAAGGACATCAACCCAGCAGCAGGGACTGGTATTTCTTCCTTTGTGCTGGGAGGACTAAAGGAGCACTGCCAGAACCCTTCAAAATGACCACTGGGCTACAGGTCTGCCTTTTCTAGCCAAACTGTAAGAGACTGACTCCATGAGGGTCCAATGTTCTGAAGTGGGACCTGTGCTCACAGGCCAATGCAGCTTGATTGGTGTTCCTCAGAGAACACCTTGTGTGGCATGTAGACCATCGGTGCCCTGTTTTTACAGAGCAATCTCACATTGAGCACATGTGACTGATGTGAAAGAGTCTGGAGATGCCATCATGAATGTTATTTTGCTTGTAAATTCAACCAAAGTGACCAGTTTAGCAGTAGGTCAGTGATGGTCTTGGGGAAGCATATTCTTGTAGAGTTTCGCAAACCTCCACGTGATAGTTAATTTTCCTCTGACTGCTGTTCGATATCCGAAAGAAATCTTCATTGTCAGACCGTATTGTGGTTCACTGGGTTCTCAGTTTTTCCTCGTGCAGGACAATGCCTGGCCTGATGTGGCCAGAGTCTGTAGTCAGTTCCTGGATGACAAAAACATTGTTGACATTGTCCAGCCTTAATGTTCCCCATGTCTGGAACATTATGTATCAGTGCATACTCTGTCTAGTAGAGCCACAGCCTGTCCAGGATCTCACGGATATCTTGACCCCCCCCCCCAAGGACACCATCCACCATCTCATCACGAGCATACCCAGATGTTGTCGGGAGTGCCTACAAACTTACGGGGGCCATAATGAGTCACATTTTCAGTTGAGGTTATAAAAGTCACTAAAATTTCATGCACCTGTGATTACTAGGATTTTCAGGACTATCCAGTTGGGTGATGATTTTCGTTTTCCAGAGACCCTTGATACATTAGTTGGTTCTAAACGGAATTCACAATTTTTGCCAGTAAAGATTTTCAACTTGAAGCTTTTGTTCATCAAAATTCGATCTGTAATTTCAAAATTCCTTCATTTTTTTTTTTTTTAATCAGTATATTTATTTCCACTCATTTTATGCTAAAACGTTATCACAAAACTTTTTGGGGCATTTTTAACAGGCATAATCATGAAAACCACCCCATAAAATAACTGAAAAGCGTCCCATATAATGAACTTAATGCACAGAATTCTCAACATGACACTTCTGTGCACATGTTCTATCTCATGTCACGTATATTTAGTCGCTTCAGAGTTCGGAAACCCTGTAGTGACATGCTTGTTCTTCTAGCGGCTTCTGCTTGGAAACCACTCGCTCTTTGTGCTTGAAAGTATACAGCAAAAGAGGCCGGCGGTGGGGCTGCTTTGAGGATGACCACAGAGGCACTGCAGGAAAACAACCACCAGCATTTTCCTGAAGCAGATTTGCCTGGGAAAACTCGACGGGTGCGCCGGCGTCTAAAAGATGCCATGTGCTCATAACGTAATGGAGACCAGCGAGAGGTAAGGAACGTTGCACGATGTAGTTATCTCTTTACTCATAGGTCACTATAGATCTTTTGCTGAGTTGGTCAATAATTTTAGTCCAGAAGGTACGCTAGGGAATAGTGGACGTCTTGGGGATTGACTATTGATTACGTTTTGCATTCTCTTGAGTTGAGCCACCAGAATGTAGACAACTCTTTATTCCTGTTATTATAGTTGTTCTTAATGTGCCATCAAGTCATACTCCTGGGGATGTAATGAGTAATGTTTCCTCGGAATGTCTTTTTTTTTTTTTTTTTTTTTTTTTATTACTTATGACCAAATTTGTATATTGGTTTATTCGTGAAGTTACATGCACATGAACTTTCATATGTACTTGGCGAGTTTAACACCCCCCCCAACAACAAAAAAAAAAGACCGTATGCGGTTTTATCACACCACCCAAACTACATTGACCGATCTGCTCTGTAAGGTAAATTATGGTAATAAGTTGACAGACCCCGTAATGAGTAAGTCATCTGGTCTCGGAAGGGAAACAAGATTATGGACATGAGTCTTCAAAACAATTTTGCCAGTTTTACACTATTGTACCCCTCCAACCCTCTTGGCAATGTATGGTAGCCCCATCACAGTATGATTCACCAATTGGGATCCCCATATAGTCCTCCATACAGTAGAATGCGCCCGGCATTGCCTTCCATACAGTGTAATGGCCCCACATATCCCATGATACAATATAATGGGTCACCATTGCCTCCCTTGCAGTATAATGGACATACCTAGCCCTCTATACTGTATCATGTACCCATATATTCCTCCATACAGTATAATGGGCCCTGCTATACCTTCAATACAGTATAATGGGCCTAAATAGTCCTTATCGTATAAGAGGCCCTGCCTTGTCTTCTGTACAGTATAATGGGCCCTGCATTGCCTTCCGAACTGTAAAAGAGCACCCATTGCTTTCCATACAGTAGAATATACCCACATAGTCCTCCATATAGTATAATAGACCCACATAGCCCTCCATATAGTATAATAGCCCCACATAGTTCTCCATACAGTATAATGGCCCCCACTGCTCCGGTCACTGCAACAAGCGCTCTGATCCTCTGTACTGCTCAGTACACGGAGCCCATTTTGGTGTCGTCAACGCTGAGATGTCAGTCGCAGAGGGAGAATGATGGCGGAGGGAGCGTCAGCTGACGCCTTCATTTTTCATCATTGTTTTAAAACGCATCGACATCCAGGATGCTGATACAGTTCAAAGTGCGATGACTTGTTGGGCAGGGAAGGTCTCCTGGTGTCTCAGGCCAAATACACTCACCCTTTCGGCCAGATTTGACCTGCGGGCTAGACTTTGACAATTGTGACCTACAGTGATTAAAATGTTCTATGCGTACGTCAAATTATTAAAAAAAAAGTATTAATGCCTCTTATTAAAAAATCTTCTCTAGCCTGTAAATTGTCATGTCAGTACAGAAATAAAGCCTGGGTCTATTCATCAGATCTAGAAAGGGCATACGAAGGAAATGCTCCAGACACAGTATACACATGGCGCACAAGGTTTACTGTACTTGGTTTCAAAGATAATTTTTTTAAATTCTAATTATGAAGGAAATTCTATACCGATTAGTCATTTATCATTTGTTGCTACACGGTAAAAATCATATTTAAAACAATATTGAGAATTCTTTAAGTGATCTTCTTTGTACTCGCAGATCACAGCGTCCAGACTGTTTGAATTGGGTAACAATAAAAGATTTAGTTTTTTTCTCTCTTGATTTAATATTTAGCTGGTTGTTTAAACTTGTCTCGTAGATGACTGATAGATCCCGACCTGCTCTCTAATCTGTCTGATTCCATCTGAAAAAGGTGTTGACTTGTGAGTGAAAAGGAGAAACCATCGGACAATAGATTAGTCAGATCTTAATTGTTAGATGTAGGCGGTCGTTGTTGATTTTATTTTATTTTTTTTCCATTTTTTTGTACCCGTAACCGCAGTTATATAATAAAGGGAGAATAAAACCGATGCTCCTGCTTTATTTCATACGTACTTTACTAAATGTTAAAATAACACCACGGCTGCCTACAGAATGACAGACCGCTACCTACACAACTCCTTTGACGTATGAATGAGGTATGTGAATGCGACCACCAAAAGAAATTCACATTTATTTCATGTTTTACATTCATACAGCGGTGAAATTCATTGTGTGATCTTGAAAAGGAATTCAACACACCTTGGTTCCAACCGTGAACGCTCACACGGATGGTGACAGACGATTTAAGGGTGAACGATGGGGAAAATGGTGTCCTACAATGAATGAAATCTTGAGGTTTTTATATATTGAAAATTATTTTTTTTAATTGGGATGGTCCCAGTGATCAGCTGTAATCTGTAGGGTACCTCGCCATCAAGTGTTAAATTTCCTTGCACTGCCACCACAGGACAATTGAAGAATTACATGGTGTCGGGTCATCCCTAGTCAATGCTTGTTTCTGTTCCCATCTAGATAACCCCCTATCAATGATTTCTCTAGGTGAAACAGATCGGCTTTCATATTGCTTGTGGCTTTTCTTTAACCCCTTAACGACCGTCGATATACCTTTTAACGGTGGCATTTAAGGGTACTTACTCCCCCGAGTGTCAGAAATTCTCCGGGGTCTCGGCTACGGGGGTAGCTGAGACCCTAGAGAACATGATTTCGTTAGTTTTTTTACCGATCCCAGTGTTGCGATCAACGTTAATCACGGAATAACGGCGACCGCAAAAAAAGTCCGATTTCCCATTTAATTTCTCTCCTCTGATATGAACTAGCAAATCAGAGGAGAGAGAAATAGGGTTCCCCGAGCCCCCCAGTACCTCCGGTGTGTCCCTGGTCTCTCCTGCATCCCCCGGTCCTGTCCCCCGGCCATCTGTGTCATCTTCTGGGAAGAAAATGGCGAGCACATGCGCAGTGCGCCTGCTGAGATCTGCTAGCCGGCACCCGGGAACAATAGGAAATTTTTCCTATTGGTTCATTTTGATCACTGTGATAGGGTCTATCACAGCGATCAAAATTTAAAAAAAAATGGTAAATCAAAGCCCCCTTTATCACCCCCTTAGTTAGGTAAAAATAATAAAATTTAAAAAATATATTTTTTAACTTTCCCGTTAGGGTTAGGGTTGAGGCTAGGGTTGGGGCTAGGGTTAGGGTTGGGGTTAGGGTTGTGTTTAGGTTTGGGATTACGGTTAGGGTTGGGATTAGGGTTAGGGGTGTGTTAGAATTGGGAGGTTCCACTGTTTAGGTACATCAGGGGGTCTCCAAACGCGACATGGCGCCCACCATTGATTCCAGCCAATTTTGCGTTCAAAAAGTCAAATGGTGCTCCTTCCCTTCTGAGCCCTTCCATGCTCCCAAACAGTGGCTTTTCCCCCCATATGGGGTATCGGCACACTCAGGAGAAATTGCACAACAAATCTTGTGGTCCATTTTTTCCTGATACCCTTGTGAAAATGAAAAAAATAGTTTCCAAAGTAAATTTTTTGTGAAAAAAAGTAAAATGTAATTTTTTTTTTCCTTCCACATTGCTTTAGTTCTCGCGAAGAATCTGAAGTGTTGTTAAACTTCTTGAATGTGGTTTGGCTCACCTTGAGCGGTGTAGTTTTTAGAATGGTGTCACTTTTGTTTTTTTTTTTGTTATATTGACCCCCCCCAAACTTGCTTCAAATGTGAGGTGGTCCCTAAAAAAAAAAGAGAGAATTTTGTAAATTTTGTTGGATTAATGAGAGATTGCTGGTCAACTGTTAACCCTTATAACTTCCTAACAAAAAAAATGTTTCCCAAATTGTACTGATCTAAAGTTGATATGTGAGAAATGTTATTAACTATTGTGTGACACCACTCTGATTTAAGGGTACAAAAATAAACGTTGGAAAATTGCTAAATTTTCTAAATTTTTGTAAAATTTCCATTTTGTTTTCCTAAACAAGCGCAAGTTATATTGAAGAAATTGTACCACTAACATGAAGTACAATGTGTCATGAAAACTTATTCTCAGAATCAGTGGGATCCGTTGAAGCTTTTCAGAGCTATAACTTCATAAAATGAGTGGTCAGAATTGTAAAAAATGCCTTGGTCATGAAGTACCAAATTGGCTCTGTCAGTAAGGGGTTAAAAAAGTTTCTGCACTTTTAGAACGTTTTCCCAGACGAGAGCAGACTTAAGCTGAATGTTTATTTTTTATTGATCCAAGGGCAATCAAAACTTCTGAAGTGTCTATCACAAGTCAAAAGATTTCTAAAAGTGCTGTGATTTGTCAATTAACCATGTTCCCAGTTCATAGATCCACAGTATAGTCGATGCCAGTCCTAACCCCTCGGGCACTGGTTTGAGTGGAGAGGTGGTCGGGATTCACATCCAAATGGTAATTCCTACTCCTTCTCTACTAACTGTAAAACACATCAGGTCCCTGTTCTTGAGATGTGTGTCCTATTATTGGGGCCGACCTATTTCCTACACATTTATAGCACGTGCTGTGGATAAGACATAAATGTACAAGATTGCAATAATCCTTTAACGTTTCTTCATATTTTGCGTATTGAACAGTATGAAAATATGAATTGTTCAAATATCAATTCTGGCAGTTTAATCTTTTCCATGTCCATTTCCATCAAGTTAACCAGTCATTTCCTCCTGAATGACAAAGACAGTGTTCTTAGAATCATAGAATGTTAGAAGGGACCTCCAGGGTCATCGTGCCCAACCCTCTGCTCAATTATCTCAGACAGATGTCCGTCCAGCCTCTGTTTGAAGACTTCCATTGAAGGAGAACTCGCCACCTCTCGTGGCAGCCTGTTCCACTCATTGATCACCCTCACTGTCAAAAAGTTTCTTCTTGTCAATGTTAATCTTCTGATATTGTTTTGGTTAGGATGAATCAGGCATTTTAGTGGAAACTCTTAAGAATTTGTATGTTGGGAACTCCCACCCCCAATACCCCCCCCCCCCCCCCCCGCTACTGATTGATTGTGCTTTTTTGCCCAGAGTGAGTGCTGCCTGAACTCGGGCCACGCGGCTTCAGGAGGCGTCCACACTGACACGGTGTACTGTCAGGCCCAGCTAGTGCCCTTGTGCACACGCAGAAGCACAGGCTGAGGACCAGCAGCACTAACACTGCGCAAGCGAGAAGAGTCAATAAGAGGCCAGGGAAGTCCCCGAAATGCAAAATGAGAGGGAGTAAGGGTGCAACAAAGCCACCACATTCCAAAATAGATGGCTGAAGTGATGGTGATGTTTAACATTTTAGGGTCCATGGTTCTCCAATAAAATTGAAAGCAGCCGCAGTGCCACCCTATGTGTCCTGCAGAATAAAGCTAGACTGTTCTCCAGAATACTTAAAGGTGAATTTCCATCTGCAAGATCCTCTCCCAATATGTAGTACTCCAGGGGTGGGGAATCATATTTTTCTGCCAAGGGCCATTTGGATATTTATACCGTCCTTCGGGGGCCATACAAACTCCGCCCGCAAAGTGCATCCTGACGCTGGCACTGGTGTCAGGACGTAATCTTTCATTGCATGCCCTTCAGTGTTCAGTAGTGAACACTGTGTGTGTGCTAATAGAGCAAAAGAAGTTAATGAGCTGGTTGTAATCAAAATACAGCTCCCTGCCCATGAATGCGGTCCCTGAGAATCTGCCCGGGGGCCTGATAAAAGGTCATCGAGGGCCTTAAATGGCCCTGGGGCCTGAGGTTCCCCACCCCTGCCTTACTCCATTTGCGGGGCATTGCAGTAGCTCAGGTATTCATGGTTACAACTGCTTGCAACTGTCATTATATGAGTGGTTGTAGCCATGGATGCATGAGTTGCCGCAATGCACTACACATGGGGTAAGCGATATTGTAAATCAGAAGAACTGTACTACATTACTGTTTGTAGGTATTCTATATTGCTACTCCTGGAATAGAACCGGCACATGAGATGAGTATGGGCTTTATTATTTTATCGGGGGCCGAACATTTAGTTTTAAGATGGGGCTGTCCCAGTAGTGCACAAAGCTTAAAGTGAGGGAACAGCTTTTCTGATAGCTTTTTACCATTGGCAACCATAGCCTTTGGCATTGCCAGCAATATTGACCATCTAATACATATGGGGGTGTTTCGACTGACTCCAAATAAGATGTCAAAGGGGAAAGAAGAATTAGGCAAGTTGTATTTTGACATCTGATCATTTATTCTCGCTGGACATAAAAGCAGACAGTGCCCTGGTCGCCTCACCCCATTGGGAACACGTATGGTAGACGTAGCTGACATTCCAAAAGTATGGCAAGAGAAGTCGGGAGGAGTTGCTGTTGGTCTACCAAGTGGACGTTTTTAGCCAACAACTATCTAAGGTCTAGGACCACCTTTTAGGATAAACCGATGTAGCAGGAACTAAACCGCCCCCCGCTCATCTGACGTAATCTACCTTTCTTGTATTGATTTATTGAAAAAAAAAAAAAATGTATATGTACTAATGCAAACCCCACGGCTTGGCACAATGGTGACAGCTTTTTCTTTAATAAAACATGTAAATGGATGACGATTAACGTCTTCTCCTAAATTTCTGTTCAAATATTTTTCTCTCTAAAAAAAAAAAACCGTACTTTGCAGCCTGGATCTTGGTGGGTGGGGGGAGGTGTTCTTGCAAAGCCCAGATCCAAAGATAGACGTCAAATAATTCCTCACCTTGCCCTATGGCAAGTGTGCTGAAGCCAAGGTAGCGGCCAAGTTCCACAGGTAGGATTTGTAGACGGCATTTGATGTCTCGGCCAACCTCGTTTATAGTTTAGTCTTGCACTGCTAAGTGAACCTGTCACAATTCATTAACGGCGTCTGGTCCGGTGGAACATTAAAGGATTTCTCCACATCGTGTTAACTGTTTGTGTCAGTGATCATTTTTTATATCCGTCTTGTCTCTTCTGAATCTGCAGCTGCTTCCTAGCGCCTGAGGCAATACAGAGACGGGTAATGGAAGAGTCCATAGCAAGGACGCTACACAAATGAGGCAGATGAGGACCATATCCTCCAACAATCCCCCCCGATTCGGGCTCACTTATTAGGTTGTAGACATATCAATGCAGTAGAAATCTAATGGTTGATTGAAGTTTCATTCTTCATATTTTAATGTTTATATTATTAATGACAGATTGCTAAATTGGCTTAAACTCTTGGCTCTGTCTTTGCCAAAAAAATAATCTTAACGTCCATAATTTATCTGTCTGCCATATGTGTGCTGACATGTTCTCCTGCAGTCGTCTGTCTGATCTGTATTGTTAATTGGTTCTTTAGCTTTTATACTAATTTATTTCAGAGTGTAAACATGGGCAGAGCCCTTTCTCTTTAGATCAGTCTACTTCTCACTGACTTGACTTTACCGGATGAATATCGTGGCTGACAAGTAACCTGAATCCTTTGTCTAGAGCTTATGTAAAGGTGAAAATTTGTTTTTCTCATGCACCTCCAATAATGACGCAGTGGGTGAGGATGTTCGCCTAAAGCAGGGGTCACACTTGCGAGTGCAATGCGACAAACTCGTGCGAGTCGCTCGCATCAATACCCGGCACTGCTGCCGGCACCCGATACCGGAGTGTGTGGCTGCATGTATTTCTATGTAGCTGACCTCTCCGGTCCCGAGTGCCGGCAGCAGTGCAGGGTATTGATGCAAGCGACTCACGCAAGTTTCTCGCATTGCACTCGCAAGTGTGACCCCGGCCTAAAACCTTTCTCTTTTGTAGATGAGGACCCAATGACCAGATGATCACAAGATGATCTGCTGTTGGGAACCTTGTTGATCAGATATATGGGCGGCAATGTGGCTCGGTGGTCAGCACTGTTGTTTTGCAGCCCTGGGGTCCTGAGTTAAAATCCCAACAAGGACAACATCTGCAAGGAGCTCTATGGTCTCCCCATGTTTGTGTGGGTTTTCTATGTTTCTCCGATTTCCTCCCACACTCCATATAACTGGGTAGCCTTGCATTGGGACTTCAGTTCGATGAATCAGTGGTTGCTTTTTGTCTCTTGGATTTGCATCACTGGGGTCCTAGGTTGAAATCCAATCACTGACAACATCTGCAAGGAGCTTCGATGTTCTGCCTGTGTTTGCGTGGGTTTTCTATAGTTCTCCGATTTCCTCCCACACTCCATTTAACTGGGTTGCGTTGCATTGGGACTTCAGTTCGATGAATCAGTGGTTGCTTTTGGTCTCTTGGATTTGCATCACTGGGGTCTTAGGTTGAAATCCTATCATGGACAACGTCTGCAAGGAGTTTGTATGTTCTCCCCGTGTTTGCGTGGGTTTCCTCCTGGCACTCCGGTTTTCTCCCACACTCCAAAGACATTCTGATGGGGAATTTACATTTGGAGCCCCAATGGGGCAGCGATTATATTTGTAAAGCTCTGTGGAATATGATGGTGCTATGTAAAACCAATATCTTAAATATGTAGAGAATCTGGCAGCTCATCTACCCTGCAACACCCTCACGGGGAAATTAAGCATTACAGTAATAGTATTGGGCTCTCAATGTAATGAATGGACATGTTGGTCTTGCAGCACATTGAGCCAGTCACGTCTCTTAAATTGTGAACTTGACTGGTGCACAAAGTTCAGCATTTTTCTGAACTTAGCCTTAAGCATGGAAATACTATTAATTTCTCCAACTGGGTGTATAAAATGAAAGCACCACTCCAGTATTTTTTTTTATTTTATTTCACAGCTGGAGTGGTGCCACTCATATTAATTCTCTATCCCTAATAACATGCTTACCAGTTGCTGTCTTCTGCTCTTCCCAGTGCCACTCCAGTTCCGATTCGCCATCTTCTGACTGCAACTTCTGACTTCCCGGATGTCAGAGGGAACAGTCAGAAGTTCTCATTGACACTAAAGAGATCCGGCAGGTCACAAACTGCAGAAGACGACCAGAGTGGCACCAATATAAGATGAAGGCTGCAGCTGGTAACTTAATGATTAGAGGCAGAGAAATTAATTAGTTGCACCACTCCAGCGCGCTGTTGAAACAAGCTGGTGGAGTGGTACTTTAAGTTGTGTCCGTAGACTATAAAGCATGTTTACAGCAGCATAAGCCACTTGAATGAAGGGAATGGTGCGCTGCTTGAACGTTCATGGACCAAAGTGCACAAAATTAAAAGCAAATGTGCAGATCTGGGGCCAAAGACACTGTCTCCTTCTGGAAAGAAGAATAAATTGCTGAGCAAAGCTCGACAGAGACAGAGGGCAACATCAATCCCGCTCCTTCCAGGGTGTCATGCTGGAAATGTTAATTGGGAATGTAGGTGGTATTGCAGCCCCTCACGGATTCGGTTTTATTTATGACACCGTCGACTACTTCCTCCTTGGGCATTTCCTTACCGGTGAATATATTGGATGATTATGTAATTGCATCTCACACGCTATAATGGAGCTGCACCAGAACTGGTAAAATAATACTGTTACATGGGAGCATTCATTGACTCCCTGTATAGATAGATCTATAGACATATTGTAGACACTAAACCTGATTATATGAGACTGTTTAAAAAATAAATTAAAAATAATATATATATATATATATATATATATATATATATATATATATATATATATATATATATATATATATATATATATATATATAGTGTGTGTGTGTATGTGTGTGTATGTATGTGTATGTATGTGTATATATATATATATATATATATATATATATATATATATATATACATATACATACAAGCTTGAGAAAGGCTCATTTGGAGCCGAAATGTTGCCCAGACGTGTGTCTGAATAAATCCTGCATATCACCAAAAGAATATGGAGTGCTGCCTGCTTTTTTGAATTGTATGGACTAAAGACAACCAGTGGACGGGCTGGGGGCTTTGCACCCGAAGATAAGTAAAGGATTTGTGCTGTTCCTTTTTTATTAATATATAGATATATATAGATAGATTTATTTTAGTTACTTCTTTGATAATTCAGACCTCCTACTTATTTTTAATGTTGGCTATTTAGTAGAACGCAGCTGTGGTCGATGACTCAAGCATGGATGCATTGCCTATAGGGAGTCCAAGGTAGTCTGAAATCCCCTTTCTGCCTCCATCAGGCTGCTGTTTATCTCTCTTCACCATGCTTTACACCAGCGCCGTGGAGTCTGGAAGCCAAACCACCATCTCAGACGCCTCTATTTCCATTTGGATGGGAAAGGGTTACTCTACCAGAACAGGGGGGCAACCATAATAGGTTGTTACTGAGAAGAGAAGGTAAATGGATCATGCGTGTTAATGCTATGGGCCCTGTGGGGTTAAATGAAAAACTGGATATGTCAGTGTTTCTGTGAATGTCTGTCTCCCGGTTAAGTTGTATGTTTTCCTCTTTCCTTCCTACATTATTCTGTCATTTTGATGTTATGGTACTTATGGTGTTATGTTTTCTTGTATATGATGTTGTTTTAGTCAATTTTAGTCACATTTTTTGTTTAATATTTTTAATTGAAAAGTAGGATGCTATGACGCTGGGGGTTGGGGAGGTAACCTATTAGTGGATATGGTTAGAAGAGTTCCACCCACCTTCAGTCAGTGTTAAGACCCGTGGAAGCGCATTTGCGCGAAACGGCCGTCGTCTTGTGGAAGCCCGTTTTTCCCTGCCTGTTCTGCACTTGACATGTTGTCAGAATAAAGTTTGGATTTTACCTGGATGGTGAGTGCCCGCTTTTTCTTCTAGTCATTTGCACTGGTCACTACTGAGCATGTGCATAAAGTGCAGCACAGATTAATCTCAACTAAAAGCCGAGATCCTTAGATCAGGGATAGAACAGATATTTATAGGACATTTCACAACTTTCACAAATTATGAAAACCTTTACAGCACATCCTGCTTTGTACTACGATGCCCAATGTATTATATATTTTAGGCCTCCACAGCCCTGCTCTACACTACAAGTTTTGTGCAGACCTCATTCCATCTTTTGAACACACAGATTAGCTTCATTAAGTAGAGATGATCCTTGTACGAGTGTAAACCAATTTGAGTCTATCAAGAACCATAGCCGGAGACCAAACTAGTCCGGAGCTGTCCCCTGTACGGCTCCAGGTGATTGTCAGATCTTTCGTGAACTGTACACATGGAAGAGACCTGTCAGTCAACTAGAGCAGAGGTGCCAAACTGCATTCCTCGAGGGCCGCCAACAGGTCATGTTTTCAGGATTTCCTTAGCATCCCACAAGGTGCTGGAATCATTCTGTGCAGGTGATTAAATTATCACCTGTGCAATACAAGGAAATCCGGAAAACATGACCTGTTGGCGGCCCTCGAGGAATGCAGTTTGACACGTCTGAACTAGAGCGATGCAGAAGACTGACCGGGTCATTTCAGAGAAACTTAAGCATAATTCTTGCATCTCACATTGCCCAGCGCTCTAGTGATCCCACTATTTGTTGTTAACTTTCCCACAGTGATGAGGAGGTCAACCTGCACTCCTGGAACTGCTGCAGCTAATCACCAGCCTCAGCCGTCTCAGATCATAGAGGCCACTATTACCGCCGAGACCTTGATTTTCTACAGCGTTCACATGGATGTATGTGATGTTGTGCGACCTCCCATTCTATATCCATGGGCACTAATATGGTTTCTTTTAAAAGCTAGAACAGCTTCCTCTCTTCTGGGAAGGTTTTATACAAGATTTTGGAGGTGTCTGCTTCAAATTTTGTCCATTCATCCAAAAAAGCTTTTGAGAGGGCAGACACTGATGTTTAAGGAGAGGCCGGGATCACATTCTTCATCCTAGTTCATCCCAAAAATATAGGATGGGGTTGAGGTCCAGGCACTGTGCGGCCGGTCGTGTTCTACCACACCAAACTCCCCCATCCATGGCTTAATGGACCTTTGTGTTCTGGACACAGTCATGGGGAACAGAAAAGGACTTTCCTCACACTGTTCCCACAAAGTTGGAAGCTAAAATAGTCAAAAATGTCTTGTTGTGAAGCATTAAGACTTCCCCTCACTGGATCTAAAGGGGCCGAGGCCAAACCATGAAAAACATTGTCATAACGTTATTCCTCCGCCACCAAACTTTACAGTTGGCACAATGTAATCAGGCCAGTAACATTGTCCTAGCATTCGCCACACCCAGATGCAGAATTGTGATTCCCCACGTTTCCACTTCTCCAGAGTGCAGTGGTAGCTGCTTTACACCACTCCATCCAGCACTTAGCATTGTGCTTGGTGATGTAAGTCTTGATGCATCTGCTCTGCCTTGGAAACTCATGCTATGAAGCTCCCGGTGGGGTCACCTTTATTGTGCTAATGTTAGTGCCGGAGGACGTTTGGATTCTGCATTTGTGGAATTAGCAGAGCATTGGTGCCTTTTCACTATGCATGCTTCTACTCTGTAACTTTATGTGGAGATTGAACCCACCCATGAGGAGTTCTTTCACAAATGTTAATAAATACAGCCTGCCTGGGGAAGGGCCGGATTTTTATACAACATCAGTAGCAAATGAAAAACCTATTTTCAAGGATTAATATACCTGTCCCAATATATTTGTCCATATAGTGTATAGTCACTGGTTTCACTGTAACATAGCCGTGTTGTGCCAATTCTTATTAGGTCAAAAACTGGTTGCCTAGAAGATAATTGAGCTATGGCTTTTTTTTTTAATCTAAAGTTGTATATATTTTTTATTTGCATTTTCTTTTTTTTTCTTGTTTCTCCTTTAAGCCTTTTTTTCTAGCTATTTTACTCTTTACTAGAAATTGGTGGTGGCTCCATAAGAAATAAATCTGTGTCATCATTTAGTCCGACACTTCCACATCCAAATACTATGAATTCCCAGAAAGTGATTCATGCTGAAGGTATTAGCAAGGTCATTCTCAGTTTAGGTTATAGATGTATTTGCACACATATGGGTTACTGAATAAATGTTATCTTTTCTCGGCCTGAGGTTGATGACAGGCTGCTCCTGGTGGGTCAGATGAAACTGAAACCTGTGTTTTCACGGAAGTTATTAACTCCTTTTTAATTTGCTATTGTGCAATGATTGTCACCGGTGAACCACTCTGCGCTGCCCGATGCTGATCAGTAGTACTTAACCTTGTACATGGTCTCTGAGCCACTTTTTGGGCCTCCCTCACTCACCTCGGTTGTGTATTCTGTAAGCTGTGGTCTTTTAGTAGGTGTAGCAAATAGCGATGAGCGAATGTGCTTCGATAAAGTGTTATCTGAGCATGCTCGGGTGCTGAGTGTCTCAGGCATGTTCGAATAATATGTTTGGGTCCCCGCGTACGCTTGTCTCGCGGCTGGCCGACAGCCGCAACACATGCAGGGATTGCTCTTTAATAATAGGGAAAATGCAGACAATCCATCCATCATGCAATCGAACAGTACATAAGGTATATACATCCATCATGCAATCGAACAGTACATAAGGTATATAATGTGTATATGTGTGTGTGTATGTGTATATATATACATACATACATACATACATACATACATACATACATACATACATACATACATACAGTGGTGTTCAAAAGTCCTGCATAGGATAAATTGATTTTTCAAGTTTTAAACGATTTCTGTCGAATATCTTCGATGCTAATATGACATATTATATATGGTTTTGTTCAGAATACAATTTTGCATTCTCTCCCTGTAATATTTTTAGCTTTTGAAGCAGTTTTGCCTGAAATTATTGCAACAATATGGGAATTGAAAGCACAACTAAATATTGTACAGCTTCAGATCCAAAATTAGCCAATCACAGATGAGGTTCTTGTGACCAATCATAACCTGGATATGGCAGCCAATCACATTACATCCCATCTGCTGCTTTGTTTGTTTTATCTGTTGGTCTATCTAGTGAATCATACTGTAGAGTTTTATGATGGGAGCCTTCAGATTTTTGTCATCGGAGGATCGTGTGCGAGTTGTGGTGCTACATGAAGAGGGTTATACTGGCCCCCGGATCGCAAGGAAGGTCGGCTGTAATCAGAGTACAGTCGTAAAAATTTTGCAGAAACATAAGCAGCTTGGAATTACCCAGGACAGGCCCAGATCTGGTCAGCCCAGGAAGTCAACTAAAAGGGAGGATAGAGTACTCATAAGAACATCCCTTGCCAATCGAAAGCTCACCTCTACTCAGCTTCTGCGAGCATGGCAAGAAAAGTGCAATATTGAGGTAGCAACATCAACTGTTAGGAAGAGATGTTTGGAAGCAGGTTTGAGAGGGTGCAAGGCCCAAAAGAAGCTATTGATGACAGCCATACAAAGACAAAGGTGAAAACTGTGGGAATTGAAATATTTAAAATGGAGGAAGGAGGAGTGGGAAAAAGTGCTATTTAGTGATGAAAGCACTTTTTGCATTTTAGGAAATGATGGCAAGTCTTATGTGAGAAGGTTCCCACATGAAGAGTACAAGCCAGAGTGTTTGAGCTTCTCTGTGAAACATCCGATGAAAGTAATGGTCTGGGGCTGTATGGCAGCCAATGGTGTTGGAAGAACAAGGTGGCTACTATTGACTGGCCAGCTCAGTTCCCGGACCTCAATCCAATTGAAAATTTGTGGCACAAGGTATCATTAGAGATATCTAGAAAACAGCCAAGGACCAAGAGTGAGTTGATTGAGGCTCTGATACAGGCCTGGAACCACATCATCACTCGTGAACATCTGCAGAAGCTTGTTCACTCAATGCCACAGAGATGCAAGCTGGTGCTCAAGAGCAAAGGCTGGCCAATAAAGTATTAGAAGCTAAAGATGCACTCAAAAGGCCCTTTTCAGGACTGAATTAAATAAAAAATAATAAATCTTAAAAAGTAAAATTTAAGTCTGTGTGAACTTGCATTGGAAGTTAATGAACTTAGAAACCTGTTCACCATTCTACACACTGTACTGGTGTAGGTATGGTTATGCTGTAAAAAAAAAATTATCAAAAATGCGCATACCGTAACAATTTATACACTTGGGACATATATATACAGTGCCTAAAAGTAGTATTCAACCCCCTGCAGATTTAGCAGGTTTAATAAGATGCAAATAAGTTAGAGCCTTCAAACTTCAAACAAGAGCAGGATTTATTAACAGATGCATAAATCTTACAAACCAAAAAGTTTTGTTGCTCAGTTAAATTTTTATAAATTTTAAACATAAAAGTGTGGGTCAATTATTATTCAACCCCTAGGTTTAATATTTTGTGGAATAACCTTTGTTTGCAATTACAGCTAATAATCGTCTTTTATAAGACCTGATCAGGCCGGCACAGGTCTCTGGAGTTATCTTGGCCCACTCCTCCATGCAGATCTTCTCCCAGTTATCTAGGTTCTTTGGGTGTCTCATGTGGACTTTAATCTTGAGCTCCTTCCACAAGTTTTCAATTGTGTTAAGGTCAGGAGACTGACTAGGCCACTGCAACACCTTGATTTTTTGCCTCTTGAACCAGGCCTTGGTTTTCTTGGCTGTGTGCTTTGGGTCGTTGTCTTGTTGGAAGATGAAATGACGACCCATCTTAAGATCCTTGATGGAGGAGCAGAGGTTCTTGGCCAAAATCTCCAGGTAGGCCGTGCTATCCATCTTCCCATGGATGCGTACCAGATGGCCAGGCCCCTTGGCTGAGAAACAGCCCCACAGCATGATGCTGCCACCACCATGCTTGACTGTAGGGATGGTATTCTGGGGGTCGTATGCAGTGCCATCCAGTCTCCAAACGTCACGTGTGTGGTTGGCACCAAAGATCTCGATCTTGGTCTCATCAGACCAGAGAACCTTGAACCAGTCAGTCTCAGAGTCCTCCAAGTGATCATAAGCAAACTGTAGACGAGCCTTGACATGACGCTTTGAAAGTAAAGGTACCTTACGGGCTCGTCTGGAACGGAGACCAGTGCGGTGGAGTACGTTACTTATGGTATTGACTGAAACCAATGTCCCCACTGCCATGAGATCTTCCCGGAGCTCCTTCCTTGTTGTCCTTGGGTTAGCCTTGACTCTTCGGACAAGCCTGGCCTCGGCACGGGAGGAAACTTTCAAAGGCTGTCCAGGCCGTGGAAGGCTAACAGTAGTTCCATAAGCCTTCCACTTCCGGATGATGCTCCCAACAGTGGAGACAGGTAGGCCCAACTCCTTGGAAAGGGTTTTGTACCCCTTGCCAGCCTTGTGACCCTCCACGATCTGGTCTCTGATGGCCTTGGAATGCTCCTTTGTCTTTCCCATGTTGACCATGTTTGAGTGCTGTTCACAAGTTTGGGGAGGGTCTTAAATAGTCAGAAAAGGCTGTAAAAAGAGATAATTAATCCAAACATGTGAAGCTCATTGTTCTTTGTGCCTGAACTACTTCTTAATTCTTTAGGGGGAACCAAACAGAATTCTGGTGGGTTGAGGGGTTGAATAATAAATGACCCTCTGAAAAGACTTTTCACAATTTAAAAAAAAAAAATAAACAAAGAAATAACATTCTTTTTTGCTGCAGTGCATTTCACACTTCCAGGTTGATCTACAGTCCAAATGTCACAATGCCAAGTTAATTCCAAATGTGTAAACCTGCTAAATCTGCAGGGGGTTGAATACTACTTGTAGGCACTATATATATTATAATCATTGAAATATGCAATCTAGCATATATATGCTACTATACGCATGGTAACATTTTGAGATTAATATGTCTTCGGGGCTATTTGTTAAAATATATATATATATATATATATATATATATATATATATATATATATATATATATATATATATACATATACATATACATATATATATATATATATATATATATATATATATATATATATATATATATATATATATATATATATATATATATATATATATATATATACATACACTCACCGGCCACTTTATTAGGTACACCTGTCCAACTTCTTGTTAACACTTAATTTCTAATCAGCCAATCACATGGCGGCAACTCAGTGCATTTAGGCATGTAGACATGGTCAAGACAATCTCCTGCAGTTCAAACTGAGCATCAGTATGGGGAAGAAAGGTGATTTGAGTGCCTTTGAACGTGGCATGGTTGTTGGTGCCAGAAGGGCTGGTCTGAGTATTTCAGAAACTGCTGATCTACTGGGATTTTCACGCACAACCATCTCTAGGGTTTACAGAGAATGGTCCGAAAAAGAAAAAAAATCCAGTGAGCGGCAGTTCTGTGGGCGGAAATGCCTTGTTGATGCCAGAGGTCAGAGGAGAATGGGCAGACTGGTTCGAGCTGATAGAAAGGCAACAGTGGCTCAAATCGCCACCCGTTACAACCAAGGTAGGCCTAAGAGCATCTCTGAACGCACAGTGCGTCGAACTTTGAGGCAGATGGGCTACAGCAGCAGAAGACCACACCGGGTACCACTCCTTTCAGCTAAGAACAGGAAACTGAGGCTACAATTTGTACAAGCTCATCGAAATTGGACAGTAGAAGATTGGAAAAACGTTGCTTGGTCTGATGAGTCTCGATTTCTGCTGCGACATTCGGATGGTAGGGTCAGAATTTGGCGTAAACAACATGAAAGCATGGATCCATCCTGCCTTGTATGGAGCATCTTTGGGATGTGCAGCCGACAAATCTGCGGCAACTGTGTGATGCCATCATGTCAATATGGACCAAAATCTCTGAGGAATGCTTCCAGCACCTTGTTGAATCTATGCCACGAAGAATTGAGGCAGTTCTGAAGGCAAAAGGGGGTCCAACCCGTTACTAGCATGGTGTACCTAATAAAGTGGCCGGTGAGTGTATATATATATATATAGTTCAAAAAAATAAAGGGAACAATACCACTACCTAGATATCACTGATGTTCTAGTTCCAAATATATATATGTGTATATATATATATATATATATATATATATATATATATATATATATGTATATATATATATATATATGTGTATTTATTATTTTAATAGCGCTGTTTAATTTATACAGTTTTTAGTCTGCTGTAAAGTAAATTTTACAACACATCAGCGTTCTCCTTATGGTGACTTGTTAGGTCGCTGATGTTAATTACTAGACTGATGACATAATGATAGATTAACCTTTCATAAAACCATTAAAAAAAAAAAAAAAAGCTAATCACAGAAGTTATGGACCACTGATCGGATGCACGTAGTGGCTGTGTATATACTAAGTATTTCTTCAGGGCCTTTTGAGGACTTAGTTGTTTTTGTGCTTTGTTTCCTTAAAGGAATTATCCATTGTATAACAAAAAACCCTGAAATTTTTCATTTAGGCTATGTGCCCATGTTCTGGATTTTTAGCTTTTTTGCTGTGGTTTTCCGCTTAAACGCTTACATTAAGCATCCCATCATTTTAATGCATTCCGCAATTTTTATGCCCATGCTGTGTTTTTTTTCTGCAGCATGTTCATTAATTTTGCAGAAAATGCACGGTTTTCCTGCAATAGAATTGTATTTGGACAATTGTAAAAAAAAAAAAATAATAAACGCTAAAAATCCGTGAAAAAAGAGCAAGAAATGCGTGCAAAAATGCGAAGAAACCACAAGCGGATTTCCTGCGAAGGGAGTCCAGATTTTGTCAGGAAAATTCTGAATACTTTCTGCACGTGGGCACATAGCCTTATACTTTTAATGTCTGATCTGCTCAGGGGTGGGGTGTAACTACAGTCGGTGCAGACGGTGTCAGTCGAACCAGAGTCCCGGAGCATAAGAGTGTCCAAAGATCCCCTACTTCCATATTAGAAGATCAATGCGAATAAAAAACTGTGATTTTTAGGGGCCCATGAACTTCCAGCTGTGCCGCTGCATGTGGCCTGCTCTCACCTTGAGGCACCTGTTTTCCGGTGCCAGGTCCTAACATTTCTTGCAGCTCTAGGTGTTAGGCCCGCGAAAGCAGAAGCTGTATTTCATGTATGAGGTTATAATCCCCATAACTTGCATGTAGCTCCTTGATGTACACATTAATGTTTCCACTCACTGATTGTGAGCAGAATAGTAGATGACGGAATATTTATATTTATCCACATTAATGGGTTATAATTCGGGATAGTTTAGCCCTAACCCCGGAAACACCCGACAGAAAAATATTAACGCCCTTAAATTAGCCACTTTTGGATTTTGCTTTGCCAGCCATTTTTAGGACCGTTGGCGAGAAAAAAAAAAAGAGAGAATATTCGAGATTAGTAAAAAGATTGTCACCTACCTTGGCCTCCACTTTAGTACTTCATGGCAGTCGGACCAGGGCAGTGTAAACTTGGCTGTCAGCCTGTGGGATCTAAATGAATCACTCGGCTCCACTACCTGAACCTGGTCACAGCGATGTTGCACAAGACTGTTTCGTTGTACAAGTTGAAGCCCACCATATCGCCTATTCAGTGTCTGATCGGACCCCTGGGACATCAGCCAATCTCCAAAAATGGGATTGAGGGACCCCTGATTGAATAGAACATTGGCATGACTGGCCAAGCAGGGAAAAATAACTTGCCTCACGTGACTAATAGCGAGAATTGTGGTTCCTTAGAATTTGATCTATTAGGTATGGAATAACATTACAAAAAAAAAATATTGGATTATGAAGTGATTTAGAAAAAACTTTGACTGTTTTTAAGCAACAGTCTTATCAGCAGGGTCTGTGATTTTTCAGTGTCATCATTTTGGGGTACATATACGGTAACTTATTAACTTGTATTATCTCTTTATGGCAAGGAATATGAACAAAATAGCAATTCTGCCACTGTTTTACTCTATTTGTTATGCTGCATAAATATTATTATTAGTTATTTTATGTAGCACCATTGATTCCATGGTGCTGTACGTGAGAAGGGGTTACATACAAATTACAGATATCACTTATAGTAAGCAAACTAACAATGACAGACTGATACAGAGGGGCGAGGACTCTGCCCTTGCGGGCTTACATTCTACAGTAAAAAGTTAGCTTTATTCTCTGGATCAGTTTTAATGCGGAGATACAAAATTTCTGATGTTTTATTTGTTTTATTTTCTTTGTAATAAATACACCCATTACAAAATCACTAATTTTTGCACCATATTCTGAGTCATAACTTTAGCCAGCTCGGGTGTGAAGTTGCCTTCACCAGACTGCAGATTTCAGCTCCTTCCAAAGGATTTGTATCAGGGTTCAGAGTAGCCACTTCAGAATAGTCCAGTAGCTCTTTAGCCATGGTTGGATGTTAACAGTGTGTTTTGGGTCATTATCCTGTTGGAGGAGCCATGATCTGCAGCTCAGACCATGCTTTCTGAAACTCTGTAGCACATTTTGTTCCAGAATGCCTTGATAGTTTTTGAGATTTTATTATACCTTGCACAGATTCATCCTGTGCCAAATGCTGCAAAGCTACCCCAAAACACAACTGAAACTCCTCCATGTTTCGCAGTAGGTACAATGTTTTCTTTCTGTGATTTATTTTTGTCTGTGAACATAGAGCTGATGTGACTTGCCAAATAGCTCCATTTCTGTGAAAAGAACATTCTCATGTGCATTTTGGCCAATGCCAGTCTCTCTTTTATACGATTTCCTTTCTACAGTGGTTTCCGCCTTGGTTGTCTTCAATGAAGTTCACTTTGGCCAAGACAGTGACAGATGTTATGATCTGACACTGATGGACCTTGACCTTGGAGTTCACCTTTAATCTCTTTAGAAGTTGTCCTGGGCTCTTTGGTCAGTTCCAGGGAGGTTGGTTACAGTCCCATAGATCTTTAAACTTCTGAATAATATGTGCATCTGTAGTAACTGGAATATTATGTTGTTTGATGGTTTAATAACATTTACCTTTAACTTGTTTGTCTATAATTTTCTTTCTGATCTCGTGAGACAACTCTTTCCTTAGCTTTCTTTGGTAGACTTCCAGTGAGGTACAATGATGCCAAACAGCACACTGACTACTTTTCACCCTTTGTGGAAATCTATGATGTGAATCACAGGATATACCTTACATGTCCATGTGCTCAAAATATTTTTGACGGCACCCTCATTTTGGTCCAGGCCATTTTTCTATTTTATTTTTTTTTGAACCACAGTTTAAGAACAATGTCTGTTCTTTAGTAAATATTCAGTAAAATTAAATTGAAAATTACTTTTGTCAGTTTGAAGTTTATTTCATTGACCATTGTGGGTTTTTCTTACTTGAACAAAAGAATGCTATCAGTTTTGACAGTGTGATGTGTGTATGACTTTATGATTACTGTGTAATTCTATATATTTTATTTATGCCTAATACCAGCAAAAAAAAGTTACAGACCACCTTTGCTAGCCAGGGTTATGGAGTCGGTAAACCAAACCTCCGACTCCTCGGTTTCTATGACACTAACTCCGAATCCGACTCCACCAAAATGGACTCCGACTCCACGACTCGGTCTCCACAGCCCTGCCGGGGCTGTGGAGTCTGTATGCCAAACCTCCGACTCCTCAATTTCCATGATACCGACTCCACCAAAATGGGCTCTGTTGCCAGCTATAATGACGTGACCAGTTTCCCAGACAAGAGTTTCAGAGCCTCGATCCTGCACAGGCAAAGAGCACTCCTTTTGGATCAGTAGTTCAGCCATCCCGGACTGTCAATCAAGAGCGCACCACTTCCCCTCACTGCCTCTTTGCAGGAAGCAATGGGGCTAGGATGCAGTGTGCTCCTGAAGATGGCATCCTGAAACATTTCATTTAACATTACGCTACCGATTAATGAAAAATGTTACTGAGCTATATCCATCTTTGAGTCATAGAGAGAGTTTAGATTTGAGATTTATTCATCGAGATTAGATAAAGGATCTATTGGATAGATGGACGTTAGACAGGTTTTGGATAGATAGGTATACAGGCTTTTCATATGGGATGTATAGGTAGATATATATGGATAAATGATAGATATTTCATGGATAACTTGAGTATTAATTCTTCTAGCAGATTGATAAGAAGCAGTAGATGGGTGACATGTATGATCTTTGGTCCCAGCTTTTTGCGCTTCCATTAATGCCAGTAAGCTGCTGTAGAAAGCACATTGCGTGATTTTTTGTGTCACTTAGCGTCACTTGTAAGGTAGGTGTCATGTGACGTGATGGGCAGCATACGAAAGGCTAATTGACTCTGATCTTTGTTAATTACTGCAGAGTAAATCTTTTAATGATGCTTTGAAGGGCTCATCTGAAATAGATGAAAGCTGAAGCTTTACTCCGTGTCAGGGCCTTGATGTTAATTGAGTCCTGTGACCCAAGAGCGAGGAATGTCTTCCAACGATGTGATCGGATTTACGTGTTTTTTTTTTTTTTTTTCTTTTTCTGTCCATAATGGCTTTTGAGAACTTCTTGTCTGCTGTGAGTCACATTAGCCAGGACTAATTTGTCATCAGTGCTCGTCCCTATACACGTATCCTATGCATAAGACCCATTGAGTCATAACTTTATCGTAAGGTATTGGCCATATTTTCTCAGAAAAGTGATTTTTATTTTTTTTTTCCTTTTTTTTTTAAATGGATTCATTAAACTAAATTGAAGCTAAATTGTTAAAATCCTACAATTAAATTTTGCATTAAAAATGGAGGCTAAATAGTTGAACATTAATGTCTATTTACCATTTTTAGGTCCAAAATCTTTGAATATATTTTTATAGTGGTCAGAGCATTGGATCTGTTTTTTGTTTTTTTTTGTTTTGTTTTTTTTTCTTTATTTGATATGGCTTTCTAATTTTTGACATGGCTTTCTAATTTTTGACATGGGAGAATGTTTGTTCATTCTGGTTGACATTTTCGAAGGAGCATTTAAGCTTAATCCGTTCTTAACCGTCGATTTTTTTGTGTTTTTTTTACCCCCCTTTTTTCCCAAGAGCCACAACGTTTTTATTTTTCTATCAACAAAGCCATGTGAGGGCTTGTTTCTTTTTTTTGTGGGACAAGTTGTAGTTGTGAACAATACCATCCATTTTATCATGTGATATGACGTACTAGTACCTTGTTAGTAAGGGGTTAAAGGAAAACTGCTGCAGGATGTTGCCCCTCCCTCCCCCAAAAACTTATGCGCATGTAACTCTTTCAAAGACAAGTTCAGAAATATATATACATGGCCAAGTCCGTTCCTGCGTTACAGAGGACAAATTACTATGGTAGATCTGAAGCCTCTGTCACTCCAGCTCTATTCTTTGCCCAGTGACTCCTCCTGCTTGACTGAAGTGTGACTTCAGGAAAAGAAACCAGCATAGAGGATATAGGAATGATATATATCTCTTTGTACCGTGTTAGCCAGTAGATAGAAAAATATTTAGAATTGAGCGTCCTCAGTGGTTGATACCTTTTAATGGCTAACTGAAAAGATGGTAACAAATTGCAAGCTTTCGAGACTACTCAGGTCTCTTTATCAGGCATAGACTAATACAAATTCCGAAGATTCACATATTTATGCACAATATATCACAGAAATGATGCCATAGATAATACAGGTGACGTGAAGCAGAACAACCATTATGTGAGAGTGATAAACAGCTGTGTCCATAAATATTGGAGCAGTTCACAGATAAGGAGTGTGAATGTTTTATTGTCCTCTGATTGGGGTCTGGTTCTGTTGTGATGCCCCCACATGGTCTAAGGAGCAAATTCCTTAATTGATGTAAAAAGACATAAATCCATGCAACGCATTCATTCCTGCCCTGAGTGTCAAAGGTCGTCATCAGCTTATACTCCCAGACCCTTCTGTCTCTCTGAGATTTGAAATTACCCTTTAATACAAGTAATCTCATGTCCATGGTGCTATGATCAGGGAGACAAAAATGTTTGGCCACAGGTAGATCTATTCTTTTTTTTTCTCTTATTGTGTGGCGATGAGAGTTCATCCTTGTCCTCAGTTTTTGCCTTGTCTCACCTACATACAGACCCCCAGTTGGACATTTAGTACAAATAATTAGGTACACCACATTAGATGTGATGCAGCTGAAAGTACCTGGTATCTTGCAGTCCTGATGTGAATTGGGGATCTTTATCTTGTCCGTGGTCATTATGAATGGACAGGTTTTACATTTTTTCTGGTTGCAAGGAAAGGTTCTTGCAGCTGTTGGAGAGGACAGAGAGTTTCTGACAATGATATTTCTTAGATTTGGGGGCTGCCTAAAACACAGTAGTGGGGGGTCTGGAAAAATATATTGTAATCGGGCATCTTTTTGTAGTAAAGGTTGTAATTTCCGTGCAGCTCCCCTTAGCACCTCCAGATTTGGATTTCAGGTGACCACTAGAGGCACCCGGTTATTTTCTTCTTTAGCTTTGTAATGTAGCAGGTGATTCCTTGATATTCTGGTGGCTCTTGTAATTTGGTTTTGAATTGTTCTTGGATGGTTGCCCTGATTCAAAAAGGTCTTTCTGAGGCGACCAAGGTGTTCATGTCCATTGGGTTGGAACATATACGATTGTATACCACCTCTCACCTAACAAAAATATTCAACCTTTCCCTCACTTCTGGTATTTTTCCCTCCTCATTTAAGCATGCCATCATACATCAATTACTTAAAAAACCCTCCCTCGACCAAAATTGTGCCGCTAATTATAGACCTGTCTCTAATCTTCCCTTCATCTCTAAACTCCTCGAACACCTGGTCCACTCCCGTCTTACCCGCTATCTCTCAGATAACTCTCTTCTCGACCCTCTTCAATCTGGCTTCCGCTCTTTACACTCTACTGAAACTGCCCTCACTAAAGTCTCTAATGACCTACTAACAGCTAAATCTAATGGTCACTACTCCATGCTAATTCTCTTGGATCTCTCCGCAGCATTCGACACTGTGGATCATCAGCTCCTCCTCACTATGCTCCGCTTCATCGGCCTCAAGGACACCGTTCTCTCCTGGTTCTCCTCCTATCTCTCTGACCGATCCTTCACTGTATGTTTTGCTGGTTCCTTCTCCTCTCACCTTCCCCTTACTGTTGGGGTTCCTCAAGGATCAGTCCTAGGCCCCCTCCTCTTCTCTTTGTATACTGCCCCTATTGGACAAACAATCAGTAGATTTGGTTTCCAGTACCATCTCTATGCTGACGACACCCAATTATACACCTCTTCTCCTGCTTTCACGCCGACCTTCTTAGAAAACACCAGTGATTGTCTTACCGCTGTCTCTAACATCATGTCCTCCCTCTATCTGAAACTGAACCTGTCAAAAACTGAACTCCTCGTGTTCTCTCCCTCTACTAACCTACCTTTGCCTGACATTGCCATCTCCGTGTGTGGTTCCACCATTACTCCAAAGCAACATGCCCGCTGCCTTGGGGTCATCCTTGATTCCAAGCTTTCATTCACCCCCCACATCCGATCATTGGCTCGCTCTTCTTATCTGCATCTCAAAAACATTTCTAGAATTCGCCCTTTTCTTACTTTCGACTCTGCAAAAACTCTTACTGTTTCACTTATTCATTCCCGTCTGGACTATTGTAACTCTCTACTAATCGGCCTCCCTCTTACCAAACTCTCCCCGCTCCAATCTGTCCTGAATGCTGCTGCCAGGATCATATTTCTCACCAACCGTTACACCGATGCCTCTACCTTGTGCCAGTCATTACACTGGCTACCCATCCACTCCAGAATCCAGTACAAAACTACTACCCTCATCCACAAAACACTCCATGGCTCAGCACCACCCTACATCTCCTCTCTGGTCTCAGTCTACCACCCTACCCGTGCCCTCCGCTCCGCTAATGACCTCAGGTTAGCATCCTCAATAATCAGAACCTCCCACTCCCGTCTCCAAGACTTTACACGTGCTGCGCCGATTCTTTGGAATGCACTACCCAGGTTAATACGATTAATCCCCAATCCCCACAGTTTTAAGCGTGCCCTAAAAACGCATTTGTTCAGACTGGCCTACCGCCTCAACGCATTAACCTAACTATCCCTGTGTGGCCTATTAAATAAAAAAAAAAAAAAACATAATCAGGTTCCTCTCATCATGTTCTCATACACTTTATGCAGTTAATAGCCCTCTGTGTCTGTACTGTTACACACTTAGGCAGTTAACTGGTTCATGCAGCTTTACATGAACACCCGAGCCTTACACTATGGCTGGTCCAAATAACTAAAGCAATTGTTACCATCCACCTCTCGTGTCTCCCCTTTTCCTCATAGTTTGTAAGCTTGCGAGCAGGGCCCTCATTCCTCCTGGTATCTGTTTTGAACTGTGATTTCTGTTATGCTGTAATGTCTATTGTCTGTACAAGTCCCCTCTAGAATTTGTAAAGCGCTGCGGAATATGTTGGCGCTATATAAATAAAAATAATTATTATCGTATCTGATGGCTTGGCTGTAGACAATAGACTGTGTTTTGGATGATCGCTGGTATTGTCTTTTAAAGATCTACATGCACGTGTAAATAGTTTGGGGGTGATAGCCTGCTGACAGATTCCCTTTTAAAGAGTTGTCCAGCTATGAAAAAATTAATATACACACACACACACACACACCTAGGAAAGTAGCAGCTACCGGAGGTTCGGGGCACCTGGCGTACGTCTTGAACTATATTAACAGGTCACGTAACTTACTATTGGATGCATTTAAATATCTTGGTCTGACTGGGTATAGAGTTAGCTGCTAAGATGCCATCACAGTATGAGTTGCTTGCCTAACGCTTTACTAAGCAATCCGCTCTTGAAATTGACTTGAGAGACAGGGAAAATGGGCTAGCATATTTATTTATTTTACTCAAATCCACAGTGCCATTAAATCCACAGCGCTTTAGAGACATCACTGTCCCCGATGGGGCTCACAATCTAGATCTCCTATCAGTATGTCTTTGGAGTGTGGGTGGAAACCAGAGAACCTGTAGAAAACCCACGCAAACACAGGGAGAACATACAAACTCCTTGCAGATGTTGTCCGTGGTGGGATTTGAACCCAGGACCCCAGCGCTGCAAAACCATAGTGTGAACTATCATAATGTTCGTGAAACCCAGACCATGCTCTGATAGCATTATCAGACAAGACCACCTGATTGAAGCGAACTGGCTCATCTGCGTCTATGAGGCAGTTACCTCCGGTCAGTAGACGTGGCAGACCGGCTTGTGTATTGTAGTCTATTGTAGAACTAGATTACAGGGTCAGTACATCTCCAAAATGAAGCAGTAGCAGAATTGTACACAAGTTGTGTTTTGATACAAAAAACATGGTGTGAGTCCAAATATTTAGTTCAAAAATGTACCGTATTTTCTGGTGTATAAGATGACTGGGTGTATAAGACAACCCCCAACTTTTCCATATAAAAAATAGAGTTTGGGATATACTCGCTGTATAAGATGGGGGTCATCTTATACGCCCAGTCATCTTATACGGCGTGTGCGGTCCGGATGGTTCCCAGGGTCTGGAGGAGAGGAGACTCTCCTTCAGGCCCTGGGATCCAGATTCATGTAAAAAATTATTATTTTTATTCATTTTTTTTTTTTTTTTTTTAACGTGAATATGGATCCCAGCGCCTGAAGGAGAGTCTTCTCTCCTCCAGACCCTGGGAGCCATCCAGGACCGCTCCCTGCACACGCCGGAAAATACGGTATATTCTAGCATTTACCCTTTAAGGAGCCCATATATTCTAGCATCTACCCTTCCAGGAGCCCATATTTTCTAACATCTACCCTTTAAGGAGCCCATATATTCTAGCATCTACCCTTCCAGGAGCCCATATATTCTAGCATCTACCCTTCCAGGAGCCCATATATTCTATCATATTTACCCCTTAAGGAGCCCATATATTCTAGCATCTACCCTTCCAGGAGCCCATATATTCTAGCATCTACCCTTCCAGGAGCCCATATATTCTAGCATCTACCCTTCCAGGAGCCCATATATTCTAGCATCTACCCTTCCAGGAGCCCATGTATTCTAGCATCTACCCTTCCAGGAGCCCATATATTCTAGCATCTACCCTTCCAGGAGCCCATATATTCTAGCATCTACCCTTCCAGGAGCCCATGTATTCTAGCAACTATCCTACCAGGAGCCCATATATTCTAGCATTTACCCTTCCAGGAGCCCATATATTCTAGCATTTGCCCTTTAAGGAGCCCATATATTCTAACATCTACCCTTCCAGGTGCCCATATATTCTAGCAATTACCCTACCAGGAGCCTGTGCATTCTTTGCATGGATTTCTTAAGAACCATTCATCGGATTTTAGATATCAAGGTATCATTTTAATCACTTTTCTATTACCTAAATGCCCATATTGACAGCTTAGGCTACGTTCACATTTGCGTTGTGCGCCGCAGCGTCGGCGCCGCAACGCACAACGCAAACAAAAACGCAGCAAAACGCATGCACAACGCTGCGTTTTGCGCCGCATGCGTCCTTTTTTTCATTGATTTTGGACGCAGCAAAAATGCAACTTGCTGCGTCCTCTGCGCCCGGACGCGGGCGCCGCAGTGACGCATGCGGCGCAAAACGCAAGTGCGACGCATGTCCATGCGCCCCCATGTTAAATATAGGGGCGCATGACGCATGCGGCGACGCTGCGGCGCCCGACGCTGCGGCGCCGACCGCAAATGTGAACGTAGCCTTAGGAGGGTTTTTCTTACTGACAAATGCCCTTTAAATCCACATAAGATTTAGTTTGTACATGCAATAGTGAAACTTCTGCAAAGGACCACCCTCTCATGCAGGTTTTCAGTTCCATTATATCTTTTTTGACAGAACCTCCTTCCCTACAAGACAACTTTTCCGTGCAGTTTTGGTAGGTCGTCCTAAAGATGCATTGAAAGTACCGTATTCATTCAGATACATCCTAGAAACTTATTTTTTTTTCTCCTTTTTGTGTAACATGCTGGTGAAAATAAAAATAATTCCATACTGTGAATTTAGATTTGTTCACTAATAAATCGAAGGCAAAGTCTTCAAGACCCAAGAATAGCTTTCATTCTAGATCATTCCTACTCCAGGAAAGACTCATTTATTAGGGTCTCTCACAAGACAAGTGGTCTCTTATACAGGTCACCCTACCTTACTAATGGTGCCGCTGGTTTTACTTTTAACACACAAGCATTCTCCACGGGTTTTTGTTATTAAAATTCCCTTGAAGCTAAAGCGGACCTTCCGCGAGGGGGGGGAAATGATTTTGTAGTGCAAATTGGTAATTCAGTGAAATGACATCTCTGAATGTTCTTCCTGACCAGCTCCTCCTTCTGTCACTGTGAAATGTGGGGCAGTTATTAGAAAGGGTGACGGCTGAGGCCTCGTTCAGTCCTGCTGTGTAGCAAGGGGGACGAAAACCGGGGTTTGATAATGAGCATTACTGGAGTCGTGGGCTGCTGAGTGGATTTGTCTTCTGCAGACGCTCAAACTGTAGTTAGGCGTTCAGTATAATGTAGGCGCAGGTATAAGCACACAGCGTGTGAGCCGAGTGCTAGACATTGCCTCAGGGCACAAGGAATTACACTGTCATGCAATGAATATGCTCTTGCTGCTATTTCGGAGTTTGATTTCCCTGACACATAGTTGAAGTCGGTCCAGATTAAGATGATGTGTCAACGTCAAGAAATAGAGAAGTCTCAAAGGTGGTAGGCTGGAAGGAAGGTTGTAGAAATCACAATTGCTGCTTCTGTGTTGGAATATATGATATATATATATATATATATATAATGTGTGTATACAGTACAGACCAAAAGTTTGGACACCTTCTCATTTAAATATTTTTCTGTATTTTCATAACTATGAAAATTGTAAATTCACACTGAAGGCATCAAAACTATGAATTAACACATGTGGAATTATATACTTAACAAAAAAGTGTGAGACAAATGAAATTATATCTTATATTGTAGGTTCTTCAAAGTAGCCACCTTTTGCTTTGATGACTGCTTTGCACACTCTTGGCATTCTCTTTATGAGCTTCAAGAGGTAGTCTCCGGGAATGATCTTCCAACAATCTTGAAGGAGTTCCCAGAGATGCTTAGCACTTGTTGGCCCTTTTGCCTTCACTCTGCGGTCCTGCTCACCCCAAACCATCTCGATTGGGTTCAGGTCTGGTGACTGTGGAGGTCAGGTCATCTGGCGTAGCACCCCATCACTCTCCTTCTTGGTTAAATAGCCCTTACACAGCCTGGAGGTGTGTTTGGGGTCATTGTCCTGTTGAAAAATAATTGATGGTCCAATTAAAGGCAAACCGGCTGGAATAATATGCCGCTGCAAGATGCTGTGGTAGCCATGCTGGTTCAGTACGCCTTTAATTTTGAATAAATCCCCAACAGTGTCACCAGCAAAGCACCATCACACCTCCTCCTCCATGCTTCACGGTGGGAACCAGGCATGTAGAGTCCATCCGTTCACCTTTTCTGCGTCGCAAAAAGACACAGTGGTTGGAACCAAAGATCTCAAATTTTGACTCATCAGACCAAAGCACAGATTTCCACTGGTCTAATGTCCATTGCTTGTGTTCTTTAGCCAAAACAAGTCCCTTCTGCTTGTTGCCTGTCCTTAGCAGTGGTTTCCTAGCAGATATTTTACCATGAAGGCCTGCTGCACAAAGTCTCCTCTTAACAGTTGTTGTAGAGATGTGTCTGCTGCTAGAACTCTGCGTGGCATTGGCCTGGTCTCTAATCTGAGCTGCTGTTAACCTGCGATTTCTGAGGCTGGTGACTCGGATAAACTTATCCTCAGAAGCAGAGGTGACTCTTGGTCTTCCTTTCCTGGGGCGGTCCTCATGTGAGACAGTTTCTTTGTAGCGCTTGATGGTTTTTGCCACTGCACTTGGGGACACTTTCAAAGTTTTCCCAATTTTTCGGACTGACTGACCTTCATTTCTTAAAGTAATGATGGCCACTCGTTTTTCTTTACTTAGCTGCTTTTTTCTTGCCATAATACAAATTCTAACAGTCTATTCAGTAGGACTATCAGCTGTGTATCCACCAGACTTCTGTACAACACAACTGATGGCCCCAACCCCATTTATAAGGCAAGAAATCCCACTTATTAAACCTGACAGGGCACACCTGTGAAGTGAAAACCATTCCCGGTGACTACCTCTTGAAGCTCTTGAAGCTCATAAAGAGAATGCCAAGAGTGTGCAAAGCAGTCATCAAAGCAAAAGGTTTCTACTTTGAAGAAACTAGAATATAAGACATAATTTCAGTTGTTTCACACTTTTTTGTTAAGTATATAATTCCACATGTGTCAATTCATAGTTTTGATGCCTTCAGTGTAAATGTACAATTTTCATAGTCATGAAAATACAGAAACATCTATAATTGAGGTGTGTGCAAACTTTTGGTCTGTACTGTAAATATATATATGTATGGTCGCCCCCCGAGGAAGCCGAGGGCGAAACGCGCGTTGGGGCGCGGGTGCGTGCACGTGGATTCGAGTATGGGTAAGGATCTTTGATGGGTACACGGTTTTTTGATGGGACATTGGTACATTCACCTTGCAATGAGGTAGCCTTATTATCATTGGCACTTTATGCACTAAGCACTTTAGTAGATTTACCTATGACTCCTTGATATCTCCCGTTCAGAGACCCATGCTGTTTCCATGGTGCAGCACATTTTAGTGGGTGCACCCATTTCTCCTCATTATTTGTACTCTGGTTATGTTATAAATTATTGTTAGTCAACATGTGACTTGGCACTGTTCTTGTACATTTTTAAATGAATATTAATAAAGGTATTTATTTTATCATTACCTGGTGTGGTCATGTGCTTCAAAGCTGTGTTCTAATGTATATGTATGTACAGTATGTGTGTGTGTGTGTGTGTGTATATAATATATGTGTGTGTATATATAATATATGTGTGTGTGTATATGTATGTGTACACATGTGTATATATATGTATGTATGTATATATATATATATATATATATATATATATTAGTATGAATTATGTACGTGTATATATACTGCTCAAAAAAATAAAGGGAACACTTAAACAGAACATAACTCCAAGTAAATCAAACTTCTGTGAAATTTTGAAATCAAACTGTCCACTTAGGAAGCAACACTGTTTGACAATCAATTTCACATGCTGTTGTGCAAATGGAATAGACAACAGATGGAAATTATTGGCAATTATCAAGACACAGTCAATAAAGGAGTGGTTCTGCAGGTGGGGACCACAGACCACATCTCAGTACCAATGCTTTCTGGCTGATGTTTTGGTCACTTTTGAATGTTGGTTGTGCTTTCACACTCGTGGTAGCATGAGACGGACTCTACAACCCACACAAGTGGCTCAGGTAGTGCAGCTCATCCAGGATATCACATCAATGCGAGCTGTGGCAAGGTGGTTTGCTGTGTCTGTCAGTGTAGTGTCTGGAGGCGCTACCAGGAGACAGGCCAGTACACCAGTAGACGTGGAGGGGGCCGTAGGAGGGCAACAACCCAGCAGCAGGACCGCTACCTCCGCCTGCATGCAAGGGTGAACAGGAGGAGCACTGCCAGAGCCCTGCAAAATGACCTCCAGCAGGCCACAAATGTGCATGTGTCTGCACAAACGGTTAGAAACCGACTCCATGAGGATGGTCTGAGTGCCCGATGTCCACAGATGGGGGTTGTGCTCCCATCCCGACAGCATGCAGGATGCTTGGCATATGCCGCAGAACACCAGGATTGGCAAATTCGCCACTGGCGCCCTGTGCTCTTCACAGATGAAGGCAGGTTCACACTGAGCACTTGTGACAGACAGGAGTCTGGAGATGCCGTGGACAGCGATCTACTGCCTGCAACATTTTTCAGAATCACCGGTTTGGCAGTGGATCAGTAATGATGTGGGGTAGCGTTTCTTTGGAGGGCCGAAAAGCACTCCATGTGCTCGCCAGATGTAGCCTGACTGCCATTAGGTACCAAGATGAGATCCTCAGACCCCTTGTGAGACCATATGCTGGTGCAGTTGGCCCTGGGTTCCTCCTAATGCAGGGTAATGCCAGATCTCAAGTAGCTGGAGTGCCACCAGTTCCTGCAAGATGAAGGCATTGAAGCTATGGACTGGCCCGCCCGTTCCCCAGACCTGAATCCGATTGAGCACATCTGGAACGTCATGTCTCGCTCCATCCACCAACGTCACGTTGCACCACAGACTGTCCAGGAATTGGCGGATGCTTTAGTCCAGGTCTGGGAGGAGATCCCTCAGGAGATCATCCGCCGCCTCATCAGGAGCATGCCCAGGCGTTGTACAGTAAGGAGGTCATACAGGCACGTGGAGGCCACACACAATACTGAGCATCTTTTCCTTGTCTTGAGGCATTTCCACTGAAGTTGGACCAGCCTGTAATTTGATTTTCCACTTTGATTTTGAGTATCATTCCAAATCCAGACCTCCATGGGATATTCATTTTGATTTACATTGATAATTGTTAGGTTTTATTGTTCTGAACACATTTCACTATGCAATGAATAAAAATTTGCAACTGGAATATTTCATTCAGAGATCTCTAGGATGTGGCATTTTAGTGTTCCCTTTATTTTTTTGAGCAGTGTATTTTTCGAGCACGCTGAAGTCAATTGGTTATTACACGAGCCTGCTCACATAACGCCTTATTGGAACTCGTTCGCTTATTACTAGTGCTAATCCTTTTTACAGTACATACCTAGAGTTTCAGGGATTTTTTTCCCGACTTGAGGTTTTGAAAAACACCTAGAGGAAAAAAGGAATGTGCGTGTCACTTCTTAAAACCGGCTCCTGATGCAATCCAATGTAATTAGACACGGTCATGTCAAAATGCTACAAAAATAAACAACGCTTCAGGAAAATTAGTTTTAAAACATGTTTATAAACTCTTAGACACCATTTCAATAAAAGGAAGAACTCTTCCAAAAACTCCTTGAAGAAGTTTCCACTTGAAAAACTTTTCTATTTCAGATTGCTCAATAATTCACAATGATGTTTTATAGTCCTCCAAGGTGAGAAGACACTGTTTGCTTTTATCTATTGAAGAACTTGGCAGACTGGAAACCCCGCCTGACATATAATGGCCCAAAAGTGGTGTATGGACCATGGTTCCCATAATAGTCCATGGATGTAAAGATACATGATAGAAGGAGCGGTCCGTTTTACTTCTGTTTCTTAGATCTGTCCGCTCAGTTGCAGTACCTGATTCATCCTATCAAAAAGTGTGATGCTGTTTCTTTAGAAAAATATGGCTATTTTTTTTAATTTTGGTCAACCCTTTCCATAATAGCTATGTGAATAGTCAGCCTTTCACAAATTCACATGGCGCTACTACTTGATACTCACTTTTGGACTCACGCTCTTCTCATTGTGTCGGGGTGATCAGGCCCCTCCTGCATACATCAGGATAGGTGTTAAGTGGATAAAAAACGTTATTCCCTGAATGCAGTTTGCAATCTGGATGTGTCACACAACTTGTGTCCGTGGTTAGTAAGTAATATTTCATTTATTTGTATTGCCTCAAAGTAAAGGAAATTGCTCGAAATCCCCACATCTGAGGTTTTGTGATATTTTGAGAAGTATCTGTTTTCGATGAGAAAAGGGCCAGCTTTGCGTCATTTTGTTCTCACAGTTTTTGAGGAGGCTTTGGAGCAGAAACTGAGCGGAAACTCTCCAAATCCTTCCCAAAAAACTGGGATATTCTGCAGTTTTTCTCTCCAAAATTTATGCAATAACAGCATGTTATTAAAGAGGTAGTCCACTACTTTATCATCGATGACCTTATCAATAGGATAGCTCATCAATGTCTGATCAATTGGGGTTTGACACTGTGCACCCCCACCATCAGCTGTGATCGGTGCCGGCGGCGCTCAGTTGGAGCTGCTCCGTCTCCTGATAGGGGCCGCGTTAGTTACTGCACATCCGCCTCCTATTGATATGAAGAAGACTGAACAGCTCCGCAATTGAGCGTTTCCAACAGACACCAAAAACCGCTAATTAATGGGGTGCCAGGTGTCGGACCCCGACCAATCAGACATTGATGACCTAACCTCAGGATAGTGGACAACCTCTTTAAATAGGTATTCACGTCGCTCATCTTCATAAATACAACAATAACTTGGTAGCTTTTTTGGAGACGTGAGCGCGGCGGCGCTACCTTGTGGTCTGAATGGTGAAGGTCATTTACTGTGTAATCAGAGTCTCAAACAATGGCTTGTGTTTAACTCATTTGTTATAATTTTTGTAATTTCATTATACTTAAAAATGGAAAAATGTCATCAGAAAAATGTGATTTGTTAAATAAGTTTTTAAACTTGGTTCTATCTATCTATATTATCAATCTATCATCTATCTACTGTATCTATTTATCTATTTACTATTATCTATGTCTATCGTCTATCTATTGTCTGTCTATCTTCTATCTATTATCTGTCTATTGTCTATTATCTGTCTATTATCTATCTTTCTATCTATTTACTATTATCTATCTGTCTCGTCTCTATTATTTATCTATTGTCTATCGTCTCTCTATTATCTAACTTGTATATGGATTGAGAGAGCTACTGAGGGGGAAATGGAGCGAGAGCTATAGATTGCTGTGTACACTAGATATAGTTAGATGTGTGCGTGTACTGTATATAATGCATTTTCTTGCAGTTTCCGCATAGTGGCCAAATATTAGGCTTCTTTTGGGCATACGGACATTTTGCAGAAATAGACCAACTCGGACCCCACAGAATTGTATTGAAGCATTTAATGAGAATCCCTTCAGGGAAAGTTCATTGTGAAAGGATGAAGAGGAGGTGAGCTGTGACATCGCCTGTCATCAGTGTTGGATACGGTGTTATCCACTGTATATAGAAGTGTCAACTGTCATTGTAATACTGTCTGTGATGATATTGAGCCTGCTGAAAAGTCATCAGTGCATAACAGGAAGTACGAGTCTAGTATAAGACCTCGCTATCATTGTGGGGATGGTAGGATTTCACATACTGTATTTTGTTTTAATATAGATATTGGGGTGTGTATGTGTGTGTATGTATGCATGTATGTGTGTATATATATATATATATATATATATATATATATATATATATATATATATATATATATATACTGTATGTGTGTGTGTGTTTTTTTGTATCTGTGTATAATATTATATTTATTATTAGTTATTTATATAGCACCATTAAGTCCATGGTGCTGTACATGGGGAGTTGCATCAAAATACAAATGTAAACAAACTAACAATGACAGACTGATACAGAGGGGAGATGGTGTGTATATATAATAAATATATAGTATTTATGCTTTGCTTAGATAGCGGCATCATATTACGCAGCACTTTACAGACAATCATAATTACTCTCCCCAGTGGGGCTCACAATCTAGATTCCCTATCAGTATGTATTTGGAATGTGGGAGGAAACCGGAGAAACCAGAGGAAACCCACGCAAACAAGAGGAGAACATACAGACTCCTTGCAGATGTTGTCCTCGGTGGGATTTGAAACCAGGACCCCAATGCTACAAGGCTGCAGTGCTAACCACTGAGTCACCGCGCTAACCACTGAGCCACCGTGCTGCCCTAATATATATAAATTAAATAGGGCAGATATTAAATCTGGCTTATTAGTGAAACATTTGATCTACTTACAGTGGGGAAAAATAAGGATTTGATACACTGCCGATTTTGCAAGTTTTCCCACCTACAAAGAATGGCGAGATCTGTAATTTTTATCATAGGTACACTTCCACTGCGAGAGACAGAATCTTAAGGGAAAAAAAAGGAAAATCTTGTATCATTTTTTTTCATAATTTACATTTTATTGCATGAAATAAGTATTTGATACAATAAAAAAACAGAACTTAATATTTGGTAGCAGGTGAACAATTATTATTATTTTTTTTTTATGAAAATGGGGGAATGTAAAAGAATGTCAATGACAAGATCTAAAAAATAGTTTTTGGGGGTAAAGTTTCTTTTACTTTTTTTTTTTTTATTTTTTAGCAATTTTCTTTGCTGTTGAGGTGTAGAAAAAAAATATATATATATATTCATTTTTTTAATATTTGGGGACTTTTTGTCATATATTGACAGTCAGACTGGTTGTCTGTGAGTTCACTATCTCCTGTCTGGGGGAAAAAAATCATACAAAACCCCCCAAACTTTTAATATATTTACTATTTAACCCTTCACCTGACCTGCATTGTGTAATGGCACCTTGTGGTGTTTGGTCACTCCGGACACTGAGCCTGCAGCTATTGATCTGCCAGGAGAGGATAGTTCCGCACCTTCTGTTGTTGTTTCCCTTTTTCTCCAGAAGGTGGAGTCCAATCCATCCAAATCCATTCTCGCTGTGATCCTTCCCTAGCTTTTCTCTGCATATTTGTAGTCAGGTTTTGGATTTGACGTAGGCGATTTACATGTTATCTCATGTTAGATCAATTATTTAAAAAAAAAATCTCATTAGAAATTGCACGCCTGTGCAATGTCTTGTCTTTCTAAGGAAGCCGAGCTGCTGCGAAACCTACAAAATAAAGCGCAAAAAAACCCCAGCGGAACTTGTTACAGTGAAATACTTTACAATAGTCTAAAATCTGCTCTCGATCAATGGGGCAGCAGCAAAAGAGCAACAGCTGCTTGGACAGGAGCCATGTCTGATCCTTACCTATGCATTTCTGCTGCCCTAAATGAACAACCATAAACTTCAGGATCCAAGTATGTTGCATTTTGACAAATGGCACAATAAAACAAGAGATTATTTTCCTCCTTTGTTACTTTTCTGCTCTGGTAGGGGGGTGTTTATAAAAAAAAAAAAAAAAATCAATAATAAACACCCAAGATAAATGTTAGTAATGCAAATGGTCTCTTCAGGGAGGAAGAGAATTTGACCTCTTGTGCCTATAATGGGTAAAGGTCCTAAAAGTTAATATCAACACTCGGCGTCGGACTGGAGCACCTTGGGCCCACCAGAGAAAATCATTCTTGGGGCCGACTATGTAGCTACATAGAAATGGATACAAGACCACCAATTGTGCGGTAAAAAGCGCTAATATCAGGGTATAATATAAGGTAGTTCACGTCTTAATTTTGTAGCAAGGGTTGGGGTAGCCCCCTCACAGAATATAATGTAGCCCCCTCATAAAATATAATGCAGTCCCCTCTCATAGAATATAATGCAGCCCCCCACAAAATATAATGCAACCCCCTCAGGTATAATGCAGTCCCCACCATATAATATAATGCAGCCCCCCTCATATAGTATAATGTAGCCCACCACAGAATATAATGTAGTCCCCTGAGAGAATGCAGCCCCACCACAGAATATAATACAGCCCCCCTCATATAGGATGATGTAGTCCCCCATAATATAATGTAGTACCTTGAGAATAATGCAGTCCCCCCACAGAATATAATGTAGCCCCCTCATAAAGTATAATGCAGCCCCTCTCCACCCCTTTCGTTCTCCCCCACCACCTCCATCACTGCCCATTCCACCACCTGCATCATTGCCTCCTCCCCCACCATCATTGTCCATTTCATCACTTCCATCATCACCTCCATCATTGCCTCCCCCCACCACCAGCATTTCCCATTTCATCACCTCCATCATTGCCTCCCACCACCACCATTGACCATTTCATCACCTCCATAATTGCCTCCCACCACCACCATTGACCATTTCATCACCTCCATCATTGCCTCCCACCACCACCATTGACCATTTCATCACCTCCATCATTGCCTCCCACCACCTCCATTGCCTATCACCTCCATCATTGCCTCCCCACCATCATTGCCCTTCACCTCCATCAGTCTCCCCCATCACCATCATTGCCCATCACCTCCATCATTGTCTCCCCCACCAATATCATTGTCTTTCACCACCACACACACACCTCACTGCAGCAGCAGCTCATGACACACACACACGCAGGCACACTCACTCACACTCTCTCTCACACACACACACACACACACACACACACACACACACACGCAGGCAGACACACAAGCAGGCAGACACACACAGGCACACAGCACAGCTCACCTCCCGGCAGCAGCAGCTCATCCCAGCAGCCTCTTCCTCGCTGGAAGCTTTCTGACTGAGGATTCACAAGTCTGCAGTTACATAGTGATGGCAGAACTGATCCCTATGCCTGGACAACCTGTCCTAAGAAACTGCAGTCTTGATAAACATCACTCAAAATCTGCACAGAGTATTCATGTTTTCCCCACATTTTCCTTGGTTTCCTTTTTGTTCTCTATTTATTTATTTTTCCCTAAACTCCAAAACCATAAAGGGTTATTCCCATCTTACCAAATCTCCGATCACCTATCGACAGGACTAGCAAATCGCTAGCTGTCTCGCCTCTCGGACATCCCACTGATCTTGAAAACAGAGCTCTGAAGCTCTCTGATAGTCCTACAATAAATGGAATGGCCTGTGCTTCAAACCTACAGGGCAACTCACAGCCCCATTCTTGGGATCGGAAGGGGTCATAGAGGTGGGACCCCCGGCAATCAGCCAGTTTTCGCCTTTCCTATGGATTAGTAATAGCGTGATAAGATGCTGTTAGTGATGAGCGAACATGCTTATCGCTTATAGTGTTATCCGAGCATGCTTGGGTGCTAAGAGTGTCCTCGGTGTGCTCAAAAAACATGTTCGCGTCCCTGCGGCTGCATGTCTCGCGGCTGTTCAACAGCCACCACTCTTACATGCATTTCCTGTTTGTTAGGCAATCCCTGCATGTGTTTCTGCTGTCTAACAGCCACAAGACATACAAGCGCGTGCCGGGACGTGAACATATTTTTCAAGCACGCCGAAAAACGGGTTTCTATAAATTTGAGCTCGTTGGTTAAGAGGGATTGATGAATGATGATCATTCTGTCCAACTCTGTGTAATATATTGGTTCTATGTAAGCAATGAAAGAAGGTGTAGTGCAAGTTAGGCACAATCCTAATGATCGCGACCATGGAGTCCAGTATCCAGGGCAGTCTATCGTCCAAGCCGTTTTCCTCCGTAAACGCTTAATGGACAATCTTTCTTGTGCGTTCCTCTCCCATCGTTAGGCTATAGCATATATACTGATCCACTATTGCCATATTTTGTTTTGACCTGAAGACCGGAGCAGCATTTTTCTGAAAATGTTTGTCCATAATGCTGTTACGGAAAATGATCTGCTGTCTCCGTGCTTTCATCCTTCTTTCTGTACTTTTGAGAGTGTATGGATTTGGCCTGATAAATGCGACATTGAAGACAGGACTGCAGTTATAGTGTTTGCCATAAGCTGATTATGGCTCATGCAAAATTATTTGACAGGCTGATCCCATGTATGATATTTAAATGCCTGATTGTTCTGAAGGTCACAGCTTATTTTGCAAAAAGTGTGGTTTCTACGCCGCGCACATCTATGTATAAGAGCAGATCGGCTTTGGTAAGGGCAGTCATAGTCTGGACATGGATCCCAATGTGTGGACTTGTGTGAGGCTGTTGACTTCAGCTCGAGAGTACTGCTTCCCAGTCCACGCATCACGGGCCCGTACACACCCTATATTTCCCAGACTTCTATATTCTGCTTTAATCTTTACGATAACATTTATTGTTGATCCAGCTAAACAATCGGAGAAAAGACCTTCAAAGGCTACCTGATAGCTGATAAATACTGCCTGAACTGTGGGCAGCATGTATCGGACACTGGCTCTATCATTTCATCCATGTATGTTTAACTCTGGAACGCTGATGTGTTTCAGAGAAAACACATTTGAGAGCCTGCCGGGGACCACACAATGACTCAATGACTAGCCAAGAGGTTCTTCCTGCCCGACTCCACCTGAAGGACAGGTTTCTCCCTATACATACACACACTTGAGAACAGACCTGCAACTCAAAGTTAGCGGGCAGGGAGAAGTTCTTAGTTTAGTCACCATGTGGTCACCGACCACTTTTAAATATGTTTTTCTTGAAATGTCGTCGCACTCCAGAGTAAAAACCTACCTGTCTAAAATGATGGAGCAGGTCTCTGATTCATGCTGCCTTGGTTCAAGCAGCATTTATCAGCTAAAAAGCATTTCTAACCTAATTGTATTTGTCATGGATAGAGCCACCTCCATATATTTAACATTAGGGAGTCATTAAATTAAATTGACATAGCTCATGTCATGCATCGGCATGAATCGGAGCCTGGCTGCGCGATTGATGCCTGGTATGTATTACGCTGAAACATTGAGGTGTTTGATAAACCAGCCGGGGACCATAGAGAGACGTGACTAATCCCTGGCTTCTTTTTTTTACTTACATTGTCTATAAAATGCAGCAGTGTTTCATTATAAAACATACCATATCTCTGTTCATCTGTGCAGCCAGGCTGATTCATGCTGCTCATGGTTCGGGCAACATGAATCTTAAGTAAAACAGTCTTACATACTGTATGGTGTCAATCAAGGGAACCTGTCACTAAAGTGTTTCAGACTAAAAATGAGTAGGCTTTATTCAGTTGTCCCATCTGAATAACCCCTGCTCATATGCTCTACAAAGGTCTTCTCTATGTGCCGAAGCAAAAGTACCACTAGGTATCAATATCATTCTGTCTCATCACATCTGTCTTAGTCACTGAAGAATAAATGTATTGCTGGCTGCAATGACAATCGATAACTAACTCAGACCCCTGACCTGCCCCAGAAATTAATTTGGAGACCCTTACCCGTCCCGGAAATGGTTTCTGATCCCCTTACATGTCCCAGAAATGAATTCGGAACCCCAGACCCGTCCCAGAAATGAATTTGGAGCCCCAGACCTGCCCCGGGAATGAATTCGGAACCCCAGACTTGTCCCGGAAATTAATTCGGAACCCCAGACCCATCCTGGAAATGAATTCAGAACCCCAGACCCGTCCCGGAAATTATTTCGGCACCCCAGGCCAGATCCCTAAAATAAATCCAATTGATCCATTTTTTTTCTCTAAATTTTGAGATTCCAAACCAGAAAACTAAATTTTAAATTAAAATTTTAAAAAAATGCATGCGTTGCAGACCAACCAAAAAAAAAGAAAAATTCATAGTATCAACATTCATGGATTCTCCCTGACCTATTGTGCCCAGTATTGTAATTTCTGCCCTTCTCAATGCATCTGTCTCGGCAGGTCAGCGGATTCCTAGCAGCAGTCGCCCACTGTCCAGATTCAGACTGCCGTCCCGAGTTACATAGAGGTGTAATTTTGCCTCAGACAATTTTGAAAGTGCTAAAAGCTCCCAACTTTGTGATGAAAGACGACCTCCCCGGAGAGGTGAGAAGACGTTTTTTTGGATGGTTACATCCATTCCCTTGAGTTATTTATTTTACTACATACACGTGACTTTACTAGTTCATCCGCATTAAGCAAAATCATACAAGGTTAAGCAAAGGTAGAGGAAATACTCCATATAGCTAATTTTCCTCGGAGTTCACCTGACTAATTAATCTTAATGTACCATTAGCAGGTGCTTCTTCCTTGAATGATGGTGTTGAAGCAGAACGGGACTTTGCCCTTTCGCTCACCCTTGCAGTTCCTGTTCTATGTCTGGATAAACATCACTGTGAATGTTGTTTGATCTGTACTGGGCCATTTCCCATAGAAGCGCTTTGCCTTTAAAGCAAATACAGATTGTAAGAAGCGCGTGAGGCTGCAAGACAGCATTTTGCTTCGGCCTCCGATTCATCCTAACAAAAAAAAAACCAGTAGAGATAGTAAAATGTTGGACCTGATGAATGCCGAATACCGGTGCCAAATGAGCCTCCCAAATAGTGATAACTTTGTAACCTGCCACCACAGTTTAGACCCCTACATTTCTGTAATGCCTTTACACCTTGGTTCACAGATTCGAAAGCCAGCCCTGTGTGAATGGTCTACATAAAATGGTTATAAAATAATGTTTGCTGTAGTCTTAATTACAGATGGAAGTCATCTTGGGGTCCTGCTATTCTGAGGACTCATGCAGTCCAGTTCTTTAAAACAGTCCTTCTGGCTTAGTGGCTTCCCAAAGACCATGATGCAGGTCATGGTGGCATCTGACACATGTAGGTAAAGTGTGATGGACCAGTCCCTGCTTTCTCAGTGCGCCACCACCCGGTTTCCACCAAGGCTAGCTTGTAATGATGTATTGGCCTGTGAGAAATATATAGAAATTAATAGAAAGATATCTTTTAGGAGGATTTTGGAGATGATCTGCTCCATAAAACTTGTGAACATGATTCCAGTTGGTAGCAGAAGCTCCCCATTACGAGGTGTGTAGATAGTCGCATAGCGTTTCTAACAAGGGCTGTTTAGTAGAGGTGAGGGATTGATTCATGGGACTCCGGTCCAGCGTGCAGATCAGTGGCACCTTGCGTCTAGACGGGAGTCCCGCGAAACGTACATTTCTGTGTCTCCGGCTTTGCATTTCGTTTGTCAAGGCTGATGCAACGTCATCTGTGTGACATGATGCACAGATGACGTCGCGATTGCCCTGGCTATTCAAAAGTCACACCATTAGGTAAGAGATTTGCACGACTCCCATCTAGCCGCCAGCTACCACTGATCTGGATGCTGGACCAGAGTGCCGCGAATCGATCTACTCGTCTCTACTACATAGTATTTTAGGCTACATTCACAATTGTGTGTTACCATCCTAAAAAAGACTTTTTTTTTCTGCTTGGTTGTCATCCTAGTTGCTTCAATTTTTTGGTGGTAGACAGTCTTGGCTTTTTCTAATCTATTGACTCTTAACAGTATGTCTGTTTAAAGACAAAATGAAACTCGAATGGAGGTCGAAAGCAGAAAGGATGCCATCCATGTTAATGGTCGAGTCTGAGCCACAGAACTGATGAGAATAGGGCATGCTCCATGTCTCCTAGATGGATTTTTTTTTTTACTTTGTCCTGACTAAATTGGAAAAATGCTGCCTTTTTAAAACAGCAGCATGTCCATTCTTTCACAGTTTTTTTGCACTTTTTTCACCCATAGAAAGCAGTGAGAAAGTGTGAAAAACATTGCTATGAGTTTTTGCAGCTTTTTTTGTGAAAAAAAAATTCCCACAGGTATAGCAGGATATGACGCCCATTTATTTTTGTGATTTTTCCCAAGTTTAAACTATAATGTCTTGGTCACCTCACCTGTTAGAATTAGTATTGTTTTTAATTAAATTAGTGTTATGTGGGAAACTAAACAAAGACTGGCCAAATAAATGCCCTGCCAATGTGAGGAAGGAAACAGTGGCTGACCAATGTGAGGAAGGAAACAATGGCTGACCAATGTGAGGAAGGAAACAATGGCTGACCAATGTGAGGAAGGAAACAATGGCTGACCAATGTGAGAAAGGAAACAATGCCTGACCAGTGTGAGAAAGGAAACAATGGCTGACCAGTGTGAGAAAGGAAACAATGGCTGACCAGTGTGAGAAAGGAAACAATGGCTGACCAGTGTGAGAAAGGAAACAATGGCTGACCAATGTGAGGAAGGAAACCATGCTTGACCAGTGTTAGAAGGGAAACAATGGCTGATCAGTGTGAGAAATGAAACAATGGCTAACAATTTCATTCTCCCCCTAGTGTTTTCACATTAGCAATTGTGTATTTTTTCATGAACTCATGATTTTTTTTTTGTGTGTTCAGCATAGTCACTTTTTTTTTATTTTTTTTTTTTTTTATAAAACTTTGTTCATTAAAAAAGGACATCAAATTGCCCTTTTTCCCCCAAAAGTTTTAAGATTTCACATAGTCTTCCATTTGTGCCTAATACCTTGTATTGTTCCGGCTTGCATGGTGGAAGCAAAGCTGAACTTTGGGGTCCTGAAAAGTGCAGAAAAAAAGCTGGCAAAACCTGCAGCTTTTTTACTTCCGAGAAATAAGATTTTGGCCGCAGCAAAAAGCGACGTGTGAACATAGCCTTATTAGAACTGAGATAGAGATATATATATATATATATATATATATACATATATATATCTATTTGTAGTAAATATTAAAGACCATTACTATAATTTTTTTTTACAAGCATGTACACTAGTTATCTCCACGCTTTACTCTATATTCTAACAATGTGGCTAACTCTGTTTTAGGCAAAAGTCCCGAGAAATCCCTTCCAGCCTTTACTCTTTGCACCACTGGCTTCCCAGAGGTTAATATGTGATCAGTTCGCTGCCGAGCATAAATATAGCTTCTTCTCACACCTGCCAACAGGGTGTAACGGTCAGGACATCTGTATTGGGCTCAGCCAGGAAGGGGCCCCAGTCAGTGCTGCTTGTTTGGCCATTGCCTCCATGATATTAAAATTGCGGCCTCTTTCCATGATATCACTTATGGGCTGGGCCCACTGTCCTCAACGTAATTTATTGATAAATTGTTTTATCAAGAAACACATTTGGCTTTTTAGTGATCGACTCTCCCAAAATTTCTCTGACACAATTATATAGGACACGAAGAAGAGAACAGTACTCGGAGTAAATCTCCACCAAGGTTACAGTAACCAAAGCTGAGAAAGTCGCCCAGTTTTATGGAAATTGCTCAATATTCGTATACGATGACCTTTTTCCAACAGGTTTTTTTTTTACTATCTCGTAATGTACGTTTTTTCTTCCCCCAGAAACTGTGCCACCTTTGGCTCAGTAGATAATCCGCAATACTGCTCATGGGCTACGGATAGGAGGGGTGCTGTGGTGAGTAGACCCCATTTTCTAATTCTGTCCAAAGTTTCTATGGGTTTAGGAAATCGTTCCTAATCGAAAACTCTTCGGAAATTTTTGTTCTTCTGTATCCATTGTCTGAAATGATTCTGTCTAAATTAGTTTCCGTAAAAAAAAAAATTGAAAAAAAAGAAAGGAAAAAAAAAAAAGCCAAATGAGGACACTGGCGACAAAAATTAGACGTAATTGGTTGGCTTTGTCTTCTTATGTTATAACTTGATTTAGGATGTACTTTTCTCGGTTCTCAGACGTTTGAACCCCTTGACGATTTGTATTAATTAAAAGCGCGGATGACTTGTTAGGACACGGGAACCTGTGCTATTATTTTACCGGCAGACACAATATGAGCAGACACTTCCAGTGTAAGAGAATACTTTGGAGTTATGTGTAAGTGCGAGGCTTGAAGTTGAGGTAGGACGAGTTCGCTCCTGTTTGTAATTGGAACAAGCAGCCGGCTCTTTTTCCCAAGCAAGGCAGCACCGTTCTGACCTCTTGAAACGTACGCAACATACCAGACAAAAACTTGAAATCAAAAGTCCCCGAAGCACCACAGCAAGTTTCAACAGTGATTTAATAAGGAAGGAAAACTATCTAGGTGGCAATCTTCATTTTACACTGGTTACATTTAAATGTTTAATACATGCATTATTACAAAAGTGTGTTTTGAAGAGTTGTGGGTTTTTATTGAACTCACGTTCTCTGACACTTTTTTGCTGTTTTTGCTACATCGATTCAATGAGAAAGTTTTACAATCCAAATTGACAAGTTCACGTGATTTTTTTTTTTCCGATGAGGAAAATGTGAGGAGGAAAAAGTCCATGTGTTCTAAAGGCACATTTTCCCATTTGTGTACACAGCGCTCTATAAAATGAACATAGGAACTCTGTCAAAACGACATTGTTGTGCACCTGTTCCTTCTTTTTATTTATTTTTTTACCTGTTTCAGAATTTGGAAAACTATTCCAGCATTTTTTTTTTATGTCACTACAGGATAGGTATTACTAAAGTATTTTCACCACTCTTGGTAATATACTTACCACCGGCCATCTTTTGCTCTTCCCGATGTTGCTCCATTCCCATTCCACCATGTTATCAGAGGTAAAAAGTAGTGATGAGTGAATGTCCTCTGATAAGGTGTTATCCGAGCATGCTCGTGTGCTAACTATTCAGCAGCCACAACACACGCAGCGATTGCCTAGCAAACAGGTAATCGCCGCATGTTTTGCGGCTGTCGAACAGCCACGAGACGTGCAATTACGGGGACTCAAATATTTTTCAAGCATGCTGAAGACACTGCACACAACCATGGTCAAATAACACCTTATCCAAGCACATTTGCTCATCATTAGTAACAACCTCTCGATATAAGGCCTCTTTAACATGTCTGTGTTTCCAGTATTTGTGTTGAGTTTTCACACGTACCGGAGACACTTACACACGTAGATCCATCAGTATGTTTCCACGGACCATGTGTCTGTGTGCAAAATACGCTGACATGTCCATTTTTTAAAAGCCGCACGGGCCATAAAACGTTCCGCACACGTGCACACTAATAACATACAGATGACATCTGTGTGTCATCAGTGTGACACGTACTGGTGGTGCCTGGGAAGCAGCGGTACTGTTAGGGCTGTTCTCCTGTGCCTGGTGCTGAAGGCCACTCTCATGATTCTCTCCTGCTTGCACTGAGATCAGCGCTAGCAGGGGAGAATGCTGAGATATATTCAACTGAAAACAGTGAGAGCAGGTGGTGGCTGAGGGGACTACTACCATCAGCCTACACTTGCTGCCACTAATAACATTGAGAGCAGGCGGTGGCTAATAGGAGTATTCATCATCTGCTGCCTGCACTATAAATAAATGTAAAAAACGGCATGGGTTGCCTTATATTTTTGATAACAGCCAGAAAAAACTGACAGCTGCAGATTTCAACCCTCAGCTGTCAGCTTCAGCAAGGCTGGTTATCAAAAATAGAGGGGTCCCCATGCTGTTTTATTTAATTAAATAAGTAATTAAAAAAAGCTGACCTGGGGTCCTCCCCATTTCTGACAACTTGCCTTGCTTAAGCAGACAGCTGGGGACTGGTATTCTCAAACTGGTAAGGGGCCGTGGATATTGGCCCCCCAGCCTAAAAATAGAAGCCGCACATCTATTAGATGCGCCAATTCTGCCTCTTTGCCCGGAACTTCACACTTGCTCTGTGGTGGTGGCACATATGGTTCATAATTGTGGGGTTGATGTCACCTTTGTAGTGTCTGGTGACATTAAGCCCACTGGTTAGTAATGGAGAGGCGTCTATAAGACACCTATCCATTACTAATCCTATAGTTGTATGGTAAATAAACAAAGCCAGAATAAAGTCTTTTATTTGAAATAAAAACATGTTTCCATTAAAAAAAATAAATAAATAAATTGTTATATTCACCTAACACCCATTCCATTGAAGCCCTAGTCTCCTGTAATAAAGCAAAAATAAAACCGGTCTGACGTTCTATCCCACGCCGTAATCCGTCTAGGCATAGCTAGTTTTCATCCTGGACAGAGCCATGATGCCACCGTCCAAGCTGAGAACTACTGATGAATGAGCTGCTGCGAGCGCAGCATCAGTGAGCAGCGGTGACTCTATTCCTTATAACCAGCCTTGCTGACAGTTGAGTTTTGCACTCCCCAGCTGTCAATTTTGCCTGTCTAGTTATCAAAAATTCAGGGGAACCCATAACTTTTTTTTATGTTTATTTATAGCACAGGTGGCAGCTGATGAATATTCCCATCAACCGCCACCTGCTCTCAGTGTCATTAGCGGCAACAGTTGTAGGCTAATGGGAGTAGTAGTCCCATCAGCCACCGCCTGCTCTCGCTGTGATCAGTTGAATAGAACACTCAACACTCCTGCTCGCACTGATTGCTGTATGAGCAGCGGAGTATGATGAGAGCTGTCTTCAGCACCTGGCGTCGGGGAACAGCGCTAACTGTACCCCTGCTTTCCAGGCACCGTTATGTGTGGTACTGATGCGGCACACGGTTGCCACATGTATGCCATAAGTATTACAAACACAGACTGATATCTCCGGCACTGTTTTTTCTGGTACTGGAAATAACGGGACATGTAAAAGAGGCCGAAATCTTAGAGCCTTGTTCTGTCTCTTATAGACTTACATTGAGAAGTGACTTCTGGTCCACCAAGCGAACACTGGAGCGATCCAGAAGACTACCAGAGAGGTGCCAAGAACAGAAGACTAAGGCTAGTAAGGGCCTTATAATACTAGGTGCAGAAAACTTACATTATAGAGACACATCGCCGGAGGAGAAATTAAAAAAACTAAACAAAACACTGGAGTGGTGTTACAAGCATTTTGGCATATATATTTTGTCACTAAATCTGCACCAAAATCCACACAATAAAAAAAAACCCGTGTGAAGATATTCAGGGCTTTCAGTGCTGGATAATGTACATTCTGTGTGATTTTATTGTTGAAGTGAATACAACTGGTTGGCTCAAGCTCATAGCAAATTTTCATGTGTACTTTTAGAAACTACTGGGATTATTGAGGGGGTGTCTCCAGATTGGATATTCCGCCTACAACATTGTTTAGGGTGCCTCCTGAAGATCTGCCCACCCTTGGCACTTCAGTAACAGAAGCTGGACAGACATCTGTCTGAGATGGTTTAGTGAATCCTGCATTGAGCAGGGGGTTGGACACGATGACCCTGTAGATCCCTTCCAACTCTAACATACTATGATTCTATGAATACTCGTAAAATTCGGAAACAAAATTGTGTGAAAATTGTCCAGACTTGTGGACAGATAGAAGGCTGCATGTGACCAGCTTTACCACCTGGCGCTATTCGAAGGGTCAATTTACACTACATTATTTCAGGAAGAAGCGCTGCTACGAGCACTTGTCTCCTGGTAATCTTGCAGTCAAAACAGGCTGCCGATCACCCTGTGATGGAAAGGCTTGTTTGTTGAGTGAAATGATCATTCGTGATCAATGGTCTTTGCGCTCGGTGGAACATCATGCCGTGCTGTCCTACATTGACTATTTGGTCATAAGTGGTGGTTCTTTAGTGTTGATGTCATGGTTCTTTAGTGTTGATGTCATATTTTATCATCTATTTGTATAAATATGTACGAACATACTTTGCTTCGAACTATGGGCAGGACATCAGCGGTAGAGAAGATGGCTTTCACACAACATTTTCATATTTCACATCTCCCATGAGTTGTTCCTGTGGAGTCAGCTACTGCTGAGGAAGTCTTGCACGTGCTCAGAAATGTCCTCTCCTTGTGTCAGCACCTTCGCGGAAGGCTCTTGGAGGGCGCTACACTGCCGATGCGAGATAGGCGATTTCTGCTCACCTGCAAGATTTCCTTGGCAGTAGCTGAGAAGAGATTTTTCTGCAACAATGCATCGGATGAAAAACCTAAAGGCATCACTTAGGTCATCATTCTATGACCCATATGCCCATTTAAATGGTTTAGATGGGTAAATCTGATGACAGATTCCTTATCAGGAAAAATCTCATTGAAAAAAAAAATAGTTTAGAAAAGTTGAACATTTCCTATTGGAACACAAGATTTTTTTCTCCGCCTCTCAAAAAAGCCCAAAATCTGAAATTATCCTTTCTTGATGAGGGTTCAGCTGCAATCCTGGACATGGATCCTGAACAAGACTAGCTCTACTTCTAGAGTAAAAAAATAACAACATTTTCCTATTTGTGAGTGGTGCTGCAACGTCGTTACGGCTGTATATCGGGTCTTTCCAGCGACTAGGTATCATGTCTGTGCACATGCTCCTATCTATACTAATGACTGCCTTGTGTTCGCTTCTTGTAGGAGAACAACTTTCTGTGTTGACGACAAGCTCCAGACTTTTTTTTATTTTCTAGGCAAGCACAGTTTCCAAATGTTCTGTAATTAGTCCTTGATTCCTCGTATGTGAATGTTCTTTTCCCACCTCCTCATTGCTGAGCTTAAATTCACAGAATTATATGTAAGTTCTTGCCAGAGGGAGACCATGTAAGTTATGTAGCACAGTAACAATGTGCTCACTGAAACTGCCCAAGGGATTACACCTGAGATTCATTAAGAAACTAAGCATTACCTAGAGAAATCTTCCATTCACGATCCTCGCTGACTGGTCGTAACATGACAAGTCATTTATATATGTATATAACCTTATTGTGTGGGAGGTAGATTATTAGTAAACTCGAATCCATCATTAACATAACTGAGATGCGGATGAGTTATGAGTCGTGTTTTTGGCAATCACATGCGTACCATTACTACATTATCTGCGTGATGTCATGGAGGAAGAATGCGCGCACCCAGAAAAAAAAATCTTGGTGTTCTGTGTAATGTACGTCTCTATATGTATGGGGAAAGGCATTACTGTAGATGTTCTGGGCTTGGATCCTTGTGCTTATCATAAAACTTTCTGTACTAGTTGATCTACTAATGTATTTTAATAGAAATTGGACTTTTCGTTGTTTTTGTTTATGGTGTTTTTTTTTTTTTGTTGTAAAACAGAGCTCCTCATTGTGCTCAAGTAATGTTTGAGTATCTGTGTCTGCATGTCTCGCGGCTGTATGACAACAACACATGCTGTGGTTACCTGTTTGTTAGACAATCCCTGCATGTGTTGCGGCTGTCGAAAAGCCGCGAGATGTGCAGACACTGGGAATCGATCACATTTTTTGAGCATGCCAAAGACACTCGGGATAGCACACGTGCATGCTCGGTTAACACCTTATCCAAGCACGTTCACTCCTCCCTAAGAGACATTGCTACACCTGATCGTAACATATAGCGTGCTTTAAGTTTCTCCTATTTCAATGACTAATTGAAGCTCTTCCCAATTTAGCGCTGTGCCTTGAACCGTGTAACACAAAAAAAACGATCTCCAAACATAAAAATGTTAAGAAATTAAGGACAAAATAGTAATTTATATTCTAGGGGTGGGCATTCACTTTAAAGCTGCATTTACAAGGGACAGTTTCTGTCCATATGTAGTCGGCGATATAACGAGTCATTCTGCTCGTTTAAAGGGCATCTGTTGGTAGGATCAACCCTCCTAAGCTGTCCATTCATCATATTGTAGATATTGAGATATCATTTGATTTAGCTTTCTATGCCTTGCATGCCCATGTAGATGGCTTTGGAGGGTTATCCCACTGACAGATGTCCTTTTTAAAGGCTCGTTTACCCTACCCAGTGCAAACTGTATTGGGACAAATGAGCGTTTCAGCCCCATACATCTTGCATATTGTCAAGAGATCTCCCCAGTGAACATTGTGATATCCAACCGATGATGTTGGTTTTTATTTTTTATTTTAGGACATATAAAAGATAACCAGCTGATTTCTTGTTTGATTGTTGATCAAGCCAAATGGATCATTCAGCCGATTTGGTCTATATGAAAGGGCCTTAACTCAGATCCATAGTATTCTAGGCAAAGAAAGCATTTATATCACATAGAAGAATGGAATCTTATCGTCCTACCTTAGATCTTTTCCATTAAAAAAGAAAAATACTTTGATGTCAATCTAGAAGCATGAGTTAGGGTACCGTCACACAGTACCATTTACATCGCTACGACGGCACGATTCGTGACGTTGCAGCGTCGTATGATTATCGCTCCAGCGTCGTAGACTGCGGTCACACGTTGCAATCACGGCGCTGGAGCGATGCCGAAGTCCCCGGGTAACCAGGGTAAACATCGGGTTACTAAGCGCAGGGCCGCGCTTAGTAACCCGATGTTTACCGTGGTTACCAGCGTAAAGGTAAAAAAAAACAAACCGTACATGCTCACCATCTGATGTCCGTCAGGTCCCTTGCCGTCTGCTTCCTGCTCTGACTGAGCCGCCGTACAGTGAGAGCAGAGCCCAGCGGCGACGTCACCGCTGTGATCTGCTCTCACTTTCCGGCCGGCAGACAGTCAGAGCGAGAAGCGGACGGCAAGGGACCTGACGGACATCAGATGGTGAGCATGTACGGTTTTTTTTTTTTTACTTTTACGCTGGTAACCACGGTAAACATCGGGTTACTAAGCGCGGCCCTGCGCTTAGTAACCCGATGTTTACCCTGGTTACCAGCGAACGCATCGCTGGATCGCTGTCACACACAACGATCCAGCGATGACAGCGGGAGATCCAGCGACGAAAGAAAGTTTCAAACGATGTGCTACGACGTACGATTCTCAGCTGGGTGCCTGATCGCAGTAGCGTGTCAGACACTGCGAGATGGTAACGATATCGCCAGAACGTCACGAATCGTGCCGTCCTAGCGATCAAAATTGCACTGTGTGACAGTACCCTTAAGTCAGGTAACTGATAATGAACTTTACTTTACAGTGAGGACCATGCATGGTAGATTCCTCTGAGATTAATATTCTATCCTCCTCATTTATCTTGAGCGTTTTAGAAGTCTAAAACACTTTGATATGAATAGTTAATACCTTATCAATTCCATTAGTCGTGATCACCTAACCAGAGACTGTCCAGCTCTTGAAGAACTGCAACTTTTAGCTTGTGGGCTATCAGGACATATACGAGGTCCAAGTTTTGCAACAGATTGTAGGCTACTGGTTGGAGGCCAGTGTAGCAGAGAAACACAACACTGGTGGAATTTAATTTTTTGTGTCCATTGGTCTTGTAGTGCAGGTGACATTTGGAGTTCTCTGTGGCATCATTTTTACCTTTTGATGAAACCCTGATATTTGCGTATAATGGGTTTGAAGGGGTATTTTCAAATTTTAAAGTTATCTCCTATCTGTAGGATAGGGAATAAGTTTCCAATCTCAGGGTCAAACCACTGAGACCTCCACAATCCTGAGAATCGGGTTTCTGAGGAGTGCCATGAAAATGGAGTGGCGGTTAACCATAGACACTTCACACTTCCATTCATTGTTAATGGGACCCATGGAGATAGCCTAGCTCTCTGCTTGGCTGGTCTTCTGCACTCCCATAAGAATGAATGTAGCAGCGAGTGCACATGATCGTCCACCCCTCCATTCTCATTGGGCTCTTCAGAGCTCTTATTCTCAGGATCGATGGTGGTCTTAGCGGTCAACCCCCTGTGATTTGGAACTTATCCCCTATCCCATGGATTAGGGATGACTTTCAAACTTGAAAATATCTTTGAGCCAAACACCTGAACTACTATGTTTCATTAACGTATTTGAGGACTTTACTTCTGTATTGTAGATGGGGAGCATGGTGGCGCATACGTAAAGTTGAAACGGGGTAACTTAAAAAGCGCTCGGCCCCCAGACTCCTTAATCTGGTGCCTCTATTTAATTTCCATTCATAAAAATGATTGTTGTGGAAAGACTCATGCACGCAACATGAGATCCAAGTGTTATTCTCCATATACTGTAACTTTGTAAAAATGGGTGACTTTACCTTATGACTTACTTGACCTTAGAATTCATCGTCTGTCTTCCACCACCAGTCATGCTCCATCCATTATGCTTGCTTGTATAGGGCCATGCTATTCTGCAGCAATTTACAGACGTTATAACTGTCCCCACAATCTAAATCTTCTGTGAGTATGTCTTTGGAGGTTGGGAGGAAACTGAGTATCCAGGAAACCCACTCAAACATGGTGAGATGTTGCACGTGGTGTTGATTTGAACCCAGAATCCCAACGCTGCAAAGCCACAGTGCTAACTCCTGAGCCACCAAGTTGTCCTGTGTCAACTAAACTAAGCGTATTTTGGCAAATAACCACATCCTTCATATCACATCTACCTTGGCAATATGAAGTAAATAGATCACTGACAGAGGGCAGAAAAAAAGTTGAAGAATTCCAATAATGGGTGTGTTATAAAATTTGTTTTTGTTGATGTCCAGATCTCAACAAACTCTTTCAAAATATTGAGCCCCTATACATTTTGACACCTTTTTAGATGTTTGTGAACCTTGAAAAAATACTTTTTTTTTTTCACCTTTATTTCCTGAATACCAAGTAGAAAGAAATAGCTAAATTTTAAGACAAGGTTTTTACTATCTGCTTAGAATTTAAATTTTATTTGTCCCAATAACATAAATACACTTTTTCATGTCTGGAACTCAAATTCCTGCTCCCGACATAAGCAAATCAAAGGGGGGGGGGAATAAATGTGAACTGACAGTTTGACATATTCTGTCAGAAACCTCATCCGAGTGTTGTCGTCTAAAGTTCTGTTGCAGGTACAACCTTTCTCTCTAGTCTCGCACATCACATTCCTCTGAAACCTCCTCAGCCCTAATACTCAGCCCCCGGGGTGGAAGCCGTGAGCAGCAGCTTTGCTGTTTCCCACTGTCATAGAGCAACATGATACTTCATTAGTAGTTTTCATTGCTCACAAATAGCTTCTAAACACACAGCACAATTTTTTGACCCGCGGACCCTTTTAAGTCTTCTAACCTCTAAATACAATTATTTATACAAATTCCCGTAATTGTGTCTCCTGATCACTTTGTGCGCCTGTAATAATAATAATAAAAAGTTAAGTTGTCATTAAGGTCCAAAATTTTTTTTTTTCCTTTTCTGGGCCACAATAGTAAGTGAAATTGATCCCATACGTTGTTTGTGTACAGAAAAGAAAGCCAAGCGTAGCAAAGTCAAAACACGGAGAGCGCAGAATAAGCTGCTTTTCTGCTATGAGCCGTCGACGGGCCCATTTTTGTCAGGTTTACGCCAAGAATGCTGTCCTAGACTGTATGGTTTATTTAGCAGTGAGGAGATGACAGACTGTGGGGGGTAGGGGAGGAGAAGAGGGTTGAGAAGGAAGCTTACTTTTGGAATGTAAATACACGTAGAGCTAGTCTAGCCTTTGTTTAGTATCTCTTTAAACTAAGACAAAAAAGTCACTGAATGAATGAATAGCAGCATGGTGACATACCTAAATGTTTGAGGAAAAATTTTTGGATGTTTGAAATCCTATTTGGATCTTTTTCCCAGATCGCAGAGCATTCATATGCACTCAGCGGGAAACTTCATGGAGATGCACATATGGGCAGAAGGTCTTTGGCGGTGCCTTTTTCTTAACTTTTGCCTTTTCTTCTTTTGAAGAAAGTAATGGCTTAAGTCTGACTGAAGCATAATCTTTTTTGTATGTCCCCTATAAGAATTTACTTCTGGTTCACAGGTTTTTACCCACCATCACAGTCTCCAAGCCCTCGGAGTTTAAAACAAGAATAAGTCCTCGCGCAGACAGCAGGAAACACCAGATTAAATACACAATGACTGACAGTCCTAAAAATAAGTCTTTGGGGAGATGTGTGATGGTCCTCAGGTGACCAGATTGTCTTTTTAGATGGTCAACATATCGAATATAGTAGAAAAATAATGGATTTATGCTGGCTCGGTTTCCGCTGCTACTTGGTGGCATCTCTACTTACCAAGGTTGCTACTGAATTGGTTAAAGTGGACCTCTCTCATGGTTTGAGAGCAACAACTAAAAGTAATGGACGAATGTCACAACTTTAACCACAAAGAATGTAGTCTTCTGCTAGTTCTTAGCTACATACCTGTGTACCCCATATTCTGTGACCTGTATTTTGCTCCTTTTGTTCCCCAAATATTAATGACATTATTAGTAACTACAGAGGTTCATCATTGTTCTGCATCCGAAAGATCTCTGAACACTTTGAGGATGACTTGGGAATGTGAAGATTTCGGTAGAACACATTTAAAAAATTATGTATGATGATGGTGAACCTAAGTTTTGAGGCAAGTTGGGTCCACATGTGTCTGAATTTTTGATTTTGGGGATTTGCTGTTGTCGAATTAATTTGGTGAGGACCAGATTTTAACACCAACTAAAATAGTGTAGGCAACTCTTTTAGTGTTGACATTTTGAAGTAGAATTAAAGTTAAAGCGCTTCAATCTGGTAAGGAGGAGACCAGATAGATGAGTGAAGGAGAATAGAAATAGGGCAATAAGTCAACCATAATTTTCTTAACTTAAGATCTTTACTTATTCTTTTGTTTATTTTCTTGTGAATTCCATGGTTATAAGTCTATGTAAGGGTTAAATTATAATTATCAGACTTTGTGGATTTTCAGATTACATTTTCAAATCTCACTACCTCTAATCTGTCTTGGCACAAAGGTAAAAAAGCATTTGGAGCAAAGGTCTGAAAACTTACAAGACAGATGTAAGCGGCTAGTTACCACCAAATGGTCTGGAGACATGAGTGATCAGGCTGTGACTGGTAGGAGGTCCTCACTCACTAGAAGGACATAATGAAGCTGTCTTGGCTTGACAGGTTCCCTATAAGGGATTATTCACACCATGTTTGATCCATACGGTTGAGGAATGCACAAGTGAATGCAATAATGTATTTATTATGCTAAGGGTTTTATATGCTGGTTTCTGTTCTTTTTATTTTTTTTTTATTTTTGAGCAATTGAATTTATTAAGGGTTTTATAAATTTTTGTAAGTGCCCTCATGCATAAATTGAGTTCCTAGTCCAATATATAAAGTATGCAGAATGGACAAAACTTTTCCGTATAAATTATAGACCTCAGACCTCACTCACAAAGATGCTGAACTTCAGAAAAGCCTCTTCATCCTGTTAAAGGATTTCGAGTTTAATGGCGTTTTTTGCCTTTTTTTTTAAGCCACCTATCTACATGTAACCTGAATTATTATTTTCAGGATGTGATAAGCCTCTTCTATCATACAGTTAATATTACGTTAAGAAGCGTTCTTCTGCCTGGACCAAACATGGAAGAACATTTATTTATTGGTCTGTGAGGAGTTGGTGTGTACCTGTGGGCCTTCTGTTCCAACAACATTACTGAAAACTTTGTCTATACCCTAATAATTTTCCTTCTGGGTTGCTGCAACACATTATTTATTGGTCTTTTCACTAGACTTAATTCTTTCATGAATGTTACACTTCTAGGAAGCTCACAGATTTTCCTTAGCTTCTGAAATTCCTATCAGATCTATGACCCTCATCTGTTTGATTCTTCAACCATCTTCTACATGGTCAAATGTAACCAGCCAAGAACAACATTCAAGCACCTACAGTGGTTATTGCCTCTCATCCCCACCTCAGTTTTCCATATTTTTGCTATGTTTTTCTATTCTCAGGAACTTTAACCAAGTTTTTAATGTGACCCCCCCCCCCCCAATTCTTTAGAGTTTTGAATGCTTGAAAATATATCTTTTCCACTCAGCAAGGATTCTCATTGCTGAATTGTACAGATGTGTCCTCCCTTACTTTCCCTATTTGCTCGGGATATTACCCAGAGGTGACCAGCCATGGGTAAGAATTGCATTACACTGTCGAGTGTTATTTCTGCTATGTGTCTGTGTATGAAATTTTAATTTAAAAAAATCCGGCGTTCATAAAGAAAAAAATTCGGCAAAGGGGACACATCTCAGGATGGTAAAAGTGAAAATTTTGTAAGATGTGGCAGCGTATGTTGGTACTTGGTTTGCCCTGTGAATGGCCAGTGTAGTAGTAATCTATTTCTCTTTGGGGTCATCTGACCTTCCCATTGAGAACTGAACATCAGGTGAATGTCACTATGTTGACTTTGGGGAAGTCCTTGTTGACCTCTATGGATGATTGACAGCTACAGCCGAGGTTTCCTTCTGCTATCATCACTGATAGATGTAGAGCATTCTGCACCCAACAGTAATGGAAATGTCAATGTCCTGAGGTCTTTTTTTCTTAAGTAAATACATGTTCTCCAGTTTTGAAATATATGATCACTTCCCAATGTTCAATATGTAAAAGAAAGGTTCAATTGTTAGCATCCAATTGTGTTTCCTTGTATCGTGGAAACTCAACACTATTGCTAAAAGTGGATTTGTCCTTGACTTTCAGAAATTACTTTGGGAGCACCATTGACTGATGGACCCATGTATATTAGAGGTAACTTATGAAAGATGTGGTCCACAGTAGAGTCTCACTACTCATCAAGAAGACATGTATTTAGGATTTCCTAATTTTGGCACAGGTGACCTAGTTCTTAATTCTTTTATGGGATATTTTCTTCGAGGTTCTTACACACCAAGTTTCGCAACACTGGTATGAACTTTTCTTGATTAATTTGTTAATGTAACTACTTTAAAGACCTCATGTTTTCCAATTGAATATTATGACACTTCAAATTTCAGAAAATTTTGGATGGTCATTTGCAGCATCCTTGGTTTGTATGCACGTTGGCACAGTTTTGGTACTTTTATATGATTGTTGTAATTACAATGTAAGGATTAAACTATTTCATCTGTTTCTATGCTCTAGCACTTTATTAATTAGGTACCATATTTAATACATTATGATTATTTCTATATAATAAGATTGCTGCATGTCTAGGTGGTATGATGACCAGTATCCTAGCGAAAAATTCATCCCAAAAACATATTTGTATTTTAATAAATGTTTGAATTGAATAAATATTTGTGGAATCCATAATTCTCTCCAGGTAAGATATAATCAAGAACATGTTGCATATGTTATAACACTCCCCTGGCATCGGGTCGGCTCTCCGACAGTCATGGTTTATGATCTCACATCAAAAAAGGAAAAGCAGGTATCGAGCAACAAATTAGTTCCACTATCTCCAGCTGCATTGGAACAATAGAGACATGTTTGAGGAGTGGAGCAGCTCATTAAAAAGAGTTAACTACCAAATTAGGAAGTAAAAATCTCTCTTCTAGAACAGCCGCCTCCAAAAATGTTGTGGCCAAAAGCAAGTTTGGTGCCGTTCCATCAATGTTTAAAAAATAACTTTCTTCAGATCTTGTAACTTTGATAGCTCTCAATAGACCAGTGCTTCCTGAAAGCTCTGCAAGGGAACGCCTAAGAAATATAACACATATTAAAGGTGAAGAATGTGTGGAGCTTGCCATGCAAGTCAGCAAAATAGCCTCACCGAGCAAAAGCTGTTAATCATACATATTGATTTGAGGAACAGTTGGGTATTAAATGTATTAAACTTGGGCTATTGTGAAGCACATATTGGAGGCAAGGGTATTCTACAGTTAGAAAAAAGATTATCGTTCAACTACAATTTTATGGCACTAAAAGAGTGAAAAATAGTTTGGGTTTAAAAATAAGTTATGGAGGATAATGGATGCTGAACAGCAATTTCAACGAAGTGTCACCTCGGCTCCCCCCTTCAATCGGCCATTTTGCACAATAACATCTATAGGTCACCTCGTTTATTCAAATGTTGCACTGAACAAAAGGAAATAACCCCAAAAAATAACTCACTTCTTCACATGTGATTTTGCATAACATAAACTTAAAAGGTGTTTTTGACCTGTTAAATATTAGGTTTGCGCAGCCAAAGATCGTAACACAAGTGGATGGGGTCGCATGGGACGGCAGCAAAAAATTCTGCCAGGTCAGTTGTTTTTTTTGCAACTTGCTGCTGCAACTCCATTCACTTGTATTGTGCTGTGATGAACTACACATAAGGAATTTTTGGTCACATGAGCTTTGGCGCAGGCAAAGTTTTCCTGGAGCCCCAGCCCAATGCTTAATTAGTTTTATTTCCACATAAAGAATAGAATTATTTTTGCCATTTCCTGTCCAGAGTCGCTGTGTAGTCCTTGCCTTATGTTTGCCAATTTTTACTATGCATCAAATGGATTGGCCTTTTATGATTTATTCTTAATATATGAACCAAAAAAATAATAAACTGATGATAAGTTGCCCTTCTAATAGCACCCCTTGTGAGTAGTTTCTAATGTCCTGATTCTGATTCCTGATTTTCTAATGTGCTGATTCACCCATAGAGAATTTTATCACCTTGATTATTTGGAGTACTTGTTTTTTAGTTTGGTAACTTATAGTTGAGCAAAAAGATTCACACCCTGGTCCTCAGCCCATTCAAGTCCTCCTCTGCAACTAGACCAGGGCAGGCCATTTCTCCAGTGTGTCCCAGGAGCCATTTTCAACATGACAATACCAGCATGTACGTTGCTTGTGCTACTGTGAGCAGCCTGCATGGCCTAAACATGCTACCATGGCCTGCAGCATCTCCGGACTTATCTCACATCGACCACATCTGGGATGTCATTGATTAGCAATTTAACTTGCATATCATCACCATATCTATCAATCCTGAGATTACCATACTCCCATGACCTTTCCTTCTTGGTGCTGCAATTTCAGCAATTTCAGTGTGTGTGTGTGTGTGTGTGTGTGTGTGTGTGTGTGTGTGTGTGTAATGCCACAGGGCATTAAAGTCCTTTTTTTACATCTTTTTGTGTGTCCCTTTTTGTTTACTGTCTGGAAGGCCATTGGAATGCTGGTTATTTACCTCACCACTTGTGCGCTCGACCTCATCCCACCTCCTCCCCAACCTCACCACCCACCACACTAATCACAGCCCTAACCCATCTCTACAACCTATCGCTAACTTCTGTTACCTTCCCCTCTGCTTTCAAACATGCCACAATCACACCTATCCTCAAAAAAGCCATCCCTTGACCCAAGCACAATGCCCAGCTATCCCATGTCTTTGCTCCCATTTCCTTCCAAACCCCTTGAGCAGCACGTCCATGCTGAACTTTCCTCTCACTTTGCATCTAACTCTCTCTTCGACAACCTACAATCTGGCTTCCATCCCCACCATTTCACGGAGACTGCCCTCACCAAAATTACTGATTACTTACAGCCAACGCTAACAGACAATTCTCTATACTCCTCCTTCTAGACCTGTCCTCTGCCTTCAACACAGTTGACCACTGCCTCCTACTACAGATCCTCTCTTCCTTTGATGTCAAAGGCCTTGCCCTATCTTGGATTTCTTCATACCTTACCAACCGCACATTTAGAGTTTCCTACTCCCATCCTACCTCTTCATCTCACCCCTCTCTGGTGTCCCTCAAGGCTCTGTCCTAGGACCCCTTCTCTTCTCAATCTATACCCCCCTTGGCCTGGGACAACTCATAAAGTCCTGTGGCTTCCAGTACCATCTATGTGCTGATAACACTCAGATCTACCTCTATGGCCCAGATGTCACTTCTCTGCTCTCCAGAATTCCAGAGTGTCTATCAGCCATATACTCCTCCTTCTCCTCTCGCTTTCTCAATTTCAATGTGGACAAACCTGAACTAATTATCTTTCCTCCATCTCTCATATCTTCCTTACCTGATCTATCAAAATAAATGAAATCACACTTTCCCCCATCTCGGAAATCCGCTGCCTCGGAGTAACCCTCGGCTCTTTTTGTCCTTCAAACCACACATCCAAGCTCTCGCCACCTCCTGTCGCCTCCAGCTCAAAAATATTTCCAGAATCCGTCCTTTCCTCAGCCATCACTCTACCAAAATGCTTGTGCATGCCCTAATCATCTCCCGCCTCGACTACTGCAACATCATCCTCTGTGGCATACCTTCTAACACTCTTGCACCCCTCCAGTCCGTCCTTAACTGCTCCCCGACTAATTTAATCTCTCCTCGCTACACTCCGGCTTCCCCTCTTTGCAAATCCCTTCACTGGCTCCCAATTTCCCAGCGTATCCAGTTTAAACTACTAACAATGACCTACAAAGCCATCCATGACGTTTCTCCTCCATATATTTCCTAACTAATCTCTCAGTATCTTCCCTCACGTAAACTCTGGTCCTCCCAAGACCTCCTTCTCTCCTCCATGCTTTTTCGCTCCTCACCTGATCGCCTCCAAGACTTCTCTCGAATATCCCCCATCATCTGGAATTCTGTGCCCCAACATGTCCGGTTATCCACCACATTTGGATCCTTCAAACGAAACCTGAAAACCCATCTCTTCAAGAAAGCTTACAACCTGTAATGACCACACGGCCGCCACAACACCATCGGAGCTTCTGCAACCCCTGACCTACTGTCTCCTTCCTCTTCCCTCTGTACCAGTCTGTGATTGTTAGTTTGTTTAACTTAAGTGATATATGTATTTTGATGTAACCCCATGTCATGTACAGCACCATGGAATCAATGATGCTATGTAAATAATAAAATGTATATGTATATGTACATCTGCGTGTGTGTGTGTGTGTGTGTGTGTGTGTGTGTGTGTGTGTGTACTTTTCCATAAATTTCCTATAGGATTCAAGTCAGGTGATTGGCTTGGCTGTTCTAGCAGCTTTATTTTTTTTCTCTGAAACCAGAGAGTTTCCTTTGCCATGTGCTTTCTTCAATCATGACGTTTGTCAGTGCCGTATGCTGAATAACAGCCTCACACCATGGTGTTTCCACCTCCAAACTTCACTGTTGGTATGGTGTTTTGCGGTGATATGCAGTGCCTTTTTTCCTTTAAACATGGTGTGTCTTATGGCAACCAAAGAGTTCAATTTTGGTCTAATCTGACCAGAGTATATTTCCCAGTATTTTACAGGCTTGACTAAATGTTTTTGAGCAAACTTTAAAATAGCTTAAACATACTTTTTACTCCGCAATGGAGTCTGGCATGGTTCATGGCCTGTATGTGCACTGAGGTTGAGTGCATTACTTGATTTTCTTTGAAACAATTGTAGTTGCTTGTTCCAGAACTTTCTGAAGCACTCCATAGGGTTCCTTGGATCTTGGACAACTCTTCTTTTTTTTTTTTTTCACGCCTCTGACTGAAATCTTGCGATGAGCACCTGGTCGTAGCTCGTTTATAGTGAAATTATGTTCTTTACACTTCTAGATTATGGCCCCAACACTGCTCACTGTAATCTTCAGTAGTTAGGAAATTCTTCTGTAACCAATGCCATCAGTATGTTTTGCAACTCTAAGGTTGTGTAGGTCCGAGATATCTCAGGACCTCTTGAGAGGTCTTGAGACAGCTCACCGGTTTTCCCCATCTTGAAATGTTTCTTTTGTGGCACATTGGTAAAGAGACACCATTTTATAGGCCATCAGTTGCACCACCTGATGTTTTTCACTAAGTGGCAAGATTGCTTTCTAATTAGTGATAGATTTCAACTGGTGTCATGACTTTCCATGGCTTTTTGCATCTTTCTATCTTCATGTGTTCAATTCTTTTTCTCTGTCATTTCTCATTATTACACATAACTTAAATTATGGATGTTTATGGTTTGATTTCTTTGCCTGTGTGGATTAGATCGGATGTTACCAACATCTGGTGAGAATTTCAGTTTTATAGCACCTTTAGATATATTTGTTCTTAGAAAATTGGTGACCTGTTCAATACTTATTTTACCCGCTGTGTGTATGTGTGTGTATGTGTTTATATCTCTCTCTTTATCTAGTGAGGAAAATAAGTATTTGATACACTAATGATTTTGCTTGACTTCCCACCTACAAAGAATTGAGAGGTCTGTAAATTTTTTCGCAGGTACACTTCACTTGTGCGACACAGAATCTAAAAATCACAATGTATGTTTTTTTGCCTTTATTGCATGAAATAAGTATTTGATTCAATAGAAAAACAGAACTTATTATTTAGTACAGAAACCTTTGCATGTAATTACAGAGGTCAGATGTTTCCTGCAGTTCTTAACCAAGTTTGCACACAGCAGAAATGTTGGCCCACTCCTTCATACTGATCTCCAGATCTTACAAGTTTCAGGGCAACATTGAGTTTCAGCTCCCTCCAAAGATTTTCTATTTGGTTCAGGTCTGGATACTGGCTATGCCAAACCAGGACCTTGAAATGCTTCTTAGGGAGCCATTCCTTAGTTGCCCTGGCTGTGTTTTTTTGGGGTATTTGTCATGCTGGAAGACCAAGCCACGACCCATCTTCAATGCTCTTACTGAGGCAAGGAGGTTGTTGGTCTAAATATCGCAATACATGACCCCATCCTCCCTTCAATATGGTGCAGTGGTCCTGTCCCCTTTGTAGAAAAGCACCCCAAAGTATGATGTTTCCCCCACCATGCTTCATGGTTGGGACGTTTTTTTTGGGATTGTACTCATCCTTCTTCTTTCTCCAAACACAGTAAGTGGAGTTGATACCAAAAAGTTTTATTTTGGTCTTGTCTGACCACATTACCTTGTCCAATGCCTCCTCTGGAACATCCAGATGGTCATTGGTGAACTTCAAACAGGCCTGGACGTGTGCTGGCGTAAGCCCCAGACCAAGGAAGATTGACAGTCCTCTTGTGTTTCTTGCATTTTCTAATGAATGTGCCAAGAGTTGTTGCCTTCTCACCAAGCTGCTTGCCTATTGTCCTATAGCCCCTCCCAGCTTTGTGGAGTTCTACAATTTTTGTCTCTGGTGTCCTTAGACAGCACTTTTGTCTTGGCCATGGCGGAGAGGTTGGAGTGTGATTGAATGTTTGGTCAGTTGTCTTTTATACAGGTAACAAGTTCAAACAGGTACAATTAATACAGATAATGAGTGCAGAGTAGGAGGCTTCCTACAGAAAATCAAACAGGTCTGTGAGAGCCAGAGTTCTTGCTGGTTGGAAGGTGAACAAATACTTATTTCATGCAATAAAATGCAAATTAATTATACAAAAATCATACCATGCGAGTTTCTTTTTAGAATTATTATTTTAAAATTTTGCTTCCGTTGAAGTGTACGTACAATAAAAATTACAGACGTCTCCATTCCTTGTAGTTGGGAAAACTCGCAGAATCGGCAGTGTATCAAATACTTATTTTCCCCACTGTATATGTGTACGTGTGTGTGTGTGTATGTATGTATATATGTGTGTATATATATGTGTGTGTATATATATATATATATATATATATATATATATATATATATATATATTGTATCTATTATGTGTGTGAATAATTTATAATATTTAACACTACAGTGGTTGACTTTGCTGTTCTGTTAATAATCGCTAACCCATATGGAAGCGTTGCTTTTATGTGGGAAAACTTGATATTTGTGGTTCTGTTTGTTCTGTCACTTTTATAAATTCTCGTTTTCTGATATTTCTTACTCATTAACTCTTTGGTAATTGACAATTGAGCTGACACTACACCCGTCCTTGGCGGGGCTCTTTGGCCATCCCTGTGCTGTTTCTGTGTAGCTGGTCTGCAGTGTTCTCAGTGTGTTCTGTTTTATTGTTTATGCTTGCCTTCTTCTTGAACTAAATTCCCAAGACGCTCTGGGAAAAACTCATAGTAAAACATTTTTCGTTCTCCAACTTTTTTTTGTGTGTTCAGAACTTTGCTTGGACAAGCCTGTAAAAAGGCGCATCTGCTTAATATCAGTATCTAAGAGCTGAAAGGGAAAAGGTACAGCTTTTTCTCAACAGCTTCTTGCGCTGATGCATTTGATTTCAGAATTATCAACAGTATGAAAGTTTACACTGACTGTGTGTGCCCTACAAAATGTATCTAGTAACGCACACCTCTATATCACTGCTCCAGTGATACCACAAGAAAACATATGGGTACAAGTTATAATTTTGGGATATACTGCTTGGCTGACATTTACACTTGGGTATAGTCCTCAAAATAGAGACGGATAGACCAGTCAGTGGTGGTGAAGGAATCTGGAGGTGTAGAGGGCGAACGTGTGCTCAAGCCCCAGTAGTGAGATCGCCCTGGCCGTCAGGGTTGCTCAAAAACAACTATTCGCACTGTGACATCACTGCAAACCTACTGAGGTCATATACTCACACCCAGTATTTCTAGTGGAAGAGCTGGTATTTATTGTATTTTATTTTTTCTGATTTTAGTCTGAATATTGAATGTGTTAAATGCATATACCTGGTTTGGTATTGAATTTCCAAATGGCGTATGTCAACCAATATTATCATTTCACCAGTTGAAGTCTCATAAGTGTTTCATTTATTAATTTTTTAATTCTGGTTACTGGGACCTGGCTTAGACCAAATGATGATCTGATGGGCCTAACTTAAGGCCGGTGTCTGAGCCCAAGGTGGATGAGCATAGTGCAACTGTGTGAGCTGGAATCAAGTTTCTTTAATTACTATAAAGATGAGCTGAACAGTGCAGTTTGATTATCTTTTATAATCCTTGTAATTCCTTGTGACTGGAGCTGCTCCTCACTGCTCCCGCCACCCGTCTGGGACATTACGTCACAGCAGTGTGCAGCTCTCCCCTGTGAGAAACATCCAGTTTCCTGATAATAGCAGAGGACATGGCCTGCTCCAGGCTGTTCTTAGCTGATATCTGTCACTATTCAGTCCAAGAACAGGGGCGTGCTCCTTTCTAGTAACAGTCATGTGAAAAAGATGAAAATATTGTGGTATTCTGCTGTACAACCTATTCTTTCTGCATTTTTGCACCGCTTTTCACCCATTCAAATGTGAGAAAAAATGCAAGAAAATGCACAAAATATGCATGTAAAAACACAGTATAAGGATCAGAACAATGGGTCCTGGGGGTTTAGTCCATGTCTGACAGATGCTGCAGGCTGGATGCTTTTCTCAGGTTGCAGACACGCCTGACAATACAGAGTGATAAAGTTGAAAACCTACAAAAAAGTGTCCCCACGGCCATGAGGGGACATACCCCTAAGCCAAAACAATGGATACCAATAAGAAAAACCAAAAAATGGATAAATATATGGTATGAAACCAAAATAATATTTGGTCAGTGCTTTTTGGAAGTGCATTGAACAGCAAGGTGGATTGCTGCAGAGGGGAAGAAAAAAAAAAATCTTTAAATCTTCAGCTTAGCGAGTGTGAACGAGCTGAGTGTGACCTGATCTGACGAAGCCAAGGCGGTGAAACGCGCGTCGAGGCTCCCTTCTGCCCTGCCAGTCACACCCGCATTTCAGTGTCACCATGTCTCAAGGTATGATGATCTTCTTAACTAATACTGGGACTTTTCCTGGACCTGCTGACTTGTATAATAATCTTTGACCATGCTACTTGGAGGACGTATTTTGTTGGGCCAATTTATATGAGTTTAGTTATTACACATGGCCTTTCCCCCTATAGCACTGTTCACTTTATTTCCTTATTTGTTGCGGGTGCTCTGACCAGGACAGCTATGTGGTTCTCATTAGTGGGGTTGTTCCATTTCATCTAAACCCCACTACGTTTTTACTGTTTGCTCCCTTATTGCTCACTTTGTCTATATGTATTTATCTATGTAATTCATAATAAAATATTTCAAACTTTTTCAACAAACCCCTATTTTTTGTATGGATTTTTTATAGGGTTAAATCACTTACCAAATATTATTTTGGTTTCATAATATATTATTCCATTTTTTTTGTTTTTCTTGTTGGTATCCAGAGTGATAAAGTTGCAGGGGTCAGGCCATTACCAAGTTAATATGGGGAAGGAATGATTGACCATTGCAGTACTGAATAAACCAATGCAGTGCTCTGCCTCTGCTCCCTGTATGACACATGGTAGCATAGAATATGCACTGTCATGGGTTGTATAGCAGAGGATCACAGCGTGTATTTGCATCTTCTTGTTGACATGACTGCTAATAGAAGGGAGCGCGCCCCCTGTTCTTGGACTGAATGGAGACTGAAATCAGGGACCGGGCTTCTAGGAACAACCTGCGACCGGCCATGCCCCCTGCTATTATCAGGAAACTGGCTGCTCACTGGTGTGAGATGTAATGTCCCAGACGGGAGGGGGGAGCAGTGAGGAGCAGCTGCTGTCACACGGAATTACAAGGGTTATAAAGATAATAGAACTGCACTGGGCATCTCATCTTTATTGTGTATGAGCAAGAACAGTACGAAAAGGTTTCATCTCACCTGGGTACCCCTTTAATCCACTTCAAAATACTGTCCATTAGATGGTATGCGCTTGTCCCAAGAGATTTTCCACTGTTAGAAACATTTTTTAAATTCTGAACTAATGCTGTTAAGTGCCTCCAGCTATTTTTTTCTTAAGCTCTTCTACGTCCTGAAAACACTTACCTTTTTAGGTTTTTATTCATTCTTCAAGAATAAGAAGTCAAACTGTTGTAATGCAGTTTTTCGCCTAAAACTGGTTGATTTTCAACGCTGTGTGGGCATGGGGCATTGTTATGATGAAACAGCCGGTCTCCCGATCTCCACAACTCAGTTTATTTTGCTTTGTTTTCATCACTGCCTCACGCAATCACTTCAGCACTCTGATAGTAATGTAGGTTCACCGTGGTGCCCTGAGGAACAAATACACCTGAACGACTCCTTTGACGTAGAAAAGATAAACCATCGGGGACTTCAAATTTGATTTCACATGTGATTTTTTTGGTCTGGGCGATGAAGCCGTCTTCCACTGGCTGGAGTGCTGTCTTGATTCAGGATCATAGGCGTAACACCAAGATTCATCCTCTGTGATGACGTTTGACAAAAAAATCAGGGTCACACTCCCTCCTTACTCGCCCGACCTTCCCCCTGCAACTTCTTATTCCCAAGAATGAAGGGAAAAAGGGCAAGCGTTTTAAGGATGTAGAAGAGATTAAGAAAAATAGCTGGAGGCACTTAACAGCAATTAGTTTAGAAGAAAATAAAAAAATTTTGAACGGTGGAAAAACCGTAGGGACAAGTGCATATTATCTAATGGACAGTGTTTTGAAGGGGATTAATGTTTTCAAGATGTTATCTCACATTAAAATTTAAGTTATTTTTTTTGGTTTGTTTGTTTTCTTTTTGTTACCATCTGATATAGTTGTCAGATCTCCTACTGGATGTGCTCCTACAAGGATTTTTATTCTATGGGCTGCGCTGGTGATGCGGGAAACGTCAGAACTAGTGATGAGCGAACATGCACTGATTAAGGTGTTATCTGAAAATTATGTTCAAGTCCCTTCGCCTGCATGTGTCGCATCTCTTCAACAGCAGCAAAACATGCAGGGATTGCTGTCGATCAGCCGCTAGACATGCAGCCGCTTAGACTTGAACATATTTTCGAGCACGCGGAAGGCACTCTCTTAGCACCTGAGCATGCTCAGATAACATGTTATCTGATCACGTTTGCTCATTACTAGTCAGAACCAAAAAAGCTTGGCAGTGCATGATCTGTCCAGCCACAGAGAATAGAGGGGCTGGGACCTGAAGGCGCCACTCCTCCTGAAGAAGAAGTGAAACGTGCGTTGGGGCGGCGGGGACACCACGCACAGACTCTCCATTAATATAAGTGCTACCTTTTACTCTCTTAGAAATAAGCCTGACTTTAGAGGGAACTATATATTCCCTTAATATATAATAGTGAACAAGTGGCTTTAACTACACTGCACTATGCAGGCACTTCTCTTACTGGATCATATTAAGTGTGGTGGCTTTCCCTGCTTGGAATGCAGTAACCTTGGATACTTTAATGCTTTGTACGATATTTTCATTATGCGCTAATAAATGTATCTTTTAATTGGCATTATATACTGCAATTCTTTGTTGTTTACATGTGCGCATCAGTTTCTGTGCCCCCTTAATTTAAACTTATGGGTTTATTTATGTAGTTGCTCTCAGATGAGGTAGCCAAAAGCTACTGACAGATTTCCTTTAAGAACTAAAAAGATTGTTACCGTAATTATTGTCCTTAAAAATAATTTTGTGATTGTAAATATTAGGTGTGAAGATTTCTTATATAAAAAAAATTTCAGCAATCCACGTAAAATCCTCGATGCAAAGTTGAGGATGACCCTACCCACTCACACAACTGCAAGTTGTCCACCACGTACGAGGCATTTGGATCATGATCGTTTCCGTTGAGTATTGAGGACAATATGGCAGGAGATTACCACGGCAAGGACTGGCAGCGTTACAGCACCTTGATAGTGTTTCATCAGAACTACAGGAGGAAGCCCAGAAAGTGACCTAACTCTGGAAATAGTCTCTGCCTCTATTTTATTCTGCTGTCAAATGGGGCAGCATAAATCTGATGACCGTCTGAAATAGTTTGTACTAGTGTACCAATGCGATATCATTAAGATGTTGTCACTGTCCAAATACGATATGGGGGACTTCCCTTTTTCTTTTTTTTTTTTTTCTGTAATGGTGGTCTCAGCAGTTGAACCACACTCTTCTCCTTTTATCCAACATTTATGGCACTTTTTGGTAATAAATTTTGGGAATAACCTTTAAAGGTAACCTGTCATGTTGCTCTTGCAGTCATCTCCGATCTGTGGGTGGAACGGTGTAGAGGAGATGTTGAGAAGCTGAGTAGAATGATATATGGGTTTGATATAACCTGTAATTTTATTAGTTAAAATGTCTGGTGTTTGGATGTGTAGGAGTCCAGTCGGCGGTCCTACTAGTGACTGACTACCATCTCTGCATGGGAAGACTCTAAATCGCTGATAGGGCCACCCGCTGGACTCGCATGCATACAAACTTGAGCAAGAAACTTGGAAAGACAATAAGTGCAATCTTACCCGAGTAGGAACAGGGAGACAGGAAATCAGTTTTATTCACCTGAGGGGGGTGTGAAGTCCTAACTTCTGTACAACCTTAGAATAAACGCTGCTGCAGATCCATGTTGTGGAGTAACTTGTGAGACTGGACATGAGTGGGTTAAAATCTGCGCGTCCAGTGATGAGCAGGAGACCAGAACTGTAGAAATGCGGTTTATTGGTCAACGCATTTCGAAGTGACACACTACTTCATCAGAACAAACCACAATGCATACAAACTTTGCAGCGCTGGAGTCCTGGGTTCAAATCCCACCAACGACCACACCTACAAGGAGTTTGTATGTTCTCCCCATGTTTCCTTGGGTTTTCTCCTACACCCAGGCACATACTGATAGGGAATTTAGATTGTGAGCCCCGATGGGGACAGTAATGATCTCTGTAAAGCGCTGCGGAATATGATGGAGCTATATAAGCAAAGCAGAATAATGAAAAACAGCAAAGATTTCAATAAATAAAATTCAAGTATTACTTTCCTATAAAAATGTATATCAATCTTACCAGCTCCACCTGCTCTTGTCCAGCCTGCACTTTTATCCCACCTGCTCTTATCCAGCCTGCACTTTTATCCCACCTGCTCTTATCCTGCCTGCACGTCTGAATCCATTATCAACAGGACAGGTTCTTCTTAACGTGACCGTAAATGGAGGTTTCCTACTTGAGTTTTCGTTCAAATAATTTTCAAGACTCCGAGGCTTTTGAAAAACCAATAGGATCTTACAATGAAAAATCTAACTTGCAGGTTTCCTATAGTGAAGGCTTGCCTATTTTCTCATAGCTGTCTGTGGGCTGATACAGCTTTTGACACTCATTATGCAGTGCAATATGCCTGATTTGTTAACCTTACTCATCCCTACCTGTCAATATAGTAAAATTGTCAGAGAATGTTGCCTAAAACACAATAAATTTGTTAATTAATTCAGGATTCACTAAACGCTGGAAACTTCTCATATCCTATATATTATACGGAATTGCCAAGTATTGTTTTTGGAACAAAATGTTCTCAGCTCGGAGATCACTCGTATTTGATGTGTGGACTCCTGTCGCTCTTATAGTGGAACAAAATTCTCGATGAGTTCGTATGATTTGTCTTTCCTGGTTTTGGAAGTTTTTTTTTTTAAGTTCTAAGGTCTAGCTGTGCAAAATGAAACCGCAGATTTGTCCGGGTGATTGATGTTCCATTAAAGCATCTTTAACTATTTGTCCTACCTGAGTCTGCATTACAGTTTTGCAGACGTTCACACAGTACTGTACAGGTTTTACTTCAGATATGCATTGCACCCCAGGGAATAGTAACTCCTTGGCTATAAATAAAGGGTAATCCAACAAAAGGACACAAAAATTAGTTCAAAGCACTGATGGATTTTCCAGGTACGGCACTGAAGCGCGCTAACAAAGGTCATTCCACAGTGTTGAGTAATTGGGTCCATTCTGAATAACGGAGACAAGGGGGGTAGACGTTGGCTAGTAGAGTTCAATCAGTGTCACACAAGTGTAATCCTAACCCCAAATTCTAAAGTGAGCACAGATCCCATGACCAAAAGTGACAACTTCATCGGGATTCATGATGATATTAGTCTGGATCGATAAACCAATGGTCTGGTGGATGCCACTTTTTACACAAGTATGCTACTGACCTTACATCAAACAATTACAAATGTTAACGGAAGGCGGTTTTGACTGGTTGAGGTCACATGAACAGCCATAGGGTTCGTTCAGGTGAACATATTATACGGTAGTGCGCTGTCCATGTGAGCCGTGGACCGCAAATGGAGGGCAGAAGCATCCATTATAACCAATGAGTCGATTCACAAGGCCAGTTATCCTAGATGGGCCGATGGTCTGCGTGGAAAAAAATTACAGCATGTGCTACTTTGGTCGAATTTACGGACCAGACTGGTGCATGTAAATGGCAGGCAGCACCTGCTCTTGTCAGATATGCTGACAGCACACGGAGCCTGTGGTTTCCGCAGTTTGTACACCTGAGTAGCTCAAGTCTTCATATGGCTGTGTGAACATATTTTAGGTAACCTGCAGATATGACATTGGTTGGCTTGATAAGTTTATGCTGATCCAATATGAAAACTAGAAATAACAAAAGACTGACTGGCACATCCAAGCTAGCGTGAATAGGTGCATACCAGGAGCAGCCACCTCCATATAAAATATACAAAAAAAAGTTGCGCTCTATCGTGCTAAAACATGTCAATGTGAAATATACAGTATGAAATATGAATAGCAATGCTGCTTCTGAATACTAGGAAAAAATGAGACGCTTGGCACATAATTTAGCCAATTCATGCATGCCCAGCAACTAATGATAAGGTGGTCTCAAAACTGATGGGTCCCTAAAGATCTAATGTGGTGGTTTTAATTACAGTAGGATCCTACCTATCCATAAATGTAAGCTTTGCTGAGAGAGGTGTCAGCATTCACCCAGGAATTCAGACTTCAACCTGAGAAGTATTCACATTAGATCTGTAGAGACTAGTGATGAGTGAGTGTGCTCGTTACTCGAGATTTCCGAGCATGCTCGTATGTTCTCCTAGTATTTTGGGCGTGCTCGTAGATTGATTGTCTTGCCGCAGCTGCATGATTTGCGGCTGTTAAACAACATGCAGGGATTGCCTATTTGTTAGGGAATCCCCACATGTATTCAGGCTGTCTAGCAGCCGCAAATCATGCAGCTGCGGGGACACAAACATAATCTGCGAGCACGCCCAAGATACTCGAACACCCAAGCATGCTCGGAAAACTTGAGTAATGAGCACACTCGCCCATCACTAGTCTGGACCCATCCGTTTTGAGACCACCTTGACGTTGGTTAATGGGCTTGCATGAATTGGCCAAATTATGGGCTAAGCGTCTATTGATATTCAGATTTCATATATTTCACATTGACATGCTTTAGCACGATAGAGTGCAGCTTTGTTTTGTATATAACCAATATGAAGCCTGCCACAATTGTGACCAAATTTATAAATTTATCTAAAACGTCCTACTAGCATCGGGGTCTCTGAATCACATATTGGTTTTTCCTGTCCCTGGCTTTTCTGCTAGCATACTTGTTCTCAGAATTGCCTCTACTTCATTATTGTGTTTCTTTTTTTTCTCCTGTTCCTCTATTGTATTTACTTCCATGACCATCTTTTTTTTTTTTTTGTTCCATTCATTGTAGTTTCTGGGTGGTCCACTTCTTGCAGTTAGAAGTCGGATATGATGCACTTGTACTTGCTTTATTAGTCACCAAAGCTAAGATTATTCAATAATTTTTGGCAAAGCATTCCAGTTTTGGTAGGAGTTCCAAAATTGATATTTCATCCGTATTGTATGCATTACTCATTCGTAACAACCCACAAAGTCCTACTTTATTAAAGATCAGCTTGATCTGACCTTATTAGTGATGATAAATCCATTATGATTAGGAAATGCTGTAACAATTCTTCTTAACCGTTTTATGCCGGATGGCAAGGTTTATCACATGCTATTGTGAGCAGAGCCGCAGCATTTGTTGGCATGCTCCGTCTTCATCACGAGCTTCAAAATAAAAATATTAGATGTATATTATTATTTTAGAATTAGTTGTTTTGTTTTTTTTCAGGATTGATGACCTACTTTCAAAGGGTGTCTGACAATTAACCAGGGCTGTGGAGTCTGTAAGCAAAACCTCCGACTCCTCAATTTCCATGACAGAGTCCGTCTCCACCAAAATGGAGTCCGTCTCCACCAAAATGGAGTCCGTCTCCACCAAAATGGAGTCCGTCTCCACCAAAATGGAGTCCGTCTCCACCAAAATGGAGTCCGTCTCCACCAAAATGGAGTCCGTCTCCACCAAAATGGAGTCCGTCTCCACCAAAATGGAGTCCGTCTCCACCAAAATGGAGTCCGTCTCCACCAAAATGGAGTCCGTCTCCACCAAAATGGAGTCCGTCTCCACACTCCCTATTGATATGATGTCCGTAACTCCAACTACAGTGCTGGAGCGCCTAGTTGGCCGTTGCAGCTCAGCTCCTTTTTGAAGCAAATGGGAGCAGAGCTTTAGTATAAGAAAAATACCACTAAACTGGGTACGGAGCTGTGCTGTTTGGCTCCGTACACTGTGTATACCAGTTGTAGCGGTAGCTTCAACCTCTTGATTATGGGGGTGTTAGAAAATACTGCTGTCATAGCCTTAACGAGCAGCGCTTCTATTGCAGTAGAAATTTCAACCTAGCAATATTATTTTTCCGTCGAGTGACCATTATTTTGTGTGCTCGATTGGTTATATATTGGACAACTGGTAAACCTGCATAATTTTACAGATAAAGTTCCTGGCAGTCTTTTAACTTCTCAACCCCCTTAGGAAACTCCACAGCTTCACACAAACATAAGTCAAATACATTATGAATTTCCCTAGGAGAATCAACAAGTTTTCCAGCTGTTGGATTTTAAAGCCTGTCCAGTTATCTTCTCCCAGCCCTGTTCTGGGCCTTAGTCACTTCACTTTGATTGCTTCATTGCTCCATTTTACATCCCCTGCCAGATCCTGAATGTTGTGTGTGTGCATGTTTGTTGTTGTGTTGTTGTTCTGTAAGGTCTGAACCGTTATCATCTGGGGAAAGGCAGGAAAATCGGACCTACGCGATTCTGCATTGCTTCATGCGGTTGTCAACAAAAACCTTGTTGCAGATCTTCCCAGAAACATTTTTAGGACCATTAACCAGATATTGTTTTCTTGTTCTTACATCCATTTCAATCCATCCTGGACTTAGTTGGTGATGCCTTTAATGTTGGGCGCTTGATTTATGCAGAGCGATGGCTGAAGTTATGTCATGGGTCATTTTAAGTTAAATCCTTAAACAGGCCCTCAACGTTACGCCACAAAGAAGACCCTTCTAATAACGTCAGCATGATCCCGAAGGGAGCTCGAAACTTGCAAGAAATATACATAGATTTCTTTTCTAGGTAAAAGTCTTTAAACATGAAGCACAAGGAAGCTGCTGCTTTCTGTAAGACAGATAAATAAGAAATATGGCTTCTTGTCTGGTAAAACGTTCCCGCAAACCTATAAAGAATGCTTCTTACCAGTGATGTGGTTTGGGGATGTATTTTTTTATGAAGACAGAAATATGTGAATGTATAACTTGGGTTTGAATACTTTGTCACCTACCAGTGCACATGGACTTTTTGAAACTTTTTTGTCCCCGGTACCCAAAGTTCACAAGTAACGCTCCTGAAGTGACACGTATTGGCCATTTTATGTGGTTGACCCTTCTCCTACGTCACTATTCCATGTGGACAATCAGTTTGTCTGTTCCTTTCAAAGTAACTAATGAGATTCCTACGTAAGCAGAGGACCTCCTGCTCAGAGGATTGGTTGTTGCTTTGTGGAGCGCCCCCAGACGCGGGGCACTCGGTACCGGCCTCTGTCTCAGTCTTGGGGTTGTCACGGTGGCCTGACCCGGTCCGTGACCCTGCTAATGGGCGTCCAATTAAAGGTGGTGGTGTGTGGTGCGAGGAAATAACGAGGACACAGGGTTGCAGTCTCTTTACCTCTTTACTGAAGGCTTCAGGATCCGCAATCCGGAGCACTGCTAACAGGGCTAGCTGAGACCGGCCGGTCCGAAGGCACCTCCAGAGTTCCCTTCACAGGTGGAAATCAGTGCCTCCCTTCTAGCGCCTGTGTGTTGTAGTACCTCCCTGCTGAGCACCACGGGATAGCCCTCACAACTGTTGTCTGTTCTGATGTTCTTCCTCACAACTCTCGTTTTCTATTCTGATGTTCTTCTCCGTCCCCCAGATGATATGGCTAGGACCACCCGTATGACGGGTAGGCCTGGAGTTCTTCCGGGACCCTAGTGTCGCCCCTCTCCCACAATTGCCCTCTATGTCTGCTTAGGTGATTTAGGTGAGACAGCCAACCCATAATTTACCGTCCTGCCGCTGTTTGAAGTAATGCTTGGAGCCCAATACTTCCTCGGCGTTCCGGCGACGCGCCTCAGTAGGATGCTGCCGATCTCGGGGCACGACTCCTACTGGTATTATCTCCTTTTTGCTGCGATCTCGTTTCTCACTGCTTCACAATAAACCTCGCTTCTTGTCCTTTCTTAAGATACCGCCGCAAATCAGTGCAGGCACGGTTCCGTAACGTTCTGTTCTGTTCGCTAGGCCTCTGTCAGGATCCCACCCCTGACAGGGACCCCCCTGAAACTTCTCAAGCAACCCCATCTCTCACTAGGTATTGCCTGGGCAAAACCCAGTCAGCTTCTCTCCAACTTCCTATCCAACCCCCAGTTTTACCAGATTGTGAGGAGTGGCCTAATGCATAGTACACTTAGCTCCCCTTGGAGGCCAGTCGGTGAAGTGTATTGGTGCCTGTGATACCTGGTCAGGTGAACTCCTTTGGTGCCATCAGACGTACCATCACTCCCCTTAGTGGAAGAGCGATGTTACTGCAACGACCAGGTCTCTGGGGCGCTGCACTTTGGATCTTTAGCCTTGGAGAACTGAGGTCTTGGGATAAAATCCCACCAAAGACCCCCCTCTGTAAGGAGTTTGTATGCTCTCCCTGTGTTTTTTGGTGTAGGAGGAAACCCGGGCAAAGATATGCTGATGGGAATTTGGATTGAGCTGCAATGGAGACAGTGATTGTGCCTCTAAAGTGCTGCGGAATATGATAATAATAATTATTATTTTTATTTATATAGCGTCAACATATTCCACAGCGCTTTACAAATTATAGAGGGGACTTGTACAGACAATAGACATTACAGCATAACAGAAATCACATTTCAAAATAGATACCAGGAGGAATGAGGGCCCTGCTCGCAAGCTTACAAACTATGAGGAAAAGGGGAGACACGAGAGGTGGATGGTAACAATTGCTTTAGTTATTTGGACGAGCCATAGTGTAAGGCTCGGGTGTTCATGTAAGGCTACGTTCACATTTGCGGTCAGCGCCGCAGCGTCGGGCGCCGCAGCGTCGCCGCATGCGTCATGCGCCCCTATATTTAACATGGGGGCGCATGGACATGCGTTGTGCTGCGTTTTGTGCCGCATGGCCGCAAGCGTTGGACGCAAGAAACGCTTCAAGTTGCATTTTTTTTGCGTCCAACTTTCGGCCAAAAAGGACGCATGCGGCGCAAAACGCAGCGTTTTAGCGTGCGTTTTGCCGCGTTTTTGTTTGCGTTGTGCGCTGCGGCGCCGACGCTGCGGCGCACAACGCAAATGTGAACGTAGCCTAAAGCTGCATGAACCAGTTAACTGCCTGATATGATGGGGTTATATAACAAAGCATAAGCTATAAAATAATGAATCCTTCAATAATTTTCAATTCTGCTATTTATCGTTACATACGTTCACATTTAGAGAACAACCTGGCAAAAAAAAATGGAGGTTAAACCCTTGTAAAAATCCTTGAGCTCCCCTGGTACTACTGCTCATTTCTGTTTTGCGCTGAGTTGCTCCATTGCAGAGATATTTGCATTTGTTCTAGAGCACAATATGTGAAATCTCTGCTTTGCAGTCCAGTTAAGTTTCTATCTTCTTTTGGGGGCTTGCGCTTTCACCCTTTCTTCCCAGACGCTGCGTAGTGGTGGCTGTTCATATGTGCTTGTTCTTGGTGAAAAATAACCTTTGAAGGGGTGTTCTCAAGTCACTAAAGTTATTTGATTAGTTACACAGAATGAGAATATGCACCTTTGCAGTTGACTTGCTTTTTCTATCTGCTGTCATTTTACTGCAATAAGATAAGTGATTTTATTTTTCATAGTGTACAGCTCATTTTCAGGAGTGCTCAATAGTTACACTACAGGGGGGGGGGGGTTAACTCTTTACATATCAGCCACCTCTATACAGCATTTAGCTGCTCACCTCCCTATAATCCTCTCATCTTATAAAGAGATAGTTATAAATCACCAGCCCGGAAATTTTCTCAGTAAGTTTTATAATCATGGCTCTGTGCTCTTGCTATCCAACCTGTGTTCTTGTTCGATTGTCTTGCTCTCCTTATGTAACCGTGTAGAACAACTTATAGCTGAATGTTATAGCAGAACTTGTACTTGACGTGGTAGTTCTTCTAGTACTAGAGAATTAGGAATGTTAACTACCGTATTTTTCAGACTATAAGACGCACCGTACTATAAGACGCACCCCAAATTTGGGGTGAAAAATGCAGAAAAAAAGATTTTTTATAAGATGGGGGTCCGTCTTATTGTCCGAATTTAAGATCTCTTACCTGAGGGCAGGCAGTGGCAGAGCAGGGTCACAGGAGGCATGGTGGTGGCAGAGGTGAGGTGATGCTGAGGTGCGGTGGCGGATCGGCGTGCACCTGAGCAGGGTCCCATCCTGCTTAGGTGGGCGATGCCATGGCCTGGTGTCCATGGGGAGGTTGCTGTGGCGGTGGCAGACGTGCGGTCACTTTCTCAGGTGGCAGCGGCCAGGGTCCCTTCCACATTTGAGGTGACGCCACAGCAGTAGTGAAGGAGAGCAGCAGAGCTGGGTGGTTTTCCTGGTGGCGGCGGGCTTACCGGCATTGTGGCGGCGACAGAGGTGCGGGCATGATGTGGCACGGTGAGCTGTATGGCGTGAGCAGGTCCCATCCATATTTGAGGTGAATCCGCGGCCCGGTATTGATGGAGAGCAGCAGCGCTGGTGAGTTACGGTATTTTCCGGTGGCGGCGGCCATCTTGCTGAGGCCGCGCGTGCGCAGATTCACTACTCTGCGTCCCAGGGCTTCAGGAAAATGGCCGCCGCGATCTCCATCTGCGCACGCGTGGCCTCCCGCGACCATTTTCCTGAAGAAAGGTGGAATCCGCACAAAGAATTGACATGCTGCGGAAAATACAATGCAGAGTTTCCGCACAGAATTTTCCGCACCATGGGCACAGCGGATTTGGTTTTCCATAGGTGTACATGGTACTGTAAACCTGATGGAAAACTGCTACAAATTTGCAGCGGCCAATCCGCTGCGGATCCGCGGCCAATCTAACCCTAGTGGAAAAAGAAAAAAATATATTTTCTTTTTTTTATTATTGTCCCTACCTATGGGGGTGATAAAGGGGGGGGGGGGTCATTTACTATTTTTTTTTATTTTGATCACTGTGATAGGTTATATCTCAGTGATCAAAATATACCTGGAACGAATCTGCCGGCCGGCAGATTCGGCGGGCGCACTGCGCATGCGCCCGCCTTTTTGGAAGATGGTGGCGCCCATGGAGAAGACGGATGGACACCGGGAGCCTCGGTAAGTATAAGGGGGTGGAGATCGGGGCACGGGGGGGGGGGGGCGTCGGAGCACGGGGGGGTGGCATAGGTGCACGGGGGGAGCGGACAGGAGGACGGGGGAGCGGAGCACAATACGGAGGGGGCGGACCACAGATCGGTGGCTTGGGGGGGCGATCAGTGGGGTGGGGGGGTCACATCAGTGTTTCCAGCCATGGCCGATGATATTGCAGCATCGGCCATGGCTGGATTGTAATATTTCACCAGTTTTTTTAGGTGAAATATTACAAATCGCTGTGATTGGCAGTTTCACTTTCAACAGCCAATCAGAGCGATCGTAGCCACGTGGGGGTGAAGCCACCCCCCCTGGGCTGAAGTACCACTCCCCATGTCCCTGCAGATTGGGTGAAATTGGAGTTAACCCTTTCACCTGCTCTGCAGGGACGCGATCATTCCATGACGCCACATAGGCGTCATGGGTCGGATTGGCACAGGTTTTCATGACGCCTACGTGGCGTCACAGGTCGGGAAGGGGTTAAACGAGATTTCCACATTTAGAAAATTGAACCTCAACCATTGACCTTTATGTATACAATAACAAAAATCAGATGGTACCCGCCTCTGGCCCACGTCCAGCACCCACTTCTGCCCCTGTTTCAGTGTCTTGGCTGCATGGGTGACGTTTAGTGATGAGTGAAAGTGCTTGGATAACGTTTTATCTGAGCACGCTCGGGTGTTATCAGAGTATCTGCTCGTGCTCATATATTATGTTTGAGCCCCTGCAGCTGCGTGATGTGTAGCTGTTAGACAGCTGCAACACATGTAGGGATTACCTAACAGACGCAAATCATGCAGCTGCAGGTACTCAAACATAATATACGAGCACTCCCGACATACTCTGATAACACCTGAGCATGGCTCGGGTGTTATCAGAATATCTTGGGAGCGCTCGTATATTATATCGAGTCCCTGCAGCTGTATGATTTGCAGCTGTTAGACAGCCTGAACACATGGAGATTCCCAAACAAACATAAACATAATATACAAGCACTTCCGAGATACTCTGATAACACCCGAGCAAGCTCTGATAAAACGTTAGCCGAGCAAGTTCTCTCATTACTAGTGACGTTATATTGACGACACTCATTCCTGCTAATGAAAACGACTGAGCTCAGCTGTTGCACCATCTACCTCAGCCAAGCTGCTGAGCTCAGTGATTGGCTGCAGCGGTGATATGAGTAGTCGATGTGATGTCACCACTGCTTCCAAGTTGTTTTGGGTTATTTCTCCATACATTCGGGCTCCACTTTTCTAATAATGCTAATGGACTTCCCATTTAAAGAACTTGAAAAAAGATTTTGTCAAACATGAAAAGTGAGTGAGGAAGGTAAAAATATAATTTAGCAGCAGGTAAGTTTTTCTTTTTTTTTTTCTGTGAATTCTCAGGGTATACAGATTGTATACAGAGAGATTTATTCATTTGTTCTGAGCTTTTACTTGTTGTCTTCATGCTGTGTGTTCCAGTGAGCAGTTGGACGCTGGTTAAAGATGTTAAATCAATCACGGATTAAGGTTCCAACTCCAGAGACTTGATGCTGAGCAGATCATCTTTATTGGTTCATGTTCATTTTAGTTACATGGTTTCAAGATGAGTTGCTGCATTGTCTTCCAATTTGTATGGATTAAATAATCTGGGAGCATAATATTCTTTTTCTTATTATTTAATGCAGTATAATAATAACTTAATTGGGAGCCAGAACAGACTGAAATTATTGTATTTGTTTTTTTCTGGCTGTCCAAATCAAATATTGCATATTTTTTTTTACCCACTACAAAAACCTTGTAAACTGGTTTTTGCATTACGTAATCAGAAATTATATATCTTTATAGATACAGAAACTATTTATATAAAAACATGTAAATAATGAGTCTACATACAGTGAAGCTAGAGGTTGGAACACATAGACAAAAATATTTGTATCCAGTACAGTCCAAATATGTATCTCATGTCACCCCTTGATGAAGCATTTCTTTGCGAAACACACTTTGGGAGTTTTCCTCCCTATAGGTATTATATATCACTGCTCTGCTACGAGTGTGTAAATAATACTACTGGCATTTGTCTTTCTACGCTGGATTACCGTTTTGACAGGCACAGTTAATGTGTTTTGTTTTTTTTTCTTTTTTCAAAATTCACGCTATCTAGCTTTAACCATATTCTATGCCTGATATTTTCTATTACAGGATGAAGTGGCTTGCAAAATTATTCATCCCCTTGGCTTTTTACCTATTTTTTTACATTACAACCATTTTTGTAATGTGATTCTTGTGTGATGCATCAGTTCTAACCCTAGTCTATGGCAAAAATTAAATTCATGTCATAAAATAAATACAAATTGGCATGTGCATATGTATTCACCTCTGTTGCCATGAAGCCCCCTAAAAAAAATTTCTGATGCAAGCATTTTTTTTTTTTTTTTAAGTGCCATGCTTATTGAAAGCAAGTCCACCTTTGTGCAATCTAAGTGTCACTTGGTCTGTCAGTATATACACACCTTTTCTGAAAGGCCTCAGAGGCTGCAACACCATTAAGCAAGAGGCATCACTAACCAAATAACACCATGAAGACCAAGGAGATCTTCAAACAAGTCAGGGACAAAATTGTTTAGAAGTACAAGTCGGTGTTGGGTTATGAAAAAAAAAAATAATAAAAATAAATATCTCAATTTCTGATGATCCCACAGACCACTATCAAATTCATTATCAAATGGAAGGAACATGGTACCACAACAAACCTGCCAAGAGATGGCCGCCCACTAAATCTCTCGGCCTGACCAAATAGGCCATTAATCATAGAGGCAACACAGAGACCAAAGGTAATTCTGAAGGAACTGCAGAGTTCCCAAGTAGAGACTGGAGTATTTGTCCATATATTTGTCCATATGACCACAAGAAGTCGTACACGCCATAGAGGTGGTCTTTATGGAAGAGTGGACAGAAAAAAACCTTTACTTACACAAATTGTAATGCTCTTTTTGAATTTGCCATAAGACATATGTGGGAGACTCCCCAAATGTATGTAGGAAGGTGCTGTGGTCAGATGAGACCAAAATTAAACTTTCTGGCTACCAAGGTAAATGCTGTGTCTGGTGCCAAACCAACACAGGTCATCACCTCCAGAACACCATCCTCACAGTGAAACGTGGTGGCAGCATCATGCTGTGGGGATGTTTTTTAGCTGCCGGGACAGGCAAAATGGTCCAAGTCTAGGGGAGGATCGATAGTGCGAAATACAGGTATATTCTTGAGAAAAACTTGTTGACTGGGACAGAGGTTCACCTTCCAACAAGACAATGACCCAAAGCATCCTGCTAAAGCAACACTTGGTTTAAGGGCAGACATGTAAATGTTTTGGAGTGGCCTAGTCAAAGTCCAGACCTTAATCCAATTGAGAATCTGTGGTCAGACTTGAAGATTGCTGTTCACCTGAAGAAACCATCTAACTTGAAGGAGCTGGAGCTGTTTTGCCTTCAGGAATGAGCAAAAATCCCAGTGGCCAGATGTGGAAAGGTCATAGAGACTTATCCAAAGTGACTTGCAGTTGTAATTGCTGCAAAAGGAGGCTCTACAAAGTACTGACTTTAAGGGAGTGAATAGTTTTGCACACTGAAGTTTTCAGTCATTTTGTCCTATTTGTTGTTTGCGTAAAAATAAAAAGAAAACCAAATGTTCACAGTTGTAGGCATGTTCTTTACATGAACTGATTCAAACCCTCAAAAATAAAGAGAAATTCCAGTTTGTCATTTTTCGTGTTTTGCTACCTCACAAAGGGGGGGGGGGGGGTGAATACATTCCCAAGCCACAATATATGATATATGATACATATTGGGACTGTATGGGATGCATATATATTTTTGTCCTGTGTTCCCATCTCTATCCTCATTTTTTGTATGTTTTTAAATCGTAATCTGTATCAATGGATATATTTTCTACTTGACCTGTGGATTTTTCTATTAGGGCTATATGTATTTATTCTCTTTGCCCCAGTTACATGGATTGTGATTTTAGGAGTGTTATAATTAATCAGTCCATAGTGCATCTGCACGTCAGTGAGTAGGTGGGAATAATCAGACTGCACTTGGATGACTTATGAGTGCAGACCTATTTCCACACACTGATACAGTAGAGAAATTTTGCTCTCCATTTTCTCTCAATGTGGACACACTAACCAGATTGTGGTCAGTGTTATTTGCCTAATCGTCCCGATTGTCTCGAATGAGAGAATCGACGGTCATGTGATCCTGGTTTAGCACAGGACAATAGAATAGCACAAATGTCAGCGTAAGCTCATATACGCGTGAAATGCCTACAAACTTCAGGCAGATCTTAGAACTGTGCCTTCGTAAACTACGCTAACGATAAAAACCCATTTCGAAAGCCACCGAAGAGAATTCCAAGAATTCTATTGTTCTGTATAGGATTTATGAAGATAAAAAAAACACTTGGGCAATTTTTTTTTTCCACTCTGCTAAATGCGATGGTAATGTATTCAGTATTTGTTATTTCAGACCTAGTCCATTGAGGAAAAAAAAAGTGACATTTGTAATTAGGGAAACCATAATCTTGGCAAGTTTAATCCTGACCTGAAAATGTTTTCCAGTTCTGATGTACTCTGTGAAGGGTTCAGCGCTTAATGGTCTGTTTAACCATAATATGTCTGGAGGTGCTGAGCTAGACATAATATTCTTTCATACAATCTATGGATATACAAGGGGGTCCGACCTATGGATTGTATGAACCAGGCTTTTACATAGGTGGTCATGTAATCTGAGGAATTCGGCTACCAGTGCTGGCCCCCAGCCGTAGATGGGATGACTTGTGCACAAAGACATTCGCTTCCTTACGCCCATCGAGAAATGTCATGTGTTAAGATGCGGATTCCATGCTAAGTATGAAGAGCGAAAACACTTGCGCCGTTTCATCCTTCTCGTGTTTGTTTTCCTTTGCATGACTGCAAGGATTATACCTTCTACTACTGATCTGTGTTAGAGTGATCTGCAGGTTTATAACCGTGCCGGATCTCTGCTTAGAAGACATAATTGAGATTGGAATCTAGATAGCGTGGCAGAGGTGCATTCTTCCTTCAAACATTTCTATCGTGTACTGTCAACGGTAGGTTATAAAATGCCGGAAAGTAAAGCGGCCATCGATGGTATGACAGCCATCCTATAGTAAACCATGTCTCGAATTACAATTTATTACTCTCGTACTAAACTTCCGACAGGACAAAAGTGGTCATACGAATAGGTACCGGCCATTCCTTACTACCCACGGATAAATATATATGCTCACGTTCAGCCTAGTGTCAATGTGTTCTCAACGGGAGAGTAATTCGCTTGTAGGCTTCTTTGGTGATAATTTTTTCAGAGAGGAGCTAAAACATCATCAAACATCTCAAAATTTGACATGCCCATTCTTTTCTTTTTTTTATTCCAGACATCTGTTCAACGAACATTGGGTGAACACCTAATACACATTAGTTGGTTGGCCAGGTTCTCCAAACTCAGGGAGTTTAGACGGACTTAGTGAATATACTTGAGTTTTCTGGCACTGCATATTTCCGCATCAGGAAGTAAATGGCGCTGATGATGTTGCATCAGCAGGTGTCTGCCAGGACTCATGAATGCCAAGCCCTGGTCGTTAGAATAATAAGATGAGGGTATGATACTTATTAAACCGATCAGCTAGATACACCTTCTGGTAGGTATCTGCCAGATCAACATCATTGGCACCACTCACCTCCCAATGTTCCAACGAGAAGTGTCGGAGACCCATTTTGTCAAAGGCCTAAGAGATGGTGAGTCCTGAGTGGGGACACTAATACATGCTCTATATACTCCATTAAACATCCATGTTGTCTATATATGAAAACCATTGTAACTGCTACAGTACTATTTTTGCCAATATTATCTTGTGAAATTATTGTTCAGAAATGGCTCATCTCCGATTGAGTATATTTTTGGACCTAGTGTTTACCATGCTCCCACCATGCTATCCTCATACAGAAGGCTGAAGAGTTAGGTTTTCTTTCTTTTAACCGTATCTTTTCCAAAATCGATATCAATCGGTGGCAGCAAATGTAAATAGTTCAACTTGCCCACAATTGTTCAGACTCATGAATTAAATCTACAGACTCTACTTCGATCTGCATTCTTTACCAAGTTAGTCATCCCAATCTTGGAAGTAATACCAAACGACTTTTCAAACCAATGATTGATAGTTGGTGGTTTGCAAAGTCATTTCTAGAATCTGTAGTTCCGAAGATAGGATGGTCCACGTTTTTGTTGGTGGGGGAAAACATCCCTCACCTGCAAGCGAGTGTGACCTATTGGCTAAGCTGCAATACCCTGTGTAATTGTGACTACTAGTGCCATTGATTGTGCCATAAAAAATGTTAATGTTAGCATGACCGAGTTAGTCGAGATCAACCATAAATGATGGATTTATCATTGATAATCTTCAAAAACACTAAGCAGTTAATCATTTTAGGAGTGTAAACAGGCGTTATAGTGACCCTCCATCCCCAAACCTAAATGTGACACTACATTTCCTGTACTTGATTCCTTCCATTCTGCTGTCATGTGGTCTTCCTTTGTCGATTTAGAGACCCCTTCTCCTCCTCTCTACAATGGCCGCTGGAGAGACTTGGAGAGTTCTGTGGAAAGTCTTTACTGCAATTCACCTTTTTTTTTTTTCTCTGCCACGGGATGGATGGACACACAGACAGTAGTATAGTCCTTTATGATCACCAGTGGCCCAACCCACACCAGTGGAAAGGCAGGAGAGGTTTGGTTCGGACTTTCCTCAGCGCTTCACATGCCTTCCACAGCCTTGTGGTAGTTTCCGAAAACAATCTTCTATTGCACCCTTAGATCATTCAACAGTTTTTTAGTAGGCAAAGTTACAGTAATTATCTAACTATCCTTTAATCTAAAGAAGATTAAAATCCACCTCCTGTCCCATCCAGTAGAGATTAAATTAATTATTCTGTACATTTTATAACTTTTGAATGTAAATTGATACTTTTGTAGAACATCTTTTACTCTAGGTCCCTTTTTGGCAAATCTAAAATTTATGCTAATTTTCAGATGCAGGTTACTTCACGGGGTTGTGTCTGATCCCTTGTGCAACGAAAACAGCCTTATTTAGTATGCAGACTTCTTAAAGTTTTCCAGACCTCAGAGGGTAAAATATGAGTGATGGACTGCAGCTGTCCCTGCTGTAGGGCCTCACCTCCCTGTCTTTCTCACAGTGCACTTAGATTTGGAAGAGCCCCTTGACTCTGTTCCATCTTTTCTTTTTATATATAAATATTATTGTTATTTTTGAACCCATCAAGCCTTCATGTGAATGGGTTGTTTTCGTTCATACAATTATTTTGTCTTTTATCCTTTATTGCCACAAGCAGTGGAATTGATTAAATGTTTCTAACCAAAGTATTAAATGCCATAATCTCATACAATTGTATCGCTAGCTGCCAGGTTTTTTGGGTCTTTTGCGTGTTGTCTGGACACTCTCTAACTTGTTGAACAGCACTTTTAGCAGCTGGCCTTCTTGGAATGCATTGTGCCGAGTGATACATTTATGTGTCTGTATTTATCTGTAGATTAGAAACACAATGGCTTAATTGAGCTTAGATATGACAATTATTTTCACACGTGGAAGAGTTTACTTGCTGCACCCAGCTGTCATATATTATTGTCAAAATGGTACTCCCGAGAGGTTTGCTTCATATTCTGCAAGTGCTTATTCTCTCATCTGCAGCAGAACTTTCCCTGGATTCTTACATCTTGTGCGTGCATCTGTTGCTCATCCTAGTTAAGCGCAGTCCACCCCACAGTCCTCGACTTTTCAAATGTTTAAATATTTCCCTAGGTTGACCATAAATACAGATATATCATCCAGAGTGAAATCCCCATCTACATAGGTGATCGATGTGATCAGATTTTTATGATTTGTATGTGTTGATCACAATACCAACTGATTGGACACCACTTCAAAGATTTGGGTTTGCCTCAGGTGATTTTAAATCTAGAGCCTTTAACTCTGCTGGAATATGGTAATATGTTTTCTGCAATGATGCAATGTTTCGTGTTAATTGTAACCATTCCTCAGCCATGGGTAGTAGTAGTAGTCATGGAATGAAAATTCTAGGGGTTTCGCCCCTTTTAAGAGCCTTCAGGTGTTCATCAGTGTTATGGTCATCAGTGATGATTGGTACATAAGAAGTTTGCAGAGATACAGGGTCCTTCATATGAACACTTTTTGGTTCTCCATGTGGAAAATGAATGTTCTAGATATTTTCACTTAGAAGCAATGTTCTTAGCGTAGAATATCTTCACAATATGGCGCCTGATGGCCCTTTTTTTTCAAGTATGATTAATACAGGGTAGTTGAGTTTCTCTTACAACTGTACACAACTGTAATGTGGTTCAAGTATGCAAGGTGACTCAAGTACTGATAAAACATACCCATTTTTGTTTTTATGGGACCCATATGGTCTTCAATACTGTTAAATTACTTGCCACTCTATCACATTCCATAAAGACACTTTTTTTGCATTTCTTGAGTCAAATAAAGGCTATATATGCATTAGGAGTGGTACTGGCATAGTTCTGAGTAGTAGATATAGGTGGGGAACTAAACCTCAGGAATTGTCCAGGATTTTTGAAAAAAATGTCAAAATACCTCATTCTAATTTGTGATATCTCCCATAGCTCCTGTTCTTACACGTCTGTGGTCTTGCTGTTCTTGTTGACTTTTTCTATAATGATGATGTGATGCATATCTACAGAAGACCTCTGCAGTCACTCGCTAACTTTAGCAGTCTCTTGTGCCACACTTGGCTTCATCACTGCTAAAGCTAGTGATTGGCTGCAGCAGTCACCTGCACATGTATGGCACAGGATTACTGCAGGACAAGTCAACATGGTCTGGCAGGACCACCAGAGAGACAGTGGTGGAGCTGTGAGGGGTTGTGCAATCTCGCGGGTGTTCTCTTTCCCAGGCTTTAAATTTGCAATTGTATCTCGTCCATATCCTCCGATCCTCACAAGATCTCCTTCTCTCCTCCCCTCTTATCTCCTCTTCCCACTATCACATACAATATTTCTCCCGCGCATCACCCGTACTCTGGAACTCTTTACCACAACATATCAGACTCTCGCCTACCATCGAAACCTTCAAAAAGAACCTGAAGACCCACCTGTTCTGACAAGCCTACAACCTGCAGTAACCACCGATCGACCAAACCGCTGCACGACCAGCTCTGCCCTCACCTACTGTATCCTCACCCATCCCTTGTAGATTGTGAGCCATCGCGGGCAGGGTCCTCTCTCCTCCTGTACCAGTTGTGACTTGTATTGTTCAAGATTATTGTACTTGTTTTTATTATGTATACCCCTCCTCACATGTAAGGCGCCATGGAATAATATAGTAAATAATAATAATATCCCTGGTAGAAATTCAGAATTGTGGGAAAGTTTGGCAAGTTGATCCGCTGCGCAGGCTGTATTTGTACGCGGTATTATGTGCCCCATAGTGATGTGTACAATCAGATCTCCAGACGGTCATCTCGGCATACCTGGTAGTAGGAGAGCCATCTGCTTCTTCTTCGCTTTTAAATGAGATGAGGACGAGCAACTGTACAGTTTTAAAGAGAATGCAGTGTGTAAAGCGCTGAAGAGGTTTTATAGTTGATGGGTGGAATTTAATCCTTGCCAACCCCATTCATGTTTTATGACTAAGCCTCTGTTACTGATTCAGTAGTAAAATATTTTATGTACTATGAAGAATAAAATTCCGGCAGTGAACACAAGCTTTTTTTTTTTATCTTTTGATTTTTTTTATTTATTGTTTTTGTCTGTGAATCATAGAGTTCAAGCTCTATCATGATGAGATCACACAGTTCACAATGACATGCTGGATCTGCGCTGCGCTGCAGAAGTACACCCCTGAAACAGGTGTGGCCCCGCACACAAAGCTCGCAGTCATTGTATTTTTTTAACCCTCCTCACGTCCTTAGGGGTTTTACACCAGACTACACCCCACATTGTACAAGAGTTTATCAGGAGTGCAATCATGCTACAAGAACCACCGTGGGTCAGCTTTTTCCCAACTTGTGCACATCAGATCTGTGCATATTTAATGTTATGGCTGGGGCCAGTCGTTCTCTGGAATGGAGAAGTTCTGCCTGTGTCTCTTAAATAATTTCTATTGGAGCCCTCAAAATTGCGGCAAGAGCGCCCTTTGCGATTTTCAAAGTTTCCATAGAAATGAATAGTGCACCATGCATATGAAGCCACGTGTTTGTTTTTAATAGAACACAGTGGGTTCTGTCCTGAGTTAGATGCGATCCGAAAGGGATCAGAATCTGTCAAACATTTATGCCACATCAACAGGATGAGACAACCAAAGAGATGCAGTAAAAATGGTGGTCTGCATCCAATGTTCCTTCAGTTTGCAACAAATGTAGAAAATGATATAGAATGTTTTTACAGATATGTTCCTGGAGACCATTAGTATTACAGCTTTTTACCTTTTAGTGAGGTTCTGGACAACCCAAACCTAATCTACTCAGGACCCAAATTTAAAGTCCTATACTTCCCTCTCACAGCAGCGCCGTTCCGGCAGTGACATGACTACTATGTGCAGCCACTCGTCAGCTGCTGCTCATCAATATTCTATCAGGGTGGATGTCCACTTGGCTGAAATGGTAGAGGTTGTAGCTGACAAGCGGCTGTTCATTGGCTGCAGCAGGGACATGACACAACACCTCCAGGCACCGACATTGCTGGAACAGTGCTTCTGCGGGAGGGGAGTATTGAATTTTAACATTAATTTGGGTCCTGAATTGATTAAGTGGGTGGTTCTGTAGTGCACTATCTTTTAAAGGTCAAAAATACAACCCTTGTTTTGTATGGATGCTTCGTTTCTTTAAAGGTCCCCATAAATATAAGAGTTATGTTAACCAAACCTAGTCAATTTTAGTATGACCATCTAATGCAGTGTTCCTCAACTCCTCAAGACTCACCAACAGGTCAAGTGTTCAGGATTTCCATAGTATTGCACAGGTGATAATTTTATCACCTACTCAAGCATTAATTCCATCACCTATGCGATACTAAGAAAATTCTAAAAACATGACCTGTTGGTGGCTCTTGAGGACTGGAGTTGAGAAACACTGATCTAATGTGTATGTCATGTTCAGCCAATTTAGTTCGTACCCATGTTGGGAGAACAATGGTCTGGTATTCTGCCTCGGTAAATTTCAACATGCCCAATGTTCTCAAGAGATTTAGAAGCTGCCAGCAAAGCTTTCTGGCAGTGGCTTACTCTCCAGTCCACCATTGCACGCTCGCTTAAGCTGAGATTGTATGGGAGAATTCTGTTTGATGGTCTATCTGAACGTGCACGGCCAGCTTAGCCTGTAAATTTCAACTGTTGTTACTTGGAGAAAAGGGGTCTGTGTATAATTTTTCTTCCCTGCTGTGCATCTAATGTACGGTCAGCTAACTCAGTGCAAGGTGATGATTAAGCCACTGACTTAAAAATCTATATATGCCTGTCAGCATAAAAGGGTATGTTTCTATTACTTTCTTGGGGGCAGGGCACCAAACTAAACCATTGACTATGGTGAATGAGTCAGTGTATAGTATTTGAGACTGCATTATTTCCTATGAGTTCTATAGGTAATTGTCTCCGAGTGCGGACACCGTGGAATGTCCATTGTTGGAGACAGTTGACCATCAGGGTTTCTTCCCAACATCATTAACATCTGCATTAGTCAACATGTCGACAGCAAAGGCTTGAAGAGCACAAGTGAACAAATGAGCTGAAATAGTGATTGACATTTTCTCTCATTCTCTTCCTTTTAATAGACTTGTTTACATTGAGTTGTTGGGTGTGGGATGCCATCTGGAACATCAACGGGCTGTTTGTAGGACACAGCATTTTGTTGAAAGGATAAAGTATAAGAGGCGATTTTGATGACAAACTGAAAATGGCTTTTAAGCATCACTTTGTCACCTCTCTGTCCTGTCAGCCAACTATCAACAAGACCAAGTGTAGGACTTGTATATGAAGTGACTAAACAGGCATTGTGCTGGGATCTTCTCAACTGTCCTAAACCATCAAGAACAACATCAATGGGACTATTTCATATACCATTTAAGTAAATGGTCGGACTTCTACAATGTGAGACTTTGTATTTTTCAAATGATGCAGATATATTATATCTCAGAGAATTGACTTACATGATTGGCTATAAGTGGCAAAAGATGAAATTCTAAGGAAGCTTGTAGCTTTTACTTTATGCAGACGTAAGTGAGGCAAGGGGCTATAAGATTTGAATTTAGTTTGTAAAATGTTGTGGAGACATGGGACAAAAGAACGATAGCCAGCAAACCCTGTTGTGTACTCATCTGGGCTAATTTTTCTTTGGTCCCAGGCTTTTTTCCCTTTGTTCTTGTCCTTCGATTGTCTTCTGAGACACAACTCTCTGGACCATATACGGTAAGGTTCTTGTGTGTAGACTGGAAGTTGTTCTCTATGTAATTCTTTGAGAGTCTTGATGTAAGTTTCTGAGAACGACAGACACGGTCTTCTGGTCTACACTGAAGATGGTACAAGATTGAGAGATCATGTGGAACAACAAAGTCTGAAGTTGAAGGGTTCACTGACTTTCTTTTATTTGACAATTTTTCTGTGAGTGCTTCTTTAATGAAATTATTGTATCTAGTTTTAATAGTTGGTTGGTTCCATCATCTTAGCATATCACCCTCCAGGATGCATAAAGAATTAATAAAGTAAGAAAATACATCAGATGTATCTAGCTGACCAGTGGATCTACTAACATGAAGTGAACATCTGCTCGTCCTGTTCAGAAATCTTTATGGTAGCTCAATTATATGTAACTAAACATACACTTTTTGTGTAGGGAGAGGCCAACAAGAATTTTTGACAGCTCTAGTTGAGCCCAAATGATTTTTTAATAAGTCCAATACTACACTGTGCAGTTACATGCACTTGGAAAATGTGGCAACTACAAGTCCCTCAATTTAGCAGAGTTCTTACCACTACTATATGAACCATATATAAATAGAAGCCTTCAGCCTCAAAAACTGCAAAAATCCGCCTTCTTGTCTTATGGCCTGGATTTTTAGAACTTCTAATTATTGAGATTCCTGACTACCCATGAATGAACCTATCCCAGAAAACTTACATTATTTGATGAGTGTTTTTAAGATTCACCAACATTCCATTTTTTTCTTTTTACCAGTCACTATAAATAAATCCTTGAGTCACATTTTGACCGCTCCACAATTTTTGGGCTGTGTCATCACACTAGTAGTCTTATAATAACGGAAACGTTTCCAAACCAAATCATTGCTAAGTGTTATTTTAAATGAAGACATTTTCCTTCTCAACATTGTATCACATTATGCAACAAGCATTCCTGGAATATATTTAAAGCTGGTATTGTTGTTGTGTTTGGCCCAGCAAAAACATTTATGGCTGACTGCCTCGGTTTCTTCAAGGATTAACTCTACCAGCATACCTAAGAAGAATAGTGGTGCATAAGGAGAGGGAATTTTAGCAAAAAAAGAGGGCTCAGACTATTGGATCCCAAAGACAACCACTCCAGTTAGAACCACGTAATTGAAAATTAAATTGATTTCTTTTGATTTGGAGCTCATTCATTCATTCTGGGTTTTTTTTTCATGTACAATGAAAATGGTCCGAGTTTTATCGTGTTTTTGTTCAGAGGTTCATCGGACCTTGGTCTGAATTTCATAATTTTTCTGAGATGAGAAACCAAAAAAAACCCATTTCTCTACTTTTTTCTATCTAGCAGTCCATGAAAAACAGAAAACACTCGGCAGCGTTCAAATCCTGTCCAATTTTTTTTTTTTAACAGACTTTCATTGCCGTTCTTGATGGGATACTTAGATCAATATCGAACATGTCTCCGTGATTTTGCTAGGTCTACAAAAAGAAGAAAAGATGGACCTATCCTACTGATAGATTCTCCATACTAGATTGTTGGGGATCTGGCACACCCTCCAAGCTGCTGTCATTTGCTCTGTACGCAGTGTGTAGCTGCTGCTGCCGAATATTGCAGATCAGCTTGAAAAAAAAGAGCTGCTCTGCAGTATCTGGCAGCAGCCACTACATATTGCATGGAGCGTCATTCAATTTGTCTACATTAAGTGGCCACCTGGCCAAACAGCTGATCGATGGGGATGTTGGGTATCAAATCCCCACTGCTCTAATATTGATGACCTAGCCAGTGGATAGATCAACAAGTTGACAACCCCTTGAAGATGGATCCATATCTGTTGAACATTTATCACATCCCATGAATATATATATATATATATATATATATATATATATATATATATATATATATATATATATATAATACTATAAGCAGCTCTAAAACAAGAGAGCCTGTTTACAAGAAGCTTTTTCTCCGGAGGACTTAACAAATCCATGCATTAGTTAAAATCTGTATTTATTTACTCCTTGGTGGCGCCACACGACAATCAAATGCTTACTGCCATGTTCTTCCACAGATGATAGCTGGGTCTTTCAGAAGTGCTTCAGCTTAGTCATCCTCCACCGTAGGACTGAAAAGTTACTGTAGATCTCATTTTTAGTCACCATAGCTGGTGAGGTGACCTCCCTTAGGCTCTCGCTGCCTCCTCCACTTAGCGCTTGTTCCTCCTGCTCCCAAGATGCCCACTGTGACAGCTCGGAGAGCACAGTTGTAAGTCTAAACCCCAACTCCTTGCGTGTCCCATCTCCCAGCACAAGAAATGCAGGGGAGGTGTGGTTTAGACTTATCACTGCCCTCTCAGTGCCACTTCGGTGGCCATCTTGGAAGCAGATTTAATAGGTCGTCGTTCTGAGCTGAAGATTAAGTGTGACGCAAACTGAGGACACCTGGCGGGAGGACAATAACTGAAATAAATAGTCATTCAGTAATGAGGTGGAGGGTCATTTTAACATTGGTGGATCCCTCTCACAAAAAAGTGAGTGTCCAAAGTAGACAAAAGCCCTCAGGAAATCAGTAAATGGAGTTGATTTAACCTGTCCTGAGAACATGTGCTTAACATTGCCAGGCTGGCTAATCAAAAATAGGCGAATAGGCGAATGCTGCCAGGTACAAGACAGTTCTTAGGGCTCTCGTCCATCTGACACAGATTTCTGACATGGCCGATGGACCAGGTCATGTGAATTAATTCACACCAACTCTAAACATTATCCAACACATTTACCCTCATGGTACATAACGCCTAGCTCCTCTATGATAATTATTTATTTTTATTTTGGCCGTGGCTATCAACCATAAGTGGATCAGGAAGGATTTTTTTCCATTATATGCCTCATGGGGTTTTTGCCTTCTTCTGAATCAACATGTTGGGTTACAGGTTGGACTCATGTCTACTTTCAACCGTATAACCATGAAACGACCTGTGTGACCTATACTATCCGTCTACTGAAGATAACACTTTTGTTTCACCGTACAGAAACCAAGTTAATACCACCACCACATCACCGTCTGAATTTGTTCTGTAGTTTGATTGACGGCAGTATGTGTCTCGAGTGTCTCTGGGATAATGAAATGATGTGAAAGTCAGCTTTCACTACCAGACGGTGATAATGTAGATCCAAGGTGGAATGGTGAGAAAACTTGGTTAAATGTCATTATAATGTCATGCTCAGCCTTAGTTTTAATCATGAAAGGCATTTCCTGAATAATCCTATGACCAGATTTACAATGGCATTTACTTATAATGGAGCTCGTGAAGGCAGTTCATGTGTTCTTAGATTCCAGCTGAGCGGAGTCCTGGGTATCTCTTTCTGGTAATACAGTATCGTTAGCAGTAATTATTTACTACACAAACATTAAGGGCAAGCTCTTTAAAGCGAGTTCCTTGTGTTTTCCCTAGGAACACACAGCTTCAGCGATTGTCAGGCTCAGACATTTGTTCATTGCCAGCTCATTTTCTTAAGGGAGCTTAGTGTAATCTCTGGACACATACACACAAAACAGCGCTGATCTTCTGCTTTGAAAGAACTGAGAGTCTGCTCTTTTTGGACTACTTAAATACAGGAATTTTTTTTTTCTTGCGTGGCGTCTAAAAATCTAATCCTGATGTTAAATGTGAGTATAGTAAAAAATGATATACCGATAATTGTGAAAAATTACTTATTTGTGGAGTGCATTTAGAAAAAAAATATGATCAGAACTATCATAATGAACTTTCTTATAAAGATGGGTCAATAGGAGCTGAATGGACAACAATTTGTCATTTTTCGACCAATTTAGGTCAGTTCCAAAGCAAAAACTAAAAAAAGTACACCAAAAATAGTGAAGCATGAAGCACTACATTTTTCTGCACATTTACTGCTTATAAGGAGAAATGCCCCTATGATGTGGATGCTGTGCCAAGGTTGACCGAATGATGCTTCGACAATCGTTCATCAGACAGCCATCTCAGCCGACTCTCCCACACAAGAGTTCTTGCTCAGCTTAGCGCTCCCGTGTTCTTTCTCTTCAAGAAAGAAGAACAATACAATCAACAAATCCAAATCGATCATGCCTGATCAACATTAGAGTTGAGCAAATTTTTCAAAATTTGGTTCCTATTCTGATTGGCGGCGAATATTGTTCTTGCAATATTTGCCAAACACAGCCGAATGTCATTGGAGTCAGTGGGAGCAGAAATGAATGAATATGTTCGGAACCGATCATCAAACATAAATTCGGCACAAATAGGGTACCAATATGGCACGCATATGGCAAATTCAGATTCGGACACTGATTCCGAACATATTCGCTTAACTCAAATCAACATCTCTCCCGACCATTAGTCAGACGGAGCCCCTATACACACTGGACTGTCGGGCAAACCTGTTGATATCGACGGATTCGGCTGACCTCCGTCTCTATATGGGGACCTCAAATGTCCAATCCTTTTGTTTCCACAGGCGATGTGATGGCGGCCGGCTTCTCTGGCCATCACTTTCTCCTGTTTTCCCATTGAAAATACATGAACACTCAGCCAGGCGTGAAGGCGAGCTGTCAGAAATGGATGTCAACTGAGCGAGCATTGGCTAACCGTTATATAAGGTGTATGAGCACCGTTAATCAAAGCAAAATTCCCTTCCAAAAAGAATGCCTCTGTGTAAAATTAGCGGTGTGTGGACATAGTGTGAGCGCTCGCCTAACTATGGGCACACAGTCTGTATTGGTGAAAGACTCCATTGAAACTTATAGAGGTTACATTACGTTATTGGTGAAAAACATTTCAAACGCGAGAAGAAATATGCCTCTATTTCTGTATCTCAGTAGTCTGTCCTTTTTGTAAACTTTTCTGTTACTTTCGATTAGTTTTAGTTTGAAGTTGGCGTAGAACGATTGTGGTGGGTCTGAATACTTGTCATCAATGTCATGTTTTTGTAGCAAAACCATTTTAATAATTGCCCTTTGGTACTTACTATGGTTGGCACTTTTTTAATTATTTTTTAGCATAATTAAATTATTTAATTAAATTTATTTTTTCTGCACTTTGACAATATTTTATTGACTTGAAAAGAAAAAAAAACATCTCAATACCATACCAATATTTAGTGTGCTTAATTATATTGATGTGATCACAATGTCTTAAAATTGACGACAAAATATTTTTTCGACAAATATGTAACTTTATAATTGATCTTAAGTTTTTACATAAAATTACTAATTGCCAAGATTGCGAGTATCTGTGAGTATAGGTCCTGGTTCTTTTAGAATTGTATTTTGAATGCATAGGAAATTGTGGTAAATTTTTCTTGCAAAAATACATTTTAAACTTTGTCTTACTGTGATAATTTACAATTTCTTACAACACTAAATGTAAATGTTTGTTTTATAAAAAAAAACCTTTACAATTTCATGAAAAGTCTGCTTTAGAAGAATCCGTTTCATGGTGAAGGCATCCGGTCTGTAAACAAGCTGCTTATAAGTCTTTTTCCTGGGTAGAAGACCAAGTAACTGATATTTTTACAAGCCAAATTTTCAGACAGAAGAATGATATACGTCTAGGTTTTTGAAACACCTTTTGAAATTTCTTCTTTATTTCATTCAAGTTACCATGATTTTTGTATATACGGTATATTTTTACAAACGTTCAGACTTTGGTATTAATTGTATTTCATTTTTTATTTATATATATATACAGTGGGGCAAAAAAGTATTTAGTCAGTCAGCCATAGTGCAAGTTCCACCACTTAAAAAGATGAGAGACGTCTGTAATTTACATCATAGGTAGACCTCAACTATGGGAGACAAACTGAGAAAAAAAAATCCAGAAAATCACATTGTCTGTTTTTTTATCATTTTATTTGCATTTTATGGTGGAAAATAAGTATTTGGTCAGAAACAAACAATCAAGATTTCTGGCTCTCACAGACCTGTAACTTCTTCTTTAAGAGTCTCCTCTTTCCTCCACTCAGTACCTGTAGTAATGGCACCTGTTTAAACTTGTTATCAGTATAAAAATACACCTGTGCACACCCTCAAACAGTCTGACTCCAAACTCCACTATGGTGAAGACCAAAGAGCTGTCAAAGGACACCAGAAACAAAATTGTAGCCCTGCACCAGGCTGGGAAGACTGAATCTGCAATAGCCAACCAGCTTGGAGTGAAGAAATCAACAGTGGGAGCAATAATTAGAAAATGGAAGACATACAAGACCACTGATAATCTCCCTCGATCTGGGGCTCCACGCAAAATCCCACCCCGTGGGGTCAGAATGATCACAAGAACGGTGAGCAAAAATCCCAGAACCACGCGGGGGGACCTAGTGAATGAACTGCAGAGAGCTGGGACCAATGTAACAAGGCCTACCATAAGTAACACACTACGCCACCATGGACTCAGATCCTGCAGTGCCAGACGTGTCCCACTGCTTAAGCTAGTACATGTCCGGGCCCGTCTGAAGTTTGCTAGAGAGCATTTGGATGATCCAGAGGAGTTTTGGGAGAATGTCCTATGGTCTGATGAAACCAAACTGGAACTGTTTGGTAGAAACACAACTTGTCGTGTTTGGAGGAAAAAGAATACTGAGTTGCATCCATCAAACACCATACCTACTGTAAAGCATGGTGGTGGAAACATCATGCTTTGGGGCTGTTTCTCTGCAAAGGGGCCAGGACGACTGATCCGGGTACATGAAAGAATGAATGGGGCCATGTTTCGTGAGATTTTGAGTGCAAACCTCCTTCCATCAGCAAGGGCATTGAAGATGAAACGTGGCTGGGTCTTTCAACATGACAATGATCCAAAGCACACCGCCAGGGCAACGAAGGAGTGGCTTCGTAAGAAGCATTTCAAGGTCCTGGAGTGGCCTAGCCAGTCTCCAGATCTCAACCCTATAGAAAACCTTTGGAGGGAGTTGAAAGTCCGTGTTGCCAAGCGAAAAGCCAAAAACATCACTGCTCTAGAGGAGATCTGCATGGAGGAATGGGCCAACATACCAACAACAGTGTGTGGCAACCTTGTGAAGACTTACAGAAAACGTTTGATCTCTGTCATTGCCAACAAAGGATAGATTACAAAGTATTGAGATGAAATTTTGTTTCTGACCAAATACTTATTTTCCACCATAAAATGCAAATAAAATGATAAAAAAACAGACAATGTGATTTTCTGGATTTTTTTTTCTCAGTTTGTCTCCCATAGTTGAGGTCTACCTATGATGTAAATTACAGACGCCTCTCATCTTTTTAAGTGGTGGAACTTGCACTATGGCTGACTGACTAAATACTTTTTTGCCCCACTGTATATCTTCATTTCAATATTTCATTTAGAATGTATTACGTGTGTGTGTGTGTGTGTGTGTGTATATATATAATTTTTTTTTTAAAAATTTTTTGCTGTAATAAATTCTAAATGATAAAAAAAAAATTGAAATGAGGAATGAATTACTAGTTTTTTAGTCTATTCTAGCTTCTGAACATTTTTCTGACTTGCTTGTCAATGCTAGTGAAGAATTTATAAATGTAAAACTTTACTGCTCCCAAAAATTAGTTCCCATTGTTTTCAATTTTGCTTTTGTTGCTCTTTTCCCGACAAGCTGTATTTATACGCATCGTTTGGCAAAGGTGGATTAAAACGTCTAGTCGAAGTAATTAATGGCCTAAGTACATTCTAATCGCTGTAATATTTTTTGTTTTTGTTTGTTTTTGTATCACTTGCATTAATCGGCCATGCATTCAGGATATTGCTCCCATTTTTTATCATTCTAATTTGTCTGTTATATTAAACACGTGTCCAGCTATTATCAGTGAGATAGTAAATTAGCAGACTGTTCACAAACATGACGTGTTCTCGTATTTCAAACCCTTTTCTCGCATACCACCCAAACTGTCATAGTAGACTGTTTAATTCTTCCCTAAGGAAAATTCTTATGTTTCAAGTCTTTCTTTGGCTTTTTCTTTATTTTCACCCCCACCTCCTTAGTTTTTGCCGAGCCGGAAACTTTTCCCAAGATTGAAGTGGCATTTCAAACTAGCTAAAAAACAAGAGCCTCTGGGTTGTTTTGATCTTCGTTGCTTGTGGCTTTTTACTTTTGTTTTGTTTTTTCACTCTCATTACGCTCTCACTTCTCCATTTTCAGCATGCGTAAAAATTTTATTTTATAAAGGTGTGATGATAATCCAAAATGTTTAATTTAAGAGCTTCTATCAGAATACTGATTAAATACAATTTTATATTAATTTATGTATTGTTGAACTGTGTTTTACGCTCTCACTATTGGCAACTAATTGAAGACAGAAAATTCCTTTTGCCTTTTGTATTGACATTAGATTTTCTATCGTTCTTTAAAAATCTGTGAAAGGATGAAATCTGGGCAAAAAATGGGGTTTTAAAGAGTGACCATCAATTTTTGTATGGTATTTCCCCCATAAATTAATAGTATGCATGAAAATAATAAACTTTGTAATATAACTTATCAGAACATTCTGCTTCTTTCACCGCTAGTTCTGAGCATTCATTTTTTCAAAATTCTCAGTTCCTGGGTAAAATCTGTATTCAGTGCAGACATGTTATTACATTACTGTGATAGATCGCAGTTGGTGCTGATAAGATTCTATGTAGAGGGGAGAAAGGAAGAGGCAGAGCTACTCCCCTCCTTACTACATAGAATATTAAGCCATTCATTTTGCAGTAAAAGTTACCTGGAAATGTGATTTTATTTCGTCCGTCTGATAAGTGATACCAATCATGCATCGATTTTGAAAAAAAAATCTGAAAATTGCAAAATTATTATTTTTCTGTCCTCATTTTCTGAGAGCTGTAACATTTTAATTTTTCTGTTGATGGTGCTGATTTAATAGCTTGTTTTTTGCAAGGTAACTGATATTTTTATTGATGGCAATTGTGCTTACATTTGATGTAAATGCAGACAGCTGATGGCTGGTATTCTCAGGCTGGGAAGAGGCAATGGATGTTGTCCCCCTTCATCCTGTGAATACCATCCAATTCTGGTGCCTTGCCAGCTCTTCCCATTTTCCCTATGGCAGTTGCAAGTGGGGTTAACATTTTGGGGGTTGTCACCTTTTTATTGTCAGGTGACATCAAGCCCAGAGGTTAATAATGGAAAGGCATATCGATTACTAACCCCATAGTAAATTTTGAAATAAACACACAGCTAGACTAATGTCCTTTAATTGACATAAATGATAGACTCATTTTAATTAAAATAAAAAGTTTTACTCACCCTACACACATTCCATTGAAGCCATTGTCTCCTGTAAAAAAAACAGAAGATAAACAGCAAAAATACTCGCCTTATGCCTAATCCACCCATGTCCCTTGTAAAAAAAAAAAGAAAAAAAAACTATTTCTCACCTGTTCGAAGTGCATCAAATCTACACTGTCCCACGGCGATTCAAATGATTGAGACGAGTCACATCAGTGACCACTCTCCTCGTCATCCTGTTTACATGGATAGGAGTGATACTCTCCTTTCAGTGTCTAATAGAGCTTGAGCAAATTTAATCGGGTCCCTGCTTATTTGGCATGCTGTAGTGCTTGCCGAATAAGCTGCAGAGGGAACCTGGATACATGGAGTGTGCCGGCTGATCAGCTGAGAGTTGCAGCCCGCAGCTGTCAGTTTTGCCATGCTGGTTATCAAAAATAGATCAGACCCCACGAAATTTATTAAACTTATTTATTGATAGCACAGGCGCCGGCTGATGAATACCTTCCATCAGCGGCGCCTGATCTCGCTGTTATTAGCGGCAGCAGGCATAGGCAGATGGGAGTAGTACGTTCTCGTTAACCGAAGCCTCTGTTAAGAGGTAAACTTTTTACCGCCTTTCACAGTTGTTGACTCATGCTGTCATCTGACATCGTAGGAACCGCAGCTTTCTGACCATCGGTAATAATCTTACCGCAGTGTTTACCGCACTGTCATGCAGATGAGTGTGGCAAACAGAAGACCGCCTTCCGCCCCCCCCCCATTCAACTGACTGTGGTTTGGTTACTGTTCTGGTACCCAGACCGAACTTTTTTTAAAAAAACAATGTTCAGCCGAACCCGCCAGACCCAGACATCAGGGATTTGCCTATTACTACAACTGAACCCACGTTGGGTTGTTGAGGAGACACTTGGTCACGGAATCACTTTCAACGTTTTGTTCTTCAGAAATGCAACAGATGTGTGTTTAGGGTATTGTCATGTTGGTAAAGTTATTGTCTATAAATTGCATCTTCTCTTTCAATATAGAGCAGTACATCTATGAATTCATGATTCCATCAATGAAATGTGTTTTTTTTGTATTCCTCACCTATACCACGCCATACAGTTTTGCAGCCATCAGTTCCAAAAACATTTACTTTAGTCTTATCACTCCCGAGAAAAGAGTCCCAGTTTTTTTTCATATTTTGCAGAATGGGCCCTTGCAAATTGTAGGTGGCTTTTTTTGTGCAAAGGCTTCAGGAGAGGCTTCCTTCGTGGAGGACACCCATGCTATATTGTTTCACGGGAAGCCCTCATTCCAGTTTCTACTTCTTTAGCTAACTGCAGCGAGCTTGCTTGTCGATTTTTTATTTTTTTTTCCAATCCATCTCATCAGAAAGACTCTCCTGTTTCGGTGCTAACTGCCGTGGTTGGCTTGACGTCTCTGTGACATGATTGCAATTCCATCTTTGTTTTAAAAAAAAAAAAGTGTATCACTTTTGCTGCTGTGTTCTGATTGATAAGTAAAACTTTGCTGATCTTCTTCTGGCCTTCACCTTTTTGGTGTAATTAAATCATTTTCTTCCTCAGGTCATTTGGCATTTCTCTTCCATATGGTGCTATTGCTGACAGCATGATATGGGAAGAGGTTTTCTTTAAGTAAAACCCTGTTATTGTCAACTATCTGCTGGATCCCTATTTAATAATTCTTGTTTAGAATATTGTAGTCTAAACTTTAGCTCTGCTCTTAAGACTTTTTTGGGGGTATTCTCATTTTTGCAAGATGGTCTTGAATGAATTTAAGAATTTTGTTACTTTGCACAACAAGAAAGTAAATCTTGATTGCAGTCAATGAACCACATTTGTGGGAGTATTTTGTAGCATGGTATTTCATAAAAAATGTTGACTCTTCAAGGAAACTGAAGCGTTCCTGATAAATCTGTTGGGGTGTACTCATTTATGCTGAGTAGTGCAGGTCTTATTTTATTCCCAGTGCTGCAATGTTCTACACCCAGACAATTATTGGATATTTTTGGACATCTGAAGCTCACTTTTTATGATGAAGGCTCCTGTATTTAAGCTCTGGTTACTCATAGAAGGAGATTGTTGCACACGCTCTGGGGGCTTTATCTTCCCATATTTGTCAGCTTAACACCAGCAAAATTATTTTGTGAAGTGTCTGCTTTTAAATTTGTTTTGCTAACGTGATTGTTTAGCTGACACATTCTGAGATTTATTGAGCAATCAAATAAAATGCTCTTATTCATGCCTAAAATATTATAATCTACTCCGCAGTTATGACCCTGTCATCCCAACCATGAGTTACCCTAGTTGTTACATCAGGACGTAGGAAGAATGCTAATACTTTAATTTCTTTCATTTGTTAATAATTAAAATTTAATGTATAAGGTAATGGATAATGTATGGTTTGAGCGTATGTAATTGCGTATGTATATGTGTGTGTATATATATATATATATATATATATATGTGTGTATATATATATATATATATATATATATATATATATTTTTTTTTTTTTTTTATTTTTTTTTTTAATTTATACACACACACACACACACACACACACACACACACACACACACACACACACACACACACACACACACACACACACACACACACACACACACACACTGTCCGTACAGTCATGGTGCAATTTTGACCAGTCACTGGAAAGCCACAAATGACAATAGAAATGTGCATTCTGCTCCAAATAAAAGAAAAACTCTCCCAGTTTCATATCTATTCAGTGCAGTTTGATACTCCATTTGTTGCCCTACACACATCCAAATGATAGTTAAATTCTTGCCACACTCGGGTAAGGACTAGTGATGACGAGCGAGTATACTCGTTACTCAAGATTTCTCGAGCACGCTCGGGTGTAATCTGAGTATTTTTTTAGTGCTTTAGTACTCGGATTACACCCGAGCGTGCTCGAGAAATCTCGAGTAACGAGTATACTCGCTCGTCATCACTAGTCCTTACCCGAGTGTGGCAAGAATCATTATCACTATCATTTGGATGTATATCCTGTATTTTACTCCATTATATTTCTGCTGGTTTTATGCCTGGAAGTTCGATGCGCTGGTCTACTTAGTAAGTGACATCTGGCACCGTGTGCACACTCCTTCAAGGAAGACTGTCACTTGGTGCTCAGGACCGCCTACTTGACTTTGACACCTACACATTTAAGCATAATACAATTGGTAGTGAACCTTTTTCTCCAAAATTATACATCAGTGTATCTCATATCGATCAATGACTTTCTGCCTGCAGATCAGATACCATGTTCAGAATGAATAGGTTCATTGGAGTTATTATTGTTGTCCACTTTTCCTAGAACTCTGAACATCAAAATTGTCAAGTTGCACCGTAGCATAATGAAACAGAATTGTCTTTCAGAGTCTGGACAGGCTGGATGACAATGCCATCAGGATCTGTAATTGACATGACCCAGCTTTTGTTGAAACCTTAGCAAGTAGAATAATATAACACTAAAGATCTAAAAATATGCAAAGGTTTTGAACAACATAAAATACAACACAAAATGACTCCTAAACATACAAAATGTCCATAAAAAGTAAATTATATTGTTGGTCCTGGGTCACCAACTGTATTATAGTTGATAACTCATTCACAATACTGCTGCTTGTTACTGGGAATTGTTCTCGGCTAAATTACCCAGAATATAAAGCACTATAGAAATATGTCTATAGCTACTGAACAAGGGGGGATGTTTAGAGATTTGAGCACGCAAGTAAGCAGAATTGTGAATGCAGCTGAAGAGGTGAGCACATTTTAAGAGGACCTGTAAGTAAGATTTTGGACTCTTAAGTAAAGACAATGATACTTTGAAGCTGATTTAAAATACCTTTTTGAAGAAATCAGTTTTGCTCTACTGTAGTCAGCCAAAAAAGTTATATGCTAATGGGGCGCAAGTGCAACAGGGCTGGACCCTGCACTTAGTCTGGGTACTATCTGCTCCCTGCCTGTCTTCGGTCTGTGATTGACACGTCGGTGCTTTTTCAGTGATCTGCCTCCTCTAGCCAAAATCTTGCGCAGGTGCAATCATTTTCAGGGGTTTGACATGTGCCATAACTCCCAAATTGTCATAAAACTGATACATCGTTCTGTGCATGCCCCACCCTGATTATAGAAAAACACCATTTTTGAAGAATCTTGTTTTGTTATCATTTTAATCGAGCTACAAAGCACCATTACAGTCATATCTTTAGCGAAGAGTCCAAACTCCTGCTGGCAGGCCCTCTTTAAAGGGAATCTATCAGAAGGTTTTTGCTATATAATCTAAGAGCAGCATAATATAGGGCAAGAGAGTCTGATTCCAGGGATGAGTCATTAGGGTTTGTGTTGGAGTTTCAATACAGTCAGTGTTTTATCAGCAGGAGATTATCTGTGCCTGACTAGCTCTCACATGTAGGACAGTCAAGCTAATCTGTGTAACCCCTATCGATCACTGATTGGCGGCTTAATGAAAATGTACACAGGAAGCTGCCAATCAGTGGAGTGGGCGGGGTTATTCACAGCTCCAAATTTCTGACCATGGCTAAATCTACAACAGAGAAAACGGGGATTATATGAAAACTGATTAGCCTGATTACCCAGTGTCAGCGACCAGCCCAACCATACAGGACAGTAAATGGTATTTATTTCAGAGGGGCCACTCCCTTCTCCCCTCCGCGAACCTGGTTCTGTCTTTTCATTATGAACCCTTCGCCTTTCCAGAAAATCCGTGTCTTTTCTGGTAATGGCCTACTGCATGTTAGCTCGACAGTCCATTATTTCAGTTGCATGTTAGTGCTGCTCGTTAAGTAAAGGTTTACTTTGGCTTTGAGTAATCGTCCCATTTAGGATTCAAATTTTCTTTAAGTTGATCACTAAATAAATGTGTTGTTTTTGCTTTTTCTATGTAACCCGGCCAATGAATTATAGATTACACATGAAAGCGGGGGAATATTTTTTGCATACTTGTGGCTATTTTGGTAGGAGTGTGGAAAACTAATATTCCTTAAGAAAATATTCTTACACAAAAGAATGTGCAAACTAAACTCTGCTCAAGCAACAGTTCTTTGTTGGTATGTTAGCAATGATTGTGTTGACTTACATCTCATTCCTGCCTGATATTAGCGCGGCAACCGCCAAACCGCTGTACTTATTTCCCAATTAACAATTTATTAAAATCAATAAAAATATGAGCCGGTGACAGAACAGCCTCCCTCAGCCCGGTACAGCTTTGTAGTCATTAATTACCGTAAGCTGATGTAAAAGTTGTGTTGACTAAAAATATATACATTTTATTTTATATATGTATGTGTGTGTATATATAATTATATGTATGTGTATATATATATATATATATATATATATATATATATATATATATATATTCAAAAAAATAAGGGGAACACTGAAATCCCACATCCTAGGTATCACTGAATGAAATATTCTAGTTTTAAATCTTTATTCATTACATAGTGGAATGTGTTGCGAACATTAAAACCTAAAAATGATCAACTTAAATCACTACTAATATCCCAAGGTGGCCTGGAGTTGGAATGATGCTCAAAATCAAAGTGGAAAATGAAGTTACAGGCTGATCCAACTTCAGTGGAAATGTACCAAGACAAGGAAATGATGCTCAGTAGTGTGTGTGGCTTCCACGTGCTTGTATGACCTCCCTAAAACGCCTGGGCATGGTCCTGATGAGGTGGCGGATGGTCTCCTGGGGATCTCCTCCCAGACCTGTACTAAAGCATCTGCCAACTCCTGGACAGTCTGTGGTCCAACGTGACGTTGGTGGATGGTGCGAGACATGATGTCCCAGATGTGTTCAATCGTATTCAGGTCTGGGGAATGGGCGGGCCAGTCCATAGCTTCAATGCCTTCATCTTGCAGGAACTGCTGACACACTCCAGCCACATGAGGTCTGGCATTGTCCTGCATTAGGAGGAACCCAGGGCTAACCGCAACCAGCATATGGTCTCACAAGGGGTCTGGGGATCTCATCTCGGTACCTAATGGCAGTCAGGCTACCTCTGGCGAGCACATGGAGGGCTGTGTGGCCTTCCAAAGAAATGCCACCCCACAACCTTACTGACCCACTGCCAAACCGGTCATGCTGAACGATGTTGCAGGCAGCAGATCGCTCTCCACGGTGTCTCCAGACTCTGCCACGTCTGTCACAAGTGCTCAGTGTGAACCTGCTTTCATCTGTGAAGAGCACAGGATGCCAATGGTGAATTTGCCAATCCTGGTGTTCTGTGGCAAATGCCAAGCGTCTTGCACGGTGTTGGGCTGTGAGCACAACCCTTATCTGTGGATGTCGGGCACTCAGACCATCCTCATGGAGTCGGTTTCTAACCGTTTCTGCAGACACATGCACATTTGTGGCCTGCTAGAGGTCATTTGCAGGGCTCTGTCAGTGCTCCTCCTGTTCCTCCTTGCACAAAGGCTGAGGCAGCGGTCCTGCCGCTGGGTTGTTGCCCTCCTACGGCCCCCTCCACGTCTCCTGGTGTACTGGCCTGTCTCCTGGTAGCGCCTCCAGCTCTGGACACTATGCTGACAGACACAGCAAACCACCTTGCCACAGCTTGCATTGATGTGCCATCCTGGATGAGCTGCACTACCTGAGGCACTTGTGTGGGTTGTAGAGTCCGCCTCATGCTACCACGAGTGCGAATGCACAACCAACATTGAAAAGTGACCAAAACTTCAGCCAGAAAGCATTGGTACTGAGATGTGGTCTGTGGTTCCCACCCGCAGAACCACTCCTTTATTGAGGGTGTCTTGATAATTGCCAATAATTTCCATCTGTTGTATATTCCATTTGCACAACAGCATGTGAAATCGATTGTCAAACAGTGTTGCATCCTAAGTGGACAGTTTGATTTCACAGAAGTTTGATTTACTTGGAGTTATATTCTGTTTAAGTGTGTGTTCCCTTTATTGTTTTGAGCAATATATATGTATATATGTGTGTGTGTGTGTGTGTGTGTGTGTGTGTGTATATATATATATATATATATATATATATATATATATATATATATATATATATATATATATATATATATATATATATATATACACACACTGTGTTCCAAATTATTATGCAAATTGGATTTAAGTGTGATAAAGATTTAATTGTTTTGTTTTTCAAATAAACTCGTGGATGTTATTGTGTCTCAGGGCTCAATGGATCACTGAGATCAATCTTAAACACATGTGATAATTAGTTTTCCAGGTGATTCTAATTAAAGGAAAACTACTTAAAAATGATGTTCCACATTATTAAGCAGGTCACAGTTTTCAAGTAGCATGGGAAAGAAAAAGGATCTCTCTGCTGCTGAAAAGCATCAAATAGTGCAATGCCTTGGTGAAGGGATGAAAACATTAGAAATTTCCCCAAAACTTAAGCGTGATCATCGTACTGTTAAGAGATTTGTGGCTGTATCTGAGCACAGATGTGTTTGTGCTGATAAAGGCATAATGAGGAAGATTTCTGCCAGGCAAGTTCATCGGATTAAGAGAGCAGCTGCTAAAAAGCCATTACAAAGCAGCAAACAGATATTTGAAGCTGCTGGTGCCTCTGGAGTCTCTCGAACCTCAAGGTTTAGGCTCCTTCAAAGGCTTGCTGTGGTGCATAAACCTACTATTCGGCCACCCCTAAACAGTGTTCACAAGCAGAAATGGTTGCATTGGGCCCACACATACATGAAGACTAATTTCCAAACATTCTTGTTTACTGATAAGTGTTGAGCAACCCTGGATGGTCCAAATGGATGAAGTAGTGGATGGTTGGTGTATGGCCACCATGTCCCAACAAGGCTGCAACAACAGCAAGGAGGTGGAGGAGATATGTTTTGGGCCGGAATGATGGAGAAACAGCTGGTAGGGCCCTTTAAGGTTCCTGAAGGTGTGAAAATGACCTCTGCAAAGTATATAGAGTTTGACTGACAACTTTCCTCCATGGTATAAGAAGCAGAAATTTGCCTTCAGGAGCAAAATCATCTTCATGCTGACAATGCACCATCTCATGCTGCAAAGAAAACCTCTGAGTCATTGGCTGCTATGGGCATAAAAGGAGATAAACTCATGGTGTGGCCACCATCTTCCCCTGACCTCAACCCTATAGAGAACCTTTGGAGTATCATCAAGCAAAAGATCTATGAGGGTGGGAGGCCGTTCACATCAAAACAGCAGCTCTGGGAGGCTATTCTGACTTCATGCAAAGAAATACAAGCAGAAACTCTCCAAAAACTCACAAGTTCAATGGATGCAAGAATTTGTGAAGGTGACATCAAAGAAGGGTTCCTATGTTAACATGTAACTTGGCCTGTTAGGATGTTTTGGAGTTAAATAGCTTTTTGTTCAGTGAATGTGACCTCCTAATGCTGCAAATTCCACAAATGAGCATTTTCAGTTCTTTAAAACATATCAAATGTTTAGAAATTCTACTGTGCCTAATAATTTGGAACAGTGCATTTTAAGTTTTTATTCATTTTGAAGATTATACTGTTATCATTGGGAGGTTTCTTCAATAAAATTTGATGTATAATCTAACGGGTGATGACTTTTATTAGACTGACTGTCATTTGTACCGTCCATTTAGGAAAATCAGAGGAAAATGTCATTTGCATAATAATTTGGAACATAGTGTGTATGTATATATATATATATATATATATATTGTGTGTATGTATATATGAGAGCGAGATGTATAGATATATATTGCTGCCGTCTAGACGTATACAGCTCCAATGCAGAGCTATTTAAAATTACTCCCTCCCCCCCCTTCCCCCCCATCATTACCACCCACAGACAGCGAGTTGCTTTCTCCATCAGACAGGTCAAGTTTTGCAAAATATAGGTGCAAATTACTTAAGAGCTGTAGATGACTCCTTCATCATACCAGGTTTTTTTTGCTTAAAACTTGACTTGTATTTTATCCCAGAAATCACAGCTAACACGGCCATATTTATGTAAGATCCCCCCACCTTCTGAGCTCTGAACTTGCAGAAAAAGCTTATCATGAAAATAAGAGAAGCAATACAGAAACATATAGGTACATAGCGCACGTATACCACTCAAGGTTTTCATACTTAAAGGGAACCTGTCTCTAGAAAAAATTCTATTAATCTGCAGATATGGGGTTAATTGTGTTGTTAACCTGCCCGGTGACCGCACTTTTCCCAATGTTCGGGTCGGCTGTGACCGCGCTCCCCGGCCGTGACTGACACTGGCTCAGCATTCCAGGACTGCTGTGAGTCAGGGCCGGGGCACGGTTATACTGAACGGTAACTGAATCGGCGCCGCCCCGTGACTTAAACAGGAATGCTGCCGGGGGAATAAGTTCTTTCCCCCCCCCTTCCCGCAGCGATTAGGCTACGTTCACACTAGCGTTGTGCGCCGCTGCGTCGGCGACGCAACGCACGCAAAAACGCGGCAAAACGCACGCAAAAACGCTGCGTTTTGCGACGCATGCGTCGGTTTTTGCCGA